>NC_057388.1:86891472-87557014 GCF_019320065.1 Cervus canadensis | reverse complement strand
TTAAAAGATTTGCTGCGAGACACACAGTCCAATTGTTAACTGCTGTTTTAGAAGAGGTGGATGTGTGCACATCTTCACCCACAACATTTTTAACATTTTCTGTAGCTATTTCAGAACTGAGAGGCTCAACCAAATGGCATTGCATACTTTCTAAAAGTAGACAAGAATTTAAGAAACACCCCGTGGTGCAATTGTTTCATTGCTTAAACTTGCTGCTGACTCATCTGCCTTCCACTTCTTTACCAACATGGTCGTGGCATCCGTCACTTACATTGGCTCTTTTCCCCAGCTGGTCCCATCCTCCTCCACTGGGCTGGGAAACAGGATGTAGTCAGGTCACCTCCGTGAGTCCTCATTAGTTGGTGGGCGGGGCTCAAAGGTAAGGACTCCAGTGGGAATTCCTTGCCAATAGGGGTAGGCCTCCTGTCCTCCAGCATGAAGAAAGCCACCTGTTGCCCAGGAGAGTGGGCTGCTTAAGGCCAAAAAGAATCCCTGGAACAAGGAAGCCAAGGGTTTCAGGCTTCATCTTTTTGAGAAAGGACAAATTCCCCCTACAACAAACTCCTGTGGCTGCACCTAAAGTGTTGGGGAAGAAATGTCTCATCCAGAAATAGTCCTTGAATCCCTGCCCTCCCTATTCCCACTTAACTGTGAATTGTATTTTTTAATTCACTTTGGGTTCTTGTCTCTTGAAAGGCCTTTGGTTTGAGGCAGGCGATTTTGTGGTGTCCCTTTCTCAAGTCTACTTCCGAGGCCTTGAAGACTGCCTGCTTCAGGGCCTGGAAGGAAAGGAACCAGAGCAGTTCCGAATGGCCCCAGGGTCAGTGACCAAGATCCAGGCTGTCCACTGTCACTCCCAGTCTAGGATTTTGGCAGCTCTCCTAATCCCACAGGCCCAGATGCAAGAGGCAGCCCTTGGCATGAACATAGAACTCTTAGGCTCAGGGCCAAGAAATCAACCCTTTCCCCTAAATGGAGCTGCCCCTCCTCAGAAAAGCACACTTCTTCCCCTCTCTGGTGGGTTTGTGTGGCTTAGAGAAGTATCTGGAGTTGGGTGGGAGTAGGCAAGCTGGGAGCTCCCAGGTGGTTCAGTGATAAAGAGTCTGCCTGCCAAGCAGGAAATTCGAGTTAGATCCCTAGGTGGGGAAGAGCCCCCGAAGGAGGAAATGGCAACTCACTCCAGTATTCTTGCCTGGGAAATCCTATGGACAGAGGAGCCTGGTGGGCTATGGTCCATGGGGTTGCAAAGAGTCGGACACAACTTTGAGTCTAAACAACAACAAGGACAGCTGGGCAGATGCGTAGTAGGGTGACATCCCGGGACAACTCTCCCCTCACCCATGCCAAGTAAGAGGGAGGGATGGAGGAAAAGAGGATTCTCCATCACAGTGGGTACCCCCCACCCCTCAGTTTTGATGGATTATTGAAAAAATGTTGTGGGAAGTCTTGCCCTTTTCAGTCCTTCTTGCTGGCTTTGGTACAAAGCTGCAAACACAGCCATACACACACACATACCACTCCACCTTATAGCACACATACTGGTCACGCCTTGTGGGCCACTAGGTTCAGATCTTGGAAAACTCTACTGGAAGGAGAACTGATGACTGAAGAATTTAAGCCTTCAAAGGAGAGTAAAGTTAAGAGAAGAAAGATCAGGAATGAACTAGAGAAAACTCTTAGAATGGGTTTTTTGTTCAGAAAAGAGCACAATCCAAGAGCATACTGAATAAAGGGTCTTCTAGGATATATCATATCCACACCTGTGGAAGCGTCAACCAGTTCAGCCAAGCTAGTGAGCAGTTGAGCAACGTGAGTGTCACTGGGAATGCACCCTCCCTAGAGTGGCAGGACCATTTCTAGGGAAGTGTCCTAGAGAAACAAGTTCAAGGATGTTCACCACAGAATCCTTTGTGATAGTGAAAAATTGGAAGCAACCTAAATCAGTATCAGTAGGTAAGTTGATAAATTGTGATCTATTTGTACAGTGTAATGTTATTCATCAATCAAAATGAATGAACTAGGTCTCCACCCATCAACTAGAGTAGATCTTGGAAATGTAATGTTAGGTTAAACAAAAAAAAAAAGCAGGTTCCAGAATGATACATTCAGTGTGACACCACTTATGTAAATTAAGAAGCACTCAAAGCATTGCAGGGTGTGATAGATGAGTAATTCATATGTAGTAAAGTATGAACACATATATGAAAAGAAAATCCATCGGTCTCAGGACAGTTGCTATTTTTTAGAGGGAGGAAAAGTGGTGCAAAGGGAACTTTGCCAAAACTTTTGCCAAACAAAAGTTTTTTCTTTTTTTTTTTTTTTTTTTACTGATCTGATATGGCTGTGGAAAAATGTTCAACTTTGCTATTTCTGGGAGTAGGTGCAAGGATTTTGTTGTATTACCCCCTTATATTTTTCTGTACATTTGAAATATTTAAAAGTTGGACAAAGAAAATTCCCATGGCATTTTGCACCCATTGACATGAGCAGTAATGAATATGGTATTGTGATTTTCCATTTTTATCTTGTATCTGAAAAAAATTTTCCAAGACTTCCTTTCCTTGTATCTCTGACAAAATGCTCGTAAATGTGCTTTTGTTGTTGTGGAAATATCAAGAGGCACACTTTTCCAGCCAGTTATTCTGGCCCCTCCTGATCTCAGGTGTGGTTCCCTCATCCAGATACCTGGAGGAGGCAGACTGCTGCAGGCAGGCTGCACCCAACTGCACAGAAGGGCTTCCTGCTAAAAGCCTTCTGCCCTTCTGCCTGGAGGGAAGACTCAAGGTCTGGTTTACTTTCTCCTTTCTTTACCTTTCCCAAGGTTTTCTACTTTGGGAATGCTACTCCTTGGTCACCCTCAACATCCCCCTTTTCTTTCTTCCTTTGTTTCTTTTTTAATATTTTTATTTATTTGTTTGTTTGCACTGAGTCTGAGTTGCAGCACTTGATGAGATCTTTGATCTTTGCTGCAGTTTTCAAACTCTTTAGTTGCAGCATGTGAGATCTAGTTCCCAGACCAGGGATCATACCCAGGCCCCCTCTTTTTGGAGTGCAGAGTCTTAGCCACTGGACCCCAAGGGAAGTCCCAACATCTTCCTTTTCTATCCCAATCTCAAGATTCATGATTCCCACTGAGGGCTTCTTCTTTTTTTTTTTTTTTTCCCACTGAGGGCTTCTTAAACTTGGATGTGTATCAGAGTCACCTGGAA
The DNA here is from genome assembly GCF_019320065.1 of Cervus canadensis. Taxonomy (NCBI): domain Eukaryota; kingdom Metazoa; phylum Chordata; class Mammalia; order Artiodactyla; family Cervidae; genus Cervus; species Cervus canadensis. The sequence continues at coordinate 87,553,805 of NC_057388.1, read as the reverse complement.
AGCTTATTCAAACCTAGACTGCTTATTCAAACTCTAGACACCTCTAGAGTTTCTGACTCAGCAGGTCTGGATGGGGCCCAGTGGTGTGCTGGAAGCTGCTCTCTGAAGGGATAATAGGCACTGATTTGCAGTGCTTGCCAGTTCCCATGGTGTAAATATTCCCATCACAGCTGATTTCAAACTCCCAACTTGACTGTCACTAAATGTGGAATTAGGGAGGGGATGGGCACTTTTCTTTCTCCCAAGGTGATGCAAACCATCTCAGCACGTTTTTGTCACGGGACCTGAGAATCTGCATTTCTAATAAGATCCCAAGTGGCACTGAAGCTGCTGGTCCAGGGAGACCAGGCTTCCGGAATCACCGTTCTAGAAGGCTGAGCACAGGGGCATGGAGTTTGGGATGGGATTCCTGGATTGTGTGAATAACTCTGCAACTTTGACCTTAAAAATCCCACTTCCTTAAAAGGAGCCCAGGGACCTGGTGGTCCAGTGGTTAAGACTATGCTTTCAGTGCAGGAGGAAGGGTTTGATCCCTGGTCAGGGAACTAAGATCCCACATGCTGGTTTGATCCCTGGTCAGGGAACTAAGATCCCACATGCTGTGTGACCAAAAAAATTAAAAGAGCCCAGGAGATTTCCTGCTCTGATAGCAAAGGAAGCTTTATACCCTGGGGACCGTCATGGGCTCCCCTTCAGATAAGCCAAGCCCAGGGTCCATCATAAGGGGTACACTGGCCCAGATGTTCTGTCCCCTGTCCTGAAATCCCCCTGTCCACAGACCACTAACCATGCTTCTCCCACCTCAAGCAACGGTCTGCTCCCCCTTCCCACCCCAGATCCCACAGCTGGGAGACAGAGCCCCGCAGGGGGGGGATGGGCTAGTCCTTGGGGGCTCTCGAAGGACAGAACCATGTCTGAGGGTGTCCTTGGCAAAACATGCCATAGATGCCAGGAAAAAAAGAAGGGAGGGAGATGGGAAGGAAGAATAAGAGAAGAAAAGGATACAGAGGAAGGGTGGGGAAAAGAGAGTCTGGAACAGAGAGGCTGAAGGTGGGGGCTCAGCAACTCTCAGGGACTCGGGTTCCAGCCAGATTAGGCATAAACCAAATGACAACTGTCCCCTCCCTCCTGGTGAAACAACTGCAGTCTTCTGGGAGTGCTCTGGTCCTCCCACTGTCCCTCTCCAGGCTCAGCAGGGATGAGGCCGCCTCTGGGGAGAACAAAGGCAGCTCGGCAGATGCTGTTGGGAGGAGGAAGCTCTTTTGGGAGGAGGAAGCTCTTTTCTCGGGAAGAAGGCAGGATTAACATGCAGTCGTATTGCCATACATGCTCATGATATTATCAAGTTGGTATATAGGATTAGATGTCATTAGGATTACAGGGTATAATAACTCCAGGTGTGGTTGACATTTCTATTCAAACTGTACTTTGGGGAAACCTATAGGTTTCCTTGCTGGTAATTTCTCTGACTCTTTCTCCCAGAGTTTATCTCAGCCCCCCCTTGCCCCCCCCCACCCCCAACCCCTTGGCCGGTGCACCCCCAAGTTCCTCCAGTGCCCTCACGGCTCCCATGCTCCAGGAGAGCTGGTGGGCCTTGGAGGGGAGCAATGGTAGCTAAGAGAAGGAATCCAACTTCCTCTGGTTTTTGGAGGCAGAAGTCAAGGCCCAGAGAACGACCGGTGCAGGGACACTCCATCAGTGCCAGCCCCCAAAAGAGGGGGACCCTGGCCTCCTGGAGAGACTTCCCATGTTGCCATGAACTCTCCCCCTTTCTTCTCTTCCTTTCTTGACTTTCTTTTGCCCCTTCTGTACCGTCTCCCCTCCCCCTTCCCCCTCTCCCTAAGACTCAGCCTTGGTCCCTCCCGCTCTGGCAGCCGTGCCCCTCCCATTGCCCCCATTCCCTCCCAGCTCCTGGCGCCTCTGGACTTGCTTCAGCGCTGGCCACAGCCCTCGGGCCCTTAGCACACCGCCTGTCTGTTGGGGTGCATTAGGTGGGGGGCATGCACATGTGGCTGTTTTCAATCAAACAGCTTGCTGCCAAATGAACACAAACACACAAAAGCAGAAAGACACAGCAACGCTTGGGCAGCCCGGCAGATACTCCCCAGAGCTGACACCCCTAGACTCAGAGTCAGGGACCTTCCCCTCCATGGTTTTGACCACTCACTGTACCGGCACTGACTCCTCTTCATGCCCCTGAAAGGTGGGCATCGTAGCAGGGTCACTGATGAGGCCACAGGTACCCACAGGGAGGGTGAAGGAGGTGACACAGCTCGTATGTCGAGGACCTGAGATGTAAATCCAGATCCGATCCATTCTGCAGTTGAGATTCTTTCATTCATACCAGAAACAGGAGTCTTCTCTGAATCCTCCCTCTCCCTGGGGTCCACTCTATTCCCTGGGAGCAGCTTCCCTAGGGTGCAGGGATCTGAGTTGCAGCCTGAGGGGCTCAAGTGAAGGGCCAAGGACAGTCAAATGCCTGTGATGTGGACCCAGAAACCCACTCTGAAAGGTGGCCTAGACCCAGGAGAGCAGCCTTGGGGCAGACACTCTCCCTGAGGGGCTTCTTCCACCCAGTAACATTTCCCCCCACCTCCCTCTCTTACTCCATCTCTTTTTCCTCTACACCACCCCTCGCAGGCTCTGAGCCCCTCAGGACAGCACCTCAAAGAACTCCGATTCTGTGGGCAAGGTCTATAGGCCTTGCCCTCCTAGAACAGAGTCGGACTCAGAGCTGGGAGAGTGACCCATGGTTGGAGCTCTTGGGAGGCTGTGGGGTGCACTACCTCAAAATGACCACACGATGCCACCCTTGAGCTGCATACGCATTCCCCACCTGTGTGCCGCAGGCAGGTGGCAGGGCATGACCTCCTTGCAGCTGGCCGGGGTTGGGAGATCAGGATGGCACCCGGGGCAGGAGCTCTGGCAGTCACAGGCACTAGTTAGCCCTGCAGGCTTTGTCAACATCCTGTCATTTCCCACTGATGTCTGACTGTGTTTGGGTGGGTGACCTCACACACCTACAGTTAATTGCTCCGGGACCCAAGCCTGCCTTTCTTAAGCCTTCTGCCCCTCCCAGTGAACACTGAGCCTCATTCAGGTTCCTCCTGCACCTTTGATCTCAGTATGGGTCAAACTCCAGCTCACCAGACGTCTCCGACTTGCCTCTAGTGGCTTCTGCATGGGGAGGGAAACTTCCAGCTGTTTTGTAGGCTGTGGTTCTGGTGTGGCCTCTAAGGGTTATGGGCCTGGGGAGGCCTGACACGTGCCCCTCACTGTGGGCTGCCCGGGCACAGCAGCCAGCCAGGGCCCCTGGAGGTAGGATTTCAGGTACAGAGGGGCAGGGGAGTGAGCCTTTCCCGGATGGAGAGTGCCTCAGGACTTCTCTGAGTGATGGAGCATGACAGCGAGGCCTGTGCTCATTGCAGCCACAGAAGCCGTCCCCAGAAACCCGCAGCCGGTGGGAGGGACAGCAATCCACAGCCACCTGTGGTTGTCATAACCCATCCTGTCCCCCGGTTAGAAAATGAGGACCCTATTTATCTTTTTTCTAAATTATTTATTTGTCTGCACCAGGCCTTAATTGTAGCACTCAGGATCTTTAGTTGCAGCATGTGGGATCCAGTTCCCCCACCAGGGATGGAACCTGGGCCCCCTGCATTGGGAGCTCGGAGTCCCAGCCACTGAACCCCCAGGGAAGTCCTGAGGACCCTATTTATCCATATGTCACATTTCTGCATATTACATAGGTCCTTCTCTGTCCTGCATCCCAACATTGTTTTCACCTTCCAGGAATGTTTCCTGGGACCCTAACCCAAGCCGTGTATGTGATCTCTGTCTTCTGTTCTGTCCCCTGTGCCCTGGGGGCTGACACCAGGGGAGCACCCCACACCCCCTGTCAGGATAGTCACTCAGCTCCCCCAGGGCCTGTCCCGCCTCCTCTGCAAGGTAAGCAATCCCACCGCCTGTCTCTAGGGGTCTCTGGATCTTGAGGCAAGTAACTCTGCTGACGGCTTAACTAAAGCAATAAAGCATTTTATTGGAGGGATTTGGGAGTGGTTCACAAGATGAAGGGGGGCAGTTGAGGGTCCAGGCTGGGGAAGGGTGGGCGCCAGGCAATCAGGGGACTCCAGAAACACGAGCTCACAGCCTTCCCATCAGCAGAGCTGCCACTCAGTCAGCATCGACGTTTCGTTCCCAATCTCATATCCCTCCCCACGGAATTTCAGTTCCCAGGCCTGTCCTGGGACAGTGGGCAGGGAAATGTGAGATGCCTCAAGTGACAGTCCCACCAGAGTGCCCACAGCGTAGGAGAGGTAATTCTCCAAAAGCAGCTTAGAGGGAGGTGGTCTCCAGACAGGACAGATGGCTGGGGCCAGGGCATCACACAGCCTCCGCCACATTAACTGAGCCACTCCTGTTTCTTCTTACCTCGTGGAATCTCCCGCAGACTTCCTGTACCAGTAATTGACTGACAGTCCAGTGGCGGAGCTCAGCACTCGCCCTTAGGTCACACCGCCCCTCTACTGGACGGCTAAGGTTGATGGCTTCACTCCATGTCCGTGGGTTTGGTATGTGACCCACCGGGAGCCCTCCGGGGCGTGCCCTCTGTAGACAAGGCCTCCCGCAGATACTTTTTGGGGTAAGGGCTTCCTGACTACTGTAGAGAGGAACAGCAAGCCCAGACCGCAAAAAGATCCAAAGGGGCCGGAAGCCCTGCCTGGGCGGGAGGGCAGGCAGGAGGGGAAGGCGCTGTCCTCCGGGGGCTCAGCTTGCAGGTGGCCTTCTGATAGGAGATGCGGCCAGGACCTGGGGAGAGGGAGGTGGGGGAGGAGAGAGCTGAGAGCCAGGAAGCAAGCGGCAGTGAGAATCTCAGTAACCCCTTCCTCCCCCCACTCAGTGTCACAACCTAAATCTTACCTGGTCCATTTGGCGGGGAGGCTGGCAGGGCTGGGAGGACCGTAATGCATCCTCAGGCGAGGGCTGTTTGAGCCTGCATGTCTCCTTTTCATGGTCCACACCTCCCTGTATTCTCTTTGACCTTGGAGGGTTTTGGTCTCCTGCTGTGATTTGGGGTTCAGTTAGAGAGCTGGGGTGGGGGATCCATGCACCCAGGTCCTGTCAGGAAACCCCCCCAGAGTTACAAATGCCTGGAACCCCAAGAAGAGGGGCTTGGATGAGAGTTGTCAGATGAGATCTCTGAGGCCAGACAACTGTGAATTTGCAGGCATGGGCCCTGGTGTGTTCTGACAATGCCCTCTATTTCAGCAGATGAGATGGTTATGGTGAAGTCAGGGGTCAAGTGCCAGCTGGCTTAGCCTGTAAAACCTCCCTTGCATGTATCAAATGAGCTGCTTTACGGAGGTGGCAGTGAAGCACCCACATCTCAGCGCCCTCCTGCTTCCCTAATGAGGGGAGTCAGCAAAGCCTCCCATAAGTGCCTGAGCTGGCCTGGCCTGGGTCTCACCTGGAGGACTCTACCACCCCAGACCCCTGCCCCACTCCGCCCCCAGAGGCCATAAGTGCTGAGGAGTGGAGGGAGACATAGTCGGTTCAGCATCACACATCTGCAGAACAGACAGCTTTGGCCTGTGGTCCATGGAAGAGCTCAAGATAGTGTGATTTGTTCTGTGCTTTTCCTGAATGAGTCAAGGACGCATCTGGAACCTGCCAGAGAGAGTTTGCTCATGCCTCCCCCGCTCCCAACACGGGCTTGTCAGCAGGGACCACCCAGAGACACTGGCCCGGCCCAGCCTCCCCCTCCTCGATGCTCGGCCCCGCCCCACCTTCCGGACTCCATACCTGGTGGTAATTCATTTGCATCCTGAGGACTGGGGCCTGGGGCTGCTTCAGAGTGTTCACAGGAGCAGAGAATCACCCGCAGCCTGTCAGAGCTCGGACTGCTCCCGGGGGCCCTCCACCCCGTTCTCCCCACCCCAGATCCAGGGTTCTCTGGGAGCCCCGCGGTTTCCTCCGGTCCCACCTCCCCGGCTCCAGCCTGGGCTGGACCTTGAAGGTGTAGGGGGAGCACAATGGAGGGTCTGAACTGAGACACGCGGGCCTCGGTACTGGACCTCGAGGCAGGACAACTGAGGGCCTTCAGGGAGTCAGCCGGCCCCCTCCTGCTTGCACGGGCCCCTCGCCCCCCACAGAGTGCTCAGTCCTCCTCTTCAAGGCTCCTCCTTGCTCTGATGTCAGCCCTCCAGGGCGTTCCACTGTGGAGGGCTTGCTGCAAGTCATCACACACTGCTCACATCTCACAGAGACCCCGTGGAGGGGGTGCTCCACACACTCCCCCAGAGGAGGAAGCTGACCTGTCTAACACAACCCGTGAGTGGCTGAGACCCAGCCGGAACTGGTGTCTGTCTGACCCTAAAGCCGGCGCAGCTCCCTCTGCCCTTGGCTTCCAGGACAGACAGGACCTAGAAGGTTGCTGACGGCCTTGCCCTGACTCTCTTGTTCTCCCACTCCCTGAGGAGTGTCTGCTGGCTTCCAATCTCAGGCCAAGTTCTAATTCCACTGCCTGATAGTGGGTACTTGACCTGTCTGTACCTCGGCTTCCTCATCACTAAAGGGGGCATAGTAACCCTGTGTGTGGCTTGGACAGAAACACCTTGTGTTCCTGCTACCAAGTCTCCCCACCTGTGCACACCTGTGTTCCCCTTCTGACGTCTGATGAGCCATCCTGCTCCTCCCTAAGGCCCACCCTTCCCCTCTGCCCAGAACCCCTTCCCCCTGGCCACCTCATGGACACCGACTGGCCAGTGGCCCCCTCCTGGGTCATTACCACCTGAATAAAAGGCCTCTGCTGGCAGATATCTCCAGCTACTGCCCATCTTGCAGGCAAAACTATTCACTACCCTGATCACCCCCTTCCCACTCTCTCCTGAATCCCCTGCCGTCATTTTTGTCCCCAAGATCACTCCCGTCAAGGTCACCATCATGTGCGTGCTGGAAGTCCAGTGGTCGATTCTCCAAACTTGTCTCACTTGACCTGTCAGTGGTGCTATACACAGTCGGTTGCCCAGTCCTCCTGGAACACCTCTCCCCAGCCTGTCTGCCACCTTTCCCACTGGCCAGTCCTTTGTTTGGCAATACCCACCTCATCTTCCCGAGCTCCCAGCACCAGAGTCAACCAGGTGCCCCCTCCCCTCCTCTCCCTCCACACTCAGCCCTTAGTGATCCCATCCAGGTCAACTGTGACTCCCCCTTCGCCGCCCCCGCTTCCGGGCAGCAGCAGGTTGTGCCTCCATAGGCTTCTCTGGTTCTTCATCTCTGTGCACCCCTGCTGATGCCCCAGCATTGGCCGGGCGGCTCTGATCCTGGCCCTGCACTGCTCTGGCAACGGCTGTGTGCTTTGCTGAGATCCTCACCTTCCCCATGTACCTCTTGGGATCTGGAAGGCGTAAACCATGGGATGGCACAAGAGAAGAGGGCCTCAGGCTGTCCCCCAGCTTCCAGCCCTTCCCTCCCACACAGGCAGGACTGAGTTCTCAGAAGCGCTTTCCTCCGGCCACACCCCTGCTGGTGGGAGGGGGGAGGGACCTGTCCATAGGTGTGGGGTGAGGCCAGGGCTCCCTCTGTTTCCCCAGCTCTTCTGCCTGGCACACCATCTGTCCAGGCAGGACCAACCTCACCAGATCCAGACACCGTCCCCCGTCTGAGCCCCAGCCCCTCTGCTCCTCCCAAGGAGGCTGTCTCTCCCCCTACCCTCTGCCCCCTCCACCTGCTGTTTCTCCATCCTCTCCTCCTCCCTTTCCTTACTGAACTCCTCGCTCAGTGCATCAGTTCCACCTCTTCCTGGCACTTTTCTGGGTTCCCTAATCCTGGTCCCGAGTGTGTCTCAGGGTCACTCGCTAGACCCCTGGCTGTTCACTTGGCAGATGTCAGTGAGTGCCTGCCACATGCCACCCCTGCGCAGGATGCTGGGAGGCGGGGGCGAGCCCACCACAGTCCCTACCCGCCAGGAGCTCCCAGCTCAGAAGGGAGCTGCCCCGGGGAGCAGGAGGAGTTTGAACTTCTGGGACTCGGAGGTGGAGAGAGAGACTGGCTGAAGCAAAGGCTCCAAGTGGAAACATTGGGGGTGGGGGTGGGGTGGTTTGTGAAGGATGGGGAGGAGTGAGAAAAGGTCAAATGGCCATTTGACAAATAAAAGGTCAAATGGCCAAAGCTCAGCCTCAGTGTCAGGTATTTCCTCCAGCAGGCAATGGGCAGCTTCTGAAGGTTGTTTGTATATGTGCGTGTGCATGCTAAGTCACTTAAGTCGTGTCTGACTCTGTGTGACCCTATAGACTGTGGCCTGCCAGGTTCCCTCTGTCCATGGCATTCTCTAGGAAAGAATACTGAAGTAGGTTGCCAACCCCTCCTCCAGGGGATCTTCCCTACCCAGGGATCGAACTCAGTCTCTGACATCTCCTACATTGGCAGGCAGGTTCTTTACCACTAGCACCACCTGGGAAGCCCATTTATATATACATATATATATTCTTATACTGGAGTATAGTTGATTAACAATGTTGTGTTGGTTTTAGGTGTACAGTAAAGTGATTCAGTTCTACATATGTTATATTTAAAATGGATAACCAGGGACTTCCCTGAAAGTCCAGTGGTTCAGATTCATGTTCCCACTTCAGGGGTCATGGTTGCAACCCCTGGTCAGGGAGCTAAGACCCCACAGGCTGCATAGTGGAGCCAAAAAAAAGATAAACAACAAGGACCTTCTGTATAGCACAGAGAACTCTGCTCAATACTATGTAACAACCTAAATGGGAAAAGAATTCTGAAGGTTTTGAAACAGGAAAAATGTATGAACTTGATTGGCAGAGGGAGAGGCTGCTGGTCAGGGGGAGAGGTTAGAGGCTTTGCAACAGTTCGAGGAGAGGTAATAGGAGGGACCTGACCCAGAGAGATGGAAGGCTGCACCGATGCAGCAGATTTATGAGGATATAAGAGTCAGGAGCGGACAACGTACAGGTCATCTGGGAGCGAGGAGAGGGGTCAGAGTGGTGAGGACCCAGGGGCAAACTCAGGTGGGAAGTGACCTGAAGTCCAATTTAATAATCAGAAGTTGAGGACCCCCCGTGTAGAGGGTCACTTTCAGCTCTCAAGGTGTAGGACTTGATAATGACCGTGATAAGTGAAGGGCAGAAGGGACAGAGGGAGGCAGAAATAGAAGCTGGAGGCTGCCCAGAGAGGAGAAACAGAGCAGGAGGAAGGGAGGCGGGCACGTGGACACGGCCGCTATGCTCCAGGCTGGCGTGTGGAGGCCTGCCTGGCACTGTCCCTGCCGCCTGGGCTGGGTGGAGGGGGGTCTGCAGGGCAGGCCCGTATTGGGGCAGGGGGGGCCGTTACCCCGTAGGCTGCAGGGCCTGGGGTGATGTCCAGCCTGGGAGAGAGGCAGGGCTGCATGGGGGTGGTGGTGGGGAGTGGATGGGCTGGGGTCTCCTGAGACTGTGGAATACCCCGACCCCAAGCTCGGAGCAGGGAACTCAGTAGAGATCTGTGCCCAGTACTGCTGAGGGGTGGGCGCTGGGCACAGGTAGATCCCTGGGTTCCAGTTCTAGCTCTCTCTGCCAACTGACAGAATGACCTTAGGGACTTCGCACGCTTCCTCCCAAAGGCCAGCGCTAACGCCCCTTAATTGTAAAACAAGAGAGTTTCAGACACACGAAGGAGAGGGTGCTCCTACCTCTTGGCTGTTCTGCACAAAACAGAGGCCACCATGGGCACCTGCACTTCCTCACCCCTTATTTCTTAGATGTCTCATGTTCAAACCCCGAATGTATTTCGAATCCACCCACTCCCACACTTTCTGCACTGCCTCTGCCCTATAGAAGACCCTCTGCACTGGTGACCTTGGCCACAGCAGCCTCCCACCTTCTCACTCCACATCTACACGTCCCTCTGGATTATTATTATTAATTAATTATTATTATTATTAATTTTTTAGTACAAATCTGCTCCTGTCCTTCCTCTCCTTAAAGAAATCTCTAAATGTTATCACCTTTATCATTAAATCACGCGTGATCACCTGCCCTGCCCAGCTCCCCTATTTCCTCATGTCTTTCCCTCTCTCCGCATGCTCCTGGCATTCTTCCAGCTCCTAGAACATTCTGAGCTCATCTTGGGGCCCTTGCCCTTGCTGTCCCCTCTGCCAGGAACATCATCCCTCCCTCTTCAATTGGATAATGCCCTGCTTCATGGGCAATCCCTCTGAGAGACCTTCCCTGAGCACCCAAATGAAGTCCACTCAGCATCTTCCCAGCACTTAATCTCCTTTTGCAAATATATAGTTATTAGAATGATTTGTTTGTTTGTTTAATGTCTGCCTATTCCTCTGGACTATAAATCTGTAAGGATAGAAATCTTGCCTGTCTTGTTAGCTGATGTATACCCAGCAGCCACTGTTAGTGTTGATGGGATGAAGGAAAGGAGGAATTAAAGAAGGAAGATAAGAAAGGAGGGACAGGTGGGAGGGGGACCAGCCATGTTTTCCTATTACAACTGCTGTTACCCCAGCTGACCTTCCCTCCCCAAGAGCTGCAGGAGGCAGGCTCTTCATACATGCATCCAATCCATTGCTGTGTAATAGAACTCCTGCTAAAATTAGGCATGTTTACATTGTGATTTCATCACTAGCTGAATCACTCTTTCTGTATCTTTTGGCATTTTAGCTTCATGTTGTGCGATTTGTCACCTGCTTGGTGACATGCTGTCCCTTGTAATTTTCTCCATTTCATATTTACATTTTCCCTTTTTCATGTTAAAATAGAAACATTCCTTATTCAAGTGTTACTCATTAATTTATAGACCATTCTTTTTATCTGCTCAGTAATAATATTTTCCAGATCCATTGTAAGTTCATATTGTCCTCATAGTTTCATTAACCATAAAATGAAACTAAATAGAGTAACAGTTGTTTAACATCTGAATCTTATTCTTGTTCAGGAAATAATTTAGATAAAAATAACTATTGTATATTCTGAATGGTGGGTGAATTGAGGTACTGCAGTTTATAGAATTTCATTCTATTAATAATCTTAGAGTTTCCTGATTTGTTTCTTTCTGATGCTAATAGAAACCCAACTTCCCACCCCTACTCCACCAACTGAACTTGCTGGATCTGCAGAGTTGGATTCTGAAAAGAGGGCCTTAAAAGTTGAAAGCTGCCATAATTCCCTGGGGGATCTCCAGGATCTGACCTCCAGGAGAAAGAACTTTTCCCAAAAGTCAGATAATCATATGCGCAGAGAAAACCCTCTTTCCTGGAGACCAGGTCTGGAAGCATCACCCTCTGGATTTAGGGGGAGCAAGAAATACGGTGGGCTCCCTGCTGACTCAGTCAGCAAAGAATCTGCCTGCAGTGCAGGAGACCTGGGTTCAATCCCTGGGTTGGGAAGATCCCCTGGAGAAGGGAATGGCTACCCACTCCAGTATTCTTGCCTGGAGAATTCCATGGATGGAGGAGCCTGGCAGGCTACAGTCCGTGGGGTCACAAAGAGTCGGACACGACTGAGCGACTTTCACTTCACTTCAAGAAACACAGTAAACGGCACAGCAGCTGGGCACATTACACCCAAGGAGAGAGCTTCAGGGCGTTGTGCTGCGGGACCTGCCTGGAGGGGCCCTCGGAGAGGGTCTGGGGCTCATAGTGGCCAAGGGCACGTCCAAGTTGTGGGGAGCTGTGGCACTTTCCACAAGGCAGAGGTCAGAGTGCCGCGCTGCTGAAGAGGCAGGACTCTGAGGGGCAGGAGAGCTGTTAGGGGCTGAATTGGACCCCCACTCCAAATTCACACACTGCAGTTCTAACCCCCCACCTCAGAATGTGACTAATTTGGCAACAGGGCTTTTACATTTATATACCGATATATTTGTGCATGTGTGCTGAGTCTCTCAGTCCTGTCTGGCTCCTTGCAACCCCATGGACTATAGCCTGCAAATCTCCTCTGTCCATGGTTTCTCCAGGCAAGAATTCTGGAGTGGGTTGCCATTTCCTTCTCTAGGGGATCTGCCCAACCCAGGGGTCGAACCCGCCTCTCCTATGTCTCCTGCGTTGACAGGCAGATTCTTTACCACTGAACCACCTGGATTTTACCACTCTGTGCTCCCAATGCAGGGGGCCCAGTTTCGATTCCTGGTCAGGGAACTAGATCCCGAAAGTCACAACTAAGACCTGGTCACAGCCAAATAAGGAAATAAATAAAATATTTATTTTATTTCAGATCTTGTAGCTTTGAGTTCTGAAATTTCCATTTGTATCTCTTTTATAGTTTCTATTTTTTGCTGAAATGTCTACACCTGTTCACTGATTATGAATATCTTTTCTTTTTAAACACCTAAACATATTTATGATAGTTGTTTACAATTTTCTATCTCTTAATTCTAACATCTCTGTTATTGGGGGACCTGGTTAAAAAGAAAAGATATTCATAATGAGTGAACAGATGTACACATTTCAGTAGAAAACAGAAACTATAAAAGAGATCCAAATGGAAATTTCAGAACTCAAAGCTACAAGATCTAAAATAAAAAATTCACTGGGTAAACTTAAAACATCAGATTGGAGTCAGCAGAAGAAAGGGTCATTGAACTTGAAAATAGATCAATAGAAATTATCCCATCTGAAGCCCACAGAGAAACATGATTTTAGAAAGGAACTTTAAAAATGGATTTTTAAAAAAGTCAAGAGACTTGCTGACCCATGGGACGATATCAGGTAATTTAACATAAAAGAGTCAGAAGGAAAAAGGAGAGAGAGAGAATTGAGCAGAAAGGAATATTTTTCAGGAATAAAAGCTGAAAATCCCCCTCATTTGGTGAAAAAACATCCACCCACAGATCTAAGAAACTACAGATCTAAGAGCAGTGCCCTGACTTGAGGCTGAGGAGGAAGAGGGGACTGGGCAGGCCCCAGAAAGCTGGAGAAGGCTGGTGATCTGGGAGTTAGTCTGGGAAAATGACCTGGGCTGAGTGAGTGCGAGGGGAAGAAGGAGGGAGGGAGGGAAGGGGGGGAAAGCAAGAGCCTCAGCAGGGCCTGGCTGCCCTCTCAGCAGCCACGTGACCTCAGAGAGCAGCTTCCAGGAAATAAACCCGGCAGAGCCCACAGTCAGTACTTGAGAAGTGCGTGGGGAAGGCCACAGCCCGAGATATTTTATTTTATTTTTTTAGACGTTTACAGTTCAAGGGAAAGAAAGCAGAAAGAGGGCAGCAGCTGAGGAGGCGAGGGGAGCTGTTGCTGTTTATAGTCATGGGGAAGAGGCAGGTGGCTTAAGGGAAGTGACTGACAACAGAAGAAAAAGTAAGGTTTTTGAAAGAGTAGGTATGACGCTCAGGCCTCAGGTGGAGTCCCTTGAAAATACCAACACATGTTGAGGAGAAACAGAGAATATGGTGAGTGGTGGGAAAAGGAGGATGACGGAGCTCTAATCCCAGAAGTGAAAGTCGCTCAGTCGTGTCTTTGCGACCCCATGGACTATACAGTCTATGGAATTCTCCAGGCCAGAAAACTGGAGTGGGTAAGCCTTTCCCTTCTCTAGGGGAACTTCCCAACCCAGGGATCAAACCAGGGTCTCTGGCATTGCAGGCAGATTCTTTACCAGCTGAGCTACAAGGGAAGCCCACAAATACTGGAGTGGGTAGCCTATCCCTTCTCCAGTGAATTTTTCTGACCCAGGAATCAAACCAGGGTCTCCTGCACCAACTGAGCTATGAGGGAAACCCCCTCAATCCCAGAAAGTGTGCTCCAAACCGTGACCTTTCCACAAGCAGCTCACACTTAGACAAGAGCAGGCGCTGCTCCAGACACAACATTTGCCCCCATGTCTGCCTGTGAGAGAAGGGCTATTGTTTTCTCTGCTGTTAGAGGTGAAAAAAGTCCCCAGGGTGCCACAGCCAGCAAGGTGCAGAGCCCGCCAGGATCCGATGGAACCCAGGCAGCAAGTCTGGCGCCAACACCTCCCTGGTAACCAATACAGGGAGGAAGCGAGCTTGGCTGCTCACTATCTCTGTGACCTTGGGGAGTTGGGTTTACCTTGAGGAAGGCCATTCTACCCCTGGGACACTCAAGTGTCATTGCTGCGTTGTCCACTGCCTAGCGCGACTATGAGAGCAGGGTGGGAATGCCCTTTGTGAATGCTCAAGGGCTCCTCAGATGTAACCTGGGGCTCCTACTGATCAGGCATTTTCTCAGGAGAAAGAGTGCCTGCCGGGGCTCCAGCCCCAACGTGGGGACTGTGACATCTAGCTCCTATCTGAACCCCTCTGGCTTTGAGGCATCCATCAATTATGCAAGGAGAGGCTGATAGACAAGAAAGTGTGATTGAACCCTGGAAAATGATTTTTGTTATGAATCATCTACCCTGTTCTATGCACTGTGCAGTGGAGCTCTACATTCTAGAGTCCATCTCTAGAACGTGACCATTACATAAGTACAATTATTCCTACGTCCTAGGTAAGGAAACTAAGACTCACAGAGGTTAAGAAGTTTGCTCAAGGCCACACAACAGGGTGAGTGGCAGGGAAAGTGTTTAAATCCGGATGTTCAGCACCAAAGTCCACTCCCTCTGAAGGTTAGCACTTGGACTGGCGTGGTGGTTACTGGATTAGAGAAGGCGACTGAGGGAAAGGATTCCAGAGAGGGCTTCCCAGACATGACCAGGTGGGGAGAGGCAGAGTGTGGAGTGGGATGGTCAAGGAAATCCTCTTCTCCATTTAGAACGTGACCCTAGCAAGATAATCATTCCTTAAAAACGGGTTAGAGACCCCTTTGGGGAGCTGATAAAAAAAATAGATTTGCCTTAGAAGGGATGCCCACTTTTTCATGATATTAGGGAGTTCATGTTTCCCCCAGATCAATCAATCCATGCAGGGGACTGGCTTCATAGCTGATGGACTTATTCCCCCAGCTGTGGGGAGTGCCGCCATCCTGAGAACTCACATCCCTATTCTGGAACTCTCCCCGATTGAGGAGGGTCACCTTGCCCAGGTCCCTCTCCTTCCCAAGGCACACCATAGAGGCTAACTGACTCGGTTATGAGGGGCTCCTCCCCTTCCCACAGAGTCCTAAGAGTGCTCCCTAATAAACCTCCCGTCTGCTACTCACCCTCAAAGAGTTAGTTCCTGGGAGAACCTGGGGCATTCAACTGGTAACATGCGGATTCTCTCCTTTCATCATAACAGCAACTGACCAGGAAAGTATGCATTCTAGATTAAGTCCTGCACCCACTCTTCTCAGGCAAAAAGTGAAAGTTTAGTTGCTCAGTTGTGTCTGACTCTTTGAGACCCCATGGACTGCAGCCCACCAGGCTTCTGCCCACCAGGCTCCTCTGTCCATGGGACTATCCCAGCAAGAATACTGGAGTGAGTTGCCATTTCCTCCTCCAGGGGATTTTCCTGACCCAGGGATCGAACCCGCTTCTTCTGCCTTGTAGGCGGATTCTTTACTGTCTGAGTCACCAGGAAAGCCCAAGAAATCTGAAGCTTAGATGGCCACTTGCCCAAGGACCCAGAGCCAGCAGTCAGAAGGGTGTCTATCCAGAGCCAAATCCCACACTCACTACATCCTCTTTCATCTGGGAGGGGGCAGCCCCCAAAGAACCCACCAGGTAGGAGAGACAGTTGAGCCGCTCCCGCTTGGAGGCAGAGCCCCTGGGTCCCAGAAGGGCGCTCCATCATTGTGCGCCCTGACCGCGTGGGCGCATTCAGGATTGGAGACTTTTAACCTAGCCACCCAGTGGCCACCTTCAGGAGGGACGGCCAACTCTGACTGGGTCTTGTGGCATGGGGACAGCAGTGTCTACAGGCCAGTCCAGAAGGATGCCTGCTGTCCCTCAGGGAGTCACAGACCTGGGTGTGTATCCCAGCCCTGCTGCTTATTAGCTGGGTGGGCGGGGTGGGGATGAGGGATGGTCTTCAGTGGGTCATGGCCCTCTCTGGGCCCCCCAGGCTCCATGGCCACCTCGCTCCCCACTGTAACTTTCCAAACATTCCTACTTCTCCTCTGCAGGGTCTGCCTTCCAACCACGCTCTCACCTCCCAACTCCCTGGACACTGTTTAGCTCCCTGTCTCCCAAGCCCCAACATCATCTGAGGGTGACCTCGAGATCCAAGCAGGAGGCCCATTCGCCAGGCCAGCCTCGGGGGCCCTGTGCTGCCTGCTCTCCAGGTCTTACCTCTAGCGCCCCTCAGGCACTCACACCCTTGGCCAGCTCCCAGCTGCCCTGTCCCCACCAGACCGCTTTCTCCCGGGGGATCAGAGCAGCAGGGCTGGGCCGGCCACCTGAACCCCTCCCCTGCTCAGCTTTTGCCCCGCAGTAGAACATTCTTCCTGTGGTCCCAACACAATGTCCCAACAGTACAGACTTTTTGTAACTGTCAGAAACGTGGCAGGGCATGAAATCAGTTACATAACTCATCTGGCTTAAGCCATGGTGCATTCTGCTTGTTTTGTGACAGGGCAGAAATGGAAAATTTTGCCTCAAGGTGGAAATTTTGAAAAAGACAACCTGTGCTAGCCACCTCAAGGAGAGGTCTGCATGTCGTGTGTGTCCTTACAGGTCTTATGATCCCCACTGTCAATGTGTGGGACCTGCTACCTCCATGGCCCTGCCGGCTGCCTTCCACACTCAACAACCCATCAGAAACTGCCTTCCCTCCACTGACGCCCCACTGGCCCATAGTGTCCTAGGAAAAAATCATTGCATCACCTTGCAAACTGAAGCCCCCAAAAGTCAAGGTCTCTGACCTCAGTGAGGCCCTGGCATGCGTGACAATCTTGATTTGCCCCATTTCTCTCAGCTGCTCTCTTAGCTTCCCAATGTGCCTCCAGCCCTCACCCACCAACCTGGGAGGGCAACCACGCTTCATTGGCTCCATGACAACCGAGGCCTCCAGCTGTGACTGGCCTCAACTGCTGTGGCCTCTCTCACATGACCCCTTCTCCTGCTCACGGCCACCCAGCCCCTGGTGTGCTGGTCCCATGGTCTGCCCCCTCCACAGGCTCCTGTTCCATAGTCACATCCTCTTCCTCTTACATCCTCAGAGGTTTCCTCTCTCCTGGCCATGCCCCCCAGACTTACTGATATGCTCAAAACACATGCATCCTTGGGTCTCTACAGCTTTGGTTCCTCTTTCCTGCCCTTCTCAGCTAAGCTTTTTTTTTTTTTTAATTGGAGTATAATTGTTTGCAAAAGTCCCTGATGTTGGGAAAGATTGAAGGCAGAAGGAGAAGAGGGTGTCAGAGGTTGAGATGGCTGGATGGCATCACTGATGCAATGGACATGAACTTGGGCAAATTTGGGGAGATGGTGAGGGACAGGGAGGCCTGGTGTGCTGCAGTCCATGGGGTCGCAAAGAGTTGGACACGACTGGGCCACTGAACAGCAACAACAAAAATCATTGCTTTACAATGTTGTGTCAGCTTCTGCTCTACAACAAAGTGAATCAGCCATATGCATACGCAATCTCTTCCCTCTTGAGCCTCCCTCCCATCCCCACCCCCATCCCACCCCTCTAGGTCATCACAGAGCACCGAGCTGAGCTCCCCCTGCTATACCACAGCTTCCCACTAGCTATTTATTTTGCACAGGTAGTGTATATGTGTGAGTGCAACTTGAAGTCCCACTCTCCCATTCCCACCCTGTATCCACATGTCCTTTCCCTATGTTTGCCTCTTTATTCCTCAGCTAAGTTTTTTGAAAGAGTAATTTTTAGTGTCATGTACCAACATTAATGGGAAAAATAAAATATTGCAAATAGAGTCCAGTGGAAGAGTAATAAATATAATAGTATAAATGACAAAGCAAAGGTTATTCCAGGAGTTAAAAGATTATCAATCTTAAAAATCTATCAGTGCAATTTATCTCAGGAACAGAGATTGAAGGAGAAAAATCATGACCATTTGATAGATGCCCAAAAAGCACTTGATAAAATATAGTATATATTAAATAAAAAAAAAAAAAAACAGTTAGTACACTGGGAATAGAGTGATAATTCCAAAGAAGGATAAAGAACAAATCTAAATCAGGAGCAAGTGTCATGCTTAACGATAAAATACTACCCTATAACTGCACAAAGACGTCCTTGATTTGAGCTATCATGAAAGATTGCGTGGGAGTAAGGTCTAGTCAATGCCATTATAAAAGAAAAAGGAAAAGTGATATAATTATTGGAAAGGAAGAATCAAAACCCGATGAACTCCATAGAAAATCCAAGGATCAAGTGAAGATTATCATAATTAATAAGTTGATTAAGGCAGGTAGTTACAAAAGAAACAGAAAAACTATTAGCTTTCCTATATAATGATAACAATCAGTTAGAATATATTGGGCTGACCAAAAAGTTCTTTTGGGTTTTCCGTAAGATGTTATGGAAATTACAATGGGAAAAGGACTTGCATTCGTAATAGCAACTGAAATACAAAATATAGGGAAAGAATCTTAACAGGAAAAGTGCAGGACCTCATAAAGAGAAGCTTTCACACTTTACTGAACAATTCAAATAAATAGAGGGCCATATTTGGTTTTAAGATAAGAAGACTTGATATTGTATAAATGTCAATCTTCTTCAAATTCGCCATATATTTCCCATAACTGCAATCAAAATCTCAATTGAGTTTTTGAGTTGAAGTTGATAAAATAAATCTGACATTAATCTGGATGAATAAATGTGAAGAAATACATAAGAAAATTTGGGGGAGAAAAAAAAAGACTGAATTAGAGCATCCCCTGACGCTTGTCATATCAAATATGAACAAATATATTTTAAACCTATAGTAACTGCGGCAGTAAAGTATTGGTGTCAGATTAAGCAGACGGATCAAAGGAAGAGAACAGAAAACCCAACTGGCATTTCAAGTCAGTGGGGGAAAGAATATGCTGTTCAAGAAATCATGCTGGGATTTCACAAAGACTATTGTCTTCTGATTTGATTTGATTTACTGAAACATTGAAATTTTCCATATGTCAAAATCACTACATTGCCAAAATGTTTACAGATAAAATGATGGGATGTCTGAGATTTGCTTCAAAATAATAGGAGGGAAGTGGAAGGGATATAGATGAAACAAAATTGGCTATATTTTGATAATGGCTGAAGCTGGGTGATGGATATGCCGAGGCTTATTACACTATTCTGCTTTCTTTTATGTACATTTGAAAATCCCCCCAAATAAAAAGTTTGGGGACTTTCCTGGTAGTCCAGTGGTTAAGCCTCCGTGCAGCTTCCCAGGTGACTCAGCGGCAAAGAATCTGCCTGCCAATGCAGGAGATGCAGTTTTGATCCCTAGGTCGGGGATATCCCCTGGAGGAGGAAATGTCAACCCACTCCAGTATTCTTGCCTGAAAAATGCTATGGGCAGAGGAGACTGGTGGGCTACAGTCCATAGGGTCACAAAGAGTCAGACATGACTGAGTGACTGTGCACGAACTCACACTCCCAATGCAGGGGGTATGAGTTCAATCCCTAGTTGGGGAACGAAAAACCCACTTACCACTCCGAGAGGTCAAAAAAAAAAAAAAAGTTTTAAACATCATACAAATTAGAAATCTGAACTAGGAAAATATTTGCCCTATGACACACAAAGATAAATGTCCGTAATACATAATATTTCTCTGAGAAAGCAATACAAATTTTGACCATTCCAAAGGAAGATGCTGTTGAGTGAGAAACATCAGACTGAAAATAATGTGAAAGGTGGGATAATATTTCAAAAATATACATCAGGAAAAATATCTGAAAGGATATACAACAAAATATTCACTGTGATTTTTCTGATAAGGCTGAAGATGGTTTTGCTTTCTTTTTAACAAAACTCTATTTTTCAGATTCTTGTTTATAAGAAGCAATGAATACTTTTATAATTAGAAAAACATAAAATTATTTCTATTTCTTTTTAAAGGGAGGAAAGAAAAAAAGGAAGGAAGGAAGAATGGAGGGAGCGGACTTTCCTGGTCCAGTGGTTAAGAATCAGCCTGCCAACGCAGGAGACACAGGTTTGACCCCTGGTCCGGGAAGATTCCACATGCTGCGGAGCAACAAAGCCCATGGCCCACAACTACTGAGCCTTAGCCCTGGAGCTGGTGCTCTGCAACAAGAGAAGACACCACAATGAGAAGCCCACACACCACAACTAGAGAGTAGCCTCCACTCGCCACAACTAGAGAAAGCCTGTGCAGAGCAACAAAGACAGTGCAGCCAAAAATAAATAAAGAAGTAAAAAATTTTTTTTAAAAAAAAGAAAGGAAGGAGGAAGAAAGGAGACTTATATCTTGTTCTTTCTTTTAAAGCCCCTTTACATTTGTATAAAGTATATGTGTTTACTTTTTTAAATGTAAATGACAGGTAACATGCTCTACACACTATTCTATCCTTGCTTTTCTACTTGACAGTAGATATTGGTTTGTACCAATTTAGTCTCCCACCAATAATGCATGAATGCTCTCCATCCTTGCCAATACACTATTCTGTTTTCCATCTTTGTTGAGTTTTGAAGGATGAAAAATGACATCTCATTGTAATCTTTACTTGCAGCTCCCTCATTATGAGATTGAGTATCTTTTTATCTGTACAAGAGCAATGAATTTTTCTTTATCTCTGATATTTATTCACATCCCTTACCTATTTTTCAGTGGGATTTTTCATTTTTTATATTGATTTGTAGTGGTTCTCTCTATAGAAAAAAGTAGACATTGTTTGCCATATGTCTGCAAATATCTTTTAGCAATTTATCATTTATTGTTTAATCTTGTGCTTTTTTCCAATGCAGGGATATATTTTTAAGTAGTTGATTTAACTAGTGTTTTGTTGAATAAAGCTTCATAAGCACACAGTTCTCCCCTACTCTAAGACCATATATTTATATATTAATATTATAAACTCCAGGAGTTGGTGATAGACAGGGAGGCCTGGCGTGCTGCAGTCCATGGGGTCACAAAGAGTTGGACACAACTGAGCAACTGAACTGATACTCCATATTTTCTTCTAGTACCTTTATAGCTTCAGTTTTAACTTTTATATACTTGTTCCATTATTTTGAAGTAAAGAGTGAGCTGGAGTCCACTTTTTCCCCAGATATGTCTCCAGATGTGCCCAGACCGATTTACTGAGTAATCTGTTTTTCCTCTCTGATATGAAATGCCATTTTATGATATCCTAAAGTCCCATAAAAATTTGTGCCTTTTTCTGAGCTCTTTATCCTGTCATATTGGTCTGACCAAGTATTGTCCAGTACCTCTCTATTTTAATTATGTTTTCACATACAGTAGAACTGCCCTCTTCTCACAACTCCTCTTTATGAGAATTTCCTGGTTCTTCATGCATGTTTATTTTTCCATATCAACTTGAGAATTAAGCTTGTCTGATTTCAGGAAATAATTATGTAGGTATTATCTAGATATTGCATAATTTAAGAAGAATTAACATCATTATACTTAAGATCAACATTTTCCAACCCAAGGAGTTTTTCATCTCCATTTGATGAGTTCTATCACATTACTGAACAAAGTCTCAAAATTCTTCATAATGGATCTTGCCCTTTATTGCTATTACAACTGGTTTTCCTCTCTGTTGCATTTTTAAACTTCTGATTGTTTTATTGAGGAATGCTGTCAATTTGCCATATTAATTTTGCATCAGCAATCCTATAGAATTCTTTCTATTTGCAATTTTTTCCATTGATTCTCTTGGGTTTTCAAGTTATGCAATCACATCATTTTACATTAAGGATACAATTTTACTTCCTGTTTTCTAATTTGGTGCTTCATTTCTTTCTCTTATTTAACTGCTTTAGTTAACACTTCATCTAACTGCTCCTTACCCTAGTGGGACTTCTATGGTTTTATCACTAAGCTAGATGAAGAATTTGGTTTGAAATAAACAGAAAAATAATCAAAACACAAAACAGAAGAGGAAATAAAAATGGCTCATGAGTATAGGAATAGATGCTTACCCGCAGATGTACTTCTTATATAACAGATGAGGGTTCACTTGCATTACACTGCCCACATCTTACCTCTCCTGGTCTATCACCATCTTTGGTTAATTAGTGTTTACATTATGGTGACTATGCAAACATGGCCACAGCAGAATCAATTAGCATACAAGGTTTAAACTTTGTGTGTGTAGGTTTTTTTGCTTTTCCAGGACTTGCTAATTGGCTCTATTTTATTTTTTCCCATGATCTCCTTCAAACAGTTCTCCATGCTTTATACAAGTCTTATGCTTTATTCAGAAGCTCTGCTGCCTCAGTTACTTTAATTTTGAAAAACCCCCTGCCAAGAACCCTCTCTTCTTGGGCTCCCAACTGGACAGCATAGCAGCTCCCCAGGCTCAGCTATTAGCTGGAGACATCTCCCAGTTGCTCTCCAGATTGGAGCCACTGCTTCTGAAATTTGCTGTCCACCTTTCTTTGCTTTTGCCTTTATTTTGAGGAGTACATTATTAACAACTTGCTTAACTGGTGTGTTGAAAGTGAACGTGTTAGTCACTCAGTCATGTCCAACTCTTTGTGACCCCATGGACTGTAGCCCCCAGGCTCCTCTGTCTATGGAATTCTCCAGGCAAGAAGACTGGAGTGGGTAGCCATTCCCTTCTCCATGGGATATTCCCAACCCAGGGATCAAACCCAGGTCTCCTGCATTGCCAGTAGATTCTTTACTGTCTGGGCCCTTATATAATCTTTAAAATGTCTTTATTCTGTGCTAGAAGATAATTTGTCAGGTATTGAATTCTAAGTTGAAATTACCTTCTCTCTGAATTTTGAAGCTCTAGTTCCTCTGCATTTTGGAGTCTCTTGAAGGAAAAAAAAATTCTCTTGCCTCTGTAATGTTCATGGGCTTTTATATTTTCTCTCTGAACATTTTTGGGTTATTCTCTTTGTTCCTGATACACTGAAATATTAGGTTGACATACACTGCTGATTTTATTCTTTATAAAGACCTCTAAACTTCAGGGTTGGTAATTTTCTTGTGTTATTGATTTGATAGTTTCTTCCCCTCAGAGTTCTTTGTTCTCTCTTTCTGGAACTCCTATTAGTCCCATGTGAACCTACCAAATTGATTCTCTTTTCATTTCTATTATCTTTTTCATCTGTCCTGCTATTCTGCTTTCTGGGTTATTTCCTCAACTTCATCTTCGAATGCTATTGAATCTTCATCTTCTGCTTTCCAGGAAATTTTTGTAATTTTATCTTTAATTTAACTGAATATTTTATTTTGGCGGCCATTCTTAAAATGTTTTCATTTCCAAGAGCACTTTCTTGTCCTCTGAGTTTTCCCCTTTGGTACTGTCTCTGCGGACATTAATTAGAGGCTGTGCTTGTTTTGTTTGAATTCTTTTCTGTTCTTTGGTTATTTCCATTTCCTCAGGGGTCTTCTTTCTCTGTGTTTCCCTCAGCCTCATTATGGTGGAGACTCTCCTTAGGGGGTGAGTTATCTTTGGCTGTGTCTATTCATATATTGAAAAATAAGACACTGAAATGTCATGTGGGAGTTCTGTGTGCGTTGGGGGTTTCCTCAGTAGCTGAGTTTGGCTCTTGGGTTCTCAGCGGGAGCTGGCTGTTCTCTGGGGATCTTCACATGCCTATTTTCTGGGGCCACTCAGTTTTCCTAGAAGAAACCTTCAATCATGTGAGTGAGGGCTGGAGACCTGGTAATCTGGTGGTATGTGTTGACAGTTACATAAGCAGACGTTCAAATAATCTCCCTACTCTGGCAGCAGATCTCATTCTTGCCTTCTGCCATGCCCGGCCCTGTGGGGACCAGTTCTCAGGGATTCTCGGGGGCACATCAGCCCCTTCTCATCTACTGTCCCTCCTCTGAGTTCTCTAAGCCGATGCTTTCTCCACTCTTCTATATAACTGTTCCGGACCTCCAGCTGCTCTTAGTCTTCTAGAATTTTGTGGAAACCTCTCATCTGCTGATGGCCTCTCCTCATCATTGTATTTTTAAATTACTTTATTTATTTTTTTGGCCGTGCCATATAGCATATGGGATCTTGGTTCCCTGACCGGGGATCAAACCCGTGACCCCTGCATTGAAAGCATGGAGTCTTAACCTCTGGATCACCAGGGAAATCTTTGTATTTTTTAAAATCGAATATCCCCTTCCTATAAGTCTAGAGGTGTCTTGAGAAAGAAGGGAGCTAGGACTCTGTTTCATGTGTCACTTCATGTGGCTAAGTTATTTCTCAATCATTTTTGGGTCCCTAGAGCTGAGCA
This sequence comes from Cervus canadensis, assembly GCF_019320065.1. NCBI lineage: Eukaryota > Metazoa > Chordata > Mammalia > Artiodactyla > Cervidae > Cervus > Cervus canadensis. Next base: position 87,529,594 of record NC_057388.1, on the reverse strand, counting down.
CAGTGAATGGCATAGGTCAGCAGTCTGTAAAGTACCTCCCAAGCAGAATGGAACCTACTGGTCTCTCTGAAGCCCTCATACTTAATAGAGTGTCTGATGGCCAGGAGAGCAAAGTGTTGCATACAGAATGATGGGGGCCTGCAGACATTTTATCTGGAGAAGAGAAGAGAGTGAAGGGGCCAGAAGGGGATATGCATGGGGTTTCTGGCCATATGCAAATATCAAAGAGATCTCATGCCGGAGGACTGACACTTTCTTTGTGGCCTCAGAGGACATAAGTTGGACGGGTGAGGTACGGGGAGTTATTCAATGAAAGGTTCAACTCCATACATGCAAGCCTTACATGCAAGCCTCTTCATTTCTCAGCTGATGGAATAGATCATTGGAGAGGAGATGAATTCCTTGCCCTGGAAATGGTCAAGCAGATCTAGGCAACCAGCTATTAGAGTTACTGTAGAGAGAGAGATCTCTCACTGCTTGAGAGATTAGACTAGATTCTTTCTTAATTCTACTAGAGTTAAAACACCCTCTTTCATAGTAAATAGTTGATAATATCCTCTTTATTATACTATACTAAAACAGTAGTATAGTCTTTTAAAGAGTAAAACAGTAAAGAGGAAAGAGCATTTTAAAGAGTAAAACTACTTTTAAAATATTTTTAGAAAATGCATACAATGTAAATTGGTATAGCCACTGTGGAAAACAGTATGCAGGGTTCTTAAACAACTAAAAATAGAACAACCATATAACTCAGCACTTTCACTCTTGAATATCTATCTGAAAAGAACAAAAACACTAATTTGAAAAGATATATACACGCCAATGTTCGTAGTAGCATTATTTACAATTGCCAAGGTAAGGAAGCAACCTAACTTTCCATCAACAGATGAATGGATAAAGACAATATGGTACACACACACACACATGCAGACACAAAATGGAATACTACTCAGCTATTAAAAAAATGAAATTTTGGTGGGAGGGGGTTCAGGATGGGGAACACATGTACACCTGTAAATTCATGGCAGATTCATGTCAATGTATGGCAAAACCACTACAATATGGTAAAGTAATTAGCCTCCAATTAAAATAAATTTATATTTAGAAAAAAAAGGAATTTTGCCATTTGCAGCAATGTGGATGGACTCTGAGGGTATTGTGCTAAGTGAAGTAATTCAGACAAAGACAAATACTATACAATCACTAATGTGTAGAATCTAAAAAATATAGCCAACTAGTGAACATTAACAAAAATGAAGCAGACTCATAGAGAACAAACAGGTGGTTACCAGTGGTAAGAGAGAGAAGGGGAGGGGCAAGATAGGGGTGAAGGAAAAAAGGGGTTATTATAGGATTACATGGACTTCCCAGGTGGCGCTTGTGGTAAAGAACCCGCCTGCCAATGCAGAAGACATAAGAGACATGGGTTCGACCCTGGGTGGGGAAGATCCCCTGGAAGAGGGCACAGCAACCCACTCCAGTATTCTTGCCTGGAGAATCCCCAAGGACAGAGGAGGGTCTCAAAGAGTCGGACCCGACAGAAGCAACTTAGCACGCACTCACTCATGGGATTACATGAAATCATGTATGTGAAACTTTTGAAAATTATAAAGCACTACCAAATTTAAAGAATCTTTCATTCAATAAAAAAACCCAATACATTTCTCTAATTCACATACAAAAATTAAAATGACACAATTATAATATAGGAGTGTGTGTTTCAACACATAAAGATTCCTAGCTGGCTGGCTCTACCGCTTCTCTCCTGCTCCTAGAACTTCTCGGGGCTCCTGAGGTTGCTCAGCCCAGCACTCCCTCCTGGCTGTCCGTAGGTAACTTGCCCCGGCCAGGGAACACAGAAAACACTCACAGGAACTGCTTTAACATCCCCCTCTTCTCCAAGATGAATTCCTCCCTCTCTGGTCTGAACTGCATCTCCCCCTCCCAGGTAGAAGACAGTTATTTTCTCTCCCTGCTAGCTTTAACCACTTTTAATTCTTTCCTCTTAACTCAGAAGTGGGTTCAAACAAATATTGTATATGAATGCCTATATGTGGACTCTAGAGAAATGGTACAGATGAACCTATTACCAAGGGTGGGAATAGAGATGCAGACACAGTGAATAGACCTGTGAAGGTGGGGCTGGGGAAGGGGAAGTAGGATGAACTGGAAGATTGGGATTGACATGTATGTGAAACCGTGTGTAAGTAGCTAGCTAGTGGGAAGCCGCAGCATCACAGGGAACTCAGCTTGGTGCTCTGTGATCATCTCGGGGGGGATGGGGGGAGGCTCAAGATGGAGGAGATACATGTATATGTATGGCTGATTCACTTTATTGCACAGTGGAAACCAGAACAACATAGTAGAGCAAGTACACCCCAATAAAATAAAAAATGAAAAAAAAAGAAATGGGCTCATCTTCTCCAACCTAAACAGGATACAGAAACCCCTCTGTCCTACATCTTTTTTAAACTACTGCTCTATCTCCCCCTCCCTCTTCCCACCAACGATGGAGATGAATCTCCACTTTCTGTGTCCTCTTTCTCAACCCCCTAGACCCACTACAACCTGGTCCCTCTACCCATGCGCCACTGAGACCATTGAGTCACTAATGATCTAACTCCCAACTCCAGCTTTCAGTCTTCATCTCCAGAATTCTCTGCAGCATTTTACTCCACAAGAATGTTTTGTTATTTTCAGGAGTCCTCTATCTTGGTGTTCTTTTTCCTTTTCTGATTCATTCTTGCCAGCCTGTCTTTACTGGCTCCTTCCCACTCTTCCACCTCCTTCCTGCCCCCCTCCTTTCTCCTCCTCCTCCAATCTCCCCTCAAACTGTCAGGCCCCAGTATTCTGTCTCTCCCTCCCCACTTCCTCTGTCTTTAAATTATCTCACTCATTCATATGACTTCAATGACCATTGGACACTGTTGAGTCCCAGACCCCCAGCGAGCCTCAGCCTGTCTCCTTAGCTCCAGTCCCAAACACACAGTCACCTTTCAGCCTGTTCAAACTTGCCCAGCTTCCTGGTTTCTTCACCTCAACTGACGGGGCCACCTTCACCTGGATGCCTAAACTGCACACACGGAAGCCATGCTCAACTTCTCTCCCTTCCAGCCCACATGCAACCTGCCCCTAAGTCCTGCCGATCCTCCCTCAGAACGCTCTCCCAAACTTGGCCCTCTTCTCCATCCTTTCAGCCACCCCCTCATCACTGGACCTCTTTCTATGTTCCAGTTGGTCTCCACGGCCACCAGATTTCTTCCACTCCAGTCCTTCCACTTAATCTTTCACAGCTCCCTTTAGAAGACCCATCTGAGTCAGGACACTCTCCTCTGTCTTACCTACAGCCTCCATAGGCACCTCATTGCCCACAGCTCAAGCTGAGGCTCCTTGGAGGGCACAGGACCCCTTCTCTATCCTGTGCACCCACGTCCACTCAGCCATCCTGAGTCTCCGTAGCCCCTGAACACGCCTGCCTCATAAGATGCGCCCTTTGCTCTCCAGAGAGTGAAGGGCACTAGTCCTTGTTCCCGCTCACACGGTACATCTTTTCCGCTTCCATGGGCGCTGGCATTGCCCTCGGGTTCTGACAGCTCTGTTCTCACCGCATCCCTAGCCTTATTCATCTTTGAATAAGTAATGCTCGGCACGGTGCTAGCACACAGCCAGCGCTCTTAGATTATCAGTATAATGACTGAATAAATGAATGAGCAGATGGGTTGATTAAAAAATTATGCCTTCATCTGCCATTTTGTCATTCCATAGGCCAGATTTGACTGTGCATACAAATCACCTGGAAATCTTGTTTAAATGCGGATTCTGACTCAGCAGGTTCAGAGATTCTGAGATTCTGCATTGCTAACAAACTCCTAGGTGATCCTGAGGCTGCTGTCCACAGACCATGTGTTGAGGAGCCGGGCCTTAGCCTATGCCAATGGTTTCTAAACTTGTTGACTATTAGAATCACCTGGAGAGCTTTAAAAAAAAAAATCCGGATGCCCAGGGTGCATGCCACACTAGATCAGAATGTCTGTGGGAGGGAGCCAGGCAGCAATATTATTAAAGATTCCCAGATGATTCCAATGTGCAGAAAAGCCAGGGAACTCCTACCCTGAGCCACCTCTGAGTTTGCCGATGATGACTCAGAGTCCTGGGTGCCTGTTAGAAGCAGCTGGGGAGCTTTTAATCACCTACTGAAGCCTGGGACCCACCCAGGTCAATTAAATCAGAATCTCTGGGGTTTGGACCTGAATGTTTTTAAAGCCCTCGGGTGATTGTAATACGCAGCCAGGGTTGCAATTCATTGTTTTCAGACTGGCTCTGAGGAACAGCTGCAGGTTGGAGAGATAAGGAGTCCAGGATGCAGAATAGGTGTGAAGTCAGACCCCAGTCTTGGCTCTCCAGTGATGTATAATTTTGGAGCAGTTAATTCAGCCTCATCACTAAAATGAGATTAAAAATGTGTGCCCTCCTTGCCCCAATTTTAATTTTTTTCCTTTTCCCCAAACTCATTTATTTTATTTTATTTTTTTTCATTTATTTTTAATTGAAGGAAAATTGCTTCACAATACTGTGTTGGCCTCTGCCATACATCATCATGAGTCAGCCATGGGTATACATGTGTCCCCTCCCTCTTGAACTTCCCTCTCACCTCTCACCCCTTCCTACCCCTCTTGATTGTTACAGGGCTCCAATTTGAGTTCCCTGAGTCATATAGCAAATTCCCATTGGTTATCTATTTTATAGATATCTATTTTATGGTAGTGTACATGCTTTTGTGTTATTCTCTTCCCCAATTTTTAAGTATTCTGGAGTGGAAAGGGAAATGAAATGGGGAAAAATGGCCACACAGGAGCTTGTCTGCACATCTCTCATATGTGGTCACCACTTGCGTCCCCACCTATCAGCTTGGCTTCGGAGGCCCATGGCTGGGGGCAGTCTCTGGCAGCTCTGGTTAGGAAGCAGATGGTTCAAGAGCAGCCCAGGCCACCAGGGACGTCCCAGGGACCTGCATTCGTCGGCAGACTGAGAGGTGGAATCAAACACGACCCCTGCGAGGCATTCTGGCCTGCAGCCTGGATGCTGCACAGTGGGCTGGTTGGCCCTGCGAAGAGACAGGGCATACCGCTGTTCTCCGCACTCACCGCGGCGCGGCCACCTGACCCATAGCAGGGAGCCTGCGGGTCTGCACAGGCTCCTTTCTGATGAGCTGTCTCTGCAAATCTATGCTGGTGCTGTGGGAAGGGTGTAAAATGAACACAAAAAGAGCAGGTTCAAGCCTGGCCTCCTACCAGCACTCCCCACCCCTGGCTGCCTGAGCTTGGGCTTAGCTTCCTCAGCTGCTGTGATTATCATTTTCCATTTTATTAGCATCATATATAGACGTACAAAGGCCTTGGACCAAGCTGGCACACTTCTGTCTCTGGAAGCAGCAGAAACCCAGAGCCCCAAGGTATGAAGAAGGGCTAGGAACAGGCTCTGGGTTCTCAGTACCAGGGAATCTTGAAATTGTCTGTGTGTTATTCTCTCAGTTGTGTCTGACTCTTTGCGACCCCATGGACTGCAGCCCGCCAGGCTCCTCTTGCCCATGGAAATCTCCAAGCAAGAAAACTGAAGTGGGTTGCCATTCCCTTCTCCAGGGGATCTTCCTGACCCAGGGTCCTGAACCTGGGTCACCTGCATTGCAGGCAGAGATAAATCCAGCAAGCCTCCAGGAAGGGAAAGAGGAAGTAAAAGGAACAGCAAGTGCTCCTGTGAGACAGGCCTGGATGGGAAGGCCTATCTGTTTTAGTTAGGTCTGGGCTGGGGGCTTCCATGTTCTGAAAACCAGACAGCTTTCTGCTTTGGTTTTCTCAACAGCCAAACCACACAAACTCTTCTAGCACATCTAGTATCTAGCACATCTTCTGTAAATAGGCCTCTTCTGGGAAAAGCCCAATTTCCTGGGACACGTGAGACCCTAACTGGGCTAAAGGCTGGGGGAGGGTCTTGACCTACACTCCCAGCATCCCAGAATCTATTCACCCCAAGGAACTAAGTCACCATCACTCACCCCAACTCTAAGGGGACAAAAATGCCCTCCCACCTCCAGCCTTCAAATGCCTCTACCTGCGAGTATGGAGCCTTGTATTTCACAGTTAGAATCTTTGAGGCTCACAGCACAACAAAACAGAAAGAGCATTCAAATTCAACCAACACTTTCTGCTTCCCGTGGAGACGTCTGAGACCAGAGAGGGACAAGTTTGCCCAAAGCCACATGGTGAGTGAGGAGCTGGGCTGAGAGCCAGGCCTCCATATCAGCGTGGTCACCCCAGCCCCATACATTGTCCCCATCCTGACTACCAGGGTAAAAATGCCAATGACATTGTGCGAATCCACTCCCTAGCTCCACAGTGTAGGATCAAGAGGAAATAAAGAGGGCCTTCAGTCCTCTCTGGTTACCACCCAACTAGAAGCAAAGCAGCTGAGAATCTTGTCCTAAAAAGGGAAAGGGCCTTCCTGGGCACCTGGAGATGGCGGGGTTCCCTGGACCACCATTTGAATAAGAAATTATTCAAATAAGTCAATCACGACTTCCCACAAGAATCGGGGGCACCTAACCTCTTATTGGGCTTCCCAGGTGGCTCTCATGGTAAATAACCCCACCCCCCACCCCCGTCAATGCAGGAGATGTAAGAGACATGGGTTCGATCCCTGGGTCAGAAAGATTCCCTGGAGGAGGGCATAGCAACCCACTCCAGTATTCTTGCCTGGAGAATCCCATGGACAGAGGAGCCTGGTGGGCTACAGTCCCTGGGGTTGCAAAGAGTCAGACACCACTGAAGCGACTTAGCCCACATGCATGCGCCCTCTTATTACTGTAAAGCTTATACTACACAGTCCCTGCTGGCTCGCTCTGCTCCCAAGGGCAGCTCCGGAGGGCAAGCCTGGTGTGGCTGTCACGTGGCCCTGCAAGGTATGTGGTATCCTCCTACCCCCACTGCAGGCTGTGAGTGTTTGTGACTAATGAACTGCTGCCAGTCTCATCTGTGCATTGTCAGGTGTTGTATGCCCAACCATCTCATCACATTTAGTGCATTTGTATTTTCTTGTATTCCTTAACGGCGGTGCTCAGCTTCCACGCACAGAGAGAAGCCGAGACTGACAACAGAACTTGGCCAGACAGCATTTGGGGAGACAGCTTTCTGGGGTTTTCTTGGGCTCTTAGGGTCAACAGTCCTCCACCCATACCCTCCCCTGCCCCACTGACACATTTGTCTTCACTGTACTCATCAGACTAACTACTGCCTGTGAGGGGCTGGGGCAGATGCTACATCTCTGTTCTCATGCTGTGCAGAGACACGACTAGTCCAAGGTCACTCAGAACCCACTGTCAGTGCCAACCTTGTACCTGGAGCCTCTGGGGAAACAGATGCACTGTGCATGGGTGTTGCTCCTGTTGACTAAGGAGACACCCTCCTTGTCTTCCTTCTGAGGGCTGCAGAATCCAAATGCCAGCCTTGGGGAAGAGATCCATGTTTCCTGGGAAGCTCCACATAGGGAGGAGAACAGTGACCTTGTCCCAACTCACCTGGACCTTGTCTCTGTCCCTGATGAGCCCAAGGGTCCCACTGATGGATAGTGAGGTGATCAGGATACCCCTATGTGATTCCTTACGGAAGGGAATACCCTGGGCTTCTTGGCCCCAAGACTAAACTCTAGGACCATTTCCACTTTGCTCTCCTATTCTTTGTTTGGGGGGTGGGGATGGGGGCTCCCGGTTAGAGCTGTGTGACTTTGGCCAGCCCAGAGCTGTTCCTCACACATGCTTCCTATGGGCACCTCGCTAGTAGCAGTGAGTTCTTGCATTCTAGCTGCTCCGATAGGACCTGGGCTTCCATCCATAGGGAGAGGCTGAGGCCCTGGCCAGGAGGCAGGAAAGCTACCAGCACCCTGAGCCTCTCAGGAACCCAGGTATTTTAGGAGCTGGCTATCTCTGATTTCAGATGCTACTGACTGTCAGGACTCTCGAGCTGTGGGGATCATCCCTGCTTCAGCTAATCCCATTATGCAGATGGAGAAAATGAGGCTGGGCACAAAGAGTTACTTAAACAAGTCTTGGCCTCATGCTAACACAGGGAATGGTGCTGAGTCAGTCCAGCTTCCTGCTGAGTACCTGACGGGAGTGGTGGAGTGAAGGCAGGGTGGAGGGTTGGGGAGTGGAACCGAAGCTCCTCTGGCCAGTGATGACTTTGATCAGGCAAGGACAATCTCAGAGACCTGGGCCCTCCCCCTCACCCAGTGCAATGTCACATGTAGGCTTCCTGTGGGCTGGGACCACTCACCTTCCCTGGCTCTCCTCCCCAGGTCCCTATTGTGCCCACAAGTGGACAAGCCAGGCTCGGGTCCACTGGGCAAACATCTATCTGCCTGACGTTGGCCAGCATTCCCCTGAGGCCACAGCCACATGTTACCTAACTCTGCAGAAGGAAGCTAGGAAGCCAGAGCATCCTGGAAAGTAGCCAGGAGTGGGGCTTGGCAGATGGTGGCCCAGAGGACCAAGTTTGAGCTGCAGAAATCCTGGGGTGAAGGGTAGGGGGCACTGTCCTTCAGTGGAAGCCATATACCCTTGTGGTTTGCACGTGTTGCCCACACTGCAACCTCCCTCACCACCCACAGCTTTATCATGAAAATTAATTCTTTTGGAATAACAGTCCTTTCCTGATTCCCCCTGAGACCTGGGGAAACTCAGGATGCCATAGGAGCTGGCTTTGGGCTTCTACCCTGTGAGAAGGAAGCTGCTGGACTGGGGTCACTGTCCCTCCTTCCCTGTCCCTAGCCTGGGATTTCTTTTCTCTCCTCTCTCTGATAGCTCGGAAGCAAGTGGAACAATAGTTTCTTCAGAGAAAAGGTCATTTCCTGCTGGCAGTGTGTACGCTTCACTCCAAGTCCCAGAGCTTCTGTAAAGAGGCACCCTCCTCCGTGAGCCCAGATCTCCTCTAGAGCTACAGGCTCAGTAGGACACAGACAACACCTATCTGCCCCCGGGTCAGCTCTGACAAGGTGGGCCTAATCTCTGCTATCTGAGAGAGGAGGATGTCTAGGGAGGAAGAATGTTCTCATTTCCAGGTAGAGGAAGAGGTTCATGGTCCCCAGCCTTGCCAAAGGTCTCTGAAATAGGGTGGGGTGGGGCAGGATGGACAGAGGTGACTTCTTGGCTTCCCTCATCCATTTCTGAATCTGCTCTTCTTGGAGGAGTTAGGATGACAGTAAGGAGACACCTGACCAAATGGAGAGAGGTGTCTGAGACAACATTCCAGTACTACCTCTGGTGTTTTCATCAGCCAAAGGAAACCAGGAGTGGAGGGAACCACAGGTAGAATGACTGTGTCCTGGATTCCACTTGGAGAGTGGTGTGGAGTGCGGGCTCTCTTGGAGGTCTCTATGTGGCCAGTGCAGCGAGTGTGAGCTACACAGAATTCTCCAACCACAAAAATAACTTTTGGGGCCTCTAGGGAAGTCCAGGACATAGCTCTGGGGAGAACTCCTGCAGACATTGCTCCATCTAGAGCTCCAAAGGCATGACGTTCAGCTGAACACTGACTACCAGGGGAGGTAGAGAGGTGGGCAGGACTCAGCCTCACTGCCCCTCCACTAGCTGAGGCCCAGATTCAGGAAAACAGGAATGGGCGGGGCTGTAAAAATGTCTGGGGAGGAAAAACAAGTTAAGTCACTTCCGTCATGTCCGACTTTTTGCAACCCCATGGACTGTAGCCCTCCAGGCTCATCTGTCCACAGATTCTCCAGGCAAGAACACCAGAGTGGGTTACCATGCCCTCCTCCAGGGGATCTTCCCAACCCAGGGATCGAACTCAAATCTTTTATGTCTCCTGCATTAACGGATGGGTTATTTACCACTAGCGCCACCTGGGAAGCCCCAGGAAGGGATAACAGAGGCCATGAATTGTGTTTTGAGAATCCAGAAAATTCTAAACCCTGACAATGCCTTCTGAAGGCTGGTTTGCCTTTTCAGGGAAGGAATCTGGCTTTATTTACTTAATTTTAATACACTGAGGTGGGAACGGGGAACTTGCAGCAAGGCCTTAGCAGCCTCTGTTCAGAATCACTATCCCTTGGAGGAAGCCTGACTTCAATGCAGAGACACCTGGCAAGTCAGCTCTGGAGATTTTGCCAGCTGGTTTTACACCTTCAAGCTTCCAGACTGAGATCTTGGAAAGGGAAGCAAAGGCCAGACTTATGTGTGTGTTGGGGGCAGTGGGGTGGGAAGATCTAGGAGTTAAGTTAGAAGCCAGAGAGGCCCAGGTAGGGAGTCTCATTCCCAGGCCCAGCACCCAGTTCTGGGAGGAAAGAGGCGGTGCCAGGGCGGGCGTGGAGCTGTCCGGACTCCGGTGCTGAAAACGAGGTCTGCCGCCGAGCGGAGCAGCTAGCAAGCCTAAGCCTCGTCCGGGTGGGGAGGGGTGGATGGAAATGAATTCCCCCTTCCACTCACGCTCCAAGGAGAGGAGGGCACAAGTGAGTTCGACCAAGAAGGCAGTTTGAGCTTTGAGAAGTGTGCTTCCAGACGAAGCTACAGCCAGGTCGGGCCAAAGCGGGCCACAGCCTGGCTGGGAATAGGGTGCGACCTGGCCAGCCGTGGCAGATGAGCCGGGGGGAAAAGACCTTGGACCCGGCTGGTCCCTCCCTGGCCCCCTACACTCCTGACAGGTACCCCGGCTGCAGGTCAAGGAGGAGCGCCTGAGGTGTTCTCACACTTATGCCACTGACACGTTCGCCCAGCAGGCTTCCATGAGAGCAGCCATACACACCTCATGGACACACGACGTGCTCCCAGAACACGCACACACCAAGTACACGCCAGCAGTACCAAACACGCTGCACAGGGGCACCGGCTCCCCCTCCAGGCTCTTGAGGCTCCCACCCCAGTCTCACACCCCGACGTCTGGCCTGGTCGTCCCTCTCCACCTAGTCTCCTGGTCTCAGATGGCGCTTCTAAGGGAGGCCCAGCGGCGGAGAAGCCCCAGTTCTAGCCTGCCACCCGATAAGGTGCTGGAGAGTAGCAGAGAGGCGGCTCCTAGGCTCAGAAATGTGGGGGAGACAGGAGGAGGGGCTAGGTCTCAGACCCCAGACTCCCAGTGCCAGAACACAAGAGGAGTGTGGACAGGAATGAGTGTGAATGTCTCCCTCCCCCATGCTGGGGCCACCCTGAGGACCTGCGCGTACCTGTGCGTGGGAGGCCCCGCGTGGAGCCCTCTCAGTGAGTCCGAACCTGCTGGCTCCTCTGGCTCCCCCTGGATAAAGGTGGGGTGGGCGTGGGGGGTTACCCCGCTTGCCCTCCAAGCCGCCTCCTGTCCGTGGGCAGCAAGGAAACTCCGTGCCCGGCGATGGGAAGTTACCCGGGTCCGGGCGCTAGGAGGGAGCGCCCTCTGGTTCCCGGTCCCGCCCGGGGTTCCCTCGCCCCCGCGCCCGCCGCCTTCGCCACCTCGTCTGCGCCCTGCCGCCCGTAGACTGCGCGGAGCCTGAAAGCCGGGAGCCCGCCCGCCCTCCCGGAGAGTCTGCTGCTGACCTGCATTGACGTCATTGCGTCATTAGGTTTCCCCTGGAAACACTGGCGCGCCCAAAATAGTAACACATTAATTCAGGCCGGGGGAGCAGGGAGAGACTGTTTGTAACCCTGCTGCTAACTCTGCGCGCGCCAGCGAGCTCGCTACGGCCCCCACCGGTTCCGAGCGCAGAGCAGAGCAGGCTCGCCGCCTATTTTGAGAACAAAGGATGGCAAAATATAGAATCCCGGAGAGAGAGTGCGGGGGACGCCGAGACCCTCTCGCCTTGCACACACACGGAGTGCACACACACACACACACACACACACACGCAGTGCACAACACACTTGGGTCTGTCTACCTCGGGCAGACGCTCCTTGAATGCAGGCTCTTTCAGGGACTTGCTGGGGTGTGTGACCAGATCCCCGGGGCAAAAGATAGGCCCAGGCCAGGGCCTCCAGCTCTGCTGGGTTTGAAGGACGACCTCCCTCCCGCCGCCCAGCCATCCGTCCCGCGGGGCTGGCTGGCGGGACAAACTCCCACCACATGCCCATCCCCACCCACCTCTACAGACCCGAGCGGGAGGGGCTCCTTTCTCGGACAGCCCGCGAGAAAGCCCTGCGTTTTCCGCCCCGCATCGTCCCCCGACCACACGGCGGCTCCCGGACCCCGCGAGAGCAGAAACCCTGCAGGGATCCAGCTCACCGCCAAACCACAGTTTGGCGGCCCGGTACTCTCTGGCATCGGGAGAGAACTGATCTCGGACGGAAGAACTGGTCGGGTTTGCTGTCACAGACTCCACAGTCATTTGTGCTGGGGAGCGAAAAGACTTTTCTGAGCTTCACCTCGCTCCCGCTCTCGGCGGAGCCCGAGACACACAGAAACGTGAGCACCCATCTTCAGAGGCTCTTTACTAAGCTCTCCGTCCTCCCGTGACGGGGCTGTTGACTCAACCTCTGCGAGGATGAGATCGCTCCCCACCCCGACCGAAATAGCAAGAGCTTAGCCCTGGGGCGGAGGCGGGGAGGGAGGCGGTGCGCAGGGCCCCGGAGCTCAGAGCGCAAAGGCTGCGCGCTCTGGGCGGAGCGGGCTCGGCGGGCTCCCAAGGGCACCTAAATGTAAGCTGGGGAGCAGGGAGGGAGGGTCTTTTGAGACGGCTCAGACTTCCCCTTCCTCCCAGAGGTCGCAGAGCGGTCCTTTCACTCTGATTCATTGCACCCTGGGCTTCTCTCGCTTTTGCTGTCCGCGGCTTGGCGGGGCAGGGCGGGGAGTGGCGGGCGGGGGGCGGTGCCTGGGATTTGGAGACACGTCCCCCAGATGCTGTGTGTCCTCCTCGGCTGTGCGCAGAGCTCAGGGCAGTGACTTGGCTCACACAGCCCTCTCTTCCGCAGCACCGGGATGGGGTGGTTGGTGGGAAGGAATGGCTCTGCAATAGCGCCCTGACCCGAGGTATCCCCTCTTGACTTTGTTTCCGTTGACCACAGAGGTGATAAACATACATCCAGCGCGCTAACCTTGGTGGACAAACCCAGACGTACCTATCAAACAGGAACCAGATCAAAGAGCAAGCTTTGGAGAAGACAGGCCCCGTGTGAGCTGTGTGTCCGCCTCTGCCCATGCCTTTCCCTCCCGGAGCTGCTTCGGTGGCTCCATCTGGAAAAGCCAGTGGTAAACCTCACTCCAGAGTCTGCTGTGAAGATGACAAGAGATGATCCCGAGAATGTGCTGGAGAAATGACCTACACTCTATTCCTGGTCCTCCTGTGGATGGTGTTTTCTCAGTAGGGAGTGAACCCATGCTCCCCAATAGATACACTTCCTGGTGATATCTTTGGGGGGAAACTGGTCAAAGGACAGTGGGTAAACAGCGCCATGAAGTGTTCCAGCCCCCAAAAGGTTGGCCTCTTTGGTCTTTTCCTCCATGTTGTCAGCTTGGGGACCAAAGTTGAAGAGTAGGTTTCTAATGCCTTCAGGGGCTTCCCAGGGGGCACTAGTGGTTAAGAATCCACCTGTCTATGCAATAGACCTGAGTTCTATTGTCTGGAGGAGGGCAGGGCAACCCACTCCTCTATTCTTGCCTGGAGAATCCCTAAGGACAGAGGCGCTTGGTGGGCTACAGTCCATAAGGTCACAAAGAGTCAGACATGACTGCAGTGACTTAGCATGCATGCAGTGCTTTCAGATTCAAGTTCAGTAGAGTGGTGATGGCTGGGGGTGGGGTGGGAGTGGGGCAACTTGGTCTGGCTCTGATTCCCTTTCTTGAGGCTTAATTCCCAGCAGACCATGCACCAAGGCTACATGGTCTGGGACCCCCTCACCCCTGCCTTCTCACCCACAGCTCCTGTCCCACTGGCCTAGGGTCATCATCTGCCTATTTGGTTCCCCACTGACCATGGGAGGGCCATGCGGCATACTGTTCCCCAGGCCCTCCTGGTACAGTGCCTGGCACAGCAGCTGACATTAATTACTGGTAACCCAATGACTGACAGTCCTTCTTTGGGGAATCTCCTGCTTCAGCCTATTTCCATCTCTCTTTCCACATCAAAGTCTACCCCCATCCCCAAGAAAGAAAGAAAGAAAATGAAGTCACTCAGTCATGTATGACTCTTTGCAACCCTATGGACTGTAGCCTACCAGGCTCCTTCATCCATGGAATTTTCCAGGCAAGAGTACTAGAGTGGGTTCCATTTCCTTCTCCAGGGGATCGTCCCAACTCAGGGATCAAACCCAGGTCTCCCACATTGCAAGCAGTCGCTTTACCATCTGAGCCACCAGGAAAGCCCCCAGTCCCCTAGACCGAGGTCAAATGCTGACTCTTGCATGCAGGCCTCTCTGTCCCCAGGGATATGCATTCAACTCTCCTTAGTCCCTGAATCAGTTGGAAAAGATCGTAATGGCTTTGATCATATTCTGCCCTGAATTACCATTCTCTGTAAATTCTACACCTCCCTGCTTGGTTTTCACTTCTCAGAGTCAGAACTGGGTCTTGCCCATCTCTCCATGGCTCACATTGCCCAGCTGTGCCCACCCTGGGCACGCAGTAGATGCTCAGGAGATGTTTGTTGAACTCAACGCTGCAGGTCTGTTCACCATTTCTTAGCCGAGGGCCTGACTTGAGGTGGACACTGATGCTGATGGTGGTATCTCTGCAGATCTGGGCTGAGAGAAACCTCAGCAATCTGGTCTGGAGATGCCCCACTCCACCCAGACCTGAGGAGGGAGGCCGTGGCAGAGCACCTGTCCTGCTTTTCTTCTACCCTGGGAGGAAGTTCAGAATCTGTCTGGCAACCTGGGAGTATGAGGGGGAGGTGATGGAAAGAAGAAACCCCCCTGGGTCAGAGTCACAATCTACCCAGTCAGCTGTTTGAAACAAAAGCCAGGGTCTTGCAGTGATGGGACAGACCCAGGGCTCATCTGGACCCACAGGAGCATTTGCTGCTCAGAGAACAATGATAAACTGGAGACTGTGGGTGAGGAAGGCGCCCTGCTGCAGCCAGCCCCTCCACGCACACCTGCAGGCCTATGACTGGCTCTGCTTGTGGTCCTTCCTAGCTGCAGTTCTTCCCCAGACTCTCAGCTCTGCATCCTAGTCAGCACATCTGGGGTCTTCTCATGGAACACTCTGGTCCTCCCAGGTGGGGAGTAGAGGAGTACTCTGTGCAGGGAGGGGCCACGACACCCCCATTTGGCCTCCTAGATGCAACCCCCCTTGAGTGTGTCTCCACGCCCATCACAGGGGCCATCTAGTGACAGAGACTCACTCAGGTTGCCTCCAGTGACCGACTGTGTTGTGAAGAGATGCCTGGTAATAAGGTGGCTGGGATGTTCTGTGTGTGTTCATTCCTGGTAGACCCAGAAACACAGGGGAGCCTGGAGGGCTATTTGGCTCCAGGGGTCTCTCTGACTGCCTGGGCTGTCTTGTAGCCCTGAGGCAGCAGGAGCTCCAAGATTGCAGGTTGGAGTGCCGCCTCTAAGGCTGCTCAGCAGCTCACTTATCCCTGCTTCCTGGCCCTCTGTCTGCAGCTCTAGTTCAAATTATTAAGAAGCAGAGAACCTGAATGACTCAGGTTAGCCTGGGTCCCTGGTCAGCTAGAGTGTCTGCCCCAGGTCATCTCTGGGCTCTTGGGATGTCCAGAGATCTACAACCCTTGTCTTCTAGGACCCTGGACTCAGACCACCCCACTAGACTGGAGTAGGATCCAGTGGGGGCGGGGCTGCCCTTGGCAGAGCAGTAGGAATGGGGAGTCTCTTGGAAAGGGTCCTTTGAAGCATTGAGCACTTTGGCCTGTCCAATACAGTCGTGTTCTGGAATAGACCTTGACTTCTCCCTCCATCCCGAGCCTGACTGAATCGGGATACTCATCACATGGACAGCAGGTTTCATTGCTGAGCTGATCTTCACACCAGGCCTCCCATAGGACCCAAAAGAAGAGTGGCTGACCTCACTGTGTGCAGCTGATGGCAGTGAGACCGGAAAGGCCAATGGTGTAGGGAAGAGCCTGCCAGACTGTCTCCCCGGAGGCTGCTCTCTGTCCCACTCAGCCCCCACTTAGTCTCCGAGAACAGGTTCGGTCAGAGAAGACCTGGGACTCCTGTGGAACACAGATCCGCCAGGAGAAGAGGCATCTAGTCCTGCCACTCCCACCAGAGGCCTCATTCTGTGCCCTCAAAGGGTAAAGTGACTACCTTGGCAACAGAGTCAAGAGTAAAGACCCCTGGGCTGGGAATTAGAACTGGCTTCTAATTCCATCACTGCCATTAAGTCCCCCTGTATCTCAAGACAAGTGATGCCCCTTCCCTGGGACTCTTTTTACCACCTGCTTCATAGCCTGGTGGAAGGAGATAATCAAGCAAGATTATCAGGACAGACAGGGAGACCTGGTCACACCCATGACTTCAGTGGAAATTGACACAGCCAACAAGAGCCCTGTGCCCCCTGAACTTGGGGGGGAGGGGGGAGGGGTAGGTGGCAGAATGCACTACTCTCTTGGAATTTGGCCTCTGTCTGACTAGGCCCTCTCTTCCCCAACAGGCCCCTCATCTGATGCCTTCTTAGCCTCTCTTGCCTAGCAGTCTCCTGCAGCAAGCAAGGATGCCACAGCTCTCTAAATTCTTCCCAACAACGCAGGTGAAGATCCATTCATTCAGCCCTCAACAACCTCCAGTGGCCCAACGTCATTTTTGCTCAAATTATTGACCTCTCAGATTCTGTTCCTTGACCACCGGATTTTATCCCACATCCTACCCAAGCTTTGCTCTCAAGATTTTCCAGTCTGTGAGTCCAACCTCTCCCCTAGAGGCACCAGCACCCCCTCATCTTACCAACCTCCAGCTCTGCACCTGAGAGTCCTGGAAAGGCCCCACCCACATTCCTCTCTTCTACTGCGCTGGGGGTCCTGCCCCTTAATCACCATCTCCCTACATCTCCCTAGCTTTCAATCCCCGAGAGGGGAGCACTGAGCCAAGGTTACGACTTTGCAAGACCCTAAGTTTGGATCTTGTTACTGATAGAGGGGTGATTATGCTTGTTGCTTTTTGGGGCAAAGGTGGAAAAAGCTGAGCAGCAAATGATTAAATTTGGAAAAACCTGCCAAGGATCCAGTGGCATGAAGCCAAGAGCTGGATTCAACCTAGAGGTAGAAGAGGTGCCAGCTCAGCTGGTGTGGATATGTTTGGCAACTAACATTTCAAAAAGGTAGCACTCCGGCTGGAGAAAGCTGGCTAGCTCCACAAAGGGAGGTAAGACTTGGACTGAATCTCAGAAGGTAAGTAGAACCTGGGGGTGGTGAGAGGGAATGAGAGGAAGACAGATAGGCAGGAGCAACTATGTAAAGCAACGGGTCTCAACCCCAGCTCACCTTGGAATCATCACCCTGTGATAAACCTGGGCTCAACCCAAGGATGACACAAAAGTGCTCAGACCCTAATCCCAAGAAACAGATTCCACTAGTCTAGGCTGGAGGTTTGGAATTTGTATTTATTATTGTTGCTATTATTATTATTGGTGGCACCACACAGCTTGCTAGATCCTAGTTCTCTGACCAGGGAATTGAACCTGTGCCCTTGGCAGTCAAAGTGCAGAGTCCTCACCACTGGACTGCCAGAGAATCCCCTGGCATTTGTATTTTTTTTAATTTTCATTTGTACTTTGTGATTTGTTGGCCATCAATTATGTGCCATGCCATCAGAAACCATTTTTCATCTGTAATACTCGGTACTGTAGTTGTAGGGACCACACAGGAGCGGTTTAGAGGGCAGCCCTCTCTGTTGGAGTCCTGCCTCCACACTCACTGGCCACCTGACTAGATATCATGTCCTAAAGTTCCTAAGTTTCTTGTTTCCTCATCAGTAGGATGGTGACAATGCCAGTGCCTACATCTCATGAGGCTGCTTTGTGGCTCACATGAGATAATGTTTTCATGCGTTGAACAACGCTGACACATGGCACTGGTTGTTTTCAGTGGCTCCAGATGATTTAATACAGCCAGGGCTGAAGATCTCCAGCATAAAGCAAAGACAAACTGGGTTGTTCTGGGGACTCTCCTGGTTGTTGAGGAAGATCTGAATTAGAGGGAGGAGAAACTAAAATGGTTGGCGAGGACTTCCCTAGCGGTCCAGCATGTTAAGACTCCGAGCTTGCCTGGAACTAAGATCCCGAATGCCATGTGGTACAGCCAGAAAGTAAAAAAATAAAATAATAAAAATGGTGGGAGCTCCATGTTGAAAGGGTTTCAAGACTCTTTGGGACCTTATCCTAATAAGCACAAGAGGAGCCTAGGTTTGGGGGTTTGAATTTGAGGACTGACATGATGAATGTGAGTCTGGGACTTGTGCAGCCTTGATGGGAGGGAGGGAGATGGAGCCTAGAGAAAAGTCTGGGATCAGAACTGTCAGTAGACATTGAAAAGAAGGGATAAGTGTGAGGTGAATGAAGCGCAAAGGAAGAATCAACAGGAGTTAGGAACTTCGTGGACATAGGAGTTTAAAGGGATCGAAGGAAGAAAAAATAAATTTAAGTTGTCAAGTATAGCGGGACTAAGGAAATAAACCCCTGTGTTGGTTAGGATTATATTTAACTCTGAGTATCAGACAACTCAAATCAACAATGGCTTAAACAAAATGGGAGTTTATTTCTCTACCAGTTGAAAGCCCAGTGGTGTGCAGTTCAAATCTGGGAAGGCAGCTCTGGTTCACAAAGGCCTTGGAGCCCCAGGCTCCTGACAGCTCACTCATCTACCATCCTGGGGCATGGTCTTTATCCTCATGGTACCAGCTGGAGCCACTTGGGTTCTAGCATTCACATGGAGAAAGGAATGAAAAATGGGCGAAAGGAAAGAGCCAGAGGCTCCGTGAGGGAGGTTTCTTGTAGCTCCACTCATCACTTTTACTTATATTCCATTATCTGGAAAGTGGTCTGTGGCCACATCTACTTGCAAGGGAAGCTAAGGAGAGTGGTCTTTATTTTCTAAGTAGCCTTGTACCCAGCTAGTGATACCCCCTGTGGTAGAAATGAATTTTTCTATGAAAGAAGAGAAATTTGGGCACTGGGAAAGAGCTAACCATTTCTGCCATTGCCTCATTTTCTTAAATGGTGAAGTTGAAAATGGAGTCAATTGGAAAAAATATATATTTTTTTAAACATTTTCAAAATGTGGTAGGAGAGTACAGACTTATTGTCTATGGTTGGCAGAATTCTAAGTTGGCCCCAAGGTTTCTGACCCTGCTGGTCTGTACACCCTGTATAAACCCCTCCCCGTGGATGGGACTTGTGAATATGATGAAAGCTTTCAAGAGGTATCTAGGGATTTCCCTGGTGGTCCAGTGGTTAAGACTCCATGCTTCCACTTCCTGGTTGGGAAACCAAGATCCCACATGCTGCACACGAGGCCAAAAGAAAAAATCCAACTCACACTGTGAGAGGTGAATGAGGAACTGGTTGATGAGAAAGGGGAGGCAGCCATCAACATCGAAAAGCCTTAGTACAGCGCAAAAAAATCCTCCCTGAGTTAGCTACTATTTCCCTCTCCAGATTCTTCTAGCACTCTCTTCCTTTCACATCATTTCAGAGGATGACTCTCAGGCTTCTGACTCAGGAAACTAGATGGACACAATAGAAAACAGTGGAGGAAGATAAAGAGCTTCATATGACTGAGTTTGAGGTGTCTGTGAGAATACCAAGGGGAGAGACTCCCACCAAAGGGTTGGAATATTCAAAGGGATGTGAAGAGACAAAAGCTGAGGGCCTTGAAAGAGCGTTTCCTCTTTTTTCGTAAATCAGCAGCATGTTGGCTCAGCAGATCTTAATCAGCTCGTGGGCAGAAAGGGCTGGACAGAGCACTGAGCTTGGAGATGCCCCTTCCTTGACCAGGGAGCTGTCACTGTCCCAGGGTTGCACAGCTGTGTCTGCCCACTGTCTCTATAAATAGGGAGAGCTAAGGGAACAGAGTTCCTCTCCACCAAATGGTCTCGGTCTCATCTTTAGATGTCGCCATCAATATCTGTGAAACAGACTCTAGGAAAAAGACTAAAAAAGCTATCTTTATTTAGCCTGGAGAAGAGAGGGAGGGAGAGCTGGGAGTTGCTAGGAATAAACTGCCGTTTTTATCTTTTTGTCCTCAAGGAGGCCAGAGGAGGTGGACTTGGGATACATTTAGAGAGGCGATTCTCAAGGGGGTGGAGAATGGAGATTCTTGCCCCTGCCCCATGCCCCCACCCACCAGGAGACATTTGGCGACGTCTGGAGACATTTTTGGTAATGCCGACTGGTGGGGGTGGGCGGGCCATGCTACGGCATCTAGTGAGAATGAGCCAGGGATGCTCTTAAACGTCCTACAAGGCGCAAGAGAGCACCCTGAACAAAGAATTCTCTGGCCTCAGATGTCAATGGTACCCAGGTTGAGAAACCCCTCCTTAGAGGAATTTTTAGTTACTGAATTTCTTTTAAGTAAAGAAAAAACAGTCATTCAGTCCACCTTAAAGGAAAGGAAAGGAAAGGAAAGGGTAATTTTTTGCTTGCTTGTTTAAGCATATATATGACTGGCAATTGGGGTTAGAACAGGCTGGCTGTCCGAGAACCCAGCTCTCTGAACCTTGGTGTCTTTGTCTCTCCTGGCTTGCTTTCTCCCGCCTCCTCTCTCTGCTGATTGGCCAAACCTTTTAAAATTCCAAGGGAGGCACCCTGATAGGCTGAGTCAATCACTGCTGCTCCTTCCAGGGACTCCAGACAGGCCACCTTCCAGGGCTCTAGGCAGCCTGTAGATAGCCTTCGGTCAGTGGTCCACCACCACCCACCCCTTCCAGTTAGAGGCCACTCTTGTACAAGGAACAGTCTAGACATCTTCCCTGAATAGGAGACCATGTGCAAGACAGTATGAGTCAGAAAGAGATAATAGAATCGAACGCATCATGACTAGCATTTATATTGGTCTTTCACAGCATAGCTGCCTTTTTCTTGGCATAGCCAAGATGGGAGCTGAGTACAAAGCTACGGTTCTCCTTTTTACTCCAAAGCTATGCTGTTCAATACAGCAGTCGCTAGCCTTGTGTGGCTATGTGGCTTTTCAAATTAAAAAAATTTTAAACTAAATAGAATTTAAAATTCAGCACCTTAGTCACACTGTGCTTCCCATAAAGCACTACCACGTGGCGCTAAATGGTAACGAATCCGCCTGCTAATACAGGAGATACAGATTCGATCCCTGGGTCAGGAAGGTACGCTGGAGTGGAAAATAGCACCCCACTCCAGTATTCTTGCCTGGAAAATTCCATGGACAGAGGACCTGGTGGGCTACAGTCCATGGGGTCGCAAAAAGTTGGACACGACTGAGCTGTTGAGCACACACACACATCAGTCACATTAACCATGTTTCAAATGCTCAAGAGCCACATGCGGCCAGTGCCCGCCTACCACATTGGACGGCACAGATATAGAACGTCCCAAGTCGCTTCAGTCGGGTCTGACTCTTTTCGACACTGTGGACTGTCGTCCACCAGGTTCCTCTGTCCATGGAATTCCCCAGGCACGGATACTGGAGTGGGTTGCCATGCCCTCCTCCAGGGGATCTTCCCGACCCAGGGATCGAACCTGTGTCTCTCATGTCTCCTGCATTGGCAGGTGGAACATCTCTGTCATCGAAGAAGTTTCCTGCTCCACGGGAAGGGTTGTCTATAAACGGAAATCACATTTTAGGGTCAGATGAGTCATCTTGTATTGATTCAGCCCTTACTGTGAGGTGTGTGTGAGATTCTGTGAGCAATTGAGCCTGGTCAGAGTTCGTGCCTTTGTGTGTGTCCCTGAGGATTACATGCGTCTGCTTACAGAAGCAAGAGCTTGGGGAATACTTTCACCCGAGGAGGATTGCTGTAGCTCACTCATTTGGAAGGGTGCTATAAATGTTTAAGAGTAAAGAGTCTTTGAAGAGCTCCGTAAGAGTGCATAATCAGCTTTTCAAACGCCATGACAATAGATGACACAGAAATTTACAGCTCAGGTGAATACAGGAGTGTGACCAGAGTTGTTAGTCTCGCTGATATGCCTTTAGGAGCCTCTGAAGCCCTTCTTTCTCAGCTCCTATCTTTCTTGCCCTCTTCCCTGGTCTCATTTTGCCTTTAAAGAGAAAATGTTCTTTTCATCCTCCTGTGGTTATCATTGTGTGTTATTCGCTCAGTCGTGTCCAGCTTTTTTCGACCCATGGAGTGTAGCCCACCAGGCTTCTCTTGTCCATGGGATTTCCCAAGCAAGAATATTGGAGTGGGTTGCCATTCTCTTCCCCAGGGGATCTTCCCGACCAGAGATCGAATCTGAGTCTCCTGCATTGCGGGCAGATTCTTTACTATCTGAGCCGCCTGGGAAGCCTGTGGTTGTCCTTACAGTTGTTCATTAATCACCCCCACCCCCTTCAGGCACGGGATAGACTGACCTTCCTGTCCCTTGTGTTTGGGGACTAAGCCCCTGAGACCAACCCTGGCTGGTAGCAAAGCACCCCACCGACCCGGATTCCTAAGTGACTACATCCAATGGTCCCTGCCAACCATGATGGAGGCGAGCAGGAAATAAATGTGTTGTCTTCACACACTAAAATTTGGAGATTTTATTTACTTATTTACAACCTAGGCAATCCTGCTCAGTCCCTGTACTTTTCATGTATTCACAACCCCTAGCAATCTGTTGTGTTCCTGAGGTTGCTTCCTGTTACCGAGGTTGTTGAGCTGAGGTTGTTTCCCGTTACGGAGAAAAAGAAGTGAATTAAAACCTTTTATAAGAGTGCCAGTCACCAGACTTGGATGTTTACAGATAAATCTTTTTTATGGATTGAGTCTCTTGATAGTAGAAGAAAGACTTCCTTTACCTGCTGAGAAGGACATGCAGTTCTTCCCTAAACTGACTAAGTACCAGCTGTCTCCTTGGTTTCTTGCAGAAAGACCCAACATTTTAGGAAAATAGACTCATAATGGTTAACAACAGCAATGGATCCAAGAGGAGAACAAAATGCTGGGGAGAAGTTTGTGGGAATTATCTCAATCCATGAGATGGCTGTCACCCTGCTAGGGAAATGGACACACAACTCTTGCGCCAAGAAACGCTACTCATTCATTCATTCATTTGCAAATAATCATTGAGCGTCTAATATGTGCTCTGCCCAGATGAAATTTATGTCATGGTGGGGGTGACAGGAAGTAATAGACAAAAGTGCAATGAAGGAAATAGACACGCAATGAAATGGAGTAATGGGTGAAGGAGTAGACAAGAAAGGCCTCTTGGAAGAGATGACACTTGAGCAGAGATCTGGAGAAAAGGAGTCAGTCATGCAAAGAGCAGAAGAACATTCCAGACAGAGAAACAGCAATTCAGAGGCCTGAGGGGGAAAGATCTTAGCAAAGACAGTAAATGGGCAGCAGTGCTTGCGGGGGCGAGGGTGGGTGCCGAGGTGGGGGCCCACCCAAAGCCAACATGCCCAGAGTGTGATAATGGTGGACACAAGGGAAAGAAAAGGACTCCGAGAGGCGGCCAGGGGACTCTGGGACTTCAAGTTTCACTCTGAGGGGAGGAGGAAGCCCACAGAGGAGGCTGGGAAAGAGGTGACGTCAGAACACCTTTTCCGTGAAGGTTTTGGCCTGTGTAGACCGTGATATTTCTGTGCAGTGTTTTGCTCTGTGATGGCAGAGCCACAATCAGTACATAAGGAATGAGTGTGGTTGTATGCCAATAAAACTGTACATATGGGCCATAAAATCTGAATTCCGTATTTTCACGTGTCACAAAATATTATTCTTTGGGGTTTTTTCCCAACAATTTAATAATGTAAAAATCATTTTTAGCTCACAAACCAGATTTGGCCTGCAGGCTATTGTTGGCCAAAGCTTGATTTACATCACTCAAGCTGGACGACTATGGAAGCAGAAAAACTGTTTTGGAGGCTTTTGTGAAATATTCCATCAGGAGGTGAAGAAGGCTTGACTTGGGTGGTTGCAGTGGAGATGGTGAGGATGCTGGGTCGTGAGATGCATGTTAGGGATTGAGGCTCAGGACGCGCTGATGAGTGAGATGTGGGTGAGAAAGGAGAGGGGTCACAGAGGCCTGGAATTCACTGAGGACCGCAGGGAAGGAGTGGATCTGGGGGAAGTGGAGGCCTGTGGGATCTTATTACTAGTTCCCTGACCAGTGATTGAACCTGAGCCCTCAGTGGTGAAAGTGGCAAGTCCTAACCATTGGACCATAGGAGTCTGCAAGTTTGAGTCTTGATATACTCACCAGATGCGATTTGGAACCCAGGAGGTTCCAAAGTCCACACCGAGATTTCCCAGAGCCTGCAGCTTACAAGCTGTGTGACCCTGTGAGGTCACTTCTGTTCAAACTTTTAAAAAATTAACTAATTAATTTATATATTTGGCTGCATCGGGTCTTCACTGTGTCATGTGAGATCTTTTGTTGTAGCACACCAGTTCTTCAGTTGTGGTGCTTGGGCTCCAGAGTACACAGGCTCAGTTGCTCTGAGTCATGTGGGATCTTAGTTCCCTGACCAGGGCTCAAATGCACATCCCCTGCATTACAGATCCTTAACCACAGGGCTACCGGGGAAGTCCTGGTCCAGTCTTTTTTCTTCTCTCAAATATGGAGATAGTATCTCATGCCCATCCCTGTCTAGGCAGTGGTGAGAATCAGAAGAGATTTCATGTGACCCTGATTAGATTCCTACTTGATCCGATATCTCAACACTCCCTTCCCAAACATATCTAACTCTGAAGGAATCAATGGGAGAGTCTTTAGTGGTTTTTTTTTGGGGGGGGGGAGGGGAGGAGGGTGCGAGTGAAAGGTTGAATCACTCATTGCATGTCAGAACTTTCTGAAAATTCCCTTTAAACTCCTCTGTTCTTTCCATGAAGTCCCTCTCCCATTGCAGCCACCTGAGTCTTCCAGGATGAAGAAAACCACTGTTTCTTCTGGACATGGAATACTTCTAACACCAGATGTATTGGGTCCCCCGACAATGACCGGTTCTCCAACTCTCTGGATACCAACTGGGTTCTCTACAATTCAGTCCTGACATTAACTACCTGCACTTGACACAGTTTCCATGGGGATGGGGCTCAGTCCCATTATATTGCCCCCACTTTCAGACACCAGGGGTGTCTGAAAACATAGGGGTCTCAACAAGGTGGCAGTGAGCCATGGCATGAAATGATATCTTAATTCCCTGCCCAGGAATTGAACCTGAGTAGCTTGGATGAGAACCAGGAATCCTAGCCACCAGACCAGCAAGGGCTAGTGGCTAGAAGCTATTTGCCCCTGGATCTTTGCCCTCAGTGAAAAATGCATTTATCATGGAGGCAGAAACAATAAAGGCAGGTACAGTTTATTATTAGAGACAGCATAACAACAAGTGGGAGAGCATACAGAGAAATGGTTTGTTTAGCTAAGACAGAAACAAGGCAGAGATGCACACTCAGAGAAAGGGTGAGGGCGTCCACCCTAGTGAGAAGGAGAAAAAAGGTGGTTAAGTCATTTATATAGGTCAGTTCTTCTGGGTCTTTGTCTACCTTTAGCCAATTATCTGATTTCTTTTTTCCATGCTTGACCTACCCTGAGACCCTCCCCTGAGTGCATACAAACCCATCAGCCAAGATGGATCTCAAAGTGAAGGCTTCTGGGAGGGGCAAGATTCATTATGGCCTGGTGTTATCCCCTGACTTTTGGCCCACATGGCAACTTTCTGCCTATGTGTAATGTCTCCCTTGTCCCCAAAGAGGGGAGAACGGAGATCCCTTAATCCTTTATTCAAACTGAGTTTTGCCCCTCTTTGTCCTTGCCATGGCTACCTTGACATGTTTATGAGACAAACACTGGTTATTTACCCTGTTTCTGTTGTTACTTCCATTTCAGAGGGCAAACAGGAGGCCGATTGTAAATGCCTTAACTGGAGCACACCTATCTCTTGTCTCAGAAAATGCTAACAGTTGTAAGGATGCAGCCTGAAGCCCACTTCTTCGTGCCCCATGAAATGTAAACAGGAGGCCAGTTGTAAATGTCTAACCTGGAGTGCATCTATCTCCTACATCAGTAGGGGGTCCTCATGCCCCTTCCTCAAGTTCCATACTTTATCATGATGGCTCATAGATCTCCAGGGAAACACTTAATGTTTACTGGTTTATCACAAGCAATACAGAGGGATGGCTAGATGAAGCAGTCCATAGGAAGAGGTGTGGAAGGTTCCCAAACAAAGGAGCTCTGTCTCCATGGATTTGGGGTGCATCTTCCTCCTCCCAGAACGTGGATGTGCTCACCAACCTGAAAGCTCTCTGTACCCCGTACTGTAGGGGTTTTTAAGGAGGTTTCATCATACAGGTTTGATCAGCTATTAATTCAATCTCTGCCCCACTTCTCTCCTGGGAGTAGGGGAGGCAGGACTGAAAGATCTAAGCTTCTAATCCTGGCTTGGTTTTTCTTACAACAAGCCCCCACCCAAGAACCCACCAGGAGTTGCCTCCTTAGACCAAAAAAAAAAAAAAAAATCACAGGAAATTTGAGGGGTTTAGGAACTCTGCTCCAGGAAATGGGGCAAAGAGCAAGTACATATTTCGTATTTTGTCACCCAGGGTCTTACCTCTATTTTTTTCCTTTCCCTGCACTCACCCTGTCTTTAGTCTCTCTCGTTTCACACTTGAAGCCCCCCTGATTGAAGTTGTAGGAGAAGGACATCCTTGGGATGTTAGAACTGCTCCGTATCTTGATGGTGGGGGTGGATACACAAACATACACAAGTGATGAAGCTGTGTAGAAATAAATACACACATAGGAGGATATGTGAAGCGGGGGAAATCACAATAAGATCGGTAGGTTGTATCAATGTCATGTTCCCGGTTGCGATTTTGTGCTACAAGATAAAGGGCACACTGGATCTCTCTGTGTCATTTTTTACAAGCGCCCTTCAATCTACAGTTATCTCAAAATCAAAAGTTTAATTTTAAAAATCCTGGTTTGCAATCATAATCAACAAGTTAGAAGTTAAGCTTTCGAGCAAAATCCCCTCATGGGGTTCATGAAACAATTTTCTCTTTTATCTTTATCTGAATACATCCTCTCACTAGCCAAGCACAATCACTCTTTCTCAAATCTGACGAAGTTTAATCTACCTCACCCGAGAAATAAGAAATGCTTTAAAAAAAATATGCCCAGGTGAGAAGCTGTATTGTGGTGAAAAGAGCACATGTGTCTTGAGCAGCAAGACTTGAGAGCACCAAGTTAGAATTCAGGGGAGCATGTACGGAGAACACAGACCTCAGACAGAAGGGGAGAAAGAGGTTGCATGGGCTGCAGTTCCCCAGGTAACTAAAATATGGGGACCCTGCCCCCTCCTCCTGTGGTTAACCATCACTCATCCATCCTGTGTGTGTGTGTATTCAGTCATGTCTGACTCTTTGCAACCCCATGGACTGTAGTCCACCAGGCTTCTCTGTCCATGGAATTCTCTAGGCAGGAATACTGGAGTGGATTGCCATTCCCTTCTCCAGAGGATCTTCCCGACCCAGGGATTGAACCAGGGTCTCCTGCATTGCAGGCAGATTCTTTACCATCTGAGCCACCAGGGAAGCCCAAAGTACATCCATCCTCAGTTCAGCTCAGTACAGCTGCTCAGTCGTGTCTGACTCTTTGCGACCCTGTGGACTGCAGCACGCCAGGCCTCCCAGTCCATCACCAGCTCCCGGAGTTTACTCCAACTCATGTCCAGTGAGTCGGTGATGCCATCCAACCATCTCATCCTCTGCCGTCCCTTTCTCCTCCTGCCTTCAATCTTTCCCAGCATCAGGGTCTTTTCCAACGAGTCAGCTCTTCGCATCAGGTGGCCAAAGTACTGGAGTTTCAGCTTCATCAGTCCTTTCAATGAACACTCAGGTGCTTTGGGCTCGGGAGACCCTCACACTTGCAGCCATAGTTTAAAAGCCAAGGCTTCATTAGGCAGAATCATCATCATCCTTTTGATAATGAATTATTCAGAATTACTGTAATCCAATTATGCAATCTATTTCTGAAACAATGTTCTCAGATATGGTTTCACAGGACCTTGAACAAGAGCCCTACCTACAGTGCAGGAAGTTTAAGGAACTGTAAACAGGCCTCCCATGTAAATTTCTCCCTGGGAAGTCACAAGGAGCAATAGACTTTAAAGGCTCAGATAGTTCCCACAGTAGACTTGCTTAACTTTAAGTCAGCAATTCCCCAATTTGTTAGCTGCCTATTTTTTAATATTTATTTTTATTTATTTATTTGGCTGCACTTTTGTGGCATGTGGGATCTAGTTCCCAGACCAGGGATTGAATCCAGGCCCCCTGCATTGGGAGCTCGGAGTCTTAGCTACTGGAGTCTACCTATTAATATCACTTGCTTATCCAATGTGTCGGGGCGGGGGAAGCATGCTTGGTATCGTCTACCAGCACCTGTATTGTGCCAGGTGAGGTAAGGTCTCAGTTCCTGCGGCCACAGATTCAGATCATCATCTTCCCTTTGCCTTCCAGTTCTTTGCCAGGAGGCGTCCGTCTTCCCAGAGAGGGATCGACTCATACTCTCAGTTAATGAGCCATCAAGTGTTTTTATGAAATAATTGAGGAGGGAGAAGGGGTTTCCTGAGAGGGCAGTTTCCTAAGAAAAGGAGGCCTTTGCCTGAAAAGAGCTCGGGGGAAGACTTGGCCAAAGACACTGCAAGGAGGATTATCTGAAACCCCAGCACCTGGTGGAAGCTGAGTCATTGTCCCAGAGTGCCTCCCATTCATTTTAACAGTATTGCGTCCACCTACATTCAGACCTCCCTTTGCTGCTCTTTTTGCCAGCATTCAGCCTGGCTGGTGACTGCCAGCAGAGGCAATGCTTTGCCCAATCTACCCTTGGCTTTCCATGTGTGGAAACACAGCCTCCTCTCCAAACTTTCCACACTCCTCAAGCCCCAGAAAAGGGGCATGGATTCTTGAAAGGGGTAGAGCTAGGGAGGGGTATTTGGAGGATCAAACGGAACCAGTTCAAGATCTGCAGAACTAGGTTAGTGCTCACTAGAACCTCTGCAAGGTAAGCACCATTATCCCCATTTTACAGATGAGAAGACTGAGGCTCAGGCAACTTCATTGATCTGATTGAAATATCTACTTGGAGGCAGAGTGAAAAATTGAACCCAAGTGACCTTACTCAAAAGTTTGGGCTCCTGGCAGCAGCCAACACTATCTTCACCCTACCAAGCTGCGAGTACCCACATTCACCGGAGGGTAAGCATGGGGCCTTCCCTGGCGTGCTGCAGCCCATGGGGTCGCAGTCAGACATGATTGAGCGACTGAACAACAACCGGGAAGATTCCACATGCCGCAGGGCAGCTAGAGAGTAATTCCAGCTCTCTGCAACTAGAGAAAGCCCGTGTGCAGCACTGAAGACTCTGCATAGTCACAAATAAATAAATAAATTATATTAAAAAAAAAATAAAGCTAATGTCTCCCTTGACGTCTACCACCATAACATCCTAATCCCTTTCCACCACCAGGAGAAACACTATATTGAATTTGGTAATTTCCTTCCACTTGTTAAAAATGCAATTTATGTACATAATTGTATCCACAGAAAATATATAACTTTACTTTGCAGTTTTCATTTACATAAATCAGTGTTATACCGCACATTTCATTCAACATCTTGCTTTTTTCACTCAATATTATTATTTGAGATTTACTATGTTGATGGTTTCCCAGGTGGCTCAGTGATAAAGAATCTGCCTACCAATGCAGGAGATGCAGGAAGATTCCCTGGAGGAGAAAATGGCAACCCACTCCAGTATGCTTGCCTGGATAACCCGATGGACAGAGGGGCCAAGCTGGGTATAGTCCATGGGGTCGCAAAGAGTCAGACACTACCTACCAACTGAGCATAAGCACCACTCTGTTGATATATATTTGATCTAACTTCTTTCTTCTTTTTTTTAAGCCATAGAAGGAGTTTTTGTAATCTCAAAGTGAAGAAGGTCTTTTAAAGCACAGAACAAAACCTAGCTGCCATAAGAGAAAAAGATTGGTAAATTCAGCTATGTAGAAATTTTAAAAAAAAGTCTGTACGACCAAAGGTATCATAAGAAGAGTCAGATGACAAATGACTGTACACATGTATTTGCATTTCAAGCCACAGGAAAATGGATCATTTTCCTCTTTTTTTTTTTTCCAGCTCTATTGCGGTATAATTGACAAATAGAATTGTAAGATATTTAAAGTGCATGTCATGATGGTTTGATATATGTGTATATTGTGAAAGGATTCCCCCCATCTAGTTAATGAACACATCCATCACCTCACACATTTATTCTTTTTATTTGGCAAGAACACTTAATTTCTACTCTTAGCAAATTTCAACTATACAGTACAGTGTTATCAGCTATAGTCCCATGTTATACGTTATAGCTCAGACTTGATTCATCTTAGAGCTGAAAGTTGGCACCCTTTTATCAATCTCTCCCTGTTTCCCCCACCTACCAGCCCCTGGCAACCACTTTTCCTACCCTTTGTTTCTATGAGTTTGACTTTTTTTCTTAAGTAATTTTATTCATTCATTGGCTGCGCTGGGTCCTTGTGGCTGCTGGGGCTTTTCTCTAGTTGTGGTGAGCGGGGGCTAGTCTAGTTGGCGGTGCTCGGGCTTCTCATTGTGGTGGCCTCTCTTGTTGTGGAGTACAGGCTCTAGGGCACACGGGCTTCAGTAGTTGTGGCTTTGGGGCTCTAGAACCCAGGCTTGATAGTTGGGGCGCATGGGCTTAGTTGCTCTGCAGCATGTGGGATCTTCCCTAACCAGGGATCTAACTCGTGTCTTCTGCATGGGCAGATGGATTCTTTACCACTGGGTCACCAGGAAAGCCCCGACTTTTGTTTTTTTAATTCCACATATAAGTGATACCATTCAATGTCTGTCCTTCTCTCTCTGACATTTCGCTTGGCAAATGCCTTCAAGGTGTATTCATGTTGTCCCGAACGGTTGGATAATACTCCGATATATACTCCCCCTGGAGAAGGAAATGGTAACTCACTCCAGTATTCTTGCCTGGAGAATCACATGGACAGAGGAGTCTGGCAGGTATAGTCCGTAGGGTTGCAAGAGTCAGATATGACTTAGTGACTAAATCACATTCTCAGACATTTAGGTTGTTTCTGTGTCTTGGCTATTGTGAATAATGCTGCAATGAACATGGGAGTGCAGATGTCTCTTTGAAATTCTGTTTTCATTTCCTTTGGATATATACCCAGAAGTGGGTTTGCTTGATCATATGGTTGTCCTATTTTTAATTTTTGAGGAAGCTCTGTACTGTTTTCCATAGTGGCTGCATTAATTTACATTCTCATCAACAGGGCACAATGCATCTCTTTTCTCCATATCCTGCCAACACTTATCTCTTGACTTTTTGATGACAGCCATTCTAACAGATGTGGGGTGATATCTCATTGTGGTTTTGATTTGCATTTCCCTGCTGATGTTCAGCATCTTTCCATGTATCCGTTGGCCATTTGTATGTCTTCTTTGGAAAGACATATATTCAGTTCCTCTGGCCATTTTTTCATTGGAATCTTTTGGCTATTGAGTTGTATGAGTTCTTTATATATTTTGGATATAAAACCCTCATCAATTATGATTTGCAAATATTTTTCTCCCATTCTGTAGATTATCTTTTCATTTTGTTGATGGTTTCCTTTGCTGTGCAAGAAAGCTTCTCAAAATTTTAAGCATCACTTTGGCAAAGACCTCAGGCAAGTATCATAGGATTCCCAGAGAGTATCTTTACCGCAACCTACTTATCCATCCTTCTTTGGTTGGACACTGGGATTGCTGCCACACGAATAAGCCTGGCACGAGCCTCCCTCCACATGTTTGACCTCAATGGAGCTACCACCACTGTGCCAAAAAAGCCACTGACCCAGGCCAGCAATGCACGAGGGTGCCATTTCCTCACTTCACTGACAACTCCTCAACTTGTCAGACTTTTCAGTTTTTCACTTAGCCACATAGTTGTTCAGGATAAGACAAAACAAAACAAGCAACCAGGAGCCCGTATCCTCAAGGATAAATCTGAAGCCATCCTCTCTCCACACCTTCTCCTGTAGTCACCCGCCACCTCTCACCCCTGCCACCGCAAGAGCCACCAACGGGTTTTGATCCCTTCTCGTCCATCCCACACACAGTGGAGGAGTGCTTTTTAAAAAAAAAAAATCAAGTATTTTAAAAAATGAGACAAGAGAATAATAAGACACCCATGTGCCCACTTCATCAAATACTCACTTTTTCCATTTTTAACATTTTGTTGTACTTACTTTTCATCCATGTTTTTATACTTTTCCTACAGATTTATGGTGTAACCATAACCATAAACAATATAGAGAATCACTTTGCATATTTTGAAATTTTCATAAAAGGCATCAGACAGCATGCATCCTTCTGCAACTTGTATGATTTAGACACTGTTAGGGGCATCTGTATTGATATATGTAGCTCTTGTTCATTTACTTTAACTGCTGCACTGTACTCGGTTATAAGGATACATCACGATTTATCCATTCTCCTGTGATTCCGTTTTTTTCATTGTTACAAACAGTGCTGGGTGAGCATTCCTGTTTACAGTCTTTTATGCATATGCATAATGATTACCCTAGGGAATATGCCTGTGAATAAAATTGTTGGCTCTAAGGATTTACCCCTAAGCTCTGCTAGATTTTGCCAAATTGCTCTTGAAAAGAGATTATACCAGTTTACATACCTAAAAGTGTAAACATGCAGTAATATTAAATGTTTAATATCTGACAAGGTTAAGATGTGCATTTAATGTGCAATTTCTTGATTAGCTTTGACATCAAGCCATTTTTCAGATTGCATAGCGACCTCTTGGGCTTCCACTTCTGTGAAATGCCTATTTGCATCATGTGTCATTTTTAAATTCTGTCTTTTTAAGAAATTGATTTGTAGGACTTTAAAAATATATTCTAGATGCTAACTCATTGTTGGTTATTTGCATTGCAGAAAAAAATCTGTCTTGTCTCTAATTGTGTTCATAGTATCTTTTGTTGTACAAAAGTTCTAAATTTTAATGAGGCTGAATTTATCATTTTTTGTAAGTGTGGTTTTGTGTCTTGTTTCAAACACCCTCCTTAAAAAAAATGAAGTCCTTCCCTTCCTAACTGGAGATCAAAGGTACTTTACTATATTTCCAAGAATTATGAAGTTTTGCTTTTCACATTGAAGTCAACATAGAATTTTTGTATGGTATCTGTGAAGATCGATTATCCCATAAAGATAATAATTTGTCCCAGCATCATTTATTAAATAGTTCTTCTCTTTCGCACTAATGTGGGAAACCTCGCTCATTTATCAAGTTTCCAAACATGAGAGGGTTTATTTTCTGGACTCTAGCCTATTCTGAGCTATGGAGATACTTCTCTGTCTCTGGGCTAATGCCTCACTGTCTTACTATAACTTTATAGTAAAACTTCGTATCTTTTATGAAAAGTCCCCTTCACCCCTTGCCCCTTGTTATGCCTCTTCACAATTGCTTTAGCTCTTCCTCTGGGTGTTTTTTTTTTTTGTCTTTTTTTTTTAGGCAGGGGAGGTCTTCCACATTAACATTAGAATAGGCTTGTCAAGTTCCACACACACACACAAAAAAATTCAGAGGAAATTTCATTTGTACTGCATTGAATTTATAGATTAAATTCAGAAGAGATGACATCTTTATGATAGTATCTTCCAACCTATGAATATTATCCATGAACATTAAAAAAAAAATCTCCCTTTATTCAGATCTTCTTTTATATCCTTCAACAATAATTTGTCATTTTTCTCCATAAAGGTCTTGCATGTCTTGTTAGATTTATTCCTAGATATCTCAAAGTTTATTGCATTGTGAATTACTTTTTTATTGTATTTTCTAATTGGTTATTACATATGTATAGAAATAGTATGAATTTTTCTAAGTTGACCTCTTTCAGCATTTCTGAGTTCTTTTATTAATTCTATTTATTTTTCAGGATATTTTCATGGTAAAGAATTTCTGGAGGACTTTGCTGGTGGTCCAGTGGCTAAGACTCTGTCCCAGTGCAGGGGATCCAGGTTCGATCCCTGATGAGGGAACTAGATCTCGAATACCACAACTAAAGATCTCACATGCTGCAACCAAGACCTGGCAGAGCCAAAATAAATAAAAAGTTGTTTGTTTGTTTGTTTTAATTTCTGGGACTTCTAGAAGAGGCAGCCTAGATGCTGTGACAAGACTTGGGGCCACAGTCATAATTATCTTGCCAAAATGGTTCTTATTGCACAGCTGGGATTGCAAGAAGCAAGGGAAACCTTTAGGGGACCAAATAGGCTGAAACCAAAGTGTGAAATTATAAGCACACAGGAAAGATGGGATGGCCTTGAGTGCCAATGTCCACGTATCTTGTGCAACAAGATAAACTTTGTAAGACTAAAGTTTCAGCCAGTAATGGGAGGAGCTGAACCCAACCCCCTTGCAATAAGCTCGACCTTTGAAAGATGACTAAAGTGCCCACAGCCCTGGGTTGGACATGCCTTGGCATCCAGAAAAAGCAAATGCAAATCTTCCTTAGAGAAAGTCATCTTCAATTAAGGCCCGAAGATTTCCACAGATTAATATCTCTCAATGTGAACTCACAGTAAAAGATCTCCGGAGACACAAGGAAGAACTCCCATTAATGAAAATCAAGAGAAAAACCAACAACTGAGTTAGGTACTTAAGGATACTGGGTATTGGAATCATTAGATAATGTAACTGTGTAACAAGTATATAAAGAAATGAGAGACTGAGTCATGAAAATAGGCCAGCATTGAAAGACTATCAAAATTGGGAAGAGTTGCAAGTACTGATAAGCACATAGCACTTTTAGAAATGAAAAATATGATTTTAAAATTAAAGAGTTAGAGTGGGGTGAATAGCAGATTAGACCCAATTAAAGACTTAGTTGAAGAGAACATTAGTGAGCTGGAAGAGAAATATGAAGATGTTACCCAATAATTCAGCACAGACTAGAACATAGAAACTATGGAAAAGATTAAGAGATTTGAAAGAATTTGGTTTATATCTGACAAGAGTTCAAGAGGAGAAAATAGAGTAGAGGAGAACAGAAGAGATAATAGCTGAGAATTTTCTAAAACTGATGAAAGACATCAATCTTTATTTTTCCTGAGCAGGGTGCATTAAAAAGAAAAAAGTCACTCCCAATGTGGTGGAGGGAACATCCATGCGTTCTTCAACACTTCACCATTCAAAAGGCTAATTCCTGTCCCCTTAAATGTGGGCTTACTTTTTGACTTTCATGTTTTCTATTTTATCTCTTTGTCTTAACGCAGAGGAAAGGTCATATGAGGATGCAGCAAGGAAACAGTTGTGTGAAAGCAGAGGAGGAAGGTCTCAGCAGAACCCAATCATGCTGGCACTTTGATCTTGGACTCTCAACTTCCAGAACTGTCAGAAAATAAATTTCTACTGTTTCAGACACTTAGTCTATGGTATTTTATTACAGCAACCTGAGCAGATTAACACAATAAGAATTGTATTTCTTTTCTTTTAATAATTATCTTTATATTTTAATATGCATTTTAAATTATAAATTATTCTAGCCATGTCAAAAATTCCATATTTCTAATCTCAAACAGAAGCCCATTAGTTTATTTTAACCACCACTGAACACCACTCTTCTCTATGACTTTATTTTTTTATAAAGTTTGTTTCACTCTTTTTAAGTCCCCCAAATTTTGTTTTTAAAGTTCACTAACTTCACTAATACATTTTACTGATGTCTGTGCTCACCATTGTTTATCACATCCCATGTCTTCCTTCTAGGTTCACTTTTTTTCTTGCTGAATTACTTTTTCTTGTGGTGAATAGCTGTAGGAGGTAAATTCTCTTTAACTTTGTGTGTCTGGAAATATCTTTATTTTGTCTTTGTTGCTGCATGGTAATGTAGCTGCAGATAAACTCACAGCTTTAAAGAATTCATGTCCATTGTCTTCTGGCAGACATTGCTGTTGATGGGAAGTCAGCTGACAGTCTAACGGACATGCCTTTAGGTGTATTTTATCTTTTCTTCATAATAGCTGCTGTGGTCTGAATGTTGTGAGGCATATATATGTTGAAATTCCAACCCCCAAAGGTGATGGTATTTGAAAGTTGGTTCTTGGGGAGGTACTTATATCATGAGGTTGGAGCCCTCACGAATGGGATTGCTGCTGTTTAGTTGCTAAGTTTTATTTGACTCTTTGCGACCCCATGGACCATAGCCTACCAGGCTCCTCTGTCCACAAGATTTCCCAGGCAGGAATACTAGAATGGTTTTGCCATTTCCTTCTCCAGGGGATCTTCCTGACCCAAAGATGGACACCATCTCTCCTGCATTGGCAGGAGGACTCTTAGGGACTTAGATACTTCAGAGATATCTCTTGCCTCTTCCACCATATGAGCATATGATAAGTTCTGTGACCTAGAAGAGAGCCCTTACCTAACCATTCTGGCACCCTGATCTCAGACTTCCAAATGGGCCCAGAATTGTGAGAAAGAAATGTCTATTCAGTCTATGGTAATGTATTCTAGCAGCCTAAGAGGACTAAGACAATGGATTTTCTGATTTCTTGCTATTCTTCATGTTCTAAGTTTCAGTACAGTGTGTCTAGGTGTGGACCCATTTTTATTAACCTTGTTTGGCACCTTGAACGCACTTATGTCCATTTCAATCTAGGAAATTCTCAGCTTTCTTTCTCTAGATATTACTTCTCCCTTCTTGCCTTCTGGGACTTCTATTTTCATGCACTGGAGCCTCTTATC
Source organism: Cervus canadensis (assembly GCF_019320065.1). Lineage (NCBI taxonomy): Eukaryota > Metazoa > Chordata > Mammalia > Artiodactyla > Cervidae > Cervus > Cervus canadensis. The sequence goes on along the minus strand of NC_057388.1, from coordinate 87,492,724 downwards.
ACACGTATACCTTAATTAACCTTTATTTAAATCTCTTCATTCTCTGCTGCATTCTAAGCTATTTCTTTTGTACTATCTTCAAATTCACTAATATTGCCTTTGTTTCAATTGTGGAATCTATCCTATCACATTTTTTAATGGCTAATTTTTTTTCTCATTTCCAAGATGTCTACTTCTTGACTCACTTTTACCTATTAGAATGTATTGTTCTTTTTTAAAATTTTTATTTAATAAGTGTTATCCTTTCAACCATCTTCTTGAGCTCCTTCAACACATTTATTCTTAAAAAACTGTCAACAACAAAATTTTGTAAAGCAATTATCCTTCAATTAATAAATAAATTAGAAACTAGTCTATAAATTAATGCCAACTGCAAAGAACTGTCTTGATTCATTGCTTTTGTTGTCTTTTTTAGCATTAAAATTCCTCACGTGTTTTATAATTTTCAATAGAAAGGTTCATCGGGTTTTCCCCCTCTCTTTCTCTCTTTGGCACTTCTTGTTGTTACAGTCTCTACCTGGCACACCTGGAAACCTCAGCTCCTAACTAAATCTTCCAATAAATCATTGCCCTTACATTTGGGGGGAATGTTAATGGGAATGAATGGACAATAAATACAATCTATAATACGTCAGGTGGTAATAAGTGCTACAGAGAAAGTAAAGCCAGGAATGGGATTTCATTTCAGCAAGACTCTTGTGCTTCTAGGATGCAGGCTGAAGCCAGGGTATAAGGGTGCTAGAGAACAGAGTCCATTCTGGGGCCTAGCTCGGCTCTCTGACCCAACCCTATGGTGCAGCTATCTCCCACCTCTGGCAACACCGATGTTCAGACTTATCTGAGAGTCATGTGCTTCAGAGTGTGCAGGGAGCAGAGAACTGGGTCCTCCACAAGATTCACTCTGAAGTGGAGCAAGGGGACTTCCCTCCTTGCTCCCAATGCAGGGGCCCTGGGTTCAATCCCTGGTCAGGGAACTCAATCCCACTTGCTGAAACTAAGAGTATGCATGCCAAAACTGAAGATTCGGCATGCCGCAGTGAAGATCAAAGATCCTGCTGCCGCAACTACTTAAAATAATAAGCACAAAATTTTGTTTTTTAAAGTGGAGCAAGGGGTCAGCGGCAGAGCCTGGGTGAGGTGAGGCGAGTGATGAGGGAGCAGCCCTCCTGGGTGTGGGTCCCCTGCTGAGGGGACCATCTGCAGGCAGAGACCGGGAGCTGCTCGCAAGGCTGGGCCAAGAGTGCCTCTGGAGACAGACGAGCTGATGGGTTGTAGACTGCGCAGCTGGCTTGGGGCAGAGAGAAGGGAGAAGCAAGGAGTCATTCCGGGACCTCAGCAAGGACCCAGAGAGCCTCTGAGAAAGGGGAGTGGGTGGGAGATGTGAGAGGTCCTGCCTGGAACAGCCTGGTCCCAGGGAGGACATACTGTCTCCAGTAAGCACACGTGAGCCTGGCCCTGGGTGCAGGCGCTGCTCCAGATGAGTAAAGCGGCCACTGCCTTTGAAGGGCTGACACCTACTGATAATGAGACGGTGACCTACTCCGCCACAAAGAAAAGATACCACAGCAGTCCCAGCTGAGGTTAGTTAAGATGTGCCAGTTCTGGTTCTAAGGTCTTAGAGTGTCTCACAGCTACTCTTGTGGTAGATAGGTCCCATTTAATGGTGTAACCGGGAAGAAAAGGAGGATTAAATAGGGACTCCCTGGTGGCGCAGTGGATAAGAACCTGCTTGCCAATGCAGGGGGCTTCCCAGGGGGCACTAGTGGTAAAGAACCTGTCTGCCAACGCAGGAGACATAAGAGACAGGGGTTTGATCCCTGGGTTGGGAAGATTCCCTGGAGGAGGAAATGGCAAGGTATTCTTGCCTGGAGAATTCCATGGATAGAGGAACCTGGTGGGTTACAGTCCGTGGGATCACAAAGAGTTGGACGTGACTGAAGCAACTTAGCATGTGCCAGTGCAGAGGATAGGGGTTTGATTCCTGGTCTGGGAAGATTACCAGCTGAGCTACGAGGGAAAGATCTTCATGACCCAGATAACCATGATGGTGTGATCACTCACCTAGAGCCAGATACCCTGGAATGCGAAGTCAAGTGGGCCTTAGGAAGCATCACTATGAACAAAGCTAGTGGAGGTGATGGAATTCCAGTCGAGCTATTTCAAATCCTAAAAGATGATGCTGTGAAAGTGTTGCACTCAGTATGTCAGCAAATTCGGAAAGCCCAGCAGTGGCCACAGGACTGGAAAAGGTCAGTTTTCATTCCAATCCCAAAAAAGGCAATGCCAAATAATGTTCAAACTACCACACAATTGAACTCATCTCACATGTTAGTAAAGTAATGATCAAAATTCTCCAAGCCAGGCTTCAACGTGAACCATAAACTTCCAGATGTTCAAGCTGGTTTTAGAAAAGGCAGAGGAACCAGAGATCAACTTGCCAACATCTGTTGGGTCATAGAAAAAGCAAGAGAATAAAAAAAAAACAGCTACTTCTGCCTTGTTGACTATGCCAAAGCCTTTGACTGTGTGGATCACAACAAACTGTGGGAAATTCTTAAAGAGATGAGAATACCAGACCACCTTATTTGCCTCCTGAGAAATCTGTATGCAAGTCAAGAAGCAACAGTTAGAACTGAACATGGAACAACAGACTGGTTCCAAACCAGGAAAGGAGAACATCAAGGCTGAATATTGTCACCTTGCTTATTTAACTTATATGCTGAGTACATCATGCGAAATGCTGGGCTGGATGAAACACAAGTTGGAATCAAGACTGCCGGGAGAAATATCAATAACCTCAGATATGCAGATGACACCACTCTTACGGCAGAAAGTGAAGAAGAACTAAAAAGCCTCTTGATGAAAGTGAAAGAGGAGAGTGAAAAAGTTGGCTTAAAGCTCAATATTCAGAAAACTAAGATCATGGCGTCTGGTCTCATCACTTCATGACAAACAGATGGGGGAAACAATGGAAACAGTGAGAGACTTTATATTTTGGGCTCCAAAATCGCTGCAGATAGTGACTGCAGCCATGAAATTAAAAGATGCTTGCTCCTTGGAAGAAAAGCTATGACCAACCTAGGCAGCATATTAAAAAGCGGAGACATTACTTTGCTAATAAAGGTCCGTCTATGGACCAAACCAACCAGAGTTATGGTTTTTCAAGTAGTCATGTATGGATGTGAGAGTTGAACCAAAAAGAAAGCTGAGCGCTGAAGAACTGATCTTTTTGAACTGTGGTGTTGGAGAAGACTCTTAAGAGTCCCTTGGACTGCAAGGAGATCCAACCAGTCCACCCTAAAGGAAATCAATCCTGAATATTCATTGGAAGGACTGATGTTGTAGCTGAAGCCCCAATACTTTGGCCACCTGATTCAAAGAACTGACTCATTGGGAAAGACCCTGATGCTGGGAAAGATTGAAGGGAGGAGGAAAAGGGGACGACGGGGGATGAGGTGGTTAGATGGCATCACCGACTTGATAAACATGAGTTTGAGTAAGCCCGGGAGTTGGTGATGGACAGGGAAGCCTGGCGTGCTGCAGTCCATGGGGGGGTCGCAAAGAGTCAGGCACGACTGAGCAACTAATACAGGGCAACTAGGATCCTGTGCCACAACTATTGAGTCCATGCTGTAGAGCAGGCGAGCCACAACTACTGAGCCCGTGTGCTACAACGACTGAAGCCTGCGTGCCTAGAGCCCGTGCTTCACAACAAGAGAAGCCACCGCCATAAGAAGCTCGCGCACTGCAATGCAGAGTAGCCCCTGCTAGGAGGCCGAGCGCAGCAACACAGATTCAGTGCAGTCAAAAAATAATTAATTAGTTAATTATTTTTTTAAAAAAAGAGGATTAAGTAACTTGCTCCAAATCACCCAGCTGTTAACAAGGATTTGAACCTGGGTCGGTAGAACTGCCCATCCCCCACTGTCACCACAGCTTAGAAGAGGGGCCCTCACCCAGACAGAGTGTCAGGGAGAGCTGGTTAAGGACACTCCTGGAGAAGTGATGCCCAAGTCCCAGAGAAGGATAAGCAGGCAGAAAAGGCCCAAGTCTGAGGAAGGGCGTGTGGGGTGTGTCTCACAGGAGAAGAGTCCCTGGGAAGGCTTGAAGAATGATGCCCTCCCCTGGCACCAGCGTACCTTGCCTCTGGCCCTGGGGTGCTGTTCTTAACCTGAAACACTCCCAGGAAATGGATCAACCAGGGCAAGGAAATTCCCCCGGGGCTTGGGTCCAACCTAGCTGAGGCTTTGAGCAGAAACAGTTCACATGGGGCCAGTGGGAAAACTGCTCCCGCGCCCCAGTCCAGCGCAGCCCAGCCGCCTCATCCCACCTCGCTTCTTCAATCATTTTTCTCCCAAACGGACCGCATAAGACCGTCTGGGCTTGCACTGCCCTCTTTCAGCAGGCCTCCTTTACTATGTAAAAAGAATTTTCCTCGTCTGGGGATGAAATTAAGTAGGATACAGCAAGCTAAAGCTCAAAATCCTCAGTGTGATTGGGTTTATAGCTAACTCACTCAATCAACAAAAACTTGTTAAGGACCTGCTGTGCCTCCGAGGTAAAGCCCATTCTCCCGAGGTGCGTGGTTTGCAGGGGCCCCAACCAGGCGCGGGAACCGGGTCACCTCTGCGGTTCTCCAGTCGCCTCTCCGGCTCACCGCGCCGCAGACACTGAGCTCGCGCGCCCCCTCGTGGAGCCTCGGGGGCACTGCGCGGTGCCGCCCGGGTCCCCTTGACTTGGGACGGGGGGGCTCACCCGGGGCAGAAGTGAGACTGCCTCCAAGCCAGCAGAGGGCTGGGGGCGACGGCCTGGCCAAATTCCCCTGGGTTCCCAAAGTTCCTTCCCACGCCTTGTTCCCTCAGCCCACCCCGGAAGCGGGTGGCAAACCCCATAGCTGCTGTGAATGGGCTCTTTTCAAATGCAGCCTCCAGCTCACCCTCCTGGGCTCCAGTCGGCTCAGGCGGGCGGTGGAACCAGGGGGCCCACAGTCCAGGGCCCACTCAGACCCCCCCCATTCCAGAGTAAACATCTCAAGTCCACTCTTGACTTGAGGAGGTTCCAGAAGCAGCTTGTGTCAGCTCTGAAGACAGGGTCTTTTCTAAACACAACCCTAAAATGAGGCTCCTGCTTTGAAGGTCTCATGCCCTCATCTGTATATGCTCTCATCTGGCCTTATAAGACTCACATTGAGAACAATCAGGGATGCTGGTAAAGCTCTAGTTAGCAGGATGGTTGTTTACATAGTAAGGTTCTCCACGGTAGACATTCCCCACCCCATCCTATCCCCAGTATGCATTTGAGTTCACATTTTCATGAGGGCTGAGGCACCTTTTAAAGCAAATCGACTTGACCTTGTCTGAGCTGGGGTGCTTGCTGTGTGGGGCTGAGACACACGGTCACAGTACGTGGGCTTGGCAGAGGGGGCTGCTGGATGAGACCACGGTGTAGCCAGGGACTGTGGGGGCCTTATACACAGGTCTCTCTAAGGGAGAAGGGAGTTTGGTCCAGCCAGCCAGATCAGCTATGGGCATCAACACCAGGAGGGGCCGTGTGGCTGCTTGCACTAGAACTTACCCTGTTTTATCTACCCTGGGGTGTGAGTGTGCCCTGGAGAGAATGAGGGCTTTGGGATGAACGGTTCACTGACTTGGATTCCTCAGAACTTAAGCCCAATCCAATGTACCCGCCAGAGAGCCCTCTCCTCCCACCCAGAGAGCCTCCCCAAGTCTATGGCCAAGGGTCCCTGGCACCACTTGCTGCAGCTCAGCCCAGGGGCAGCTCTGTCTGGCCACCAGACCAGCAACCACAGAACCCTGGCACCACCCACAGACAGCAGAGACAGGGGCAGTTGTCTGGGTGAGATGGAATTGGCAAAGGCAGCAGATGGGGAGGGCTGTGGCAGGCTTCAGAGAAAGGACGAGTGATGCTGAAGACTGATTTGTAATCAGGCCAGGACACTCCTTGGCAAGTCCAGAAAAGCCTGGGAAAGGAATCTTTGCAAATAATAAAAATTCCTGTGTGAACAGGTGGAAACATTCAATCTTCTGCTGATGCGATTATGAATAAATGATTATGTGCACACATTTAGACTCACCTTAATGATGTCTGGGTCCTTGCCAGGCCATAGTTTTGTGAAGTAGAACAAAGTTTTCTTTTTTAAGACTCCCTTCCTAGTTAGATCTGATCCAGGATGTGGTGGGACACTGAAAACCAGCCATCTTCAACAAGATGTTGAGAAAGTCCAATAAACAGCATCTCTCTTCTCTGACTAGGTTCTAGAGAAATTGAAAAATAAGACAGCAGTGGAGGTTTTTTGGTGGTCCAGTGGTTGAGAACCCGCCTTGCAATGCAAGGAACACTGGTTTGATCTGGCTCGAGAAGATCCTACATACTATGGAGCAAGTAAACCCGTGTGCCACATCTACTGAGCCAGTGGCCTAGAGCCTATAAGTCGAAACCATAGAGCCCACGTGCTGCAACTGCTGAAGCCCAAGTGTCTGGACCCGTGCTCTGCCGCAAGAGAGGCCACCTTAATGGGAAGCCCACACAGCAGTGAAGAGTAGCCCCTGCTTGCTGCAACTAGAGACAGCCTGAGCACAGCAACAAAAAGCCTCCATAGCCAAAATAATAATAAATAAATCTTTAAAAAAAAAAAAAGACAGCAGCAAGGAGATGGAGAAATAAAATGTCACCTTTCCTGATGATCAAGCCTAAGTTTCTGGACTCAGTTCAGCCTGAGAAGAAAAAGAATCACTCACTGAGACCCAAAGGAAGGCAGACTCGCTTACTCATTCCCGGCTGAGAAGAGCTCATGCCCAGGAGGAAAAGTGAGTAAAGGGGTGTTAGAAAAGCCAATAGTTGTACCAAGGGAGCCTTCCTCACACATCCAGGAATGCAGATGAGCATTCCTCCTAGTAAAAGGGATAGACTTCCCACTGTTTTATATGTTGGTTGGTCCTTTCGTGGAATGCAGAATGCATTTTCTCCATATGAACTGTTTTACATATGACCTTGAAAAGTCTGTTGAACTTATAAAGGAACAGATTTTTAGTAACAACTTAAGCTCTGGCCCAGGGGGAGAAACACGCAGAGGGAAGAGAGAGAGGCGGCCATTCCAATGTCCTTATTCACCCCAAATGCCACACCTGGGGCACTCTGTTTTCTAACATTTCTCTTCCACTCCATCAATCTGACTCATTCCTCAAGGCACGAGGCTTGGAGGTTAAACAGTTTCACGGTAAACTGTAATAACTGACAAACCCTTCCCTTTTTATAGTTAAAAAAATGTTTTAAGCAGACCAAATCTTATTAGCGCCAATGAATTTCTAATACAATTGGTAGAATTTTTAAAAAAGTGAAGTGAAAATTCAAGAAGTAAAAAAGAAAAGCTCTTTAACGGCATATGGGAAAGGAAAGCAGATGCTGCTCATAAGACCGAGTGTGAAATGGATGAGAACAGGGAAGCCCCAAGTTGAATAATTAAAGGCATAAATAAATGGAAAGACATCTATATTCATGGATCAGAAGACTGAAAATTGGATATTATTAAGATAACAATACTCCTCAAGTAGTCTTCAGATTTAATAAAATCAGTATCAAAATCTCAATGGCTTTTTTTCCCCCCAGAAATGTAAAAACTGATTCTAAAATTCAGGCAGGTCTGCAAGAGACCCTCAAAGCCAAGACACCTTGAAAAAGAACAAAAAAGTTGGAAGATTCAGAATGCTGGTTTCAAAGTTTACAACAAAGCTACAATAATTAAAACAGGTGGCATAAGGATAGACACATAGACTAATGGAATAGAATTAGAGTCTAGAAATAAACCCACACATCTGTGGTCAGTTGATTTCTGACAAGGGTACCAAGGCCATTCAATAGGGAAATAATGTAGGAGATGCAAGAGACTCAGGTTCAACCCCAGGGTCAGGAAGATAACCTAAAGTAGGAAAAGAAAACCACTCCAGTATTCTTGCCTGGAAAATTCCATGGACAGAGGAACCTGGTGGGCTACAAAGAGTAGGACACGACTGAGTGACTAAACACAATACCGTCTCTTCAGCAGATGGTAGTGGGAAAACTGACAATCCACAAGCCAAAAAAAAAAAAAAGAAATTTACCCTTACTTCATAGAGTACATAAAAATCAACTGAAAATGGAGGAAAGAGCTAAAAGTAAGAGCTAAAGGTATAAAACTCTTAGAAGCAAACATACAGGTAAATCTTTATGACTGGGTTTAACAATGATTTCTTAGATATGACACCCAAAATACAAGCAATTAACAGCAAAGATTAACAAATTGAACTTCACCAAAATTTTTGTGCATCAAAGGACGTGATCAAGAAAGCAAAAAGATGCACAGATCTTTAATCTGAATCATCAATCTGAAAAAGATCTTCTATACAAAATATATTAAAAACTCTTGCAACTCAAAATAAAAAGACAACCCAATTTTAAAATGGGCAAAAAGTTGAATAGACATTTCTGGAAAGGAGATATACAATTGGCCAAGAAGCATATAGAAAGAAGTTCAATATCATGAGTCAATAGGGAAATACAGCCAAAACCACAACAAGGTACCACTTTACATCCAGTAAGGATGTCTATATATAAAAAAAAGAAAGAAAGAAAAAGGGAAATGACAAGTGTCAGTTAGCGTATAGAAAAATTTGCACCTTTATACATTGCTGGTGGGAATGTAAAATGGTTGCAGTGTGGAAAACAATTTTGTGGTTCCTTAGTTAAACACAGAATTACTGTATGACCCGGTCATTTTACTCCTAGGTATATACTCAAGAAAATTAAAAACATATGTCCACACAAAAACTTGTATGTGAATGTCCACAGAAACACTGTTTATAATATCCAAAAGTAGAAACAACTGAAAGGTCCTTCAATTGATGAATGGGTAAACAAAATGTAATACGTCCATACAATGGAAATTTCTCATCCGTTAAAAAGAGTGAAGTACTGGAACTTCCCTGGTGGTCCAGAGGTTAAGACTCTGTGCTTGCAGTGCAGAGGTTGCAGGTTCGCTCCCTGGTCAGAGAACTAAGACCCCACATACCACATGGTGCAGCCAGAAATAATAGTAATACTAATTTTTTAAAAAGGAATGAAGTACTGATACCTACTACAACATGCATGCATGCGTGTGTGTATGCTCTGTCGTGTCCGACTCTTTGCAACCCCATGGACTGTAACCTACCAGGCTCCTCTGTCCGTGGGATTTCCCAGGCAAGAATACTAGAGCGGGTTGTCATTTCCTTGTACAGGAGATCTTCCCAACCCAGGGATCGAACCCACATCTCTTGTGTCTCCTGCAATGGCAGATGGATTGTTTACCACTGAGCCACCTGGGAAGCCCTACTACAATATGCATGTGCCAAGAAAATATGCTAAATGAAAGAAGCCAGACACAAAATGGTCACATATTGTGTGATCCACTTGTATGAAATAATTATAAAAGGCAAATCTATAGAGACAGACAGCATATTAGTGACTACCAGGAGCTGAGGGAAAGGGGAAGCAGAGAGTGAATGCTTAAATGGTTTGGGGGTTTTCTTTTGGGGTAATAAAAATATCCAGTAACTAGATGGTGGTGATGTTGCACAATATTGTGAATGTACTATCCCTGAATCGTACACCAGCATTAGGAAGCTGTGAGGCCAACATGTGGAAAGAAGTGATTACCCCCAAGAATCAGTAAACAAGAGCAGAGGTGCAGAACACGCTGGAAGGAAGGGGAGTCTCCATAGCAACCCAAATGGCAAAGACTCTGTAGTGAACTCTAAGCAACTCATAACCCAAGGAGCTGGCTAGAAGGAGGTGTCACCCCAGAATGGAATATAAGAGCACGCAGAGAAGTGTCAGCGAAAATGAGTGACTCTAGAACAATCCAGTCTGAACTTCTTCGTGAAAGTTGTCCAAGGTCTTCACCAATGTTTTCGTAATCAGACTTAAAAATTGACACCAGAGTCTCGAGCGCTAGCTGGCAGCCAAGCGTACGCGCTCAGGGGTTAGCGGCCGCCATCACGGTGCTTAGGTTCCTCTGGGCTCGTCTGCGCCGCTCGCTCGCCACACACTCCGCCGTTATAAGCCGCCATCATGGTAAAGCTCGCAAAGGCCGGTAAAAATCAAGGTGACTCCAAGAAAATGGCTCCTCCCCCAAAGGAGGTAGAAGAAGATAGTGAAGATGAGGAAATGTCAGAAGATGAAGACGATGAGAGCAGTGGAGAAGAGGTTGTTATCCCTCAGAAAAAAGGCAAGAAGGCTACCACGACTCCAGCAAAGAAGATGATGGTTTCCCCGACAAAAAAGGTTGCAGTTGCCACACCGGCAAAGAAAGCAGTTGTCACCCCTGGCAAAAAGGCAGCAGCTATGCCAGCCAAGAAGACAGTTACACCTGCCAAAGCTGTGGTAACACCTGGCAAAAAGGGAGCCACCCCAGGCAAAGCATTGGTAGCAACCTCTGGTAAGAAGGGAGCAGCTGCCTCAGGCAAGGGAGCAAAGAACCGCAAGAATGCCAAAAAGGAAGACAGTGATGAAGAAGATGAAGATGACAGTGAAGAGGAAGACGACGAAGATGAAGAGGAGGATGAACCAGCAGTGAGGAAGGCAGCTGCTGCTTTTGGTGGTGCTCCTGCCACAGATGATGAGGATGACGAGGATGAGGATGATGATGACGATGATGATGAGGAGGAGGATGAGGAGGATGAGGAGGACAAAGATGACTCTGAAGAAGAACCTATGGAGATTGTACCAGCCAAAGGAAAGAAAGCTCCAGTAAAAGCTGTTCCTGTGAAGGCCAAGAGCGCTGCTGAAGATGAAGATGAAGAGGATGATGATGATGAAGAGGAGGAGGAAGAGGATGACGATGATGAAGAGGAGGATGACGATGAGGAGGAAGAGGAGGATGAGGAGGAGGAAGAAGAGGAGGAAGAGGAAGAAGAGCCTGTCAAAGAGGCACCTGGAAAACGAAAGAAGGAAATGGCCAAACAAAAAGCAGCTCCTGAAGCCAAGAAACAAAAAGTGGAAGGCACAGAACCAACTACATCTTTCTATCTCTTTGTTGGAAACCTGAACTTCAATAAATCTGCTCCTGAATTGAAAACGGGTATCAGTGATCTTTTTGCTAAAAATGATCTTGCTGTTGTTGATGTCAGAATTGGTGTGTCTAGGAAGTTTGGCTATGTGGATTTTGAATCTGCCGAAGACCTGGAAAAAGCCTTGGAACTCACTGGTTTAAAAGTCTTTGGCAATGAAATTAAACTAGAAAAACCAAAGGGAAAAGACAGTAAGAAAGATCGAGATGCAAGAACACTTTTGGCTAAAAATCTGCCTTACAAAGTTACTCAGGATGAATTAAAAGAAGTGTTTGAAGATGCTGTGGAGATCAGATTAGTCAGCAAGGATGGAAAGAGTAAAGGGATTGCTTATATTGAATTTAAGACAGAAGCTGATGCAGAAAAAACCTTGGAAGAAAAGCAGGGAACAGAGATAGATGGGCGATCCATTTCTCTGTACTACACCGGAGAGAAAGGTCAAAGTCAAGACCATAGAGGGGGAAAGAATAGCACTTGGAGTGGTGAATCAAAAACCCTGGTTTTAAGCAACCTCTCCTATAGTGCAACGGAAGAAACTCTTCAGGAAGTTTTTGAGAAGGCAACTCATATCAAGGTGCCCCAGAACCAAAATGGCAAATCTAAAGGGTATGCATTTATAGAATTTGCTTCATTTGAAGATGCTAAAGAAGCTTTAAATTCATGTAATAAAAGGGAAATTGAGGGCAGAGCCATCAGACTGGAGTTGCAAGGACCCAGGGGATCACCTAATACAAGAAGCCAGCCATCCAAAACTCTGTTTGTCAAAGGTCTCTCTGAGGATACCACAGAAGAGACGTTAAAGGAGTCGTTTGATGGCTCTATTCGAGCAAGGATAGTCACTGACCGGGAGACTGGATCCTCCAAAGGGTTTGGTTTTGTAGACTTCAATAGTGAGGAAGATGCCAAAGCTGCCAAGGAGGCCATGGAAGATGGTGAAATCGATGGAAACAAAGTCGCTTTAGACTGGGCCAAACCTAAGGGTGAAGGTGGCTTTGGTGGTTGAGGAGGAGGCAGAGGTGGCTTTGGAGGCCGAAGTGGTGGCAGAGGTGGCCGAGGTGGATTTGGTGGCAGAGGCCGGGGAGGCTTTGGAGGGCGAGGAGGCTTCCGAGGAGGCAGAGGAGGAGGAGGAGACCACAAGCCACAAGGAAAGAAGACGAAGTTTGAATAGTTTCTTCTATCCCTGTCTCTCCCTCTTCCATTTGAAAGAAAGGACTCTGGGGTTTTTACTCTGTTACCTGATCAATGGCAGAGCCTTCTGAGGACATTCCAAGACAGTATACAGCCCTGTGGTCTACTTGGAAATCCGTATAGATAACATTTCAAGGGAGATAACCCTGTTGGTGTTGACTGGATATTCGTATAAACTTTTTAAAGAGATGAGTGATAGAGCTAACCCTTATCTGTAAGTTTTGAATTTATATTGTTTCTTCCCATGTACAAAACCATTTTTTTCCTACGAGTTGTTGTTGGTTTGTTTTTTTTTTTGCGTTGGGGGGTGTAAAGGAAAGCCGAATGTTTTATCATGGTTTTTGCTTCAGCAATTTTGGGACAAATTAAAAGTCCTAGAACTCTGGTGCCAGCCTTGTAAAAAAAAAAAAAAAAAATTGACACCAGACTTCCAGTTCAAGTCATCAGACAGACACTTATATCTGCCCCACCTACATCCCATTAATATGATGAAATGCTGATGAAAGAAATCAAAGAAAATCTAAATACTTGAGGGGGTAGGGGGATACCGTGTTCAAAGATGGGAAGACTCAACATAATGAAGATGTCAATTCTCCCCAAACTGCTCTATAGGTTTAATGCAATTTCTATCATTTGATCAAAATCTCACTAAGATTTTTGCTTGCAGACATAGACAAGCTTATTCTAAAGTTTATCTAGAAGTACACGAGCCCTAGAATAGCTAACACAATCTTAAAAAAGAATAGTAAATTGGGAGAAATCACCCTACCTGATAGTAAGGTTCTAAATCAATACCTTGTGTTATTGCCAAAGGGATAGACACATAGATCAATGGAACAAAATAGAGAATACAAAAATAGACCCAAGACAAAGATACTGGGCTGATTTTTTACAAATATACAAAAACAATTCAGCAAAGGAAAGGAAATTGTGTCTTTTCAACAATTGGTGCTGGTGCACAGACCAAGAAATAAACTTTGAGCTGTCTCACACATCATACAAAAAAAACCTCAAAATGAGACTTTCCTGGTGGTACAGTGGATATGAATCTGGCTGCCAATGCAGGGGACCCAGGTTCCATCCCTGGTCCAGGAAGATTCCACATGCTATGGAGCAACTAAGCCCGGGCACTACAAGTACTGAGCCTGGGAGCTCTAGGGCCACAAGTACTGAGCCCGAGTGTCAGAACTACTGAAACCCATGTGCTGCAACTACTGAAGCTGCAGTTACTGAAACCTGGGCACCTCGAGCCTCTGCTCCACAAGAGAAGCCCATGCACCACAGTGAAGAGTTGCCCCCCACTCACCGCAACTAGAGAAAGCCCACAAGCGTCGATGAAGACCCAGTGCAACCAAAAATATAAATAAAAATTTTTTAAATTAACTCAAAACAAATCACAGACAGAATTGCAAAATGTAAAACTAAAAGTTTTAGGGAAAAGTAGGAGAAAGTCTTCAGGATTTAGGGCTTAGCAAAAATTTCTTAAGCTTGACCCTAGGAGGAAACTAAGGAGGCTTCATAACTAGAACAATTAGCAAGTTGGACTTCACTGGAATTAAAAACTGCTGCTGTAAGAAAAACCTATTAAAAGGATGAACAGACAAGCTATAGATTGGGGGGAAATATTTGCAAACCATACTCCTGACCCACAAAGAGGGGCTCCCTAATCCCTGGCACTCCTTCTCCATTTCCTTGTTCAATTCACTCTCCTCTCTCCAGCTAAACAGTTCATACCTCCAGTCCTCTCCTCAAATTTCCAACTCTTGCTCACTCTTTTTCAAAGCAATAATTTTATGATGGCTTTTATTTATTTTTCTCTTTGAGTTTTTTAAGTTTTATTGAAGTATAGTTGATTTACGGACGTTGTGTTAATTTCTGCTGTACAGAAAAATGATTCAGTTACACATATATACATTCTTTTCATATTCTTTTCTATCATGGTTTATCACAGGATATTGAATATAGTTCCCTGGGCTATACAGTAGGACCTTGCTTTTCAACCATCCTGTGTATAACAGCTTGCATCTGCCAACCCCAGACTCCCCACCCTTCCCTCCCCCACCCCTCTCCCTCTTGGCAGCCACAAGTCTCACTCTTAACTGGTGGGTACCCCTGCTTCTTATTTCACTGAGTAAATATAATCAATTGGAAGAGGATTTCCACATTCCCCAGCAGTGGGCAGGACCTCTGCTCCTATCAGAATATTCCAACGCCTTTGCCAACTCCCAGACTTTCTTTTGCAATTGTCCCTTCTCTCCTCTGTTGGTACATCGGATCCTTCCTATTAGCATACAAATATGCCATAATAAAAGAACCATTTTAGGACAGAGAATTTGTGGTACATATATACACTACTCAGGCATAAAAAGGAATGCATTTGAGTCAGTTCTAATGAGGTGGATGAACTAGACCCTATTAAACATAGTGAAGTAAATCAAAGAGAAAAACAAATATTGTATACTAATGCATATACATGGTCTCTAGAAAGATGATACTGAAGAACCTATTTGCAGAGCAGCAATGGAGACACAGACGTAAAGACTTGCGGACAGAGTGGGGGAAGGAGAAAAGAAAGTGAATTTGCTCAGTTGTGTCTGACTCTTTGACGACCCTGTGGACTGTAGCCTACCAGGCTCCTCCGTCCATGGGATTTTCCAGGCCAGAGTGGAGTGGGTTGCCATTTCCTTCTCCAGGGGACCTTCCCAAATCAGGAATCTAACCCAGGTCTCCTGCACTGCAGGCAGATGCTTTACCCTCTGAGCCACCAGGGGGATGGAGAGGGTGGGATGGATACAGAGAGTAGCATTGAAACATATACATTACCATGTTTAAAACAGATACCAGTGGGAATTTGCTGTGTGATGCAGGGAGTTCAAACCTGGTGCTCTGTGACAACCTAGAGGGGTGCGAGGGGGTCAGGGGGAGGTGGGAGGGAGGTCCCAAAGGGAGGAGACGTGTATGCCTAGAGCTGATTCATGCTGATGTATGGCAGAAACCAACACAATGTTGTAAAGCAATTATCCTCCAACTAAAAATAAGTAACTTTTTTTTTTTTAAAAAAAGAATCATTTTTAAAGAAAAGATTACTCCCTTTACCTCATATTTACTTCCAGACATGATCTCATTTCTCTGATGTCTTCTGCAGCAAAATTCCTCGAAAGATACATCTGTGGGGGGTTCTCTTTGCTTACTTTTTCCTCATTTGTTTTTATGATGAAAAATGTTTATCATGAAAAATCAAATATTCACCAGAGTGAGAGAATGATACAATAAACTTCCATATACCTGTTAGAGATTGAAATTGTATTCCCTCTAAATTTGTCTGTTGAGGTCCCAACTCTCAGGACATCAGAATGTAACATATTTGGAGCTTGGGGCTTTAAAGAGGTAATTAAGGTAAAATGAAATCATCTAGGTGGCTCCAGTTCAATATGACTGGTGTCCTTATACAAAGAGCAGATTAGGACAGAGACAATACAGACAAGGGGAGACCTGTGAGGAGGCAGCCACCTGCAAGCCAAGGAGAACAGCCCCAGAAGAGGTCACATCTGCCAACACCTTAACCGTGGACTTCTAGCCTCTGCAACTGTAAAAAGATAAATTTCTGCTGTTTAACCCTGTGGTAGTTTGTTATGGCAGCCTGAGCTATCTAATACAACATCCACATCCAGATTCAATAATTATCAAAGGTTTTTCTCCTCTTGATTGGTCTACCCCCTTTTTCTGAAGTATTTTAAAGCCAACTCCAGACCTCAAGTTCTTTTATTTCCGTGTGTGTCTGGGGGAAAAGGTATATTTTCTTATATAATCACAGTAGCCTTTTCACATCTAGAGTATTAGCAAGAATTAGCTGGTAATATCTGACATTCAGTCCTCATTCAGATTTCCCTGATTGTCTTTTTTTTTAACTTTTTTTTATTTTGGAGTATAGTTGATTATTTTTTAACTTTTTTTTATTTTGGAGTATAGTTGATTAACAATGTTGGGTTAGTTTCAGATGTACAGCATTCTTGGTTGTCTTTAAAATGTCTTTTCAGAACTGTTTTGTTAGAACCAGGATCCACACTGGTTTCTTGTGTCTCTTAACTCTCTTTTGTCTAATTATCCCCTCCCTCTGAATTCTGCCTTTTTATTTTCCATCTCATTGACTTTGAAAACACCCAGTCAGCTGTCTTATACAATAGCCCACTTTCTGCATTTGTCTGTTGGCTTTCTCATCTGTATTCTTTTTGGTGTTTTTGCTTGTTGTTCCCTTTCTCTCTCTTTTTTTTCCCTCAAATATTTCAAACTTAGAGAAAAGGTGCAAGAACAATATGAAAAACTCTTTTTCTTGAACTGTTTGAATGAAAGTTGCTGGTATTCCTGATGCATTCTCCTACAACACACCAGCAAAATAAGGATGCAATTAATATTATGGATACATCACTGCCACCAAATCTGTAGACTCCAAGCTTCACTGATCCTCTCAATAATGTCTTTTCTATCAGAAGGATTCAATCCAAGATCATGCATTTCACTTAGTTGTCATGTAACCTTCAGTCTACAACAGTTCCCCGGTCTTTCTTTACCTACAGGACCTTGACAGTTTTGAAGATCACAGTCCTATTATTTGGTAGACATCCCTCAGCTCAGATTTGGCTGATGTTTTCTCATGATTAGATTCAGGTTATGCATCTTTGGCAGAAGTATTAACCGAACTGATGCTACATTCTTCTCACTGAGTCCTGGCGGGTGGTACATGATTTCAATTTGTCTCATTATTGATGATGTTAACCTTGTTAGTTGAGATAGTGACAGCCAGATTTCTCCACTGAAAGCCGCTCTCCCTCTTGGTAATCAATAAGCATTTTGAACTCTGTAATATCCTGTTATTCTTCAAAATTTCACTCACTAGCTTTAGCATCCATTGGTATTTCTTGGTTGCGTTTGTTATTACTATGAAGGTTGCCAAATTTTCTTATTCCAACCTTCCTTCTGTATTTATTAGTTGGAATTCTATTATAAAGAAAAGCTATGTCATCTCTATTCTTCCCTGCCCCCTGCCCTGTCTCTGTTTCTCCCTCTCCCTGTGTGTCTCTCACTCTCTTCTATCATCATAAGCTCATGGATTCCTACCTTATTCACTGAGTACTAATAACAAAAATTGGTTGTTATTATTATCTAATATGAATTCATATCGCCCCTGACTTGACCTGTGAGCACTCATTTCAGGCTGGCCTCTGTGTCCCTCTGTCATGTTTTAAACACATCCTTACCTTCTGGTTCAAGATCCTTCAGGCTCATTTTGTGCTTTTCTTGCCTTAGCCTTGGAATCAGCCATTTCTCCAAGGAACTATGGCTCCTTTTAGGGGACAGGGGCATTTAGAACCCAAGAGCTGGGCCCTCCCTGTTTTCTCTTTGATTTTGGATTGTGTTGTTCCCAGACCCTCTCTGCAGACAGACTTAGAAAACCTCTCTCTCTCGTTCTACGATATGTCAGTATCAATAGGAGGTTGGTTACATATGAGAACTGATCACATAAGCAAATATATTGAGAATGATGGAATTCAGACTTCTCACAGATGGAGAAAAGTTAAATACAAAAATGAAAATTAGAAAGAATTCTGTGATGTTGACTGTACTTAGACACATTGGTATAAATTAATGGCTCCTAACATAGATGTCCGCAGATGGTGATTACAGCCATGAAATTAAAAGACACTTACTCCTTGGAAGGAAAGTTATGACCACCCTAGATAGCATATTAGATAGCATATTTGTCAACAAAGGTCCATCTAGTCAAGGCTATGGTTTTTCCAGTAGTCATGTATGGATGTGAGAGTTGGACTATAAAGAAAGCTGAGCACAGAAGAATTGATGCTTTTGAACTGTGGTGTTGAATAAGACTCTTGAGAGTCCCTTGGAATGCAAGGAGATCCAACCAGTCCATCCTAAAGGAGATCAGTCCTGAATATTCATTGGAAGGACTGATGTTAAAGCTGAAACTCCAGTATTTTGGCCACCTGATGCAGAGCTGACTCCTTGGAAAAGGCCCTGATGCTGGGAAAGATTGAAAACAGGAGGAGAAGGGAACGACAGAGGATGAGATGGTTGGATGGCATCACCGACTCAATGGACATGAGTTTGAGTAAACTCCAGGAGCTGGTGATGGACAGGGAGGCCTGGCGTGCTGCAGTCCATGGGGTCGCAAAGAGTCTGAACTGAGCGACTGAACTGAACTGATGACCAAGTAGGATTGTTCCAGAAGAATTTCCAAGAAAAGAGTTGAATAAAAGAAAGCTATATCATGTTTGTGGTGAGAAGGCTCCATCTGGGACTTGGACCCTTTTTATTAGGTTTATGCTAGATGCTTTAGAGTTCATGTTGCTGTTAAGATACCATCCCAGGACTTCCCTGGTGGTCCAGTGGTAAAGAATCTGCCTGCCAATGCAGGGGACACAGGTTCAATCCCTAGTCTGAGAAGATCCCACATGCCGCTGAGCAGCTCAGCCCATATGCCACAACTACTGAACCCATGTCCTGGAGCCCGTGCTTTGCAACATGAGAAGCCACCACAATGAGAAGCCCATGCACTGCAGCTAGAGAGTAACTCCTGTTCTCTACAACTAGAGAAAGTCTGCACAGCAAGGAAGACCCAGCATAGCCAAAAATAAAGAAATAAATAAAATTTTGTTTTTTAAAAAAGATACCATCCCTGGGAGTACAGCACATCCTGTGTCCAAGAGCACAAAAATCACACACTAACAAAAGTAGAGAGGAAAAAAGCTCAGTTTCATGTTGACATCATGGGCTCTTTGCACCAGCTTTGGTCTGCATTCCTGTGAATTTACTTATTAGGCAAAACTAAAACTTCTATTATATTAAGTTTCCATTGTCTCTGTTACTCAAAGTTGATAGAAATCCCAGTTCAACTTCCAACCAGATTTTTTGTAAAACTTGACAAACAAATTCTGAAATTCTAGTGAAAGGACAACATACTTAAATTCTGGGCAGCGAAAAAAAAAAAAAAAAAAGAACGAGGAAAGAGCAGGGCCCATAGAGAAAAGCAAAACTTTTCCCCAAGCTTCCCCCCAGATTTTGCTTGCTTCTGCGAGACAAGAGCTGGGTCCCATGGAGGCTCTATATGCAGAGGAGACAGGGAAATGTAGTTATATGTGGGTACATTGTTGCCATAAAAATATGCTCCAAATGAGTTAAAAACCTAAATGCAAAAAGAAAACTTTTACAATTATTAGAATAAATTTTAGATGATCTTTTTTACTTTACAGCAGGGAAAGCTTATTTAAAGATGACAAAAATTCTGCACATCAAATCATACAGGAAATTTCTCCATAAAGGAAACTTTACAAATAAAATTTAAAATTTGTACAGGATACAAGATACCACAAACACATTTAAAAGTCAATCAACATATTGATGGCAAACATTTTAAATAGAAATAGAATAGTATATTCTATATTTAAATAGAAATAGGATAGTATTTAAATATAGAAAAGGAATTAAAATCTAGCATTCATAGAATATCTATAAATCAATAGAATAAAAGGGAAAACCACCCAATAGAAAACAATGAACAATGGATATAAGTACACAATTCACAGAAGAGAAAATATAAATGCTGATCAACAAATGATGTTCATCCCTGGAGTAATCAAGGAAATATGAATCAAAACTGCACAGTATTTTCAATCACCAACTTGGAAAAAAATTTCTTTATAATATCAAGTGCTAGTGAGGGTGTGTGGAAGTGGGCATGCCCATATAACTGCTGGGGGATGGGTGTTGATTGGTACAGCCCTTTAGAGAGTGATGTGATAGTATCTATTTAAAATGAAAAATGGGGACTTCTCTGGTGGTTTGAAGTGAAGTGAAGTGAAAGTTGCTCAGACGTGTCCGACTCTTTGTGAGCCCATGGACTATATAGTCCATAGAATTCTCCAGGCCAGAAAATTGGAGTGGGTAGCCTTTCCCTTATCCAGGGGATCTTCCCAACCCTGGGATAGGTCTCCCGCATTGCAGGTGGATTCTTTACCAGTGGAGCCACAAGGGAAGCCCTAGAATACTGGAGTGGGTAGTCTATCCTGTCTCCAGTGGATCTGCCTGACCCAGGAATTGAGCTGGGGTTTCCAGCATTGCAGGCGGATTCTTTACCAACTGAGCTATGTTTAGTGGCTAAGAAGCCATACTCCCAATACAGGGGAGGGATCTGGTCTCCATCCCTGGTCAGAGGACTAGATTCCACATTCCACAACAAAGATTGACACAACTAAGACCCAGTTCAGCCAAATGAATAAATAAATACAATGGAAAATGTTCATATCCTATTACCAGTGATTTTGCTTCAGTGTTGGCACTAGAGAGACAGACACGTAAGGAAACACCCCCACATGTGCACACAGGCATGCACAGGAATGATCTTTGAGGTAGATTTGAAATATCAAGTCGTACACAGCAATAAAATGTGATATTTTCTTAGGATAGAAGACTACATTACAGCCGAAAGGAATGAACTATGTTTAAATGTGAAACTATGTTTAAATATGAAAAATATTACTAAGTGAAAAAGCCAGTTGCAGAAGTAAGGTTTTCAGAATGTCACCCCCCAAACACACCACTTTGGCATATTGATTGTTTTGAATTAAAGGAACTTGAGAAACAGCTGGTGTAAGAAGGACACTCTGACCCTCCTTTATCTCTCTGAAAAGCAGGAGATAAATCTCCCACGTGAAAGGTACCTTCCCTGTACCAGCAGGGCAGAAGGCACCCTTATCACCAGAGATAGGGAATCTAGGGCTGAGAACACTGTAAAAAAACAAACCGTGTTACTTCTTCAGCAATTTATGACCCCAAGTCCAAGCTCCTTTGTCTTGTCAATTCTTCACAAGTTTATTGTTTCTTTGTTTAAAAGGTATAAAAGCTGCCTGCTCTGGTCATTTCTTTGAGTATCATACTTTTGTGGGGGTCCTATATGTATATAGGGATTCCCAGGTGGTGCTAGTGGTAAAGAATTCACCTGCCAATGTAGGAGATGCAAGAGACACAGATTCAATCCCTGGGTGGGGAAGATCCCCCGGAGGAGGGCATGGCAACCCACTTCAGTATTCTTGCTTGGAGAAGCCCGTGGATAGTGGAGCCAACATTCCACGGGTTGCCAAGAGTCAGATACGACTGAAGCAACATATGTGTGTGTGTATACATATATATATAATTTGTTTTGTTTTTGTTTTTTGGCCATGCTGTGTGGTATGCAGTTCCCCAATTAAGATCGAATCTGTGCCTCCTGCAGTAGAGGCACCAAGTCTTAACCACTGGACCATCAGGGAAGTCCCCCATTTATATATTTTTAAAAACACTCTTCCATTTTTCTTTTTTGTGGTCTGTCTAATGGGTAGGAAAAAAATTCTTCTTAATCTTAAGGACCCACACCCAAATCGTGATAGTGGTTCACTCTGGACATGGGAAGGAACAGAAGAGCTAGGTCAGTTTCAATTTATTTTAATAATTTTTAAGGTCACTAGATTCATGCATTGATTTGTAATTGAAATTAATTCAAATTCTAAATAATAAAGAATATACCTGTATATCAGAATGGTTTGAGTATTGTCCATAGCATTTTGAGAATGATTGTATTCAGTCAGTTCAGTTCAGTTGCTCAGTCGTGTCCGACTCTTTGTGACCCATGGACTGCAGCACACCAGGCCTCCCTGTCCATCACCAACTCTTGGAGTCCACTCAAACTCATGTCCATTGAGTCGGTGATGCCATCCAATCATCTTGTCCTCTGTTGTCCCCTTCTCCTCCTGCCTTCAATCTCTCCCAGCATCAAAATATTTCAAATGAGTCAGCTCTTTGCATTAGGTGGCCAAAGTATTGGAGTTTCAGCTTCAACATCAGTCCTTCCAATGTATATTTAGGACTAATTTCCTTTAGGATGGACTGGTTGGATCTCCTTGCATTCCAAGGGACTCTCAAGAGTCTTCTTCAACACCACAGTTTAAAAGCATCAATTCTTCTGTGCTCAGCTTTCTTTATAGTCCAACTCTCACATCCATACATGACTACTGGAAAAACCATAGCCTTGACTAGATGGACCTTTGTTGGCAAAGGTTGGCTTTTTAATATGTTGTCTAGGTTGGTCATAACTTTCCTTCCAAGGAGTAAGCGTCTTTTAATTTCATGGCTGCAGTCACCATCTGCAGTGATTTTGGAGCCCCCCAAAAATAAAGTCTCCCATAGTTTCTCCATCTATTTGTCATGAAGTGATGGGACCAGATGCCATGATCTTAGTTTTCTGAATGTTGAGCTTTAAGCCAACTTTTTCACTCTCCTGTTTCACTTTTATCAAGAGGTTCTTTAGTTCTTCACTTTCTGCTATAAGGGTGGTGTCATCTGCATATCTGAGGTTATTGATATTTCTCCCAGCAACCTTGATTCCAGCTTGTGCTTCATCCAGCCCTGCTTTTCTCATGATGTACTCTGCATATAAGTTAAATAAGCAGGGTGACAGTATACAGCCTTGAAATACTCCTTTTCCTATTTGGAACCAGTCTGTTGTTCCATGTCCAGTTCTAACCATTGCTTCCTAAACTGCATACAGATTTCTCAAGAAACAGGTCAGGTGGTCTGGTATTCCCACCTCTTTCAGAATTTTCCACAGTTTATTGTGATCCACACAAAGGCTTTGGCATAGTCAGTAAAGCAGTTCAGTTCAGTTCAGTTCAGTTGCTCAGTCGTGTCCGACTCTTTGCGACCCCACAAACTGCAGCACCTCAGGCCTCCCTGTCTATCACCAACTCCCGGAATTTACCCAAACTCATGTCCATTGAGTTGGTGATGCCATCCAACCATCTCATCCTCTGTCGTCCCCTTCTCCTGCCCTCAATCTTTCCCAGCTAAGCAGAAATAGATGTTTTTCTGGAACTCTTGCTTTTTCAATGATCCAATGAATGTTGGCAATTTGATCTCTGGCTCCTCTGCCTTTTCTAAAACCAGCTTGAACATCTGGAAGTTCACGGCTTGCGTATTGTTAAAGCCTGGATTGGAGAATTTTGAGTATTACTTTACTAGTGTGTGAGATGAGTGCAATTGTTCGGCAGTTTGAGCATTCTTTGACATTGCCTTTCTTTAGAAATGATTGTATTCAGTTGATAGCAAACCTGTATGGGTCTCAGGCCAAATATATATGGCTCTCAGGCCAATGGTTTTCAGTGAATCCTTGTGCTGTCTTCACAAAAGGCTCCTCCCAGCTCTCCCTTAAGGGCTGGGCCTATGGGATCCCAGAGTAGACAGAGCTGGGGAACAGGATCCTTGGACATCCTGACATGACAAGGGCTGTTTTAAGAGGCTACATAGCCTCTGGCTGCCCACAGGATCTTATACGTTCCTAAGCTGTCCTGATTTCCACAGCTCACACACCTGGATTCTCCCTGCCAGTGATCTCCAGGGTTACCTGCTGTGTCTGGCAACTGAGACAATGGAGCTCTGATTGTAGGTGTGGGAGCTGGAGGCCCTGCCTGGATGGTTGGATTCATAGCCACTGTGCCCTGGGTTCCCAATTCCCTGGCAGTCTGTTCAGTACCAGACACCCTAAGTCTGTAGCATCTCCTTCCTGCTACTGCTTCCATAGTGGGGGCTCCAGGTTGGGCTTGGGGTGATGGCACCATCTCTGCCCCACGTGCTGGGCCTGCTTTGCTGCCAGCTCGGAGGGGTCAGGGACCCTCGTTGTGGGTCTCATGGGCTCCTGAGCTGCTCGGGGGCCCTGGCAGCCCACACAGTGGTTGCAGTGCCTGTTAGCAGGGTCCCCGCTCCCTGAGTCTCCATTATCCCCAGAACCTTCACAGCTGTTCATCCCAGACAGGAGCACAGGCCACCACGGACCACTGTCCTCTCTGTGAGAGGTGGACTACGCTTGGGCCGCTCATTTGTCTCTTAACTGCAGGGACAGACCTGACACACCCAAGAGGTATTTGTTGTCAGATGAAATGAGGAAAGGGGGAGTGAGAGGAAGGGGTGCTGCAGGTATGGGTGCCCCTGGCAGAATGAAAGTCACATGGAGCAAGAGAAGCTCGGTTAATCATCCCCAGCTCCTAATTCTCCCCACTGCTCAGCGAGGTAAAGTGAGAGCAAGGAGCTCCTGCCCCAGGAGCCGGGACCCCTGGCTGCCTTCAATCCCACCCATTCCCCGCATCCTCCCAGGCTCGGTCATGTGACCGTGGAGCCCAGCAGAGGAGGGTCTTCACACACCCGCCCACCCCCTAAAGTGGGCCCCAGGCCTGAGCCCTGAGGGGAATCAGAATTTGCCCCCCTCCACCCCCAAACCCAGCCCTCTCATCCTCCTCCCTCTGAGTCGATCCCTAGCAGGCTTAATTAACTTCAAGAGACACTGATAGCCCTGGGTGATGGGAGCTATAAAATTGCAAAGTCTGATTAAAAATAACAACGAGAAGGCCTATTGCCCATTAGCCTGTGCCTGAGCCCTTAAGGAAGGTTAATTAATTAATCATCTTCCTTGCGGCCTAGCGAGGGGACAAGGGTTATCTGCACCCTTTAAAAGGGGGAAGCAGGTGGAGCTTGGCTTGACTCACCCAGCATCCTTCTAGCTGCTGGATCTCCAGAAGAGACCTCGGGCCAACCCTTGGAAATCACCCCTGGGGGGTCACTCTTAACTCTGCAGCTTGCAGAGGTGGCTCCCCGTCCCCGGGCCTTAATTTCCTCATCTGTAAAATGCAGAGATTGGAATGCCAGCTTTCCTGGTCTCTTTTCAGCCTCATTTTGGGGACAACCCAGGTGGCCAGTGGGCCGCTCTACCACCACCTTCCTGGGGAGCTTGGGGGCCCTGCCCCTAACCTGAGGTGAGACCCTGGTCTGTTACTCTTTCTGACCTTTGATGCTTTCATTTTTTGTTTTTTAAATTGTGATTTAAAAAAATACATAAATGTTAACATCCTAACCATGTTTAAGTGTACAGCACAGTGGTTTTAGGGGCTTCCCTGGTGGCTCAGTGGTAAAGAATCCACCTGTCAATGCAGGAGACACAGGAGATGTGGGTTCAACCCCCGATTTGGGAAGATTCCCTGGAGGAGGAAATGGCAACCCATTCCAGTATTCCTCCTGGAAAACTCCATGGACAGAGGAGCCTGTTGGGCAACAGTTCACAGGGTCTCAAAGAGTCAAACACGACTGAGCGACCAAACAACAACACAGTGGTTTTAAGGACATTTACACTGTTGTGCCATCCATTTCTAGAACTTCCTTATCTTGCAAATCTGAGTCCATGCACTTAGGAAAGAATAATTCCCTATTCGCACCTCCAGCTGCCTGGCAACCACTCTCTGTTTCTATAAATTTCACTGGTCTAAGTATCTCATGAGTGGAATCATTCAGTATTTGCCCTTTTGTGACTGGCATTCACCTACCATAACCTTCAAGTTTCATCTATGTTGTAAATACCCTCGATTTTGTTGTTGGGATCTTCCCACCTTCTAGGATTCCAGCCTGGGGTGTCTGGGGGTGGGAGCTGCAGAGGGACAGGGAGGCTGGTTCTCACTCAGGCGCTGCCAGGCTTGTGCCTGGAAGAACCAGGATAAAGTGGCACAGCCTCTGGGCATGTCAGTTTTACTTATTGGTAAATATTGGAAAACATTACACATTAAAATAAACATGAATTTACCATGAGACAGAATGCAAAATGCACATGAATTTTTCACTCAGAACCGAGACTTGAAAGAAACTCTCTGCCTGTGGCAAATTTTCTTCTAACCTTGGACCCTGGGTCGGTAGAATTTGGTGGGAAGCTGAAGGAACTCAAGTCCATGAGCCCAGAGCCTGGCCTGGACTCTGGTTGGTTTGGTCTGAAGTGACCGTGGTGGCCTGGGAGACAAGGGACAGCTGAAGGGCCCAGAGTAGCTGGGTTCCATCACATCCCAGGCTAAGTTAGGCCTTAGAAACCCAGGGAGTCAAGCTTATTGCAGACCTGGTATTGTTCTAAGCCCCTCCGCTGCTAATCAGACATGCACCTCCTCCAGCGAAGGGACCTGGAGCTGCGGATCATTAGTCTTGGATACAAGTCTCACCTTTGTTGTTTAGTCCCTAAGTTTTGTCCAACTTTTTTGCGATCCCATGGACTGTAGCCTGCCAGGCTCCTCTGTCATTGGGATTTCCCAGGCAAGAAGATTGGAGTGGGTTGCCATTTCCTTCTCCAGGAGATCTTCCCAACTCGGAGCTTCAACCACATCTCCAGCTTGGCAGGCGGACGCTTTACCACTGAGCCACCTGAGAAGCCCGAGTCTCTCCTTTACCTGGTACCTAGTGGTGGAAGCAGACAGGAAGAAGGAAATAGGGGTGGGCAAGGCCAGCCTTGCACCTCTGACTTCTTGGGCTCCTCCAGCACCTCCCTCAACCAGGAGTCGCCAGAGGCAGCAGTCCCAGAAGGGCAAG
The DNA here is from genome assembly GCF_019320065.1 of Cervus canadensis. NCBI lineage: Eukaryota > Metazoa > Chordata > Mammalia > Artiodactyla > Cervidae > Cervus > Cervus canadensis. The sequence goes on along the minus strand of NC_057388.1, from coordinate 87,465,998 downwards.
TGGGCAGCCAGGGCCACCCTGCTCGGCCACCAGGAAGCGCTAGAATCCACCCCAAGGCCATCTCCTCTGCAGCCTGAGTGCTCCACAATAATTTGGCCTGAGAGATGAGCACCAGAAAGTTGCCCATTTAATTTAATTTATTTCAATTTAATTTTAATTTAAGCTATTCCGCATTTGCTTCCCCAGCTATCTTTTTTCACTCCCAGGGTTGTTAAATTATTGCAGCTGGTAAAGAAAAGGAAGATGAAAAACAGAGAGCCCAGAGGAGCCCAGCCCCTATCTGAGACCCCCCTCTCCCTTTCCTGCACCCCACAAAATGCCCTGTGTGTCCCCTGGGGACCCTCCAGACCAGACTGAGGTGGGGGTGGGGGACTGACACCCCTGACAGACCCAGAGCCCCCTTTTCTACTGCAGAGTGGGAGCAGTAACAATAGTAACAATTTGCTAAGTGTCTGCTATGTGCCACTCATCTTACTTTTCATTTATTCCTCCCCACACCCTGCTGGGAAACAGCATCCTTCTCTTTCTCAGATGAGCCACCCGAGACTCAGAGGCCAAGTTGTTTTGCACAAAGAAGCCCAGCACAGGGGCTGGCTGTGTGTCCTTGTACGTGCGAATTGCCCTCTCTGAACCTCAGTTCCCCAAAGGCAAAATGAAGTGAAGAAGTGAAGTGGAGTCGCTCAGTCATGTCTGACTCTTTGTGACCCAATGGCCTGCAGCCTGCCAGGCTCCTCCATCCATGGGATTTTCCAGGCAAGGACACTGGAGTGGGTTGCCATTTTCTTCTCCAGGGGATCTTCCCGACCCAGGGATCGAACCCCGGTCTCCTCCATTGCAGGCAGATTCTTTACCATCTGAGCCATCAGGGAAGCCCTGATGGCAAAATGGGGTGATAATAATCATTCCTAAAAGAGTTTCATGGATATACTGACTTCAAAAACAAATAAGTGCAAAAAAGTGATCAGAAAGACTGGATATAAAATGTGGAATGTTAGGAAGATTGTTCTTTTAGTGTTAAAAGCAATTTCTGCGTTGGAGGGTGGAAACCTGGCTTTGTCTTTGGGACCAGATGTCCCTGTGTTCTGCAGTGAGCCCTTGCAGAAGTCCTGTAATCATGTGGGTGAGACAAGAGCCTGCCCCCCGTTGGAGGGTTGAGTGGGTGGTGTCTTGATGACCCAAAGACCTAACCTGATGGAGGCTTGGTCTGAGGATTGGTCCTCCCTCATCTCATCTTTGGAAGAACCTGCCCTTGCAGGGGCAAAGAGATTTTTTAAAAAATCTATAACCTAGAAGATATCGTTGTTTCTGTCCAAAGTCTCCAGGCCTTTGCACCAGCTTCTCCCTCTGCCCAGAATGCCTTTCCCAACATTCACATGATAAGCTCTCTCCTGTACTTCAGGATTCTACATAAATATCACCTTCTCAGTGAGACCTTTACTGTCCGTCATATTTAAAATGGTAGCCTCACTCCCCTCCTCCACAATCTCCACCTTTATCCTTGGATTAGTGCCCAGCTCCCGACCGTGCACTGGGCACCTTCTAATATATTGATGTGGTGTCTTGTGTGTCCCCTCCACTAAAATACAAAGGCCTTGAGGGCAGGGATTTTACCTGTTTAGTTTACTGCTGAATCACTAGAGCCTAGAATACTGCCTGGCACTACCTACTAGATGCTCCACAATAAGCAACTGAATTTAACAGAAGCATCTGCTGGACTCCCCTGGTAGTCCAGTGGCTAAGAATCTGCCTTCCAATGCAGGGGACATGGGTTCAGTCCCTGGTCAGGGAACTAAGATCTCATGTCTTGGGGCAGCTAAGCCCATGTACTGCAACTACCAAGCCTGCGAGCTTCAGAGTCTGTGAGCCACAACTAGAAGATGACTGCTAGCCACAAGAAAGCGTCTGAATGTCTCAAAAAAGACCCAGCACAGCCAAAACCACCCACCCCCCCCAAAAAAAAGCCTAGAAACAAAAACCAGAAGCATTTGCTCATTGGAGATGAGGAGCAGAAACAGGGATGTGATTGGCGGAGGAGGCAGGCAGGCCTAACGCTCTCCACCTCACGTTGAAGGGAAGACCTAGATCAGAACCAGGATGGGCTTCACCTGCTCACCTGGGACGGATGGTTGGTGACCACATGCAGGAAAGTAACCACATATATCAGGCTCTGGAAGGATGTGGCTGGACTGTCAGGATGGTCTTGTCAGGACAAGGCTAACCACAGCCTTCTCAGGTTGCCTGCAAAAGGTACGGCTGGTCCCATAAGAAACGAGGCAGGTCTGAGAGTGGGGTGGTTTCTGTTGAGTCAAACCTAGCTCTGCATGGAACATTTTTAGGGTGGCAGAGAGCTGGTCTCTGTGATATGGGGCATAGTCAGGGAGCTAGCCCACCCTGAGCAGGTTAGAGTCTGTGGTCACCAAGGAGAGCCACTTTTAATGGTAGTTGGCAAGTCTTTCCAGGTTTCGGAGGAAGAGTCATAGGGCAGAAGAGTGACCCCGTCCTAAGGCTGGGGTGAGGTCCGCAGCCATAGTCACCAGTGGGGCCTAGAGATGCAGAAGAGCAGCGGCTGGCCTGAGAGGCAGCCATGCATCAGAAGTCAGATGAGAACTGAGCCAAGACGCCCAGAAGGGCCTTTTCCAGAACGAATGTGTGTAACATGCGTTGGCTGGATCTTTTAAGAATATCCAATTCTGATTTTTTAAAAAATTGACTATCAAAGCAAACAGCTGGTGAAACATTTTAAAGTATACAGAATCTGTGTATGTGAATTGAGAGACAAAGAATGGAACAAACAAGAGTATTACTGATAGATAAAGAAAGATAAAAAAAAAAACAGTTAGGCATGGATATCCATGATACACTAAATATCTACGACACTCCCAACATGCTCAATATTCACAAGGTCTTAAACTGGCCACCCACTGGCAACACTCATTCTGGCTCCATGTGTGCTATGCCCAGGAAAATTAGTAAGTTCAAACAACCCAGATGCTAACTTAGATTAACTCCTACTGTGGAAAATACCTTTAATAATCTAAATAAAGTGCCAAGTGGGCTTGAATCTTTAGAAAAAAAAAAATGAACAGCTTCTCCCTAGGCTAATTGGTACAGGCCTTGCCTCTGCACCTCTCTGATAGAGTAAGTAAGCATCGGTGCCGGGCACGGAGCCTCTTGGCTTACCCGACCCATCCTCCCATCACCATCAGTGACAAGGCTGCTGCCGCAGGGGCAAACAGGACATGTGGACATGGGCAGGCATACTCAGCACTGTGCTTCTTGCACCCGCGGGCACCCCAGCCTAAGCATGCTGACTTACCCAGCTCTTTGCCCTTGCTTCTCACGGTGCGTTTTTAATTGATTTAATAAGCCATGTGATTCAAGAATCTTCATCCGGTCTGTGAGCCTCTCTGTCCTGTGAGCTCTGGGAAGCTAGTCTGGCTGCACGCAGAGGTAATTTCACACGTGACACTTCGACAGAGTAACTTTGGGACTCTCCTTGATATACCTGGGGAAGAGAGGACTTTGGGGGAACTCAGGTCATGAAAAGTCTACGAGGGTTGGCTGACTGCCCTTTCTGGGATGGCTGCAAGGCTATCTCCCCTCCCAGTTGGGGTGGGGGACCCACGACCCCTGCCCTTGACCCCTAGTGCCCCATGGGGCAGGCGAGGCTGCAAGATGGTATTGGGTGAGGACGGTGGGAGTGATGTTATGTGGCTTCCAAGGCTCGATCAGAAAGAGTGATGAAGCTTCTGCTTCACTGGCTGAACTGAGTTCTCACTCGGGAAGTCTTCAGCTGCCACAGGAGCAGTCTGACTGCCCGGAGGCTGCCGTGCTGTAAAAAAAGCCCAAACTGACTCACGAGCAGAAAGGCCACAGAGAAAGGCCACGTGTGGGTGCTGACGGAGATCCCAGCCTCTGCCAGCATCAACCACCAGACACGGGAGCCAGTGAGCCTCGGAGCCCCAGTCCCTACTCTCCATGTCTGAGATCAGGACCCACTGGCTGCATTGTCCCTGGTGCTACCCTGCGTCCCCCTTCCGGGGTCTCCTCCCTGCCAGCCCAGTACCGTAGGCGGGAGGGAGGGCTCATGTCCTTGGCAATGTCCATTCCTGAAAGTGAAAGTGCAAGTCACTCAGTCGTGTCCGACTCTTTGTGACCCCATGGACTATATAGTCCATGGAATTCTCCAGGCCAGAACACTGGAGTGGGTAGCCTTTCCCTTCTCCAGGGGATCTTCCCAACCCGGGGATCGAACCCAGGTCTCCCACATTGCAGGTGGATTCTTTACCAGCTGAGCCACAGGGGAAGCTCCATTCCTGAGTGGTGGCCTATGCTGCTCTTGCAGCCCCTGCCCGGCCAGCGCCTGGGGGCACTCAGGGTGCTTACCTGGCGCATCACCTGTCCTGGTCAGAAAGTGGCTCTTCGTGACCCATCACTGACCCCACTCATTCCCCAGCCCGCCTGTCTCCCCCTCAAGGTTGGTGGTGCTACGGCTGCTGAATGGGGGAGCCGAGGCCTCTACAGGGCACTGGGCCCTGCTTGGAGCCCACACGCTGTTTCCTATCGATCCGTCTCTCCAGGCCCTTCTCTTTCCTTTTCTTCAAAATAATCTTAAAAAGAGCCGCTTCCAGCCCCATCTCTGGCCTCTCATTTGCTCTCAGCTCCGTGTGCATCTCTTGGTTTCAGTCCATTTAGTTCACCTCAGGATATCTCACTTGTCCCTGTTCCCTGCCCGCCCCCGAACCCCCGCCCCAAGTCACTTTGGGGGTGCGGATTCTACTGAGCACCACCAGAGAAAACTGCTTCATGGAACACCCTGGGGACTTGCCACATGTCCATCTTCCCAGTTCAGGGCCAAAGAGATTCTCCAAGGCCCTTTGAGGAGGAGAGTCAGCAAAAGAGAGGGGTTACAAATGTGGCCAGGTCCAAATTCAACCTCGTGGCTCACCAGCTGTGTGATCTTGGACAAGTTTTCTCTCTGTGCCTCAGCCTCCTCTTCTGCAAAATGGAGTATAATGGAACCTATATCATAGGAAAAATGAGCGAATGCACATGAAGGACTTGCAACAGGGCTTAGTACATAGTGAATGCTCTGTATTTGCTATTATTATTATTATTATTATGCTGGTCTCTGGGCTGCCAGTGGTGGAGTGCAGATGGGGCTGGAGGTTTCTGCTTCTGTTAGAGGGGTCTATGAGCTTGGAATTCTTTCTAGAAGAGACAGTTACCCTACCTTCAAATTTACCATAAACAACCCTCCTCCTGTACCTTCACCTCCACCATGTATCCCATCCCAGCTGTTCTCTTTTATAGCTCTGGTCCTGCTGGGAAAGGAAGACGGTGGTCTCCCCATCGCCAGATGGGGACATGATGATGTGGTGACGGCGGTGGCCTGCTCCAGGCCACAGTCGGGTCAGCTCAGGCCTCTGTTCTCCGCTGTCCTGCCCACCATCCTTTCTGCCATCAGCCCATCTCCTGCAGCGGCCACAGTGGGGGTAGGAATCCCAGGAGCTCTGAGTCCTCTGTTCACGCCAGCCCCCGAGCCTGGAGACGCCAGATGTCTGCAGGACTTGATTCCTCCCCCGCCCCCTATTTCTGGCTTTGGGGTGTTGGGAGCGCTGGGAAATGGCAGCCTGGGAGGGAGTGTCTCCATTTGAGGACCATTTCCAGCCAAGCCTGGAAGGAGGCTCTGGTGAGCTCCTGCCCCTCCTGGGATGAGGGAACAGCTGCTGTGGGGGCACTGAGACAGTTGCAGATTCCACACTGCGGGGTGGGGGGTGTGGGTTTGGAACAGAGTGCCCGAGATGCCTCCGTCCACCCTAGTCTCCATTTATCTAAGCCCTTGCCATCCTTCCAGCCCCTCTCAGGTATTCACTGGAAGATTCTGGTGTCCCTTCCTTGTGGGATCTTCTGCTGGGCGGCTTTGAGGGTCCTGTCGGTACCTGATGCGCTGACTTGCTTGGCTATTTCCGGTGTCCCTCTGGCTACCCCAACCAGACTGGAGGCTTCTGGAATGCAGGGGCTTTGCCAGAGTCCCCTGCTTCCTGGGGATGTGGTGCAATGACTGTCTGCTGATGTGACAAACAGGGAGGTGACATGGAGACTTCAACACTCTTGTCCATTTGGAGAAGCTAGGGGTCCTAGTAGCGGGGTCAGCAATGACTCACATGAGCCAGGAAGGTGAAGTCATCACCGTCAGCACCACCTCCATCCCTTGCTTTCATCGGCCTCTGCCTTTCTGAGCTGTGACTTACTCTCTCTCCGCGGTGAGAGGTCCATGACAGGAGCCAGAGACACGCTCAGTTCTTCTGACGGAAGGCAGGGCACAGGCTGCTGCCAGCCGCTCGTAAAACATCAAAGTTCAAGGGGAACCACGGACAGTGGCAGAGAAAAGCTGTCTCTCTCCTTCCGTGGCGTCCTCTTGACAGATACAGCGCCTGCTGTGTGGAACCAGGCAGAGGGCCAGCAAGCCACCAGCAATGAGGGACAGATGACAATCATTTATAATTAGTCAAATTCGAGTCATCAACCTCGAGTTGTCAAACCCGAGAAGCCGTCGCCACCTGCTATGCACTGAGCTTGGCATCGACCCACTGCTCCTCACAACAACCCCATGAGACAGAGTCTATTGTCATCCCTATTTTATAGATGATGAAAATGAGTCACTTGCCCAGAGACACACACATAGCCACGAGTGGCAGAACCAGGACTTGAACCTGGGAGGTCTGACTCTTTATCACCGCATTAACAGTAAGCTTAACCTAACAGTAGCACTCCGTCACTCATCCTGCCTATGGAATAGCTCTCTGCCAAGGCTACATGCTCAGTCCCATAACTGCTCCAGTCTCTCTGGACCCAGTTGTCTCAGTCAGCTCTTGGCATAATGAAGTTATGAAGCTGTGTAACAAAGCACTTAAAAAAATCTCAGTGGAAACAAAAGTCATTTACAACCTGGGTCTATAGGTTACTGACTTCCCAGGTGGCACAGTGGTCCAGAATCCACTTGCCAATGCAGGAGATGGAAGAGATTCAGGTTCAACCTCTGGGTTGGGAAGTTCCCCAGGAGTAGGAAATGACAACCCACTCCATTATTCTTGCCTGGAAAATTCTATGGACAGAGGTGCCTGGCAGGCTGCAGACCATGGGGTCACAAAGAGGTGGACCCAACTGAGCGACTGAGCCACACATGCATGCTACAGGTTACCGCAGTTCGGCTGCATGTCCTAGATGCCTATTATGTGCCAGGCACTGTTCTTGGTCAGGACCTTGGCATCTAGCCATTTGGCAGGGAAGATACACAAGACAGTCACTGGAATGAGAAATGGAGGCTCTGTGATAGAAACTGTCCAGTGACAGAAGGAGAAGTGACCATTTTTTCTCCGGGGTGAATTGAGAATAAAGGCAACATGTGAGCTGGGCTTTGGAAAGTTAGTAGGATTTCAAGAGACAGTGAAAGTGAAAAGGAATGTTCTGGAAAGTGGGAACTGCCTTTAGTAGAGGCACAGGGAGATGAAGCGACTGGGGTGTCGAGTTTCCTGAGGAGCAAGATGCATGGGTGAAGGATTAGGTCAGCTCCAGACAGAGAAGGATTAGGCCAAGCTGTTCGAGAAGCCCTTGACATTTTTTTTAGGCTGTAGAGTGGACTTAAAGAGGACAGGAAGTTAAAGGCAGGAAAATGCTGGAAGAGTTTGGCAGTTCTCCAAGTAAGACATGTGGGGGAACCCAGGACCAGCTGGAGCCCGTGCTGGGCAGTGGGAGCATGGTCCCAAGGCGGGAGGGGACAGAGGGGCTCCATGTAGCGTGTGATGAAAAGGAGACATAAGGAGTATTTCTGTGGGGCTCTCCTTTCCCCTCCATTTCAAAACACACATTATTGAAATGCATTTCATCAGTGGCAGCATCACTGAGATAAATCCATGTCCCAGCCCCTGACCCCAGGGGGATGGTTTGCAGAACCCTCGTTCACCCAATTCCTTGTTCAAATGTTTATTCTTTGCTTGAAAATAAAACAGCAGCTCATTCTTGAGAGGCACAGGAGTACAGCTGGACTCTGCTGGAGGCTCTTAGAAGAGCCTGGCGCCCAGGGCTCACTCAAGTGCGGACAGACAGCCGCAGGACCTTCATCACCGGTGGACTTCTTAGGCACCCAGCTCCGACACGGGTGCTCAGAGGTGATGGCCGGAGGCTCAGAGCTGTCGAAGAGCCATCTAGGGTCCCCTGGGAGCCCCCGGAGCCCAGAACCCCCCACCTTCTCTTTCTCACCCCTCTGCCTGGGCTCCCCCTCTCAGTCGTTTTCCCCATCATCTGTGTGGGGGTGGACAGACAGCTGTCTGGAGATTGGAAACCCACCTCCCAGCGGAGGGAAAGGAGGGCATGGCTGCCGCGGGGACAGGCTGCTGATTTTCAGCCCATTTACTAGCTGGGGCTCTGTAGCTCCTGCCTCTCGCTGTTCTTTCTCCCCACCAGGGCTGGGAACGGGTTGATTTTCCACGCAGCGATCTCAGCGCTCCCCGCTGCAGTAGGCAGGCCCCGGGCAGACTGCTGTGTGTCTATTATTTTTGATCGCCCGTTTTATGGGGCATGAAATCACCGCGGGGAACGCGGTGCGCGCTGCCTCCTCTCCCCTGGCTGAGGCCAAGGAGAGGCAGCAGGGTGGGGCCAGCCGGGGATCCCGGGGCGGGCACCACGCAGCAAGGGCATCAGCTGGGAGGCAGGGAGCCAGCTGGTGCCGTGTGGGGCCAGCCCTTCATGGCCAAGGAGGGCTGAGGTGGCGTGCAGCCTCACTTTCCCGTTTCTGCCAAGTCCACAGGGCTTTGTGTTCCCTGTAAGGGAAAGTTCCGGGCCAAAGTCCTAGCCTCTTCTAGCCCCTATGACTGGCGGTGCTCCCCAGTTTGTGCTGGCATAGATAGCTCCAATCTCTGCTCGCTGAAAGGCAGCCCCAAAATCTGCCTGTGAAGGAGGAAACAGACAGAGCTGGACTCCATCGTAGGCCAGGCTGCGAACATCAGGCTACACGCATGGTCACCCTCCCAGTGGACTCTGAACTCTGTGCCCTGTGTCTATAGAAATGGCATCCCAATGGAAAACCAGACCCCTGGATAAAAGAGCCTTCGGACTTGTACTTGGACTCTCTGTTGCCTAAAAGAACATGCTAATTATCTCTGTAACAGAACAAAGTGGCAGATTCCATTATGTTTATTGGGATATGACCACAGGCCTATTGATAAATATCCACTGTTTATCTAGTCTTGTGACACATGAATCATGGGTTAACTTTGATTGGATCTCTCTTTTACTTTGTCCAGACTAGTTTCAAGGAATTTGAGGAGGTGGGTTTGAGCAAGTACACTTAGGGTATATAAGGTTTTCACAAAAACTGGTCAGGGTCCTTGGCTAAGAGGAGACTCTGCCCTGGGCCCACCGGTGTAATAAACTGCACTCCACTATCTGCTTTGTCCTTCTGAGTGAGTTTGTTCCCCAGAACGCGTGGCTACAACACCTGTAGATGTTCAGGACTTGTCACTCTAAACATACCGCTCTGCGGTGTTGATTACTTTAAACTGTAGGCAACTGAGAAACAGCAAATGTGGGAAGAGGGTTTCTCTGAACTTCCTTCATCTGCCTAAAGACAGAGCCTCCCAAAGAAGCTCTGTTGCCATCAATCCCCTCCCCAAGGGTTTCATCAACCAAGGGGGACTGACTCTCATCACAGGTGGAAACTAGAAGTGACATGACAGGCAGACAGACTGTGTCACAAACAACCATACTCTCTTCTTCTGAGGCCCCTTTCATCTTTCCTAAACGTTATTTGACCTCCCTACTGCTCTTTCCCATTAAATGGTATTGAATCCTGAATTCCAAAGCCACCTCAGGGGAGTTACTCATTTCCTCCCGGGTATCTCCCGTGTGTACATGAGGTGGTATTTTTTGCTGTTGTTCAATTGCTACACCATGTCTGACTCTTTCAACCCCATGGACTGCAGCACGCCAGGCTTCCCTGTCCTTCACCATCTCCCAGAGTTTGCTCAGACTAAAGTCCATTGAATGAGTAATGCCGTCCAACCATCTCATCCTGTCACCCCCTTCTCCTCCTGCCCTCATGAATATGAGGTGTATATCTTCATAAACTTCCATTTGCTTTTCTCTTGTTAATCTGTCTTTGAAGACTCACAGACTTAGAGAATGAATTTATAGTTGCGGGGCAAGGGGACAGATGGTGGGGGAAGGGATATTTAGGATGGACATATTTAGGGAAAGGATATTTAGGGATGGGATGGACGTGTATTCACTGCCATATTTAAAATGGAAAACTAACAAGGACCTGCTGTCTAGCACAGGGAACTCTGCTCAATGTTATGTGACAACCTGAATGGGAGGGGAGTTTGGAGGAGAATGGACACATATTTATATATGACTGAGTCCTTCGATGTTTGCTTGAAACTATCACAATATTGTTAATCGGCTATACCCCCATAGAAAATACCATTTAAATTAAAAAAAAACAAAAAACGGTAAAATGTTAAAAAATCTGTCTTTGAGTGCAAGGCTCTCAGCTAAGAACGCAGAAGGGTGGAGGGAAGGTGCTTTTCCCCTCCCACACTACCTTCTCCCTGTGTCTCTGTCTCAAACCTCCCTCTCCTTTCTCCTAGAAGATTTAGGGCCCACCCTGAATCCAGATGATCTCATCCTGCAATCGGTCCTTAACTCAAGTACGAACTTAATGACATCCGCAAGGACTCTTCCAGATAAGGTCACAGTCACAGGTTTGTGGGGGACGGGGTTGGACTTGGATATACCCTCTGGGGGACACTATTCAATCTGCTGCAGCCAAGTCCTCGTGGACATGTGTCTTAGTTCTCGTCCCTGGCTGCTGTGTGACAGGGCACAGGGCTGCTAGATGAAGCTGTTTGTCCTTTGCTGGGCTGCTCATTTACCTCCTCATCCTGGAGCAAATGAGGAGTCTGGCCAGTGTCTGAGCCCTGAGTGGGGAGGAAAAGCTCACAGCAAGCTCTTCTCCTCCCTGCTGGCACAAAAGCCAGAAAAAGTGGAGAGCCAGGAAGAAAGCGAATTGAATTAGAGAAATCTGAACCTTATAGAATGTGCAGTCCCCTGGAGGGGAAGGGGGGGGAAGAGAGAAGGGTGGGAAATAGGGAGACCTTCAGGCATACACCCATTGAGATGCTGCAAGCCTGGCCCTGCTCCGACTGGATGAAGTGGAAGTATGAACTGACATCTCGGGGTCCCTGGGCAGCTCCTGGCAAAACTCAGATGGCTGTCTTCACCCCTCCTGCCTCCATCATAGACCCTTAGACTGAGGTGCCTTCCACGGAGAGCCCAGCATCCGCCCCACCCCCCACCAATCTAGCATCCTACGGGCTTTGTGTGGTTGCCCTTGGCAATCACACACCCCAGGAGCTCATTCTGCTTTCTCCCATCAGAACACAGCCCACATATGGCTTGTTCCCTAAGGCCATCTTTTCTCAGCTTTTCAGGTGATAGGGAACTAATTCTATCAACAAATTCAAACCAACTCAGGAGTTAATGACAGAAACTGTTAATGACTGCTAACAACAAAATGGGGTAGGGGGCATATTTTGCATTTTAGGGGAGAAGAGGCGGAGAAAGGAATCAAAGAATCTATAATGGTGCCTTGTTAGCCCGCCATAGGTGGTGAGCCATGTCCTTCTTTGAGAAACTTTATCAGTGCTCTGGACACTGTCCCCTGTGGGGCCACCTCCAAGCACCCAGAGTGGCTCCCCAGCCTGCATATTCTGACCATGTTGTGGACACTCCTGCCCAGAACAGGTCTTGTTGGACCAGTAGCTGGTCTCATAAATGCACCTCAGGATTGAGGTGTTACCATTTCTTCTGATTTAAAAGATGGAGCAGGAACTTCTCTGGTGGTCCAGTGGCCAAGGCTCCACACTCCCAATGCAGGGGACCTGGGTTGGTTCCCTGATAAATGTGTTCTCAGTCATGACTGACTCTGAAACCCTATGCGTAACCCATCAGGCTCCTCTGTCCATGGGATTCTCCAGGCAAGAATTACTGGAGTGGGGATTTCCTCCTCCAGGGGATCTTCCTGACCCAAGGACCCAACCCACATCTCCTGCATTGGAGGAGGATTCTTTACTGCTGAGCCATCAGAGAAACCCCCGGATCCCTGGTTAGGGAACTATTAATAAATCCCACATGCCACAACAAAGATTTTGCATGTTGCAATGGAAAGATCCTACATGCCCAAATGAAGACCCAGTGCTTGCCTGCTAAATCGTTTAAGTCGTGTCCAACTCTTTGTGACCCCATGGACTGCAGTCCGACAAGCTCCTCTGAAGAATGGGATTCTTCAGGCAAGAATACTGGAGTGGGTTGCCATTCCCTTCTCCAGGGGATCTTCCTGACCCAGTGATCAAACCCACGTCTCTGACATCTTCTGCAATGGCAGACGAATTCTTTACCACTAGTGCTGCCTGGGAGACCCAGACTCAGCACAGCCAAGAGAAAAAAGAAATAAAGAAAAAAGATGAAGTGGCCGAGTAACATGCCAGGTCACACAACAAAACTGCTTTGCTTCCAGCCCAGGTGTTCTGGCTGCAGAGTCCCTGCTGACTTCTCTGATTTAGGGTGCTGTTTATTTTTCCCCTGTCAATGCCACTCCCTCTCCTTCCAAAGCCAACCATTCTAAAATGGAAAAGTGCTTGCGAAACGGCTTTTTTTGGTGTGCATGTATTTTTAATCTTATTTGAGTGCTTCAGAATTATGGATCTCATTCTCTTTCTCGCTTTTTCTACTCAGCACTGCTTTTAAGACTCTTACAAGTTTCTGTGAAGAGCGATTTTCTTGCTATTGCAGAGGGCCCGAGGCTTGCTGCCAGTGCATTTTGCCCAAGCAGCCTCCCAGGAATCAGCCCTCTGTCTCCCACCACAAGGAATGCTGCCACGAGCATCCTCACACCTGTCCCCATGTGAGGATTCTTGGAGGGGCGACATTCCAGGAGCAGAAATGATGGAACCTGGCTTTGCCTCAGGACTTCCATTTCACTTGCCAGAATAGCCACTTTGGCCTGTAGCCCACCTATACTACTGTATGGAATTCCTTTCCACCATATCATATAGGTTCTCTATGTGGTGTCAGGTCAGAGTGTCGAGGCTGATGCTGAGTGTAGATTCTGGTGAAACAAAAAATGTGAGAAGAGAAAAACTGAAAGATTCGATGCCTAGAAATAGTCACTGATACACTGCTACAATGGAGACCCAGGTTTGATTCCTGGGTCGGGATGACCCACTGGAGAAGGCATAGGCTACCCGCTCCAGTATTCTTGGGCTTCCCTGGTGGCTCAGCTGGTAAAGAATCCGCCTGCAATGTGGGAGACCTGGGTTCAATCCCCGGGTTGGGAAGATCCCTTGGAGAAGGGAATGGCTACCCACTCCAGGATTCTGGCCTGGAGAATGCCATGGACTGTATATCATGGGGTTGCAAAGAGTTAGACACGACTGAGTGACTTTCACTTTCACATTTTGGCCAAATTATCAGCCTGTCCAATAATTCCCAGTAGGTGCCAGTGGTGGATGCAAATGAATGACATCTTCTCTCCACCCTTCTCCACTCTGCTCTCTGCCCTGAGGCTGACCCATCTGGGCAGCACCAACAGGCTCCCTTAGTCTCTGGCTGCTGGTTGGGGATGGCCATTGGGAGGCACTGGCCAGAGACTGGAGGGCGGGAGGAGAGGGAAGTAGGCTCTCCCACCCAAATCTGTCTGTTCTCTTCAAGCTTCTTTCTATACTCAGCTTTTCAGGTGATAGCAAGTCCAGTCCCCTGTATGATGGATTTTTTTATCCAGTGACTCTCAGGGTTCCATTAACTGCCCCTGCCCCTGTCCTCCAGGTCGTGGTTAAAACTCCCTTCTCGTGCCAGGGCTTGGGTCCTGCACCATCCCTTGTTGATTTCCCTAAACTCTGCCCATATACCTTTGTGTATACACCTTTACTGAACAGAATGTGTCACCTGCTTCCTGCCAGGGTCCACGGAATGTTGGGTTAGACTAGATGATACCAAAAGACAGTTTCAGCACTCTGCTTGTGGACAGCTACCAGCTCCTCTCAGATGCCTGTCTCAATGCCCGGGATAAAGACATTGCCTGGACTGGGACCTGTCCTCTAGGACACAGTTATCTTCATACCTTCAGCTGTCTCACTTGCCTTTCTGTCCAGTGGAAGCCTCCCGTCACTGCCATGCCCCACCCCACCCCCAACTCTTCCTGTGTTTACCTGCCCTAGCTCTCACCTCCCTGCCTGCATCCTGACTGTCACTGTCAGCTCTCCAAGTCAAGTGCAGGGTCCTAGGCTTTTAGCACAGGGCCATAGCAGACCCTTTATTTTCTTGGACTCCAAAATCACTGCAGATGGTGACTACAGCCATGAAATTAAAAGACGCTTGCTCCTTGGAAGAAAAGCTATGACAAACATGGACAGCATATTAAAACCCAGAGACAGTACTTTGCTGACAAAGGTCTATATAGTCAAGCTATGGTTTCTCCAGTAGTCATGTATGGATGTGAGAGTTGGATCATAAAGAAAGCTGAGTGTGGGAGAATTGATGCTTTTGAACTGTGGTGTTGAAGACGCTTGAGAGTCCCTTGGATTGCAAGAAGATCAAACCAATCAATCCTAAAGGAAATCAATCCTGAATATATTCATTGGAAGGACTGATACTGAAGTTGAAGCTCCAATATTTTGGCCACGTGATGCAAAGAGTCGACTCATTAGAAAAGACTCTGATGCTGGGAGAGATCGAAGGCAGGAGGAGAAGGGGATGACAGAGGATGAGATAATTGGACGGCATCACTGACTCAATGGACATGAGTTTGTGCAAGCTCCAGGAGATGGTGGAGGACAGGGAAGCCTGGTGTGCTGCAGTCCATGGGGTCACAGAGTCAGACACGACTGAGTGACTGAACAATACCAACATAGCAGACCCTCAGTGTCTGTGGAGGGCTTACTGGTCCTGTGTTTTCTCTAAGCACTGGGCTCCTTTCTGGCCCAATGGAGACAGTGGTCAGCATCTGTTGGGCCCCTCCACTCCCCTCTCCTGGACCTGTGGCTTGTCCCATCTTTGGGAAGGAGTCAATGACAGAAGCTGGAAAATGTTGTTGGGAGATCATGGTGGGCGCAGGGAGGATGGAGGGATGACACTTTAATTGCATAACTATTTCCTCAGTACCAATGGTGCTGGGGAAGATGAGGCCTGCTGCCTGCAGGATGGATGAAGTGGGGACGGGTGAGTTATATGTTCCCAGATAAAAGAACCGACTGCCTATAAACTCTGATTCTGCCTGATGTAAAAGCCACTTTATTGCACATCCAGAAATTACTACCCGTATAAAAGCACATTATTGTGATGTAAAAATAGATTTTTATATAATTTTTTCATGCCATCACCTTGTAATTCCTCATTTCCGAGCACCCTGAGATTGCACGGAGGTTTATTTTTCTCTTTTAATTGTTTGCCATGGCATGCCAATTTATGATGATATATTCTCCCTGAGAGCAGAGCAAGGCCTGGGCATAAATAACAGCCATCACTGCATGGAGGCAAGGTTCTGGGGCACCCCAAAATACCATCAAACAACCTCAGGCTCCATGTGATGCCACAATTGGAAGTGTGGCGGGGTGCAGGATCATACTCATTTGAAGCCCTCCACTCCAAGAAGGCAGGAAGTAGGGAGGGGTCGCATCCCTCCCACCTGATCAGAGGGGATGTGCAGTATGTCCCCACCTCTGCCACCTGCCTGTGGAATGTAGCCGAGGGGACTGGTGTCTGTCTCAGCTCCACCCACCTGATCCACATGGCATATGCGTCTGTCCCCTCACTGTAGTTGGAACCCACCTCCCATAAAGCTTCCTCTTGAGAACTTTTATCTTTTCCACATCAAATCCCTTGGCCTGTGTTCCCTCCCCACTGGACAACTCACAGGAGTACTTACTTTGAGAGATGCATGACTGTCCCAGCCCCCTGGAGAAAATCCTGGTTGCCCACCTCCTCTCTGCAAAGAGCAAACTTTGTTTTCCTGCTGGGCTCCACCTTTCGGCCAGTTGGTCTATGGCCGGGCCTGAGAGCTGGCATTTTTGACCAGCTCCCAAATGCTGCAGCTGCTGCTGATCTGGGAACCATATTTTTAGAACTCCTCTAATCACTTGTGTCTCTGCCACCCTGATGGATGGGAGGGGTTACTGAGAGTTGGGAGTGGGAGTTGGACAGTGACTACTGGTTGCCTGCATCACCATTCCTGGGACAGAGGTGAAGGATATGGTGAGAGAGGGGAGAGGCAGAACAATATCAGAAGTGCACAGAGAGCTGGGCTGGGGGCTGGGGGGCTGGTGGAGGAACCAAGAGATGGTGGGTCTCTCTGGGGCTGGGGTCAAGGGCCAACCCAGGAATACTGGGGCCCGGTGGAGATTGCATTCTGAGAGTGGCCCAGCCTCCCAGAGCACCACACTGCGGTTGGGTGGGTCAGGCCCCACTGTGCCTGACCAGCATCCTGGACACACCTGGCTGGGTGGATCAAGGCACGGCCCCCACCCCTATACCTATTACCCTCCTCTGCTTGACCTGAGTGGGGCCCAAGATGTCTGCAAGGGACAAGGCGTCCAGGTGCCACTGTGTCTGTGAGCCCTGGCGGCTCCTCCATAGCTCCGCCTGGCACAGCCAGGTGTGTGCATGGGCCCAGGTGGAGCACTCATCTGCAGATGGGGATGGGAGGTGGTCAGGACACCCAGACCCAGGGTGGAAATGCAGGGAGTGGGAGAGTTGGTGGCCGGTGGAGGGGAAGGAGTATGGGTACACATGCAGAATGCCGGACATCGTGTCTCACCTCTGGCCCTGCAGCTAACTAGTTCAGCAACCTAGGACAAGTCACTTCCTCTCCCTGGTTCTCAGTTTCTTTCATCTGTAAAATGGGACGATGACTATCCATTCTGAGGCTCAATGGAATTTCGATGTTGAAGGCACAGAGAAACTTCCACACAAACCAGACCAGTGCTTGCAAGCCAGTAGCTTGGAAGAACCACCACTCATGTCCTCCTCCTGGCTGCTTCTCACTGACAACAGGGTGTGGGCTACCATCACCCCACTGCATCTGCCTGCCCACCTCCAGGTCCTGCCTCCCAACTGCCTCACCTTGACCCCTAGAGGACGCTTTCTCCCAAGTTTGGGCGTGATTGCCTGGGTTGTCTTACCTTGGTCTCAGCCTTTGAGCCAGGATACAACCTTGGACCACAGCAAGGTGGTCTTGGGATGCAAGCATGTGATATGCTTGGCACAGAGCTGCCACAAGGGAAGAGGTATATGTATTTTACCATTTGGATAATGGGATCCTGACCAGCCCTAAACTTTCCCTGGTCCTGCCCTGCTCCCTCAGCATGGTGGATCTGGATCCAGAATTTTCCCAAACAAACTCAGGAATCATCAACCTGGAGCAATACAGGTTTCTCATTTCTCAACAAGTGAAGGCTGGCCAGGGCTTCCCAGGTGGCTCAGCGGTAAAGAAGCTGCCTGCCAATGCAGGAGAGGTGGCTTCAATCCTTGGGTCAGGAAGATCCCCTGGAGAGGGAAATGGCAACCCACTCCAGTAATCTTGCCTGGAGAAAACCTTGGACAGAAGAGCCTGGTGGGCTACAGTCCATGGGGTCGTGAAGAGTCGAACATGGCCTACCAACTAAACAACAAGTAAAGGCTGGCCACAGATTCCCAGGCCACCCTGTTCAGAGTGAGTCCTCCCAGGGCCTAGTGAGAAGGTAACGGGGGTGAGGGATTGATATGGCATCCTGAGGGTTCTGATCTTGTTTTCCATCTTCCTTCTGGACGTGGTCCCATACAGTACCCTCTGCCTGGGCTGAGGTGCACTTTAGTCATTCATTCTTTAATCATTTGTCAAATACCTGCTATGAGACACTACGCTGGGCATAGGGAGGCACAGGTGAATAATGCATGGCCTGTCTTCTAGAGTCTCTGCGACGGAGACCAGAAGTCCTTCCTTCCTAGGACCTACCCATCAGTGTGTAGCCCAGTGCACGGCACATGGGTGGCTGGCTGTTACCGACATCATGATCATAGTGGGGCTGTCCAGTCTAGAGGAGCCCACCAGCACCCTCAGCGGTGTCCCTGGCACTCCTAGGGTAGAGTCTTCCCTAGGTCAGGTTGTCCTGCAGAGCTGTGCAGGGGTGTGGCTCCTTCCCTCAGATTTCTGGTTCTAGGTAACATGAATCGTGTTCGCTCCCTGTCCCCAAACTCAGGCTTTGGTCACCTCCTTAGTGCCCTTTGTGGGGAACGAGGCAGCTCTGGGGGGTGGGGAGGGCTTGCTCCCCCCAGATCCTACTGCCTCAGCACCTCCTGGGAGCTTGTGAGAAATGCAGACTTTTGACCTTGCCCCAGATCCACTGGATCAGACCCTGCATTTTAATAAGACCCCCCAGATGCGTCACAAGCATGTTCAAGTTTGAGAAGTGGTGTTCTGGGACTGCTGACCTGAAAGTCCTACCACCACCACCACCCCCCACAAGTGGGAAATGGAAGGTTTGTCTTAGGAGAGGCCCATAGCTCAAAGCTTCCAGGTGTGGGCCTCACCTCTTCCCACTGCTTCAGAGCTCCCTCCCCAAGAAAACTGGTCTTGCAGTAGTTGTTGTTGTTCAGTTGCTAAGCTGTGTCTGACTCTTTGCGACCCCATGGACTGCAGCATGCCAGGTTTCCCTGTCCTTCACTATCTCACGGAGTTTGCTCAGACTCATGTCCATGGAGTCAGTGATGCCATCCAACCATCTTGTCCTCTGTTGCCCCCCTTTCCTCCTGCTTTCAATCTTTCCCAGCATCAGGGTCTTTTCCAAAGAGTCAGAGTTGACCAGATTCAAGTATCTGCAGATGATACTCACCTGGTAGGGCAAGGAATTTGACGGACTTAGCTGTGGGTCTTTAGGGCTCAGCACAGAGTAGGTGCTTAAATCACGTTTATTAAATTGCAACACATTCTTTGCAATTGGAACGCATCACAGTAAAAGGGTAAGAATGGACTGGGTTGGGCACCACTCTCTGAGAGGGAGTTTCCAGGCTTCTGTTCTAGCAGAAGCTGATGCCTGCTGTCAAGAATGTTATGGAAGTGTCCCTTGCTTTGATGGGGTCAAAGGATCCCAGAAGCCGCTCCCCATAAAGCACCAAGACAAAGATAGCACATATATGGGACACGCATGACCATCCTCTCTTTCTATACTCTTGGTAGATATCAATAATTGATTGGAGCTGACTTTCTGGCATGACCTCAGAATCCTTTTCTACATTGCACCCCAGGGAGCCAATATCAATTGATCAGACGCGGCCCCATTTGAGATCTTTGCCCCGGGCCACTCCCTGGGAGCTGCCCTTTACAGATCAGGCCAGATGAGCCAAGGAGGCCAGGCCAGTCCCCAGTGATGCCCACTGTGCCCAGACTCCCACCCAACTGCCTAGACTGGTGCACTGCTGTCCCTGGGGAGCCCTCTCTACAAACTGCCCTTGCCAGATGTTCACAGTTGGAGGGGTGAAATCCAGCCCCAGACCCAGGTCTTGCCCACACAACTCCCCTCCCTAGGGAACAAGATCTTGCAAGTGGCTACCATGGTGGGCCTCTGTGTGACTTCTGGTGCTCTCACACCCTATATAACTCTGGGCCAGGCACTGACCTCTCGTAGGCTCTGTCATGTCAGGTGGGAATGCCCCCCACCCCAGTCACGCACTGTGGCATCCCAGAATGGACCCCTCTGACCTCAGGATTTCAGTGGACCTGAGGCGGGGTGCGGAGTCTAGGAAGCGCCCCCATGTGGGTGTTGACATTTCCTGCCTGGCCTGGTGCCCTCGGCTTGAGCCCTGTCAGCTCCCTCCTTCTGCAGAGCCCTGCCCTGGCTTTGCTCTCCAGAAGGAACCTGAGACCCCAGCACCCTTCTTCCACAGCCAGCGAGGCCTCTGCCCAGTCCTGGAGGCAGGCCCCACCGGAGCGATGGGGAATGGAATTCCCGCAGCAGCTCTGAGACGGGAGTGCAGCTGCTGCTCCTCCGGCTCGGGGGGTCCCTGTAACTTGGGGTGCTGGGCTACCTGCTGGCACCGGGGCAGCACCTCTCCACGCACCCCACCCCACTTACCCACATCAGCGGGGAGCAGTCATTGTCTGCAGCAGGTTATTAGGTCTACTGATTACTGGCTTCCAAGACATCTCCCCACACCGCCAACCCCGCCCCCGCCCCACCCCCGCCACCTTTTCCTTCTGCCTGAGCCCAGGTCTCAGGTATGAGGGCAGGTGGCCACATTAAGTTTCAGCTGGATGTGGCATCCCTCAGGCCCAGCTGAGTGTGGGAACACCCATGCTGAAGTCCATGAGGTCAGGCACTGTGCTGTGGGCCGCTGGGTCATCAGTACGTAAGGGTGCAGTACATGGGGGCTGTCTTGACTCGGCTGCAGGTCTAGTCCCCAGGCACCAAACTGTCCCAAGCATACATGACTCCCACCTCCTGCCACTCTGCAAACTGCAGACAGCCCAGGGGCTCAGCCAAGTGACCTCAGCTCCCCACCCCTCCTCAGACACCTCTGGCTCCTGTCTGGCCTGAACCCCACAATGTTCTTATGAGCAGGCGGGCTCCATGTGCCTGCGTTTTGTAGCATCATCATGAATTCCTTTCACCTAAACAGATTCCTGCTTTAGTCAGGCGCTGGCTACCCGGGTAACAGAAAGCCTGCCGGTGCTGTGTCTCTGCTGCCCAGTGACAATGGCTGTTATTGAACCCTGGGTCAGCTCGGGGCCTGCACAAAAAAAAAAACCTGTCACTGAATTCTGATAGCAACTTCAGATGCAGAAACTTTAATGTTTTTATCTTCAGTTGACAGATGAGGAAACAACGTCAGAGAGGTTAATTAGCTTGCTGAGCCTAAGGCTCCGCAAGAAACCCTTTGAAACCCAGACTCTGAACCACACTGGCTGAGGAAAGGCTGGACAGAGGGCAGCCTGGGGTGGTGATGCAGGCAGGGCAGGTGCCTGCAGCTGATGGAAGGACTGCTGTGCAAACTGCCACATCCTCCACCGTGAAGCCTCGGAGGCTCAGAGACACACCTGACCAACAGGCGAGCTGGGCCTGTGACTACATCCCAGAGCCTAGCAGCATACTGCTTACATTCGCCATGATTCAGGCCTCTCCTTCCACGGGGACAACTGAGGACATGGGCTCTGGCCCCAGGCATGCTCACCTGGCCTGCTCCAGGCCAGGTGATCCAGAAATGTGGATCCAGAACTGCCTGGGGGTAGAGGGGGAGGTGGCTTCTCAGGCCTGGGCACCCAGATGACTATGCATTGAGGCTGTCTGCTCACTGAACCGCCCCAATGTCACCCAATCCCAGAGCACAGCGCCTGGGCCCGGGGCCTAGAATAATGACTCCGTCAAGCAGGGGTAATGATGAATCTGTACTGCCAGGGAGGCAGCAGAGATCTCACCTAGCAGGGGCGGAGACCTCCCGCTGGCCTTGTCCAAGGTCCTGAAACAGCCGTGGTGGGGCTTGCCTGGTAGCTCCGCTGGTAAAGAATCTGCCTACAATGCAGGAGACTTGGATTTGATTCCTGGGTTGGAAGATCCCCTGGAAGAAGCGCATGGCTACACATTCCAGTATTCTTGCCTGGAGAATCCCCATGGACAGAGGAGCCTGGCAGGCTACAGTCCATGGGGTTGCAAAGTCAGACACGCCTAAGTGTGCTTGGTCACTCTGGCAAAAAAGACTATGTATCAAAATATGTCTGTTGGCACCAAGAACAGCCAAAACTGTGGTGACAGAGGTAAAAACCTAGCCAGGGAGGGAGGGGCGTAGGGAAACTTTGGGTATGCTGACCTTCTAGTCTGAGTGATGGTTTCCGGGATGTATAGACCTGTAAATATCCATGAATCGTACACTTATGATGTATGCACACCTTACTCAAAGTTCTATCTCAGCTTGAAGTTACCCAGGGACTGTGAAGTCAGGTGTCTTGTGCAGGCTCTTTCCTGGAAGTGGTGGTGGGAGCCTTAGCTGGTCTTTAGTTTTGTGGCCGTACACAACCCTGGAATCCAGGCAGGCAGGCTTCCCTATGCAGTGTGTTGCCTTCACTGGACCCACTCTCCATCACTTCATCCTTGAAACCTTCCACAACTTTCCCTGGCAGAGGGAAGTGCTCCTTTTTGAGGTTTTTCCCACCATGACACCACCTAACTTTTAGGAACAAATTCAGCTTTCTCTCTTTTGAGCTCCCATGCCACCTCATTAATAACATCTATGAACCTACCTCCCCGACCAAGACCTGGGACATTCCCAGTAGCTTACATCTCTGACATCCTTCTTCATCCCACCACCGGAGTTCCCTGCCCCCCTGAAAGTGACCCCTATCCAGACTTCTGCTTCTCATCCCTTTGTTTTGGTGTTTTATTATGTAACATCAAAGGTGTCAGTGTGTCCCAGACTGCTCAATAAAGCGCTAGTTTACGCTGGTGGTCCAAATGTAAGAAGTGTCCCTTTACACTTTTAAAAACATCCCATAAATCTTATGATCACTTAACATACTCACCCATGTAAGCAACGTATCACTTGAGTTTTGAACTTTAGAATAACTGCATCATATGGTAGGAAGTCCCCTGAGAAGTGCCTGCTTTACTGTTTCCCAAGTTTACCGATGTTGTTGTCAGCACAGTCATTCATTTCATTGCTGAATACGCCTCGGTGGTGCGCATGTGCCTTGGCGGTGTCTGCTGTGCCCGGTGATTTGAGGTAGGAACAAAACTGCCGTGACCACTCCTGCACATGACTCCTGGTGGGGGCTCTTACTTGTGCAAGCAGCCCCTGGCCCCAGGCCAGGAGGGAACAGCTGGCACACGAGGCATGTACTCGGTCAACCTGACAAGTGAACACCAGAGCACCTGTAAGACCTCTACCTAGGTGAAGTTAGCTAAGTCTACCACCCAAGACCTACTGTCCTCTAGACCGTAAGTCCCACAAGGCTAGGGCTTGGTACTCTGTATCCTAGCCCTTAAAACGGTGCCTGGAACTGGCAGGTGCTCAGTAGATGCTGAAGGCCTGGATGTTCAAGGGGCTCTGGATGGCTTCCCTTCTGAGAAAACAGCTCAGACAGTGATGCTGGCAGGGCACGTGAGCAGCAACTGTGTGCAAGCAGCAGGTTTATAAACGCATTGCAGTTAGAAGTGCTCCGGGCCCCTGGCCTCCCTCAGCTGAGCTGGGTCCCCAGCTTGCCCCCAGGCCTCTGACAGCCAGGCCCACTGAGACGGGCACCCACCAAGGTGAAAGCCATGATGTAGAGAAAAATCACAGGCCTGGGTCAGGGGACTTGTTTTCTATTTCTGGCCCTGCCATTAATAAACTGGGTGACCTTGGGTGA
The DNA here is from genome assembly GCF_019320065.1 of Cervus canadensis. NCBI lineage: Eukaryota > Metazoa > Chordata > Mammalia > Artiodactyla > Cervidae > Cervus > Cervus canadensis. The sequence goes on along the minus strand of NC_057388.1, from coordinate 87,442,573 downwards.
GTTACTCTGTCTCCTTTCTCATAAGATGAGTTTGGACAGTGATAGCTAATTCTTGAACTTGAGAACTCAGAGTCACCTAGGAAGCTCATCAGAAGTGCAGATTCCCAGGCCCTGGCCCACAGGAGTTGACTGGAATGAGAAGTGATACATGTGTATTTACCTGAGAGTGAATTAAAAAAAGAGAAATGCTTATTGATGGTGATAGGATAGCACACACGGATTAATAAAGGTACACACCCCACCCCCAGTAATGCTACCTAAAGGCAGGTAACTGCTTTTCATCATCTATTTTAGATCTTCCGTTGCTTACCATCTTACTGCTAAACAATAGGCCAGTTCCTTGTTTTATCAACTTCAAATGTTACAGTGTTACTCACTGTCTTCATGAGATGATAGATGAGGAAATGAGCTCACTCACCCAACCCCCATTCCCAATAGAATCCTGGCATTATTCTTGGAAGCTACATTTTAGCAAGCAACCGGGGTGATTCTGAGATCGCTGGTCTGCCAGCCACACTTAAGAGAAGCACTGGCCTAGCGCGACGTCTAGGTAGAGACACCGAAGTTTCCTCCCAACATCTCTCAAACCCCTGGTTTTCCTGCTTGGCTTCTAGAATTTGCTAATAGAACCTTTCCCCACCGCTGAGGGCTCTGAGAGGCTGGGCATGGGACCACACTGGCAACCACACTGCTCTGGGTCCATGGTGGGTGGACCGGCCCTGCCCTGCCATCGTGCGCCTCTTTCTCTAACGTGTTGCCTCCCGTTCCCCCAGTTGCATAATGAGGACGAGCAGATTTCCCTTTGGGAACTGGCAGAGCTCTGGCTCTAGCAGATTGCTGAGCATCTGACTCCTTTATAACCACCAAAGAGTGGTATCTTCAGACAACAGAGCGTACAGAAATGAGACGCACACACCACAGCTAACGTAACCAGGATGAACCTCCCAGATGAGCTGAGCGAGAGAAGGCAGGCACATGAGGACACATACTGCAGGGCTCCAATTACATAAAAAATCAAAACCAGGCAAAAAACAAACATGCAACACCACCATCAAAACTCATCCATTGGGATGAAACAGAGGGTTGCCTCTGGGGGAGACAGTGACTGAAGGGCAAGCTTACGAGGGGCTGGTGACGTTCTAGGTTTTGTGTGCTTGTATCGCTGTGTTCACTTTGTGAAAATCTGAGCTGCACAATGATCATCTGTGCACCTTTCTGAAGGTGTATTTCAATAAAGAGAAGAAAAACCACGTGGTTCTCCTTCCTCTCCTCTAAACAAGCCCTTCCTTTGGATAGGCCCAAGTAGTCAGCATGTGTGAGTGTTAGTCGTTCAGTCGTGTCCGACTCTTGCAACCCCACGGACTGCAGCCTGCCAGGTTCCTCTATCCATGGGATTCTCTGGGCAAGAATACTGGAGTGGGTTGCCATTCCCTTCTCCAGGGGATCTTCCTCACCTAGGGATTGAACCCAGGTCTCCTGCACCGCAGGCAGATTCTTTACCGTCTGAGCCACCAGGGAAACCAGAAATCGGCCTTGTCTTTGTGGCAGTGTGAGGTGGGGGAGGGATGTGACCGCTGCTGGTTGTGATGCCTCCCAGACTTCAAGCCTGGCTCCCCGCAGAGTGGGGCGACCCGCTGGGTCAAGCAAGAGGCTGGCGATGAGGCCCAACCATGTTTCCCGGGAAGGCTGACAAGATCCTAGCCAACCAGGACTCATGTGCCATCTTCCCCACCTGCTAGCAGCCAAGCTGTCCGGGGGGAGGGTGGCGTATGGGCCCCTAGCCCGCCTCCCCAGGCTGCTGGCCAACCCAGTGTAAATATTATTATACTCCTACGCATCTGAAGGACGCTAATTATTAAAACACATGCCACCCAGGGTAGTACACTGTAATTAGGTTCAAATTAAATTAGCATCCTCTTGTAATTAGGACATCAATAACCACTCTTGAGGCACCAGTTTTCTAGCCCCTCCCTGTTGCTTCCCAACATGGGATAAAGTAAGAAAAGGGGTCCATTGCCTCTCTTCCTGGGACGCAGAAATAATCAAACCAATAAATAAAGTGGAGGCAGTTGTGTGAACCCTTTCTCCACTGTCTGCCTGCCTGCCCTACTGGTTCTGTCCACTGGGAGGAGGTGGGTGAGGGTTGCCGGGGAGGGTTCTTCGGCGTCAGGACTTCTTCCCAGTGGCTACCTAAACCCTGGAGTCTGCAGCATCAGTTCTGAGTCTGGGAAACTTCCCAGATTGCCCGGACTAGCAGTGCTGCTATCCTGCCATCCATTAGCCCGACTCTGCCTTCTTCCTCTGTGACACCTCCCTAAACACTAGGCGGAGGCCTCAGCTTTGTCCTGGGGTGAGGCCACAGCTGAGGCTTGTTACTGGTGTTTCAGCATCTGCTGCCTGCTGAGCACCTAGACCGCATGTTGAGAGCCTGTGGAGGTGGCCTCGGCACTTGGCAGACCCGGGGCTGTGCCGGTGCTGCTGGGTCTTAACCTGTGTTTGGTGGATGGATGGATGGATGGATGACAGGTGCTCAGAAAATTCTGTTGCTCAATTAGGAAGGTGGATGGGGAGGCAGGGCTTATGAGCCAACATCAAGGAGCATGTTTTGCACCTCTAGTGGGAGAAGGACCTTGGAGATTTTTTTTTTTTTGGTGCTATTTGTGCAAGTGCTCATGCTGGCTGGCCTCAACGGGGGATGAAAAGAAAATATGCCAAGGCACCCGCACACTCTGAGGGCCTCCTTAAATTCTGTACTTTAGGTGCCTGGCTCACCACACCCTAGTCCCAGCCCTGCCTGGCCAGGACAGACCTCAGAACTCAGTTGCCGTGGTAAAGAGAACATGGAGCTGGGGCCGAAACCAGTAGTAGCAGGGCCTCCGGCCTGGTGAGTACTCTGACCTTTGTCTAAATCAGCCTTGGAGCAAGAAAGTAAGAAGGGGGAAGACTCAGGCATCGTTTCAGCTGGAGAACCATGGAGGGTTTATCCTTGGGCGCAAATGTAACCAAGGAAACTGAGAAGACAGAGACATGATTTCAGACCCTTTCACTAAAAGAGTAGGCTGGCATCTTGCCCCTTTGCCAACTGTGTTCGTGAATACACAGTGACTACCCCCGGGCCCCACCAGAAGGGAGCAAAATGGGTGAAACGGGCATTCTCTTCTCTCTGACCAGTCTCCTCGATGGATAAAGATGAGAGACCATGGTTAGAGTGGGCCTGCCTGCAGGGGTTAGAACAGCTTCTCCAGGAGCAAGGACACAGGGCAGACTGTTCATCACCTGTGTTCCTGCAGCCTTCTCGGGCCCCCACCGGGGCTGTCTGGAGCCATGGGAAATAGTTTACTGGACCATGAAGAGGTTCTGATCCGAGGATCAAAGACACTCCAACCCAGAGAGGTGGCAGGCAGAGCCCGCAAGTCTTCCAGGGAGGAGGGGGTGCAGGGGTTCTGGCTGCAGCACTGCGCGGGACAGCCCTCCCCACCCCGCCCTTGGTTTTTCTCCCTCACCTCTCTCCTTAACTAGAGTCACCCCAAGAAGAGAAGACAGGAGTCCTGGGCAGAACCCTACACAAACCCTGGGCCTGAATAAGTGAGTGTGGAGCAGAATTGCCAGGAGCCAGAATTTTCTGGGGACCCAGACCTCATTGAGGAATGAGAGCTGGCCAGCCAGGCCCCACAAAGCGTCTCCCCCACCCCACAACAAAGTCACCTCCTCTGACTTTCCCCAAAGACAGGACCAATCTTAATACATGGCAGCTTGAAGCATCACCACAGATCAGAATGTGAGGCAGAAAAGTGGGGCTGCCAAGAAGACAGGCCACCATGTGAGTACGTGCCTAGGAAGGTCAGGGCCACAAGGATGGGGCTCTGGAGTCTGGGGGAACAGGCAGGTTCCCTGGACACCATGGGTGCTGGAGCGATGAGCTCCACAACACGTGCACACTTGCTTTCTCACCCCGAGAAGCACGGGGGCATCTCATCACACACATCGCAGCAGCCACTCTCAGGGTGCTCCCTCGGGGCCTAGGAGTAGTCTGGGGTTGCAGGCACCCTGTCAAGTCAAACAGAGCCAGAGCTAACCTGGAGAGACTGGCTCTCCTCGGCCTGGGCCCTGACCCCTCTCGGAGCCCCTCGTTCTCCAGTGGACACTGGAGGTATCAGGGTGGAGGCCAGGGGCCTCAACCTCAGTGCACTGCGCCAGTCTGTCTGGGCATTAGCCTTTCCTTCCGCTGCAGCAGGAAGCCAGAACTCGCCTCACTTCCCTCAGTGAGACCCTGCTGGCCCCTTGGGGGGCGCTGGTGGGTCCGGCCAAAGGAAAGGCCCAGCAATCTCTCACCTGGGCACTGTATGCTGAGCTGCTGAGGTTCTTGAGAGCAGTCATGTGTAGATGAGTCAAAAGAGAAGACCTGCAGGCTTCTGCACGACGGCCATGGTGCCAGGTATACCCATCAGGCCCCAGGAGTTGCTCCGAAGGACTGCCCTTCTTCCTGTGACTGGCTGTTTTCAGGGAGCTGGTCAGGCACATGGATTAGACCTTGGGGGTCATTTGAGTGTCCAGGTCACCTCCTGGCTGGAGCTGTTGAGATTCTGGGCTCTGGGCTCCACCATCACCAATAAGAGCTGCAGACAGCATGTACTATTTTATTGGGCCTCAAAAGCTTTAAATACAGAAATAGGGAGGGCTGGGCAAAGGGGCAGATGTGGACACGCTGGCATTTGAGAATGGACGTATCAGAAAAATCACATAATCAACAGCTGGACAGAGAGCCGGGGAGAAGGGCGGTCTGGGACGGACGTGGGGTGCCAGTCGGCAGCCAGCCTCGGGGCCAGGATTAAGCCCCCATTAGGACAAAGTCTTTCATGTTTCTTCCTGATTTGAGGACAATTAAAAAAAAAAAAAAGGAACAAAAACCCCACAAACCTCCAAATAGAAACAAAATCAGCTGGGAGAGACAGCGGAGGGCAGTGCCTGTCCTCTTGGAAGACAATGCCTGCCCCCTGAAAGCCGTGGCAGGGGGGCTCTCCCCACCCCCTGCCCAGATGCCGCCCTACGAAACATTCCCAGACACTGAAGCAAAGCTGGACCCAATCTATGCCCCCGATTTGAGGTCTGGAGCTGAAAACACCCTCCCGGCAGAGGAAGGGGTGCTGGCGTGAGCGGGGCTGGGGGTCAGACCCGGTGCCCTCCTTAGCGGCTGTAGCCAAACTCATCTGCGTCATCAGCTCGGAAGTCTCCGTAGCGCCACAGGTTCAGCTGTGAGAAAACAGCAAATGGCTCGTCAGGGAAGGCGGGACAGGCTGGAACCCAGACGGCCAAAGCCCCTCTCCCAGCACCCTCTGGGGCTCCTGAGGCGAAAACTCACCCTGGCGCTCTTGGCTGACTCCTGGGCGTTCAGGTATTCTGTGATCTGTGGGGGACAAGAAAACAACGGGATGGATGGTCAAGGTGCGGGTACTTGCAGCTGAGCGGCCAGAGGGGCCTGGCAGAGGCCCAGGTCAGGTCACATCACTCCCCTACTCAAGGAGTTCCCAGCTCCCTCCGAGGAAAATCCAAGTGCAGAGTCGCCTTCTCCTTGCTGTTTCCAGACTCTGCACTGGCTGTTCCAATCACCTGAAACATGCTTCTCTCCCCTGTCCACCTGGCTACCTGTCCCACCTGCTCAAGCCTCTGGTTAAGAGTCACCTTCTTAATGAGACCTCATATAACCCCCTTTAAAAAATTATGACCACTCCCCCACATTCCTGGTTCCCTTTACTTCTACTTTCACTTTTTCCATTGCACTCATCGTCTGATGTCTAATTTTGTTGACTTATTTTATTCTTTGCCAACTCATTCTTGAATGCAAGTTCCATGGGGGCAGGAATGTCTCTTATTCAGAGATTTGCAGATCCTCAGTAAACATTTACAGAATGAATGAGTAAGTGAATGAACAAACACATTAGGTGTTTCTTGACACCATATTCTTGCCCGGAGAATCCCATGAACAGAGGAGCCTGGTGGGCTGCAGTCCATAGAATTGCAGGGTTGGACACGACTGAAGCGACTTTACACTCACACAGACACCAGAAACATTATGGGTAGTTCCACATGAGGGACACTAAGATCTCCAGGTTTTTTTATTTTTTTTACTACGATCTCCAAGTTTATAGTGAAACTTAAGCTAACTCCTAGGAGTGATCCAAGAAACTGTGGGGAGACTAGGGGTCAGGCCCCTCCTGTCCAGACAAGACACAGGAGTGATCCACAGTGAAGTCTTGTTTCAAATAAATTATCAACCTGCATAACCAGAGCCACAGACCCACCAACCACCCTTCTTCACGTGGGGAGAGAGGAAAGGCAAAAGAGCAGGGAGAAGGGGGAAGCAAGGTCTAGTGGAGAGAGAATGTTGGTTTCAACTCTACCACTTGAGTCTCTCCAACTCAGGAGGGCGGGGGAGCTGGGTGCTGCAGAAGGGCAAGGGGGCTTCCCACCAGCCTGGCCTGTCCCTGGAGGCTGGCATGTCGTGGGGAGAGGCTGGGGAACTGGGATGGGAACAGTGCTGAGTGGGAGAAGCCTGGCTCTAATGATCTACCACTGAGCTGTACAAGGAGGTTCCCTAGCTGGCAGCCCCCATGCTCGTGGTCCATCCTGGGAGCAGTCAGGCTGGCTGCACTCTTCTCACTTCATGAACGGGAGACTCAAGTGTCCAATGGTTGATCCCCAGGGCCATATGTCTCATGAACGAGGGAGGTGGGACTCAGGTCCAGCTCCCCACAGGCTGGAGGGGGTTGTGGCAGTCTTTTGGGTTAAGTGGCTCAGGCGGCACTGAGTGCTGGGAGCTGCTGATGGGCTTGGAGAGGAGGATGTGAGGATAGGAGAGACAGCACGCTGGGCTGTGAGCCTCTCTGCGCCACCCCTGGCACAGCTTCCTGGCCTGTCACCAGAGGGGATGGACAAAGGGGAACTTTCTGTGAAACTTTCTGCTCCAGTTTGCAGCTGCAGTTTTTAGCCAAACCGTCAGCCAATTAATTTGGGAAGTAATTAACTTTTTAAAAAACCCCCAACAAACCCAAATCCATTATCTTCCCCCTGCAGGAGCAGCAGGATGGTGGGCTCCTGCTCCCTCACTGGCTCCCGGGGGCACCCACCCTCCTCTGGGACACTGGCAGCGGGGGATGCCAGGGGCCGCTCCACCCCTAAAGCATGGACCATTTCTGTCCCGCCCCCCACAGCACGTACCACTTTCTGGAACTGCTTCTCCTTGCGCACCTCCACCATGACTAGCCCCTCCTTCACCAAGCCCAGCCCCACGTCCCCCTTGGAGTCAGCAAACTGCAGGGTGACGTGCGGGCAGCCGGCACTCAGGTGCTCCACGTTGAGCAGGCACTGCGTGTTCTGGATGTCCCGCACCACGCTGTCCACCGCGTCGGTCCGAGCATCCTCCTGCGGCGGGCACATACCCAGGTCAGCGTGAGAGGCTGGTACCAGCCAAGAGCTGCGAGGGCCCCAGGTCCCGGACCTCCAGGAAGTCTGCCTAGACGTGCCAGCATCACCTTACTCCCCACTCAGCTCCCCCCGTCCCTCCCACCTATGATACAAAGAATCACCTCCCTGCCAGGGCAGACAAGGGCCCGACTCACCTCCTGCCACTGCCTATAGCTGGCAGACTAGTCTTCACCCAGTGTGCCCTTCCCTACCAGGTTCCCCTCCCCAACCCTGAGCATGGCTCCTTAAGAGCCGGCTCAGATGCTCCAAGGCCGCCTGGCCTTGACCCGGACCTCCCTGGCCACGCCCCTCTCCCCGTGATTAACAGACCGTCATCACTGTCTCCACCCACTCCCATCAGCCAGGGCGGCCCCAGCGGAGGATTTCTGGCAGAGGTGTGACCGGGGCAGATCTGTTTGGGGACAGTCACTTCTGGTGGCACCGTCTGAGGCTGGAAGGAGTACTGGGAGACAATTGCAGCCCAGAGCCCAGCAGGCTAGAGGCAGAGGGCCCCAAGCCGGGGCCACAGTAGGGGCGCAGCCCCGTTAGAGTGGGCGAGGGGGTGGAGGGTGGGACCCAGGAGGGCTTTGCATTTAGTTCCCGTGAGTACGTGCTGGGGCCGCAGCAGTGGTCATGTGTCAGGGGACGGTCCCCTTTGGGAGGAAGAAAGGGGTGGAGACTCACATCTTGGGGCACCTGGATGAAGGCAAAGGCATACTCCGTGGCTTGAGCTGGTAGCACGCGGGTGCTGAAGGCAGGCGGCAGGGTGCCCAGGCGGGTGGACGGCAGGATCTCCCTCTGCAGAGGACACACCGGGCCAGCGGCGTCACACACTGGAAGCCCCCTTGCTCTCGGGGGACGACTTGTGTGGCCAGGCTCCTGAGCACTCTAACTCAGCCCCCTCCCGCACCCAGGACCCGTTTCCACAAGCACAGGCCTGCAGGGTCAGCAAAGCCGGGAAGGCAGGGCCTGGTGGTGCCCCAGCTGGTGGCTCCCACTGACGCAGCCCACCTGATCCACTTTTCCCAATGCCTTCCCACTGTGACACCGGCTCCCTGACCACTTTCCCATAGGCCGGGGCGGGGCTGGGGGGCAGGGGTCCCTGGCTGGGAGAGCACTCTAAGATCAGGGTCCTGGCCCAGATGTGCAGGGCAGCCCCAGTTAGCAAGATCCTTTCCTCTGTGTATTCCTGGGTGGTGGGCTGGCCCGGGATCTGGGCTTTCTATTCACGGCTCCCCCCCCCCCCCCCCCCGTCCCCCACCAGTCCTCAGGAGCAGCACGGCTCTGAAGGACAGCTTTCTCTCCTGCTTGCTGCGGGGAATGGTCAACACACTCCCAGGCCCAGTCCAAGGGGCATTTCTCCTGGGGGTACCAGTCCCTTCTCAGCAAGCCTGGTTTGGGATGCACTGGGGACCAGTACCCAGGCACCTTGTGGACCAGGAAACGGGGTGTAGAGGGCAGGACTTCACAGCCCCCTCTTCAGAGTTTGGGCAGGAGAGAAACTGGGGCTGTGACTGGGCTTGGACAGGAGACTGCTCAGTGCTCAAGGCCTCTGAGCCAAGACGCTGGTGTTGCCCAGTCCCTCAGGACTCAGGCCAGTCAGACGAGCAGCAGAGAGGCCCAGAGGGTCCCCATCTATCAGGGAAGGAGGGGGAGGTCTAAAGCTCAGATGGACTTGACCTAGGGGCCGGTGTGTTGAGGGGCCCCTCCCGGCTGCTCGCCCACCTCCGACCCCGCACTCACGTTGCCGTAGTCGATGTAGAAGACGTGTACTTTGGCAGGAGACTCGACTTTCTCCACTCGGGCGCGGTACCTGCAATGCCATCACGGGCAGAGCTCAAGGGACAGCCTCGAGGAGCCCGGACTCCCCGGAGCCTCAGCGATGGCAGGCCAGGGGGTGCAGTGTTTCCCCGCCCAGGGCTCAGAATGAACACCCGTGGGTGTCACAGAGGGCCAGATTTCGGACTCCACCGGGACCCCATCTAATGGAATCAGAGCATAGCTGGGAGCAGAGGGAGGGAGAGGGGAGCATGTGGAGCAGATTAATGTGTCCTTGGGGCATAAAGCAACAAGACTAATGACTAGATTGATGTCCGCTGTTTAAACCCAGCACACTAAACAGCAGCTGTAATTAGCCGGCAGATCTGTCTGGGAGGCCGCAGCAGGGAATGCATCCAAGTCACTTCGTCACCCTGGGAAGGCCATGGGCCCTATCCTTGGTAGATCAGACGTAAGTGACCTTCCTGCAGCCTGGGAGTGCTGCTACTCCTGTACCAGACAGCTGGGGTGGAGGGTGGTGGCTGGTCTGGGCTCACAGGAACCAGCGTCGCCCCTCACCACCCCTGCCCCTCCTGACATCATCTTTACTGTGCGGGGTGATGGGGTGCTGGATGGAGAGCTGCAGCCAGCCAGGGCTCCCCCAACAGAAGAGCCCAGGAGAGAGGAGAGGTACTCCTGTACCTTAGAGGCCGACTGCAGAAAAACTGTGGGTTACACTGTTGCAAATGGGCAACATAGAGGACCACTCTGGAGAGTTGGCCAAGGTCAAGAGCGACCACTCAGTGGAAGGCAGGCCGATACTGTGAATGCCTCAAGTCTGGCTGGTGCTTTGGCAGGCTGGGGCCCTGGAGACAGATCTCCTCTTGCTCCTGCTTAAGACTCTGCCTTGCTCGGGTTCAGGTGGCTTACCATTCTCCGTCTACGAATTTGGCAATGCAGAATTCGCCCCGGCGGGGGGCGTAGGAGCCCTCGACGGGAGGGTGGCTGGCAATGTCATTGCGCATGTTCTCCATCAGCTTCTCCAGTTGGGTGCCTGTGGGGAGGAAGAGGGAGTGAGACCTGGGTACCACATTCCCTGGAGCCTCATCTCTAGATGGGGCTGGGTGGAAGATGAGCCCGGGGACTGGGCAGGATGTGGACTGCTGCAGGGTGCCCACAGCATTGGCTTGCCCCCATCCTGCAGGGAAGTTCTCTTTGGTCCCTGCTCGAAGAGGTTCATGATATTTTGCAGACATTTCAGGCTTAAGAGGAACCCAGCCTTCCACTTTTGGCTATCCCTGGGGATGCGCAGGGAATGTTCCTGGGCTTTGGTTTAGGAGGTGAAGAAAGTGAGTGGATACCAAGCAAGGCCCAGGCCAACCTGCCTTCTCCATTCCTACCAGGGTTGGCCCTGGCTTGGGCCACAGAAGTGGTGACGGACAGTAGCTACTCTCTGCCAAGTCACCCAGGGACAAAAGTGGAGCTGAAGGAGGGGGCCCCCTCCTTCACAAGGACCTGCACAAGGAAAGGACCTCAGAATCTGGGCTGTGAAAGATGGGAGCGATTCCGGGAGTGGGGCCCAGTCTCAGCCTGTTCAGATGTGGCCGCTCTGACACGACGCGTCTAGAGACATGTGCGGAACTGAACCTCCAAGCGCTGCCAGTGGTTCCACCCTCCCAGTCAACTCACTGCCCTCCTCCACGGCTGGTGGGGTAGGGGGAGTGGGACCCTTCCTTGCCTTTTCTTTCCTGAACCATTCTCCCTGGGTCATCCACCCTGCGGCTGATCTGTCCCTGGGTGTGGCAACCCCAAGGTCTTCTCAGGGGCCCCCTCCTGCCGCATCCCGTCACCACCCTCTTGCTAAGCGTTAGTCCCAGTGGCTTCTCCTTTACATCCCTCTGGCTCTGATTCAAGCTCTACATCCGGCCTTTTTCCACCAGCTTTGCTTTCCAGGGGGAGGGTGCTGGAGTGGGGGGTGGGTGTGTGTGTGGTGGCAGCAAGGGATTCCTCCCCACCCTCAGGGCCCGGGGCCGCCCTGTTACAGGAGCCTGACACATGTTAGCCATCGGCACACTTGTCACAGGGGGCCTTATCCATTCCCCGTCTGGTTTGTGTTTCTGCCACTGCACTGTGAGCTCCTTCAGGGCACAGACCACAGCTCACTTGATTCTGTCACCTCTCTTGAGACCTCGTAAAGCTCCGGCTATGCAGGGTGCTTGGCAACTGCATTGTGTTGAAGAGGGGTCTGCAGGTTTGCGCCTGTCCACACTCTGTCCCTGCCCTGGCCTTCACAAGATGGTTTCAGGGACTTTTTAGAAGCAGCTGCCCTCCCCCTGTCTGGCAGTAAACCCTTTGTTCTCCTGCGCCTGCATTTCTTGCCCAGACAGTAAAATTTCAGGGACTTAGAAGCCTCCTCTACACAGATGAGATCTTGTTATACTTGCTCTATTATTATTATTATTTTGCTCCAAGGCAACAGCTCTGCGAATAGCAAAGCCTTCTGGGAGGTCCTTAGACAGAGCCTGGTTGGTCACGGAGGACCAATAGCAATGCATTCATTACTTCACCAGATCCTTCCCGAAGGCTGGCTTTAATTAAGAGAAGGGAAAAACGGCCAGAGGATGTCCCTGCCTCCCAGAGGGGCGAAGGGTTTCAGGAGAGGGAGTCTGTGTATGCCCAGGTTCCTGTTCATGGATTTGATGGAGGGCAGGGTTTTCTCTGGAGCTCACAGTCATCCAGGTGGTGTGCCATGCAGCACGTCACTTGCTCCTCCAATCTTCCAACAATACGTGGTTCTTCCCAAGTTCCCTTTTTCTCCTTGTTATCTGCCTTGGCTGCCGCTTGGTGCAGTGTTCTGGCTTCCAAGAGCTGTCACTGACAGCCAGGCGGGGTGCGGAACCGATACAGGAAGCCTCGGAGGTCACAGAGGCTACATGGAGGCCTTGAACTCAGCCTCAAGCTCTGTCCCTTGGAGACCCCAGCACCTGTTCTTACTCAAAGCGAGTCCTACCTGGCAGGACCCAGAGGCCAGGTAGAGCCTGTGGGAGCCGGGGTTCCCTGGGCAGGGTCTCCTTTGAGTTCCCTTTCCCTAAGCTCCCGGAGGGCCTTCTTGCCGGCTCCTGGGCTCAGGAGTAGCTCTCATTCCTACCTGGGCCACCTTTCAGACCTGAAGGTTTCCTCCTGGCTTCATTCCCCAGGCAGTGGCCGGGCCCCTCTCACCAGGAATGCTGCTGACCACGAGAGAACCTAACCCTGCAGGCTCAGCAGCTCATCTCAGCCCCGCCAGCCCAAGTTCAGAATGGTCAGTCTCCCCAGTGAAGTGACATTGCCACAAACGCAGCTACCTGGGCAGTATCGTTGGTGGGGAAGTGGCTGACACGAGGTTGCCGACCATTGGAGTGGGCCTGGGGGTGGGGCCGAGGAGGGCAGGGAGAGCCACACTCTGTCACCCTCAATGTCACTGACATCTCCCGCCCCCTCCGCCTTGCAAAGACCTGGTTTCCTCGACCAAGAAGTAGCTTAAAGAGCTTTTTCCTCTGAAACTAAAATGTTTCCCCGCACAGGGTGGCAAACGAGAGAAGGGAGGTCAGGAATGGACAGAGAAAAGGTAGTGGAGGTGGGGAGCTGGGCCAGAGAGGCCCCAGTGCGGTTGCCGTGAGAGCCAGCCCTGCTGCCCTCGCTCCTCTGGAAACCTGAGGTCTCTGCCGAGAGTGGGGGGCGGGCAGGACGGCGGGCGAGGACCCTGGCCTCAGTGCACAGCACCGGAGGGCAGGAGAAGAGGGAGGATGGAGGAGGGTCTTTCAGAAAGACTTCCTGGGGATGATTTCCCCTAGAGTGCCGCCTGTTTCCATGGCAACTGGTCACCACTCGGGGCTTACAGGAACCTCTGAAGGAGGAGAAACCCCAGCAGAGACAAGCCCGGGCTGCCCCCACCCTGCCCTCCTGGGGGAGGCTGAAGGGCAGAGGCGCTGAGCAGAGCCGGCGTGCGCTTCCCGGCCATGTGGAGACAATCTGTCCATTGCTTCTTGACGGGCTCCGAGGGCACCATCCTCCTGCCTAGCTCCGCCAGGGGTGTCTGGGAGGAAAACAATGACCTCAGAGTCTCAGAGCACCACCCAGACAGGACTGGTGACCTCACCAGTCCTCAGAGGACCGCTCAGCCTCGCCACCTCCGTTGCGGCTGAGAATATGACCTTGGGCCCAGAGCGCCGCTCAGGGGCCTGGGAGGTGGGCAGCAGCCGCAAGCTAGGCAGGGAGGCCCCTGGAAGCCTGGGTCCCGCCCCCTGCCTGAAGAGGGGGGCCCTGAGGTGGGCCAGCCCCACGCCAGTAGCCGTGAGGTGGTGGAAACAGGGCCAGGTGTGTGCTCACCTGTCTCCACATCCTGCACATAGAAATGCAGGTCATCGGTGATCTCCGTCACAAACACTGGCTTGTAGCTGGCCGAGCGCTCCTTCTCCTCCAGCACAGGCATCACCTCCTCCACAGGCTGCTCCTCGTAGTGGGCCCAGACCTGCACGTGTGGTCAGCAGAGGGGAGGTGAGGGGTTCAGGAAGTGAAGTCAGAAAGGACGCCAGGAAAGGGGCTCTGGGCAGGGGGAACCACTGCTCTGGGGATGAGTGTGGGGGTGAGTGAGTGTGGGGGTGATGTTGCATCATGCTGGTCTGAGCCCCTGGAGGGCAGACATGGGGGTGGGGGAACTTCCAGTCCAGCAGTTCCCAAACTCTGAGGTGTCCAGAACAACTGGGGATCTTCCTGGGAATGAAGGTGCCAGGGTACCCCTCCCTGCCTGCCCATCAGGATGTGCTCTAAGGGTCCCAGGGAAAGGGAATCGAAACTCAAGACTCCCAGCGACTCTCACACACGCAGGCGTGAGCCCCTTGGCCCTGTGGTGGTGACCAGTCCCTGTCCCCTTCCCTTACCCCCTGTGAGGGCCACTGAACGCCCCAGGCCCTCCCACCGTCACAAGGCCACGAGCGCTCCTGAGGCTCTCCAAGCAACGGCGCTGGGCCGCGGAGGGGAGGGCCGCCACTGTGCGAGGATGCCCGTCCTCCGCACCTCACGGAGGTTGCTCTGACCCCGGTTCGGAAGCCGGGCCGCCGCCCTCCACCCTTCCCTCTCCCTCTCTCTCCCCCAGCCCTGCACTGTCAGGGCTGCAGTGCTCAGAAGCTGATGCAGGGTGACAGCGCGTCAAGTCCAATCCCGCGGCCAGGAGATTATCCCAGTAGTGAGGCCTGTCAGAGCAAGGGAGGGAGATGGCTTTCCAGCCGGGCGGCAGAAAGGGGCTGGGGGAGTCCGGGGGGCTGGACCACACACTGGGTCCCACACATACAGGACTCGGGTGGGCGGTGACAGAAGTTATTAGCCCAAACCTTATATGCTCACTCAGGGCCGCACTAAACATTACCCAAGTACTAGCTCATCTAATCCTCACAGCAACCTTTTCAAAAGAGATCAACATTACCCCTGATTTTACAAATGAAGAAACCGAGGCACACAGGCTTGCTAGACGTAGCAGAACCAGGATTTGAACACTGGGGGCCGGGCCCTAGAGCCCTTCAAGGGGAATTTTGGCATCGCCTGGGCCCCTGAACACAAAAGGCAGCAATGAACAGTGGGAAAAGTCGTAGGTGGGAGTTGTGGACTCTGGTCCTTTCATTTTCCCCTTTAATTTGCTGTGTGACCTCAGTCACGTCACATGCCTCCTCTGAGTCTCCTTTTCTTCCCCTGCAAGAGGTGGCAGTTGGGCCACGTGACCCTTCTGCCACACACGGGCTCCTGGGGCACGGTGGGGCGGTGCACCAAGCAGCATATGAAAGCTGGAACTGCTGAACCACTCTGGATGACACCCGTTGAAACCATGGTCCTGCCTCTAACGTGGCATGAGTGCGTGTCCTTCCACTGGAGGGAGAGGCCTGGGCCCGGGAACTGGAATGAGCAACAGGGACTTTCTGAGCCTGGGGGGAGGCTGCCAGGGAGTGGCGGAGACTCGCCAGCGGCATTCCTGGCCCAGCAGTCCATCCTCTGCGCCATCCCCACCAGCACCACTCTCCAGACTGTGCCCCTACCGCCGCAGACCAAGTCAGGGCCTCCCTCCGCTCTTGTTCCCTGCCTTTCCCGGGGCCCCTGCGCTGGCTCCTGAGCCGGTCCCCATCCTAACCCCTCGGCTGGAGGGGAGGGAGGCTCCTCTGCCTCGTGGACAGAATGGGAACAGGGCTGAGAGTAGAAACTCCTCAAGCCAAGGTGCCTCAGGTGACAGCGTCAGGTTTCCTCCTGAAGAGAGAAGGTGGGGCGTCTTCCCTGGCAGGTTCAGGGGGCAGCGGGGTGGAGGTCAGGGATGATGCAGACAGAGCCTCGGGGTGGTCCTCGGGCCCCTTTCCTACCAGGAGGCAGACAGAGGCCCGTCCTATGGGGTCCCACAGCTCACAGGGCAGCGGGCAGGCAGGGAGCAGAGGACACTGCCGCCTCTGGGGATGAGAACACACTGGAAGCCTGAGGCTGCCCCAGGCCAGAAGAAGGGGGGCTGCTCCTCAGACGGAGTGCTCCATTTCTAAGAGGGCAGGCCTGGCCCTCAGTCACAGAGCCCTGCGGGGTCCCTGCAGAAGCTGGTGAGTGTGGCCCAGTCAGGCGGCTTTGTGGTGGGAAGGAGTCAGTCAGCTGGAGGGCAGGTCCCCACCCTAAGAACAAGGGCGAGCTGGGCCCACGCCGACTGCGGTTGTCTCTCTGCAGAATCTGGGCAGGGAGGGGCACACACGCCAGCCAGACACCCTCTGTGACCCCGGCTACAGATCCCGGGGGCTAGTGGGCAGGGAGCCCCCTCCCTCCCCTGCTCTGCACTGCTGGGTCAGCCACTTCCTGTCCTGCTCAGATCCCCTGCACCCCGGGGCCAGCTTAGCAGCAGAGGAGAGGCAGTCTCTTCTGTCCTCGCCCTGCCCCCATCCACACTCCACCCCCCTGCACTTCCTCCCGGGGGAGCCCTGGGTCCTCCTCCTGGCAGGCTGCGGGCTGTGTGGACCCGAGGTTCCACTGCATGGAACCTTTCCTTTCTAAATCCTATTTAATACCAGAGGAGGGGCTGGCGTGCGGCCAGGGTGGTGAAGGCCTGCAAGCCCGCAGTGGGAAGCTAAGCTCAATAAAAGCCAATCGATGGCCAATCCAGGCCTGTCAAGGGCCCTGCCGAGGTACGAGTGGGGCAGGGGGTGTGGGGGACAGACAGCTGCCCTCTGAGGCTCCCTCTCTGGCCCTCAGACCTGCCCAGGATCCCGAGAGGAGGGGGAGGGGGAACCCTGCACGAGCCTCCTACAGACTAGCCTCTTCACTAAGGAGAGGAGACGGCAAGGCGCAGGGGGATCAGGTCTTGCAGGGAGGTAGCTAAATTCTCAGAGTGGGGAACACAGCATTGTTGGGGTTCCTCATTCAGACCTTCTCACAGGCACATAATCACACCCACCCAAGACTTCTGTGCCCCTGGTTTCACAAAATCTCTCGGTATTGGCTTTCTCAGCCCACAGGGACCATGATGATCTCTTAGCCCCGGATGCATCGTCTCTCGACAGCTAAGGCAGCTCTCACTGGTTCACTGGCAGGGCCAGGCTGGGGGTCCTGGGACACTTCAGATACGAAGTTTACTGCTGCCCAGCTGACCACCAGATTCTCCCGTCTGAGTCCAGCTAACTCGGAGGGCTGCTCCAAGGCTCTGCCCACGCTGTTCCCAGAGAGCAGCCCCACCAGGAGGAGGGAGCTCGGGCTAGGTTCCCCCAGGCCTCAAGGAGGAGGGGATGTGCAGGAGGGCCCCAGGAGGCGGGCGGGCCCTCGCACTGAGAGTGGTGTGCTGCATTTTAATTGGACTGGAATAAAACCACGTAGCCTGTGTAAGTAATTAATCACTGGTAATTACTCCTCAGCACCATCACGTGGCACCAGAGAAATGACGACTTGGGTTCTTCCAGACAAATCCACTGCGTAGTAAATAGTGATGCCTGGCTCAGCACCTAAGCAAGGGACCACGCTTTGGCCAGATTCCCTTCTCTGTCCTTTCCTCGGTCCCTCTGGGGTCTCTACTCTCAGACGGCAGAAGGCTACTCAGATCTGAAGAGATGGCTTCCAGGCTCAGGTGCCGAGTAGCCAGGGAGCAGGGCCAGGGGGGCAGAGATACTTTCAGAATCTGGGCCTTAGAGGCGGGTGCTTGCTGAAATGTCCCACAGCTGTTAACTCGTTCCACCTTTGCACCACCTCTCCTCCATTCCCTGCAGCGAGCAGAGGACACAGGGGGTGTCAGTCTTAAGTTAAGCTGTCACAGAAAGGAAACCCAAGAGGAAGTGCCTCCGTTGTAGGAGCCGAGGCTGCCTGCTTCCCCATCACTCTAGGAAGACAGGCTATAATGGGAGCTGTAATGGAAGCAGAACTGGGACAGAAGTGGAATCCTCCCCAGAGGCCCCGTGGTGGCCTGCTCGCCCCTCCAAGACGTGGGCAGTCTTTTCCACCTGTCTTGGCCTTTGGAGCCACCTCTCCCTGGAGTCCTTCCAGCTCTAGTAGGGTCGATCACCTGTCCTAATCCTAGGGGATGAGACTAAGAGACACAAAGATCCCAGAAGTCCTCCGGCACCTGGTGCCTGGCCCCTGGGGGAAGTGTGATGCTCTCTCAGAGGAGAGGTGGGAGGAGCCAGAGGCTTCTGGGCCCCGGGGCCCCCCACTCCTTTTGGCAGGTGTCTGGGCCTTGGCTCTGAGAGGCGAGTTGTAAGCCAGATGGCTGCCCCATGGGGAAGGAAACATTTATTCCTGGAACAAATTTATGGCTCAGCACGGCTGTCCCATGAAATCCTCCTCAAGCTCCGAGAAGCCCTGACAAATTGGTGGCCAGCTGATTTATCCCCATTATAGGGGCTGAGCCGTAAGTCAGTGGCGACAGGCTGTGGGGGTAGGGGCAAGGGGCTGCCGAGCCCGGCTCCCATCACCAAACCGCTGGGTTCCTTAATCGTCCATTTGTTTCCAAAAGCTGCTTTCCAACCCACCCCCCTTGTCTCTTCAATGCAGTGTCTGCCCAGACTGATGGGCTGTAAATCTGCTGTCCTAACAGCTTTATGCATCTCCTGGGGCAGCTTCCAAAATGGGCTTCCCTGCAGGGCAATGTGAAGGAAATTCAGACATGGGCTGCAGGCCACCCGGCCCCTCCGAGAGCACTGGAGGGTCAGGGCGGGGGAAGGAAGGTCTCTGGTCTCGGGTGACCCCGGGCTCCAAGGTCATCGTCCAGGCAGCTTCCGGTGTCAAGCCCACCAGAGCCGGGGTGGTGGACAGGGGCGCTCAGAGAGGGTCCGGGGCCTGCCTCAGCGTGGGGTCTGACACCAACACCAGCCGGAGTCACTCAGTTGACGGGGGACAGAAGCGCTTCTGTCTGTCGTACGGAGGCAGCAGTGCTGGTGTGGGGGGACGGGAGGGCGAGAGAGGGCAGCCACTCCTTCCCCGCCGGGCCCCGGCCCCATTCCACAGCCTACCTTCTCCTTCTTCTGCTTGGCGGCCTCCTCGGCAGACAGCAGGGATTTGTAGTAGGCGCTGCGCTCGGCGGTGAAGTGGACCTTGGAGAGCGCGTGCTCCACCAGCAAGACGGACAGGTTGGCGCCGTCGATGTGCAGCCAGCCGATGAAGTTGCCGGCCTTGTCCATGCTCTCCACCTCCACCTCTACCTAGGGAGCAGAAAGGGGGGTGTCAGCTAGCATCGGGAGCCTGGGGTGGGTAGGGGAGGAGGGCGGCCCCGGGGCCACTGCCACCATGGTCAGCCCACGGGCAGGAACAGCTGCAACGGTGAGTCAGCGTGCGAGCGGGTGAGAGTGTCTGAGAACCCTTCACCTCAGTGCTGTGAGCTGGGCTATGTTTTTCAGCTTCTTGCACCCCAGACTCACCATTGACAGATGTGTCACTGACAAAGCAACGTCAGAACTCCCCTTGCCTCAAATCCCCTCCCCTTCCTCTTGGCAGAGAGCTACTAGGGAAAACTTGACTCTCCTTAGTTTTAAGTGAGCTGTGTGTGTGTTTCTGTGTGTACACAGCTAAAGGTCAGGGGTGAGTCAGGCAACACCTACTCCTCCTCAGCACCCACTGAGCCCCAGCTCTGCTAGGAAGATAGGCAAGCCTTGGGTGGAAGTGGAGAGCAAGGCAATCCCCAAGGAGGGGAGAACCTGTGTTCTTCCTGGAAGAGCTGAATGAAGTCATGCTTAATGAAGGCAATAAAAGTGGGATGAGAGCCAGGTGAGGAGAGGAGGGAAGGGGGCAGGTGGGCAGAGAGCACCCTGATGCGCAGGGGTAGTTAGGGGGTGATTCCAGCTGGAGGTTACCCCTTTGTAGGGGTGTGCTCACCGCCATCAGCCCAGACTTCGGGGCCGAGCACAGTGGCTGATCCCCAGAGCCGGCAGGATCCCTGCAGAGCCCAGGGACCCCCGACCCAGCACGGATGCCGCTCTGCCTCATGAAGGCAGTGGCCCAGGAGGAATTCCTTCTCGGCTTCTCTCCCAACCTCTTCCCCTGCTAAAGGGGCCTGTAAAAACCTTCACTGCTAAACGTAAAAACTTGTATTCATTTAAACGGCTTCAAGCTCGATTAAGCAATAAAATGAATGTCTAAATACCTGGGAGTTCTCTGAAGCCTGGGCCAGAGCCAGTGGCAGCTGCCGAGGACACG
Source organism: Cervus canadensis (assembly GCF_019320065.1). NCBI lineage: Eukaryota > Metazoa > Chordata > Mammalia > Artiodactyla > Cervidae > Cervus > Cervus canadensis. The sequence goes on along the minus strand of NC_057388.1, from coordinate 87,422,686 downwards.
AACAGGAAGGACCCGGGGTCCCGCCTTCCTGGTCCTGCTCTTGGTTCCCCGCTCTGCCCTCCCTCTGCGCACCCAAGCGGCCTCTGTTTCCTCACAGGGAGTCGCGTCCCCAGCATCTCTCCTGGCAGAGTTAGGACTCCGCCAGGTGTTCTTCCTATTTGCGAACACCCTCTTCCTACACGAAGACCTCCGTGACCCTTTCAGGCGGAATGCAGGTTCAACAATGCCTGAAGTGGGGGTGTACTGTAGAAGGGGATATGAAGAGTTTATTAGAGCTAGAAAAAGAAGGTATTATACTCATCTAATCCAACTTGATTTTGTTAGTGGGGAAACTGAGACACAGGGGCAGTGGGGCCAGAAAGGGGCAGAGCTGAGAGCAGAGGCCAGGCTGCCCTGCTTGCCTTCTTTCTCCACTGCCTCCTTGGCGCCTCCCCTACTCTCCCCACAGCCCTGTCTCAAGAGCATCCTTCCTCCAGCCACACCCCTAACCTCCCCACCCGACCCCTCCCCACACTGTCCACTGGGTTAAGGCCGGCTCCACCATAATCCAGGACCCTGGACCTTGCCCCTCCCAGGTGGAGCCAGGGTGGGAATGCCAGGCTTTGTTGGGTGTTGTCCACCCCACACGGGCACCACGCTGCTGAGGGCTGGAGGAAGGGAGGACCCGCAACTGTAGATGGCAAAACTGGTTTCCCCTTTCTCTAATCCTGGCAATAATTCATTGGGAGGACCTGTGTGTGTGGCAGAGAACAGGTGGGCAAAATGGTACATGATAAAGCACAGGTGCCTCAAGAGCTTGCTGGCCAGTAAATTCACTGAAGTGAGTGACAAACTGCCTGAAGAGCGCTCTGCCACCTTGCAAACGCCCTGGGTGCTGCAGCACGGGGCATCCCGACAGTGGGAGGTCTAATGGTGGAGGAAGAGGCTGCAGGCTTGTTAGACTCAGACGAGAACAGGGATGGAAGGAGAACACATGGGAAGACCACCTCTTCTTCATTTGCTGTGCTTTATCAAGCATGCTAAGATCAAGCGGCAGCTGATCCCAGACGACTTCTGGGAGGAGTAGAGGACTGCCTGCCTTGTGTTTGGGGGCTCATGAGACAATGGGTAGAGTGGGGGTGCCGATGCTGGCTCCTACCACCAATCCACAGGGCTTCTTTGCATTTGGGGGCTCCCGAAACACCTCCTCATGCCCAGCTGAAAACAAGTCAAACTGGTACAGTTCCCAGGCCCACGCCAGCACCTCTTGTCCTCTTCCACTGTGTTCGTTGCCAGGTGTCCTTTTCCTAAAGCCAGGATGGCTGCCCTGATCAAGCCCGAGACCTCCCTCCAGCCAGGGCTGGAGGTGGGCCGCTGCAGCTGTGACGAGAAGCCCGTGGCTTCCTCTCACACCAGATTCCTGTGGTGGAGGTAAGGGCCTGAGACATGAGCTGCAGAGGTGACCAGACAGGTGCCATCCATCTCTCTTGTCAGGTGCCCAGGCTCAGACCCTACTCGCCAACGTCGAATTCACACCTCACCCTCCGAGGCCACAAACCAGATGCTGGCCTCTGAAGGTTCCTGCCAGGGGGAGACGCCAGCGAGTGACTAAGCAGCCACACCTGGGGCCAACACCGCTGGGGAGCAGCCAGGCTCTCTTGGCAGGTGAGCCCTGGCTTCACACGTACCCAGCCTCTCCCTGCCGGCAATCGATACGCTAACTTGGGCTTGACAAGCCCCTGGGCCCAGCCGGTTGCAGAGGAAAGAAATCTCTGGCCCTGGGCACCGTGCTGCTGCCCAATCCATCTTGGGCTGTAGAGGGAGAGATAAAGCTGTCGCCTGTGGGTCCCCGCTCCTCCTTTTATTACAGCTGCTGCCACCACAGTAATTTCTCATTCAAACAACGGGGCTTTAGGGAAGGTAGGCTGGTCTTAGAGGAGGGCTGGGGCTGGGCCAGTGTTCCTGCTGCACCTGGGTCTCTGGGCTTCTGGCCTTGCTGGACATGCCCCAGCCTAGATGCGCAGAGGGTTCAGGGTGAAGACTGAAGTCTTGACTCTACATGGGGACCAAGCAGAGAGTGTAGCGGGAGCTCCCAGGTTGGTCTACATGTTCATCCTTCATCATGTCTCTCTTTCACACTCACTGCTGAGAATTTGTGACTTGACTATAAAATTACATGGGTCCATATCTGTGATGGGCTTCCCTGGTGGCTCAGGCAGTAAAGAATCTGCCTGCAATGCAGGAGACCCAGGTTCAATCCCTGGGTCGGGAAGATCCCCTGGAGAAGGAAATGGCGACCACTCCAGTTTTCTTGCCTGGAGAATTCCATGGACAGAGGGGCCTGGCGGGCTATAGTCCATGGGGTTACAAAGAGTTGGACATGACTGAGTGACTAACACTTTCAGCTCTTCATATCTGGAAAAGCTCCATTTCTCTGTTCAACTTTAAGACTTACTCTTAAGACTCATCAAATTTCTGGTATTTTTCTCCTAATTAAAAATATATATACATACTCTCTCTCTCTCTAGTTATCTGTGGTACTTATCACTATAAAGTTACCATGAACAAGGAATTAGGGAATCCTGGACCACTGCCTCCTGGGGAAACACAGGGTTAGGTTCCTACAAGACTTCAGCCATATTTCTATCAACTTATCAATACCTAACCTGCTTCGACGAGGGCTTCTGTTTAAAGACACCGTATTTAATACATACCGATGACTCATTAACATTGAACTCACAGCCAAGAGCGCTGTCACTCATGCCTGAATAAAGCTTATCTAACACACGGATTTTCTCCTTAAGGCACATCACAGCCGTCCCGCTCTCAGGAGCACTAGACAGCGCTTCAGCACTAGGCTTGGAGGCCATTTTTAACTACAACATAAAGTGCAGAAACCCTGAAAACCTCGGTGCTAAGCAGACCATGAGTAGGACACTTGTTTGCAGGATGACAGCTGAAATAAGAAGGCAGAGCCACCTCACGTGCAGCCTCAGCTGGAAATGTACTCCCCGGGAGACTCGCTACTCTATGCAAGTTCAAAAATGATCCAAAAAGTTGCAGGGGTACTGACGGAGCTAACAAATTTTAGCAAGTGAGTGAATTAGAAAATATGGGCTCACATATAATTAGGACTGACCATACACAGATGTTGCTGTTGTTCAGTCACTAAGTCGTGTCCAACTCTTTGCAACACGCCAGGCTTTCCTGTCCATCACCTGGAGCTTGCTCAAACTCATTTCCATCGAGTCAGTGATGCCATCCAACCATCTCATCCTCTGTCGTCCCCTTCTCCTCCTGCCTTCAATCTTGCCCAGCATCAGGGTCTTTTCCAGTGAGTCATTTCTTCCCATCAGGTGGCCAAAGTACTGGAGCTTCAGCTTCAGCATCAGTCCTTCCAATGAATATTCAGGGTTGATTTCCTTTAGGACTGACCAGTTTGATCTCTGGTATACAGACTATAAGCAGAAATTTCCTGCAAGTTGCCTCCAACTGCAGATAGGAATTAGGGGAAGCTCTTTCTTGTCAAGTACACAAGAAACCTCTTTTGGTCTCTTTCTGGCTACCCTAAGTGTTGGTGAGACACTGCTCATGGACTGCGGTGTAAAGTGAGAAGTGCTAGACAACATGGCTGCCTGTCTCTTCAGCATCTTGGAGTGTTTCAGGAAGAGACCTGGACTCTCTGCCCACTGGCTTGGGAGGTTCCTGCAATGGCACTGACATCAGGGAGGTCAGGCCTTGGGTGATCACCATGGGCTGCCACAGCACTTCATGTGGGCATTTGGTGTGTATATAGACAGGTGATAATAGCGAGGGGCTCACGGGGTACACGTGGACACAAGCAATGTCAGCAAGGGACAGATGATGGCTTTCCTCATTCCCCATCCTCAACGCTCATACTGAAGCCAAATGCTGGGACCTAGGAGCACATGGAGCTAGGGGGAGGAGAGGCTATGAGCAGGGGGTGCCACGTGGAGGGGGTGGCTTGGTGATAACTCTGGTTAAGACAGAAGCAAGAGCCTAGATGTCTAAAGGGCAGACCCACACTGGACATCCTGGATGCTCTGCTCACCTGCTGGCGTCTCTCGTCCTCCGCTCCCGATGCTGGCAGAGTGGGTGGGGATTTTGCAGTTCTGAACTAGGCCCTGGGAGCTGAGCTCTTCCAGATCTAACACCATCTTCCTGTGATGGCTTCCCTAACCTTGGCCTGCAGTGAACTGAACACTTGGCCCGGATATCTCCCTCTGACACTCAGGGACCAGAGTTAAGACCATGGACTCCGGAACAGAGACATTTACTCACCACCTGCTTGACTTCTAGTGAATCAATTATCTTGGAATTGTGATAGTACCTATCTCAAAAGATGTGTTTTGATGACTAAATGAGCCAATGTAAGTATGTTAAACACTTAAAAGGGTGCTTGACACACAAATGCTTCTTCAATTATTTACTTCTTGGGGAGGAGCAGTTATTTAAAAATGTCCCTATTCACCAGCTAAAATGGTGCTAGTGGTAAAGAACCTGCCAGCCAATGCAGGAGACATGAGACTTTTGTTTGATCCCTGGGTTGGGAAGATTCCCTGGAGGAGGGCACGGCAACTCACTCCAGTATTCTTGCCTGGAGAATCAACCCCACGGACAGAGAAGCCTGACACGGGCTAAAGTCCATGGGGTCACCGAGTCGGACACTGAAGCAACTTGGCATGCACTCAGACTGTCAGCTCCAATGGGAGCAAAGCTTGTTCTCTAAATCTGCCCCAGAGCTGGGTGTACTGACTGGGCCAGGAGGTGGTAGAAAGAGCATGAATCCTGCAGTCAGACAGACCTGGGCTCAAATCCTAATTCCGACCGTGAGTTTTTGGTGAAGTACAACAGCGTCCACTTCCTTTGGCTCAGGGCCAGCTGACAGCAGTCAGGCCAGTTACAACCAGCAGCAGCCCTGCTTGGCTGAGCCCAGTTCCCTTGGTTCTCCCTCAGAGAGGCAGGTGAGGGAAGAGGCAGTCAATCAGAGTGGCCGGGGCTGGGGCTGGGGTTGGGGTGGGGAATCCTTCTCCAACAAAGAGCGAATCAGGGGGTGTGGCCCGGCCAGCCACGCCCAGAGGGAAAGCAGCTAGACCCACTGGTCCCAGGCTGTCTGTGGGCCGAGGTAGCCAGAGGGCCCTGCTGCCTCACGGTGGGACATGTCCTCCTGCTCCCGAGCACATTAATGTGCCACTAATGAAATTGTTCTGGCTTATTTACCAAATTAATACAAATGGCACAGGCTGTTAATTTGCACATCTCCTAATTACTGAGGAAGTGCTCCTGTCCCAGGCAGCACACACACCTCAGTTCCCACCCAGGCGGGCTGTGGTCTCACCCTTCCTGGCTGCGGCTGCAGGGAGTGGGGAAGGGGAGAAGGAGAGAGGAGAAAAGAGGAGGCGCGGGGCAGGCTTCCAACCCAGGGAGGGAAGGTGCCAGTAGCAGCGTGCATGTTTCGTTGCTCATAGCCCTTTTCCTAGTGGTTGGATTATCTTGGCCCCCGCCACAAACATAGTCTCAATCCCTAACCTACCACCCCAACTGGTCCCCTTCTTTCCTTGTCTGGATTCTGTCCAGCTTCTTAACACAGGAGCTGCTTCAATCAAGCGGGTGGAGGGGACTGAGCCATTCTCCCACTCCAGGCAGTGAGGCACCGTCTGCCCCGGGGAGCCATGTGGGGCCAGCCAGGTGAGGGGGGTGGGTGTGCAGGAAGAGAGAAAAGCGAAGGCAGGCGGGGCTGATGTTCTTACAGAGAGGACGACTCACTTGTCCAGGCCCTCCCCAGCCAATCAGCCTTCTGAAAGTAACGTGTGAGTCTGGGGAAGAACACCCGAGAGCTCAGCCAGAAGACCAGAGGAAATGCCAGCCGCTGTGGGGCTTCATTTGCTGTCCGGCCTCTCCTGCTCCAGGAGCCAAGACGGATGTCCAGTGGCTCTGAGTCTGGGGGTGACACTGCGAAGACCAAGGGCCCCTCCTGTAGCCTTCTCCATGGTAGGGTGGGGGCGGAGTGTGCTGGGGGTGGCCTCCAGGAAAAGGCGAGCTTCAACAAGGCCGCCAGGGGCACTCAGGGCAAGAGAACTTGAAGACACGGAACCGGGGAGGACGCACAGCTGGGGTGGCGTGCTCTGGGTGCTGACTCAGGGCAGCCCAAGGAGGTACAGCACAGAGGGAACTTCTGGCAAAATGCAGAGTGGCGAGAGTCTCCCCTCCCACATAACCCCTCTTTCCCTTTTTGTGTATTGGGAGGATGGAAGAGAGGTAGTCTCCCCCAAGAGCCTCTCATCCTCTCTCCTGCACAGCGCCCAAGGCAGCAGAGGAAATCACTGAGCCTCAGCCCCACAGGCTGGGAGGCCACGGAATGCCTGGAACACAGCTGCCGGGGACGCTCCCTCCCCCCAGGGAGGTGGCTGCCTCAGGCAGGACAGGCGATCCCAGGTAGGCCGTAGCTCAGAGCACCCCTGCTCTGGAGCATCTGGGAAGGAAGACTTCCTCCACCAGAAGGGTGAGAGGATGCTGGCTGCATGTTCCTCCTGAAGGCAGAGCAGGAGTGCTCAGCGCTACCTCTGGGGAGGTGACATCAGGGGCCCCAGTGATAGGCAGAAGCCGCCACCCTCCCCATTCGCTGGCTGGTCCCAGCCCTGCTTTCTGTAACCCCAAGGCCATCGGCAACAAGCCTGGAACTGGGAACAAAGGAGGAGTGAGGCTTGGATGGGGAGAAGGCTTAGAGGCGCAAAGCAAAATCCTTGGACTAAACAGCCTTCCAGGGACCAGCTCTGCCTCTTCTGGGCTGGGCACCCTCCTCCAGTTGCTCCACATGTCAGTGAGCACCGAACCAGGTTTTTAAGGCTTTCTCTGCTCAGAACTTCCTAAGGTATGAGCTGGGATTGGGGGTGGCGGCACTGGTGGTGCACCGGTATGACTGGGAGGCGCTGAGAGCGGATAGACAAGGGGTTACGTGGAGAGAAGGGCCGGCGGGGAGGTCCTGCAGGCAACCTGGCAGGAGCCTGTGGAGAGGGGAAGGTGGAGAGCGGGAGAGAGGAAGAACGGCACTCCAGCTCTTCCCCACCCATGCATCCCAACCAAAGCTTTCCACAGGGTAGGCGAGAAGCAACCCGGGGCAATCTGAGTGCCACCGAGCCTCCTCTCCTGCCTCGCACAGGCAGCCACGCTGCCGGCCGGGCTTGCCACCATCCCCCATACTGCTGTCATATGCTCCCGCCGCCAGAGCCGTGAACTTGAAGAGACACCTCACCTTAATATAGTAGCAGCTTAACACAGCCGACTTGTCCCCTCCACTCGTGGCCGCGCACGCACACTGATGTCTTTCAGAGATGATAAGCATTAACACGATGCAATTAATAATGTAACGCTCTGGGAGCCGCAGAGGCAGTGCCTATGAAATGCCCCCTGGGCCGAGGGTCCATCCCAAACTTCCCTGTGCTCCTGGAGTAGCAGGGCTCCAGTCCCTACCAGGGTGTTACCACCCAGCCCCTCAACACCTGCAGACCAGATGACGCGTTCAGGCCCAACCCACAGCGCCAACTGTTCTCTGGAAAATCTCGTTTCTGACATTTGTGTGCTGGTCTAAGCCAAGACCCTAGGAATGCCTGCAAATCAGGCCTGGGTTGGCACAGTGGCCAGGAAACTCCTGGAAATTGAGGGTTGGCCTGAGCACTGGGTGAGATGGCCTAGCTAGGAGCTCAGGGCTTCCTCCTCTCTCTCCGGGAATACCTCAGGGGTGAGGGGTGGGATGCCAGAGGTGGGGGGCCAGGGGCAATTCCTGGTCATTCCTGAGGCGAAGAGGAGGAGCCAGGGCAATCAGCGTCCTGCGGTCTGCTGGGAAATGCAAACCTGCTGACTCCAGGCCTTTGCAAGCGGTAACACAGTTTACAAACTGACGCAATCTGTTCCTTTGGTGCAGACAATAAGGAAAGCAGACTGTTCATCTTCCCAGGAAAACCTGGGGCTGAGGACTGGAGGGTGATTTAACTGTCTCTTCCCTGAGGTCCACGCAGGGAGTGTGGCTGAATTGGTGGCCCTACCCCTGTACGGGGCACCCCCACTGGCATCCTTTCCCACAGGCTTCCTGAGCTCAAGGCTGGCTTTGTAAGTCCTTCTGAAAGTGGGGTGCACCTGAACGGTCCAGCTTCTCCTCATGCTCCCGGTGATGTGGAGAAGAGCAGTGAGCACCGCTCTTCATCCAGAGTCTCCAGACAGCACCCGGGGCCCCCCTTGCTCTGGGCCACAAGGGGTTCTCCCAAGCCCAGACGAAGTCCCTGAGGCTGTACCTGTGCCCTGCAGGGACTGAACTAGGGGTGAGAAGTCGAATGGCCTCTTTCCTCAGGAGAAATTAGTGTATGACCTATGGTGGCTCAGCGGTAAAGAATCTGCCTGCGATGCAAGAGCTGCAGGGGGACACCGGTTTGATCCCAGGGTTGGGAAGATCCCCTGGAGGAGGACATGGCAACCCATTCCAGTATTCGTGCCTGGAGAATCCCATGGACAGAGGAGTCTGGAGGGTTGCAATCCGTGGGGTCACAAAGAGTCAGACATGACTGAAGCGACTTAGCATGCATGCACTTGACCCATGGAGGAACCGTATGAGGTTGTCAAATCTGACTCAAAGGTAACCAAATCGGGTCACATTTGAATGCCAGCTATGCCTTTGTAGGCCCTTACACCTTCCTGATGCCAAGGTCTGCTCGGGGGCAGGTGTACTCTGCTTTGTGGATCTCAACTCTCAGGCTTTACCTGAACCACCGTGGGTTTCTGTGCAGACCCACACTTTGCTTTTATAAAGCACCTATGGTGGCATTTTTACCCAAAAAAATAAAGTCTGTCACTGTTTTCATTGATTCCCCATTTATTTGCCATGAAGTGACGGGACCGGATGCCATGATCTTAGTTTTTTAAATGAAAAAGCCAGCTTTTTCACTCTCCTCTTTCACTTTTATCAAGAGGCTCTTCAGTTCCTCTTTGCTTTCTGCCATAAGGGTCATCTGTGTCATCTGTGTAGCTGAGGTTATTGATATTTCTCCTGGCAATCTTGATTCCAGCTTGTGCTTCATCTAGCCCAGCATTTCTCATGATGTACTCTGCACATAAGTTAAATAAGCAGGGTGACAGTATACAGCCTTGATGTACTCCTTTCCCTATTTGGAACCAGTCTGTTGTTCCATGTCCAGTTCTAACTATTGCTTCTTGACCTGCATACAGATTTCTCAGGAGGCAGGTCAGGTGGTCTGGTATTCCCATCTCTTTAAGAATTTTCCACAGTTTGTTGAGATCCACACAGTCAAAGGCTATGGTGTAGTCAATAAAGCAGAAGTAGATGTCTTTCTGGAGCTCTTGCTTTTTCGATGATCCAGCAGATGTTGGCAATTTGATCTCTGGTTCCTCTGCCTTTTCTAAAGCCAGCTTGAACATCTGGAAGTTCGTGGTTCACGTACTGCTGAAGCCTGGCTTGGAGAATTTTGAGCATTATGTTGCTAGCGTGTTAGATGAGTGCAATTGTGCGGTAGTTTGAACATTCTTTGGCATTGCCTTTCTTTGGGACTGGAATAAAAACTTATCTTTTCCGTATTTTTGGGCTCCAAAATCACTGCAGATGGTCACTGCAGTCATTAAAAGACGCTTGCTCCTTGAAAGAAAAGCTATGATCAACCTAGACAGCATGTTAAAAAGCAGACACATTACTTTGCCAACAAAGGTCTGTCTAGTCAAAGCCATGGTTTTTCCAATAGTCATGTATGGATGAGAGAGTTGGACTATAAAGAAAGCTGAGCACTGAAGAACTGATGCTTTTCTACTGTGGCGTTGGAAAAGACTCTTGAGAGTCCCTTGGACTGCAAGGAGACCCAACCAGTCAATCCTAAAGGAAGTCAGTCCTGAATATTCATTGGAAGGATTGATGCTGAAGCTGCAACTCCAATACTTTGGCCACCTGATGTGAAGAACTGACTCAGTAGAAAAGACCCTGATGCTCGGAAAGATTGAAGGTGGGAGGAGAAGGGGACAACAGAGGACCTGATGGTTGGATGGCATCACTGACACAATGGGCATGAGTTTGTGTAGGCTCCGGGAGTTGGTCATGGACAGGGAAGCCTGACATGCTGCAGTCCATGGGGTCATAAAGGCTCAGACATGACTCAGAGACTGAACTGAATGGTGGCATTAGTAATTATTTCTTTTCCTTCCACCCTGGAGAAAAAGAATCTGGCTCTAGGGAATTTTCTGGAGGTCCGGTGGTTAGGACTCTGTGCCCTCACTGCCAAAGGCTGGGAGTCAATCTCTGGTTGGGAAACTAAGATCCTGCAAGCCCTTGGTGTGGCCAAAAAAAACAAAAACAAAAACAAAGAAACCAAAGAGAACCTGGCTGTAGATCACAGTCTCTTGCTTTCTTGGGCACCTGTCTCTATCAGTCACCTTTTCCTCTAATCACCACCCGACTCCCTTTCTATCTGCATCTACCTCTTTGTCTACTAATCTCACTCTTCTTAGAAAACCTAGCCCTGACCTCTCATCCCATCCAGTCGACCTTTCTCTCTGAACCCAGGGACCTCTCTCCCTTCACCTCCATCCACTCCTCCATCTCACACAGCCAATCGACATTCCAACGTGATTATCACTTCAAAGGTCACTCAAGATCTCTTAATTGCCATTTTATTAATTTCTTCTAAGGCATCTGACAAAGCTAAGCACTGCCGCCTTCTATTTCGAAGCTCTTTTTTAAGGCCTCTGTGATTCCCAACCTTCTCCACGCTTTCTTAGTGTCAGTTGTGAATTCTTTCCCACCAACACGCCCCGTGAATATGGACATTCCCTGGGGGGCCATCTGAAGCTATAGACAGTCCCTGTATTGCATGGCTCAGAGTTATATGACACCATTGCTCCTATTTCCAGCCCAGACTGCTCTTCAGGACTCACCTCCACCATATACATTTCAAATGTAACGAGCCCAATCCTGAATCCACTATCTTCACTATAAAACCTGCACTTCCACCTGCGTTTCTTATCTCACTCAGAGCGAGCAGCTTAGAAATCATCCTGGACTCCTTTTACATTCACAGTCAACCTCCAGGTCACAATGGTCCTGCTTCATAAACATCTCTTGAATTCTCCCCGTCTTCTTTATCCTTCCTGCCACTCCCTGAGTTCAGGTCCTGGCTTTGGGGTAACACTCCCTGCCCCCAGCCTCGCCACTTCCCAATGGCCCCTTGACGATGCTGCAGGGCGTTGCTTATCATAGGCAGTGCAGCTCCGTGGTTAGCCAGACCATCGGGGTTCACATCCTGCTCTACTCCTTACCAGCTGTGTGGTCTCAAGTGGGTCACTTAACCTCTCTGGGTCTAAGTTTTCTCCTATTTGTTAAATGGGCATCATAATGGCAGTTACCTCAAAGGGTTTTATTAAAGAATAAATGAATTGACCCAAATCAAACGCTTAAGAGGAGTTTGGCATATAGGACATTCTCAATAGATGTTGTCACTTCACAAAGAAACCCAACAAACAAATTGGATCACTTTTTCCTTTGCCAAAATCCTTTCCTTAATTCTCTGCTAAAGTTCAAATTCCTCAGCACTGTAGAGGATCAATTCCTTATAAAACTGGGTTGTTGCTGGTCTCACCTTCCAGCTCGAGTCATGCCAAACCACCTCCGGCTTCACACAGGTGCTTTGTCCCAGGCTCTGGGCAGGCCTCTCCCCCTGGCTAGAAGACTTCTTCCTACTGCTACATCAGTGAGCTCCAGCTCAACTCATCCACCAAGCGTCTACACACTCGGACCACACCTTTATATACTTAATGCTTTTCCTCACAGGACTTTGTCCACACCAATATTAACTGTAGCATCATTGTGGGCATTTATTAATGGTTTGTTGTTGTCCAGTTTCTCAGACATGTCTCTTTGCGACCGCAGGCTCCTCTGTCCATGGCACACAGTAGGCACACAACAGATATCCTAGCTTCTCCACGTCACTGGCAGAAGGGAAGTTCCTGGGACTGAAAAGTTCCCCTGTCTGGAGAAGTCCACTGGCACCCAACTGATGGGAAAAGGCCTGTTTCGAGAACCCCTCTAAGGACACACAGCATTTGTTCCCACAGTGCATCCACTCACAGAGGAGCTCAAACCGGCTTTAGGCCATGATGACTCAGAGGGACTGGACGTCACGAGCAGAAGGGGCTGCTTCGCACCTGCTCTGCCGGCACTGACTATAACGGGAGCGAGGCCGGGTGCCTCTCTCTATCTGGGCAGAAGCACAGGCAGGCAGCAGCTGTGTGTGCCTCCCCGGCCTCCTACACACCCCCGACTCCTGGCCTCCATCCCCGAGCAAGGCAGGGGTGAGAAGCCAAGCAGATGGAAGACAGCTAGAGGAGGAACTACAAGGACAGGACAGGGCGAGGTCCCAGGCCACTGTCGGGGGCTAAATCCTCCAAGCCAGGGGCTGGGTGGGCTGGTGGGCCGTGGTAGGCTGAGGGAAAGTCTGAGCACAGGGCTGAGAAACCCTCAAGGTCTCCAGCCCTCCTAGGAGAGCAGGGATACTCCTGAGGAAAGTCAACGGCAGTTGGAATGGAGGAACTTGGGGTGTGGATGGGAAGCCAACGCCTCATTCAGCCACGTCAGAGCCGTCAGAACTGGGCTGGGCTGGGACAGGAGTGTGTGCGCTGATGGAAGGGGACACGGGGCTTCTCCTCTTTCATCATCACCTGGTCTCTAGGCAACGGGGCCACAGACACCAATCCCTTTTGCCAGAAGAAGGCACCACACAGAAGGACCTGAACAGACAGAAATTCCACACTGGCAGCTAAGGACCAGGCAGTTTACTCATTCCATTGAACTCAATATAAGAAACGGCAAACAATCTCACAGAAATACAGAATGCCCATCCTTCCTGATGAATGTCAGATTCAGGGCATGAAAGGACAGCTGGAGGCACTGTCCCCAGAGGAAGATGCCCTGCCCCGCACCCCGCTTCCTTTCCTCCTCATGTTTCCCTCACCATCCAGCTGGCTCAGAAGGTACCCCATCTCCTGTGGGCTCCTTTCAGGCAGTCCCTCAACCCTGGAGTCACCGTATCCTTCCTTAAATCCATCCTGCCTTCACCTGCCAGTCACGAAGCCTGGCCTGGCCTGCTGAGCCTGCCAGGCAGCACATCATGTGTGTGCTGTGTGCGACCACCCAGGTAGGGGCCAGCAGCCCTGCTGACCTGCACCCCTGGATGGGCCTCAGAGAAAGAGCCCTGTCCTCTCTCCCCACTAAGGAGCTGCTCTCTCAGGCCCAGTAGAGACGAGATCTGGGCATTTTGGAGCACCCTGCCGACGTCTGATGCACATTCACAAACTCTGTTCAAATCTCTTGTAACTTTATGGTCAGTAAATCTGGCCGTTACCTCTTGTAACATAGAAATAACACCCCATGCGATGCTGTAGACCCCAGCACCTGCAGTCTTTGGGTCCTGGCAGTGCCGGTGCAAGAGGGCTGTTCTGTTGTCTGCGCACCCCGCTGTCACGTGGGGAAGCTGAATTACTGCTTTGTAGGACTGGGAGGGCTTGTGATCTCTCTGTCCAGTCAGTAATGCAAAGAAAAGCCCATGAGTATAAGCTCCCCATTATAAGGTGTGGGTGCATACAGCTGCAGACTGGGATAAACGCAGCCCGCCAGAGCCCAGATCTGCCCGGTTAATGACCCTGCTCCCTGCCCTCTTCTGTGGGGTGAGGCTGAGCTTCCTCACTGCGAATGATGACTTAAAAATGGCATGGCTTACACCGTCAGAGTGGAGCTTTCATAGGCCCTAAGCCCTTCTGAACTCCCCGGGCAGGGCTGGGGTTGGCATCTAGAGTCTGCTGGGTTATGGTCTGTAGCCAGGCCCCAGTTGCCTCTGCTCAAAGGCAGGCTGGGAGTGACCAGCACGGGCGGTCTAAGTACTCTGACCCTTCTGCTCCTCCACATTGGGACCACAGTCCTTCTCCACTGGCACAGCCTCGTGATGCTGTTCTGGGCCTTGTAATCAACTCCGGCAAGTTTCCTAAGCCACAAGAGTGAGATCGGATGCAAGAGAGCATGAAATATGAGCGATAGGAAAGGACAATATGTAGGATGGGTCAGCAGCTTGTTGACATGACTTTCTGTCCTCTTCATGGGAGCCAGGGTCCCATTAATCACAATTATTTCTCTCTCTCCCATTTCAACCAAATGTCCCCAGTACAACTCAGCTTAACGAGGTCCCAGGAGCTAGTAGGTAGCCTCCCAGAGCTACCATTTGCCCAGGCTGATGGTGCCCTGTTCTGGGGCAGGGAGGAGCCATCCTGCGTCCCCCTCAGCGGGGCCATGGCAGCCTCATTCGCCCCGATCCACCTCCCAGTCTGGCCAGACTAAGCAGAATTCCACTGATAACTGCTCTCTGCTCTATGTGGGGAGCGCTCCTCCAAGACAGCTGTGTTCTGAAGTGGAGACAGAAGAAAACCTTTACTCTCTCCAGCTAAGATTTCCCAGAAGTCGCAATTAAGGTTTTAAAGAGAATGTCTGACTCGGAGAAGCACAGTGAGCCTGACCTTTGCCTAAGCCTAACTGCCTGCTGAAGGCTGCTCTGATGGAGGTCAGGCTACTGCTGCCAGCGTGGTTTCTCCCACTGTGGACGGACTTTCCGCCGCAGCGCCCTCAGAAAAAACCTTCACGGCTCCTGCCCTGCCACTCAGTGTAAATACCATTTAAGAATCTGATTTCTTTTAAAGCTATTTGTAGGTGCTCTCAATGGCCCACTGCTCCTGAGCTGCCACCTGGAGCCAGTGGGTAGGGAAACGGAGAGGGGGAAGGTCAGGAGAAGCAGAAAGGAAGGGGAAGACCAGCTCTATCCTCTGTCTTAATCCTGTTCTCACAGGGATGCCTCAGGGAGGCTGGAGAGAAAAAGGAGGCTAGGAGGAGATTCTGAGCAGCTCGTACCTTCTTAGTGAGTATATGAGCCAGAGCTCACACCCCATCTCCCAACCTCATGGCCTCTAACTTCCTGCCAAGGACCGGCGGCCCTGACCCAGCTGATCTGCCTGCTGCGTGAGCTGCCTGACCCCACCTGGCCTCCCGTAGCCCTGCCTGTCCCTGAGGCCACGACTCTGCATCACAGCCAGAAAAGCAGCAACCTCTGAGCAGCCAAGGGAGGCGCAGAGCGGTAGAGCCCACTCAGAGAGACGTCAGCTCAATTCCCAGGACAGGAATGCTAAGGCAACCTGCTTCGGGAAGTCTCTGCATACAGTAAAGGGGTGACCTCACACCACTTCTGTGCTCCAGGAAGTCTGCCCTGATTGACTCCTCCTAACAAAGAACTCCATCTGAGTGCCTTCGGGCTTCCCTGGTGGCTCAGATGGTAGAGAATCCACCTATAAAGCAGGAGAACCTGGGTTTGATCGCTGGGTTGGGAAGATCCCCTGAAGAAGGGCATGTCTACCCACTCCAGCATTCCTGCCTGAAGAATCCCATGGAGAGAGGAGCCTGGTGGGCTCCAGCAACAGTCCATGGGGTCACAAAAAGTCGGACATGACTGAGCAACTAACACTTTCACTTTTGATCTGTCCTGAATCAACCGCTTGACTCATCAAGCCATGAGCTTTTGCACTATGGTCTCTGAAAGAGGCTGTAGGCCTGTTACCTTTCAACTGACCCCCAGTTCCCACAGCCTGTCCTGAGCAGCAGGATTCCAGACAGTGCTGGAAGGTGTTTGACGGAGGAGAATCTGTTGTTTCTGGTGGCACTTTCTACATGGCCATATCCTGGTTGCTGTGGGAGCTTCCCTCACAAAGACAGCTTCCAGGCCAGGCAGCAGAAAATACAGGTTTAAGCTCTAATGGGGTACAAGGTACCCTGCAAGGGGAGGTCACTGTGTTTCAGCCTTGCATCTCTGGACAGATCCAGTGGGGCTGGAGAAGGACTAGGGCTGCCCAGTTGAGCTGATTAAAGAGATGACAAAGTCCGGAAGTGATCAGGATTCTTCAAAATGTGAAAACAAACAAATGCTGAAGGAACCGAAATGGATAACAAACATTAAGGATGTGTAAAGAGACTTAGGAATTATTGTCATCAACCGATCAAGAAATAGTTATTTGGAATCTCCTAAATAGAAAAGCACTGTATTAGAGTCAAAAGCACTGCAGTAGATCCAAATGGAGGGAAAAAAAAATAACTTCTGTCTTCAAGGAACTTAAGTGGAGAAGACACAGTGAAGCCACATCACAGCAACTCAAGACAGAGTGCCACATGGCCATCCAGCCGTAGAACAGACAACAGGTACTGGAGGAGTTCAGAAAAGCCAGCTCTGGAGGGCTGGAGAGTCAGGACATTCTCCTTGGAGGGGAGGGTCTGGGCATTAAAGGATGGGAGGTGCATCACAGGTAAGGACAGGGCAAACACCTGCTAGTGTGTGGACTGACTTGGGCCACACTTATGGAAATAACGGGTGACTGGTAGTGGAGGAGCCAGAAGGAGGGTAGAATTTCAGAATAGAAAGGGACGCTGAAGTTAGTGGAGGTGCAAGCAGATATTAAGAGGGGAGAGAGAAGGGATGATGGAGAGAGCAGAGGCCACGAAGAGGTACACACCGCCTAGGAGAAGAGCTCACGAGGGTGACCTGGAGGGAGAGGCCAACCCTCCTGACACACAGGTCTAGGACAGCTAAGTCAGGAGTGGATGCTGTACATTCTCAGGGAGGCAGAAAGGAAAGCAAAGCAAAGACAAGAACCTAAAGAGGATGCACAAAACCCCATCACAGTCTTGATGGCTGGGAGGCAAGAAGAAGAAAAATGAGACGGAGCGTCTCTTCATGGACCATGCTGACCGGAGCCGGAACGCACTGGGGAGACAGGATGCGTGAGGAGGGGACGAAAGCACATGTCCCAGCCCGGACCAGGCTTGGTCTGTTAGCCTGAGTGTTCATTCCTTCCCTGCAAGAGAGACAGCAAAACGCTCTGCGCCTAGTCCTGCCTTTACCCATCTGCCTGGATCCCAGCATTCTCTCCTGTTATAGGAGACCTCACCCACTGGCAGAACTGACCCGTGGTTACGAGTGAAGCTCTGGAGCCCAGACTACCTGGGTTCAAATTCAGCTTCTGCCATTTAGTAACCCTGGGTGAGTTATTTTAAGCCTCTGTTTTAGTTTCTCCAAACTGTAACCTGGGAGTAACAAAATGGAATAACTCACTCATAAGGTAAACGTGAGGTTCAAATGAAGCAGCACTCAGAATAACGTCCGATACACAGTAAACACTCAATAAATGTTGGCTCTTCCTATTGGGTCAAGAACTTGGAGTGAGAAGACAAACACTTTTTTTTCACTGCCCCGGGAGGCTTGTGGGATCTTAGTTCCCCAACCAGGCATGGAAATTGCACCCCTGCAGTGGAAGCATGGAGTCTTAACCACTGGACCGCCTGGGAAGCTCCCCAAAACACATTTTGATTGTATCCAGGTCACAGTGTGACCAAACTCTAGTTCTCTAAGGGAAAAATTAGGGGCCTTTGGCCAATATACATTCTAGCTTGGGCCAAGCCCTGGCAGGCCTTGTGTGACCCCTAGAACCACATGGGGGCTTTCCTTTGAGATAGGAGGGGGTCTGGACTGCAGGTGCTGAGCCCAGCCTGGTGCCCTGGCAGATGCCCCCTTCAGCTGAACCAGCAAAGCCTTCAGACCTGATGGAAAATGTGGATTTGCTTCTCTAGGTTCATCTCCTACCACCTCCAATTCCTCTTCCACTTACTACTCGGACTCCTTGATTCAAGCAGACAATACTATGTGTTCCGTAAACAGACAAGGCAGTGTTGAGGCTCTGTACCCAGGCACACGCTGTCTGTGGCACAATTTCCATTTCCTAATTTCTACTCTTTCCTTCTTCTTAGTAACAAGCATCCTTTAAGTACAGGCTTACAGACTGTCCCTTCTCTCACTGGTCACACCACTGAGAATCAGCTGAGACTTCTGAGAGGGATTTCTAAGAAAGTAATCTGCTCTTGCTGGGCTTTCCCCCTTTCTCTTGGTGTCCTGTCAGGAAGGAAGATACGAATGCGTGGAGCTCCACGGCCACCACAGATCTCGGGAAAAGAATCCACGTGTTAAGGAGGGTGGAGCAGGGCGATGAAGGGGCCTGGATCCCTGCTGACACTGGGAGTTGCGGTACCTGTTCAGGACTGCCCATGTCTGGACTTTTTCTTTTTAACAAGAAAGAAGAAAACTTAGAAAGATGGTAAAGATAACCCTATATGTGAGACAGCAAAAGAGACACGATGTATAGAACAGTCTTTTGGACTCTGTGGGAGAGGGCCAGGGTGGGATGATTTGAGAGAATAGCACTGAAACATGTATATTATCGTATGTGAAATGGATCGCCTGTCCAGGTTCGATGCATGAGACAGGGTGCTCGGGGCAGGTGCACTGGGATGACCCTGAGGGATGGGATGGAGAGGGAGGTGGGAGGGGGGTTCAGGATGGGGAACACATGTACACCCATGGCGGATTCATGTCAATGTATGGCAAAACCACTACAATATTGTAAAGTAATTAGCCTCCAATTAAAATAAATAAATTTATTAAAAAAAAAGAAGTAAACTTTAATCTTGTTTAAGCAAATGTGGTCTATATCAGCAATTGGCTGCAATTCCTAACTGATGCACTGGTCTCTTTCTCCGAAATTCATGTCCTTCTTCTACCTTCAGCTTGGCCGATGCCTACTTATCCTTAAAAAATCAGCCCAAGCAATACTCCTTTCCGGAATCCCTGGTTGTACTCTAAGAGAATCCTATGAGTTGCAGAGCACGTATCACCCTGTACTCAGTTGTTGAGCCCTTGAGCCTGCCAACTCCTTGATGGCAAAAAACACAGCTTACTTGACTTTGTGGTCCCAATTCCTAGCCCAGCGCCTGACACAGTGGAAAGTCAGTAGATGTTTAGTAAATGAATTAAATGAAAAGAAAATCCAGATGCCAATCACTGGCACTCATCTATTGATTTGTCTTGGCTTTTAAGGCTGTTTGATTCAAAGGACATAAGAGGAAGATTATTGAAGAGAAACAAGGCCTTTCTTTCCTTTATTACTGATCCAAATACAGTCCCTGCATATAGTATCTGGGGCAGAGGCTTGCTCTGAGGACCTGCCACATTATGGCTATACCTTTCCAGTTATTGCCCTGCACACAGGTTCTATCGGACAGTCAGGCTGCACAGGGGGTGGATCACACATGCCCCAGGCAAGAAGGGACTGCAGTTTCCATTTCTACATCTGAAGGAAAGGCCAATAGTTCCTTATTAGAGGGAAGAGGGAATTAATATTTATTGGGCAACTGCCGTGTGCCACACACTGAATTAGGTCGTGTGCCACACACTGAATTAGGTTCACAGTCGTGCCTGTTGCCTTAGTTAATCCTCACCACCTTTTTATGCAGTGGTTATTTTTAGTCTCACTTTTCTGATAAGGAAATGAAGGCTCAGAGAGGTTAAAGAAATTATCTAAGGTCATTTGGCAAGTACAGAAGACTGACTTGAACCCAGCTCTGCCTAAATGCAGAGCCCGGCTCTCGCCACTAACCAGTGGGCTGAACAGTCTCTGACCTCCAGGAGCGTGGCGCTCCCAGATGTCTAAGCGGTTTCTGGAGCCTTGACCCAGGGAGTGGGAGGCCCATTAGGGGCTGGGGGCGGGCGAGGAAGGCAGGATGAGAAAGGCCCGAAGTGGACTGGGGAGAGCAGGAATCCATCTTCCTGCTGGCCCTGTCTGCTCTGCTCTTGGGCTGAGGGGTGACGTGTCAGTAGAGAGAAAGAAAGTCGTTAAGAAAGCCAAGACGCCCCCGGCACAGATCTGCCCAAGCTCATCTTCCCAATGATCCCATGCTGAGCACTCCAGTCAGTGGTGTTCTGGGCTCATTACCCTCTGGGATTCGCTGCATCTCTCCTCTGTTGGTTGCTCAGCATGAGCCCAGCAGTGGGGAACTCATCACCACCTCCCCCATCGACTGGGAGAGCCATGGGCCGGGCGGAACCCACTCTCTTGGGCCTGCCTCTGGAGGTGGTCAGGCTAGAGTCCAGGAGGGTGCGGGTGGTGGAGAAGGTAAGATGAAGGACAGGGTTAGTCTGGCACACCTTCCTGCCCGACTGTCTCCCAAGCCCCCGACTGAATCTGCCTTTTTAGTCCTCTGACCGAAACAAAATCCTTCTGGCTTCCCCAACTGAAAACTAAGTTTATAATTGAAAAGCCCAGAGAATCTATTGCTGCAGAGATGAGGAAATTTAAAACTCATAACCATCCTGCAGGCCAACAGATCAGGCAGATATCCATCCTATTAGAATAACTCTCCACTGTAGATATCCATCTTATTAAAGTAAATGGTTAAGAAAGCCTGTCCCCACACCACAGAGACGCTGTGTATGGTTTTCTGCTCACCTTTCTGCATACATTCATCAGCCCATTTTGTCTCCTCGGCTGAAATCGGCCTCAGAATTACAAGCTGCCAAAAGGCAGCAGAAGTTTTAAATTAAGCATTCATGGGCGTAGGTGAGCTCGGGAAATGATGGTGGGTCGAGAGGCAGGCAGGGAAGATTTAGTGTCTCCTGTGTCGGGGAGAAGCTGAGACTCAGTAACCTGTTGGGATCTAGCCGGGGATGGGGGAGCCTGGGAGAAGTGGGTGAGGAAAGAGGGCTAAGGAGGAGGAATTTAAAAGCTCTCTGGTCAAAGGGCCAGACACGCTGCATGACAAAAGGAAAATTATTGGAGACTCTGAACCACTGCTGATGCCAACCTCCGTGCAAGGCATAAATATCTGCTGTGGAGAGCAGTGTATGTGTGAGGCAGGGACCTTGGGGGACAGCAGGCCAGGTGCTGGGGCCTCCCTCTGCTTCCCCTCAGGCATTTCTGGGTCCCTCGACTCCATCTCGTGCACCTAGTTCTGGGTTGCTGTGCATAGACGCTCCATCTTGTCCGACTCTTTTTTTAAAATTTTGAGTAATTTCTTTTTTTTTTTACTTTAATAAGAAAGCTATTTACTCCTTAACTTTCATTCTCATATACTGTCCGACTCTTTGCGACCCCCTGGACTGACTGTAGCTCGCCAGGCTCCTCTGTCCATGGGGATTCTCCAGGCCAGAATACTGGGTTGCCATGCCCTCCTCCAAGGGATCTTCCCAACCCAGGGATTGAACCCAGGTCTCCCACAGTGCAGGTGGATTCTTTACTACCTGAGCCACCAGGGGATCTTCTCAACCCAGGAATCGAACCAGGGTCTCCTGCATTGCAGGCAGGTTCTTTACTAGCTGAGCTACCAGGGAAGCCCCAGTTCTGGGTTACCAAGCACTTACACCCCACGTACGGGACAGCAGGGGCTATAATCTCAAGGTTTCTCTTGAGGTCAGTTTGTATGAGGAGGTAAAATCGCCTCTCTCCAGCCCCTGCCTTACTGCCCTGGAGTGGTCAGCGGAGCCTGAACCAGGATGCGCGTGTGTATATGCTGCTGCTATGACTGACCACGGCGGAGGTCACTCACTTGGCCCCAGAAAGGAGGCCCAGGGGGACTGCAGATGACTTACTGACAGCAGCCTTAATGGTGCTCAGTGGTGCAAGGAAGACAGGCAGCAGCCGGCCCAGCTCTCCGGGGGCCTGCCCCCTGCACCAGCCATTCCCATTACCTTGGTTTATTTTCTTTTATTGCAGAGCAGCTCCTGTGTGTGGGCAATAAAGCTCTGACTGCTGTACTCTCCAGGCCTGGGGTGGAGGAGTGCTTGGCTAGCTGAAGTAGAGCAGCTCCGGACGAGGAGGCCTGAGCTGGGGCTGATTCCCTTGGGTGTACCCCCAGGAGGGCAATACCCGAGCATCCTTCCTGAGTGGGAAAGGCCCTGGGAGGACCGGCAGCAGCAGGAGCCACTCAAACGCTGGCTTCTCCCTAGGCTCCCCTTCATCCAGGGTCCCCATCCTGTTGGCGGGCTTTGCAACCCTCCCCCTCTCCAAGCCCCTCATTTTTCTCAGTCACTCTGTTCCATCCTCTTGCTCCTGGGCAAACCTCCTTCCACTGCCATTCAGACATCCCACTTCTGTCTTCTGAACAATTTCCTGCTCCATAGTCTTCTAGCTACTGGGAAAAAAAAAAAATATATATATATATATATATACACACATATATATATATATATATATATATATTGCCTTCTAAAGTGACTGATTTCCTGCAACCACTTCCTTTGACATTTGTGAGTCATTCAGACCCCTGATGGGAGGGCAGGCAAGGGGGAAAGTGCCCTGGGACGGAGGTGGGGAGCAGGGTAGAGTTCTTCACTTAAGGGCCAGCAGCCCTGGGAAATGGAAGTGCTGGAGTGGCAGGGGCTACAGAGGGTCTTTTTGAAGTTTCAGGTACTGGCTTGTACAGGCTTAGGGAGGGCAGAGAGAAGCTGCTAGCTAGCTTCCTGCCAGGACACAGGGTGACAGTGCAGCCCCACGTGGTTTACAAACACAGAACCTTTGCTAAAACTTGTCCTTAACACTTTGAAAGCCTTAAAACCCCATAACTGCCTCTCTAATGAGAGCTTTTAAGGAGACCCTTCCCCACCAGTTGTCTACAACTCTGCTCAAAACACATCTGCAACATTTTCAGTCCAATCCATTTGATTTATGCCCTATTTTTATGTCAATCAGTTCAAAGTAACTGTGGGTCAATTCTGTATGCATTAGACCTGTGCTGCCCAGACAGCAGCCACCAGCTCTAAATGGAAGTTCCTAAAGGGTAGGGGCTGGGATTGGTCTCTTCACATCATTTCACTGACTATAAATCTCCTGCCCCAGGGGACCCATTGTTGTAACTCTGAAGTCCCAGGGGAATGGGAAAGTCCCCAAAGTGGGGTGGGATATAAGACTGGCATTCCAGGCACAGCTCATCAGGCCAGGCTTTGGACAAGGAGATGGATTTCGTCTGATTTCCCTTGACGGACGAGTGGTGTTCAGCAAACAGCCAGGCGTGCGGCTGTCACTCTGATGCCGAGCTCTGACAGGCATCGATCAGGCTGCAGTGTGAGCATGCAGACACATACACAGACCTCGTCAACATCTCAGCTTGGAAGACAGTTCTGTCTGGAGCCAGGATGGCCACACCCCCCTTGGGGGATGCTGCTGCAGAGCAGACTATACCAATGAGGGAGAGGAGGCAGAATGGAGCCTCCTCAAAATGCCCATTCTTGGGTGGGAAGACAAGCAAAAAGGGGCACTAGGTGAAGGCTGGTATAAATGGCCAAGCAAGGCAAAAGCAGGAGAGAGGGTAAGCTGACATTCCTAGTCTCCGCCCCTGCTCCCATGCCCAGCAGCCCCCCTGTATCTGATGCTGCACTTAGCCCACGGAAATTACAGAACACCCCATTTGAACCAAAGGTCATCTCAGTCTCCTCCCCTATCCAGACATCTTCCTCACGCTCCTAGGAAATGGTCTGCTTCTAGCAAAATATTCCCTAACAGGGAACTCTCTAAAAAGAGTCCATTCCACTATTTAGAAGTTGTCTTTCAAATTCAACCTGTATTTCCTCTTATTTGGAGTCTGGAGCAATTTGGAACAAGTCTGATCCCTTTTTCTTATTTACCTGTGGGTAGTTTTGGGAAAGCTACCTGAGCCCAAACACCTCTCAGCTCTGAAGGCTGCTCTGAGAAGTAGGTGAGAAAAGACTCAGGTGTGAGTGACTAGCATGGTGTGTAGCAAGCCCCCCAAAAGTGTCTGCTCCCTGCATGTGACAGCCATTCATATTATTAACATTTATTCTGTTTCTTCATTTCTATTACTCCCTGCACCTGGATCCCACCCACCCTCTATACCACCTGGTCTCTTCCTAGGAATGCTCCTCAACTTAATAAAAAATGCTCTTAAAAACTGAACACAGAATCCCAGAAGTTGCGTAAACACATCCAAATAATCACCTTGTTTGATTTACACTGTTCTCTATTGCAGCCATTTTTATCAATCATTTCACACTGTTGTTAGTACACAGTTTGTAGTAAACAAAATGCCCTGGGGTAGTTTGCAAATGAACTGCGATCAAGATAGGTCACCTTCATCTTGTAATTGTGTAACTGATTTTTTTTTTTCCCTTTGATCTTAAAAAAGCACTCTGTATTTGTTACAACTGGTAAATTACATTTCACCTTGTAAGTTGCAGCCCATCTTTCTCCATACTTGTAAGAAATTTTGAACCTTGATTTTCTGTCCTAGCAGAACACAATCTTGTGCATCTCAAATGTGGTAAGTCAGCCTGCAGGGCTTTCCCCTAAATCTCAGGAAGGGCAGACAGACCCAGGAGAAGAAACTGAAACTTGCACTGTGGCTCCAAGATGCTCCATAAGTGAGGATTTGGTGAATCCACTTGGGCTTTCCAGGTGGCCCACTGGTAAAGAATCTGTCTGCAACGCAGGAGGCGTGGTTTCGGTCCCTGGGTCAGAAAGATTACCTGGAGAAGGAAATGGCAACCTACTCCAGCATTCTTGCCTGGAGAATTCCATGGACTGAGGAGCCTGGTGAGCTACAGTCTGCCATGGGGTTGCAAAGAGTCAGACACGACTGCGTGACTGAGCATGCACGTACAAATACGGCTGAGAAGGAGAACCCTGTGGTGGGAGCCTGTGGGAAGCCCTGGAGGCACAGCACAGCAGGCAGAAGCAGGGAAGGACCAGGTCTGAACACCACCCTCTGGGAGCTTTCCTATTGCAGCTTTCAGGTGAGTGAAGCTCCTGCCTCTTACACGGACCCAGAGGTGGATCTGGGGTACAAGTCTACACTAAAAATGCAGATGAGGCAGAGAAGAGCTTAGAAACATCTCAGCAATGATGCTCTTCCTCATCTCGGGAGGGCTGACTTGGCTCTGTCCCCTCCCAGGGCCCCTCATATCGGCA
The DNA here is from genome assembly GCF_019320065.1 of Cervus canadensis. NCBI lineage: Eukaryota > Metazoa > Chordata > Mammalia > Artiodactyla > Cervidae > Cervus > Cervus canadensis. Next base: position 87,397,810 of record NC_057388.1, on the reverse strand, counting down.
GCTCTGCCTATCTTCTTGGAACACTGGTTCTCTCAGATAATTATAGGAACTCTCTGGGGAGGGCTGGCTGGGTCACAGGTAGATGGCTGTGGGAATGCAGAAAAGGAACTTGGCAGCAGCACAGAAAGTGGATTTGCAGGCGACATGATGAATGGAAGAGGGACTTGGGCCCAAAGACCATGGGGAAATGGTGTGAAAGAGGACCAAAAAAAAAAAAAAAAAAAAAATTGAGCCAGGAACTGGAGGCTGAAATAGATTTTTGTTCAAAGTCTGTTCCCATGGCATCTGAGGGGCACGTGGGACTCTCCCAGAGTCCAGCTCCCTGAATGTTACATGGCTATAAGGTCCTGTTTCTGGATGGTTTGGTAGCAATGATCTCCTTGCTATGATGAAGTAACTGAACTGCTCAAGTCAGTGAATGAGAAACTTGCAGAGGCCTTTTCTCCATGTGACGGTGGCTTATGGGGGTGGGGGGTGGGGGTGGAAGATGGTGAGGTGTGGGGAATCTCATTCGACTTTTCTCTTCAGGATCTGCTGGATCACTCTGACTCAATCTGTCTAAACATGATATAAAAATGTCTTTTTAAAGATGGTCAGAGAACAGTGGTTTTTGCAAACATTGTCTGTTTCCTTAGGGGCATTCAAATAGAAGAACCCTCCACATACAGAAAAGAGGAAAGAGAGAAAGAAAAGAGTGAAAACTGGATAAACATCTCTTTCTGTTCATGCCTGTCTCACATGTGCATGCACACTAGCTCTTGATTCAGCCTTCTCTTGGAGATGGGCTGGGACCAACCATGTGGTACCCGAGGCTATCTATCTGGGATAGAGGTGTCCCTGAGGTTAATCCTTCTGGAAAATACAGAATGCAGTGCTCTCTGGCAAGCCTTTCCTATGTGTGTGTTTACCGTGGCCTCCCTGGTTTTAGTAAAGCTTTCTTTCAATGACCCTAAGACACCGGCCCAGAATCTCTTTCACCTTCACGTCACCTGCAGAGAAGCACTGTTTCCCTGACTGATTCTCTTCCTTCCTGCACTCCAGGGCTCTCGGGTGACTTTCCTCTTATAACTCTGCTTACTAATATCACCCCAATTTTATGGAAGAGCAAACTAAAGGTTGACGAGTTAAGTGCTTCTCTGTAAGGCCATGCAGCTAGTATATGACCGGGCTGGAATTCAAAAGTGGACCTCTGATTCCTAAGTCCTCATTGCCAACAATCACACCATCCTGTTGTACTAACATGGTGGCAGACGGGAAGCTCTGGGCTTCTGGTCTTTAGAGTGAGTCGAGAGGAAGAGGGTGCTTGGAACCATGTGGACCCAAGAGGGAATGGAAGGAAGAGGGGAACTGATGGGCCTTGTGTCAGGATGGCAACTGAAGAGAAACCTGTCCTCCTTGGAAGGCCTTGGAGGAACAGGGGAGCTTGGGGAAGTGAGTAGCTGTGAGAGGAAGGGCCAGGGTGAGGGCTGGAGACGAAAGGCCGGAGCAGCCGGGTCTTGTTTCTTTTATCCAGAGCGGAAAGAGAAAACCTTCTGGGGGATGAGGCACAGGGACAGATCAGTCACTGAGCCCTCCACGGTGCCAGGAAACTCTGACCTGGAGGGGAAGATGGAATGAAAAGCTCTGGGGCTTGAAATGATTCTGGATCTGCTGGTGTTAGGGCAGCAGAGAAAAAGGGGTAAAGAGGAAAGACGGGAAGGCACAGACTCACAAAGAAAGGTTTCCGGCCCCAACTCTACCCCCAGGAAGGACTGTGCCATGGAAATCCCTGAAGCTGCCTGGAAGCTCTGCTTTGCGGTGCGGTTAACCTTCTCTCCAAGGTCTCTGGTGGACAGAAAGACGGACATACAAGAACCTGCGTGGAGAGCTGGAAGGACTGCAAACCAGAGTGCATCCTGACTATCGGGCCAAGCCAGTCGGCAGAGGGGACACGCCTCAGAGTGGCGAATACTGTACATGGAGAATGAAAGATCACTTACAACAGCAGAGATGATCCACTTACTTCCTCGAACAACTTCCTGTTCTTGCCCCCACAGGGCTGCCCTGGTGGCTCAGTGGTAAAGAATCTGCCTGCCAACGCAGAAGACTCAGGTTCGATCCTTGGGTTGGAAAGATCCTCTGGAGGAGGAAATGGCAATCCACTCCTATATTCTTGCCTGGGAAATCCCAAGGGCAGAGGAGCCTGGCGAGCCACAGTTCATGGGGTTGCAAAAGAGTCAGACAAGACTTATTGACTAAACAACAACAACTTGCACCCCAAACCCAAAATCGGTCCCGGAAGCTCTCTCCTCCAGCCACACAGAGGGACAGGCCAGCCCCTGGGAGCTGTTTTAGTCGGTGACACCTTCTCTCCTTCCCTCCATTCCCGAGGCTGTTACCAAATAGCCTGTGCGTTTCCCCAGTTCATCCCACTCTTTCCAATCAGCGCTAATTGAACCACTTAACTCAAAGACAATAACATTTGCCGTTTCAAACCGTTAAGAAAAGTGTCTTGGTTGAGACGTTCTGTAGAAGGCCTACTCCAGGGATGTCAGTGCAGGCTCTCACACAAACATGCCCACAAGGCACACTCAGCGTGTAAACACGCACACGACTAACGGTTCCAGGAAAAAGGCTGTAAAAGCATGGTCAGCAAGTGTCAGCCTGTCCTTCACCACGGGGTTGCCTGAATTATTAAAAAAAAAAAAAATCACTGCTGGTTCTAACTCAGGGCTGGGAAATTGCAGCTGTGGTCTCATCCTGGTGCACCCAGAGCTTCTGCTGCCTGTGTTCTCCGAGGTCCGGAGACGAACAGGAAAGAAGAGAAGCGCAGCCCCCAGGCCCCACCACACTTGACAGCTAGAATCTTTCCAGGGGAGGTAAGAGAGGAGGAGATGGAAGGCGTGCTCTCCCCAAACCCTCTGGGGTGGGGGTCTCCTCCTCATCTCTCATCATAAACAGGCCCACCAGCAACCCCATCACATTAAGGAGAGGTGGATGGGGGCACAGAGGTTGACATGACATGAAAAAGCATCCTCTCTTTCAGCTTCAAGACCAGCCCTGGAAGGCCCCAGGAATGAGAGAGGGCTCGGGAGAAGCAGCACTGCAGGCAAGGGCGAGGGCCTGGAGATATGCCAGGAAGAGAGAGGACCAGAGCAACAGGGGAAAAGGGTCAAACAAGACCCGCAAGGAAAGCGGAAGGAGAGGGGGAGGAGAGGGTAGAGGAGGGGAGGGTGGGAGAGTGACCCCAGACCTGCTTCCACACTGTGAGTGGACGGAGGACAGTGTGCTTTTACAGACTTAAAGACTGAATGAAAGTAGGGACTTCCCTGGTGCTCCAGTGGTGAAGACTCCACGTTCCCAAAGCAGGGGGCCCAGGTTCGATCCCTGGTCAGGGAACTAGATCCCACACGCTGCAGCTAAAAGTTCGAGTGCTGCAACTAAAGATTCCATATGCCACAACCAAGACCTGGCGCAGCCGAATAAATGTCATAAGTAAATATTAAAAAAAAAAGTGAAAATAGCTCAGGGTAGGGGTTTCTCATTTCATCTCTGCCGCTAGCTGTATGACTTTATGGTAAATCACTTAACTTCACTGGGTTTGTGATTTCATCTGGGTGTGAGGGGTGGGATTAGACTTCTGAGCTTCCTTCCAGCTCTCAAACACTCCCATTCCAACTCTTGGCTCTGCACCCAAAGTTGCACACCCACTTCAATCCCCTTGGTGTGTTCCTCGCCTGCTGGGACCAAGGCCAAAACGATTCTGGTGCAAGCCCTTGCCTTCTGATTTTAGGGCTCTGCTCCCCTATTTGTTTCTCTCTGAGCTCTGGGGCTCTGCCAAGAGGGGTTGTCTCTTCTGCCACTAGATTCCAAAACTGATGTCTTCCCTGCTCAAGTCCCACTGAGTAACATCAAGCCTCATCAATTCACCGGTAGTTGATGGGTCCCCAAGAACAGATGAGATGCTGCCAGAAAGGAGACAGGCAAATTCTAGTCTGACCTTTAAAAAGGGACAAAAGCATGGAGCAAAGAAAAGGAAAGATGGTGAAGTCCATGAACTTGCAGGTAAGAGAGCTTTAAGTCTGTCCTGGACCAAGTCCCAGAAGCAGTGGTTGAAATGCAGTTTGTGAGTTCTTAGAAAGAAGTGATTATTAAGAGATGACATGTCCATGAAAACTAAGTCAGGCTTAACCTCATTCCCTTTGCAGGTAGAGTCACTCAGCTGTAAAATGAAGCGTCTATCATCACCCTGCTTTTTCCATGGGACTGAATTATTTTAGGTGGGGCAGTGACAGGACGCGGAATGATGATCACAAACTGAGTTAAGGAAGCAGTTCTGGTTTACTGCTAACCTGCCTTTAGCATCTCTAAGAAAAACAGAGTGGACTTCAGGCTCAGAGCCTCGCAGGCAAGGAGGATTTAGCCAGAATTCACTAACACTCATCTGCAGTCTCTGTATTCATTTTTAAAATTTCCTTTCATTTACGATAAGTGATGTGCTTCCATTTTAAAAAGTTCCTTTTAAAATAGTTTCAGAAAGAACAGGGTGATTTAAAGAAAAATATGAAGGAGATAAGAGTATAGAGGATATCTGGACTTGGCAATGGCACATAGATGGTATAATGGACACCTGAAGTTCGGGAGATCCGGCTGTAAATTAAATGCAGCTGGCCAACAGCAGGGCTGGAACCACTTGGTGGCACTTCGGCTGCCTGAGTCTACAGGCACCGGCTGTGGGAAGGTCTGATGGCTGCCACTCAATAGCCATTTCCCCTTCTCCCTGCTGGCAAGTCTCTGCCCTTTTTCCCTGGGATTTCTGCATGTGACTCAGGAAAACACAAACTGATCTAACTTATTTTTTGTGCCCTGGGACTTGCTGACAGTTGAGGGAAACCTATGCACTTCCTCATAGAATAGTATTTTTGGATACATTAATTAAAACACATAGGATTACAAAGGAAATCAATTACACTGAAAGTTATTACAATATTAAAACAAAACAAAACAAAACCCACCCACGTCAGGATTTAGTCAATATATGTACTTCTTCATTAACACACCAAATAACAAGATTGAGGAGTAGGTCTGACATCTAAAATCTCAAGGCAGTGATAAGAGTCAACACAATGTTGAAATTCCTGCAACTACTGCAACATGATATAAAATTACTTGTGATTTCCATTGATGATAAAATCATAGGTACGCTAGTTTTACTATGATTTTTGGCTTACATTCACTTTCAAAGGACATGTTAACTTTGAGTTAGAGGTTAATAAAAAGAGATAATTTTCTCCCATCCAAATTCATGGACCCTTTGAGTACCTGATCTTAGTCCATAACTGGGGCTGGGGAGCAGAGTTCTCTTTCCTGGTCCCACAGTTTAGTACTGTTGTCCAAATCTGGACAGCGAGATAGGAGAGGAAGTCAGGTGAAAGGCATGTGGGGAAGGACTTCTTTGCTTTTAAAAAGAGATGCAGAAATAAGACACTGCTGCTTCTCCTGACTTTGGAGATTGGTGTGTGGGCATGCCATAGCCTGGCGCCATGGCAACCATCTTGCAGCCGAGAAAGAACTGTGGTCACGCTGAGGGAATGGCTCAACAGAGAAGAGGAAAAGAACTAAGGTACCTGAGGCTGACCTGGGGCCACATCTCAGTTAAACTAACCCACCCTGGAACTACCCTACTTTGGGACTGACCTTCTTCTATGTGAGGTCGGTCTCCAGCATAGATGGTCTATTACTTGCAGCATGAGACACCTATAGCCTAAAGTGACCTATGTGCCTTTCCCATAGTTAATGTGTCTTCTTTAATCTCCACAACAAAACTAGCACTCCCTAACGTTTCTGAGTCACAGGAGTTGTTCTGTGTCCCAAACCCATTTCTGTCATTCCCCCCCCACCCCCAGTGTCTCAGGGTGCTCAATGTACAATTGAAGAGTTGCCATCTAATGAGAACTGACAAGGTGGAGGCCATAGGAATGGCTGATGTCAGGAAAGCTCTTGGTAAAGGGTGCCACCCACAGCATCGGTTCAGAGCTCTATTCCGGTGCAACAACTGGGGTGGGGAAGAGGAGGAGGAGTCAGGGTGAGGACAAGTCAGTCTAGAAAAGAGGACACAAGTGGAGTAGGAAAGCAAGATATGAAGAGAATATCTAGGTTTCCAGATTCATAACTGGTTCTGTTCAAATATCAGGACTGACACCACACCAATTCTCTACATGAGATCCCTTTTCTTTTTTCCCTTTTCCCCCATCAGTCCATCTCTGCCTCTAGCTTCCAATCTATCGAGGTACACATTTCTCAGTGCACAGCCACAAATCTGATAGAAAGCTTGCAGAAGACATCAGACAGACTGTATAATCTCTGCTAATCCTGTAATCAGAAGCTAAACCCAGGACACAAGTGGATTTGCAAAGTAAGGCTTTTAGAAACTCAAATGGCATTAGCAGGCCACAAGACCAATGTATGCAGTGACTGAGTGAGACCCATCAATCCAGAAGCAGATTCGTTCCTTCTACTCCATGTGAGCCCTGGGGAAAAAGAAAGGAAGGACTGAAGGGAAATGGGCTGTTATACCTGAGGACGACAGCAAGGCCATCCCAAGTTCCTTGTCGAAGGTTCTCTTAAATGGTAAGTTCGGGTGTAGGAGTGAGAGGAGGAATGAGAGGTGGGGGAGGTTAGGAGCAAGGGAAGATCAGCCCATCCCTTATTCTAAACCCCTTTTATTATCTTCTTTGGGAGAAAAACAACAAATGATTCCAGCAAGGCGAGAACTGGGAAGGCGTACAAAAACAAGCACGTTGTACATGCACAGGGCCCATGCAGAATATTCCTTGGTAACCAGCTTCCAAGTCACTGGTTTCAGAGTCTCTGCTCACACCTGACCTGGTCTAGGGGACAAAGGTCTCTGAAACAGGCAGGGCTGTATTTGTCCACAGAGTTTGTCTCATCGGGAGCCTGCCTGTCCCTTGGTGGATGGGGCCTGAACAAATCTTTCTGTGCCACCCATCAGGGCCACACAGCTCCTTGACGGCGCTGTGTGGAGAAGTGATTAACACACCAACCACAAGTGCCACAGGTCCTGGTGAGGTGGAGGGGCCCTGGAGATGGGAGGTGGCCTGGGAAAAACTTCCCTTCAGCCAAATGGAAATACTTCACTGGTTTTTTTGTCCACGAATCCCCATGTGACAGCACTGAGTCTGTGGGTGGGTCACTGTGTGGGGCCACATCCCCGTTTCTTTTGGGGACCAAACGTTCCCAAGGATAAGCTGAGCTGGGGCCAGTGAAGGAGACCCCACTCTGTTAGCTTTGGTCCCTGACACAGCCCCTCTCAGGTTCACAGCCCTTCCTAGAGGTTTTTTAAAGAAACAGATTTTAAAAGTTGTCTGGTTACACGGTCCTATTTAACGGGCACCCTTCAGAAGAGCTGCTAAGTTTAGTATAAATACAATGTTTAGAACAAGTACAATTATTTCAGCGGGCTAATATGGGGAAACCATGTGTTTTGACATTTTTGTCTAAACAGTTGACCATCAGGCCCTTGAGCAGTATCTTAAAAACAAGACAAAGCAGTTTCTAACCCTGGCACAGGTGGAACCAGAATGAGAAACCCAGGGACACTGAAATATGGGGAGATAGGCGCACCTCTGAGATGGGCCACACGATGGGCCAAAGCTCAGCCACCTTTCGGCTTCTCTCACAAACTAACGCAGCCTAACAGAGATATATGTGTCAGACCCCTCCCAGAGACTGAGAAACCCCCAGCCCTCTGGCGCCAGTACCACTGTCCTCCAGGCTCCCATGTGAGTCTTAAGAAAAATCCCTCAACACCTACTGAACTCTTCTCCTTCCTAGAAAACAGTATTTAACAAGAATGGTCTTATTGACCGAAGCAAGCAAGTGAAGGTTACGTGTTTAGAAAACTCATTAATAACAAATACCATTCTTAAAGAGACAGACTCAGATGGAGAGGAGCTGGCAGGAAGCCCATCCCTTAGGCTGCTCTGAACATGGGGAAGGCTTGCGGATGGTGGTGCTGAAGGCCAGAGGCTGGCCTGGGCTCCGATCAGAGCAGGAGTTCCTCTTAGTCTCAATTTGATAAAGACGTTTACCCAGTAGCTCCCGGGGGTACAGGGCAGAGGGTCTCATTTCTGTCCTTTTACAGACAGTGGGAGCAAAAGACTGCTTTAATCGGTTAGGAAATCAGAAGGCTCAGGCCAACAGAGGGTCTTGCCCTCTGTTGGGCAGGGCCCCACTAGAGTGGAGTGTTGGACACAGGCCCCATCTTCTTCTCGGAGGTTTCCGCTAGAGGGAAGAGTTAGAATGCCCCAGCCTTGTTGGTTGGTTGGTCTTTTCATATTCCTCTCTCTCTTTTTCACTTACTGGCTCGTGTGCACACATGGCCTTGAATGGATCCCACGGACTGGCACTGGGAGGCAGACTGTCAGATGCCAGGACAGGAAGGACGGAGATGAAGCTGCCCTGTGCGCCTGGGATCCCAAGACGGTCTCCCCTTGGGGAGTGACCCTCACGGGCTCGGAGCCAGTTCCATAGCACCACCGAGTCACTAGGCCACAGAGGCCAGTTGAGGGGGGGTGGAGCAGGAAGGCTGTCCAGCCCAGAGACCGCTCACTTACACAAAGAATCCTTTCAGAGTTATTGGCTGGCAGGGCTCCTCTCAGACTTTTTTTTTTAAGGGCTTGTGCACTGAATACAAATCAAGCGGCTTCACTGGGCTATCACACAAACTGGCCCCAGACACCAAGACAGTGATACAGAATGGGGGCTCTTCTAGCCGGGTGGCTGGCGTCCAGGCATCACGGTAGGAGACGCCCAGATCCCCGGCTGGTGGTCCCACAGAAGCGGGGCTTCAGCACCTCTTATCAGAGGCAGAGCCATTTCAGTCTGGTGTCCTTCAGAAAAATAGTTTCAAGCAGACCAACACGACAGGTTCCCAAGAGCATGCTGCTTAGCATTCCTGGCTGGTAGCGAGGAAAAACTGAAAAGACAGCGATTCTTGGCCAAGGTGCGGGGGTGGAGGGTGGGTAGCGTTCTGGGGTAAAGGAGAATGAGGCGGTCCTGTTACCCTTGTGTAAAAACAAACAAATCTACCTATCCGTTGTGGCCAAATTCAGAACTGTGTGTGAGAGAGGCCAGACGTGAAACACAGAGAGACAGTATGGCTAGGATGGGCAGATGAACCAACCAACAAACGGGGGAATTCTTCCCTCCCCATCTGCTAGAAGAGCTAAAGGGCCTAGCTTCCCTTACTTCACATTCACTCACCCCTAGTTCCTCTAGATGTAAAGGTGATTTCCACTGGAAGCATGTGCAGTCAGAACTGCATCTACAACCACAGATTAAGAGCCGGCTGGGGGCTGGGGAGATCTCACTCCTGAACAGGCTCATGCAATGAAAAAGGAAGGTGGCCTCCAGGAACCTGGGTGTCAGCCAACCCACCCATCGGTCGTTCCATGACTCATGGGGAAGCCAGTGGTGTGGGCTCCAGGCGAGGCTTCTAAGGGTAAGAGCCTGGCCTTTGGCTGACAGAGGGGGTAGGCTGAGGATGGTCACAACAGCCACCGAGAGACAAAATTCAAGCCCGTATTTTCATTCTCATTTGGGATCCTCCAAGTCTCCCTCAGAAGCTCCTTAGATGAGACAAATGAACCCACCTCACCAGACCAGTACGGGATGATGAACCGAGGCCACACCAGCCACAAGGGAGAGAACCCGAGCTATAGCTGAAGCTGACACCGTAAAACTGAAAACAATTAATGAGTTGCGTGAGGCAGCTTGATGGCCAAAAAATGCTGATCCACAAAGAAACTAAAGAACAGATCAAGAAGCCTGGCAGAGAGAAGGCAGTGCCAACTTGGCGCTACGCTATGAACGGGGCGGGGGATTAAAATGGCTGGGAGGCCATGAGGCACCTACAAGACGCAGCAGAAAAGGACAACAGGTTGCAAGCCAAACTGAACAGATTAAAAACACAGAAAATGTTCCAAAGTGAGTATGTTTCTTAAATTCAGTCAGAAATGTTCGAGGGTAAGTATAGAAAAGTGTGTTCCGATCTTGTTCACTCTCTCTAAACTATAAGGTATCCTCTGAAGCAGGAAGCTGCTTGCTCCACAAGGGGCCCTAGAATATTCCTTGGAGAACAGACCTAAGCCATGTGACTGTTCTTTAAACAAATCCTGTGACATACCCATGGTCAAGGAAAATGAAGTCACAACATGAGAAGAATCATCTTTCCTCAAGGGGAAAGGGACAGAAAGTCAATAGCAAAGCTGAAGAAGGACCCAGGTGGCCAAGCTCCCAGTCAGACTCTCCACACAGCTGTCTGCTCCCCTCTCCACACCCCCCCACAGTGTTTTAAATTAAGAGTCTGTGGATGGAATTATTTGTTCTTTAGCCACGCAAAATCTGGGGACTGGCAGCTCATAGAGATAAGGACCCTGGGAAGAACCTCTGGGCTCCTCTCGTGGCCCAGTCAGGGGCCCACTGACTGCTCTGGCGCTCAGTGGGATATTTATAGCTGCCTTTAAATTTACCCGACTCTCCATAAAGCGAGGTAATGGGGCGCCCTTTACTGCTGCTCGTGGTGATTGTCCTAACATTCTTTAATTAGCAAAAAGCGTTGGCACAGCCACTTTCAAAGCATTTGATCTTACGGTCCTGGTGTTCCCTATTTCAGGCCCAACAGCCCTCACTCCCTTTGGAGAAAATGCACTTTAGCAAATTTGAAAATGACAGGCACATGCGTCCACCAGCACAAAGAAGCGTATTTGTGTACCTACACTCACGCTTCTGCTCACGCTTCACATACCCACAACTGCCAAGAGCCCGTGAGCCTCGATGATGCTTCCATAAAACTCCTGCTCATCAGTCATCAAGGGGCTATGAATTTTAAAAACTGAGGGCTGGTGAAACCTTAAGGTCATTAGGATCTTCCTTAAACTTCCCATTATTAAAACAAACAAACAAACAAAAACTGGTCGTTTCACACCTATCTTTTCAAAGAATTATGGAGGAGGGTTAGGGTTTCTGATACACCATTAGAGAGGCCTGAACTCCTATTCACCAGGGCCAAAAAATAGTCCTCTTCCTTCTGAAATAATTAATTCCCCACTATGATCGAGGTGTTGGGAACAAGATGGAGAAGTTCTCTGCTTTTGTGGCATGTGCAAGTAAACAAGATAATTTCAGATAATGGTATATCAAATAAGAGAGTAAAATCCAGGGATGTGACTATGATTGGTGGGGCTCCTAAAGTAGTCTAAAGACAGGGTAGTCATGGAAAGTCTCAAGAGACCTGCTCAAGAAGAAGCTGACCACCTGAAGATGTGGGGGAACATTCCAGACAGAACAGAACAGTTATATTTGTGTATAACTGCAGGCATGGGCTCTTGGTAAGGATCCAATTTGTGCTGGAGATACCTGAAAAGCCATTTGCTCCTAACTCTCCCTCCTAAAGGGGAGAACCAGCTCAGAGTATTCCAAAAGAAACAAGAGCAGCACAGCTGAAGGGCAGGGGTCGAACAGAAAGATGATGAAACGTGAGAGCGCGGAAACAGCCGAGGCACAGTGGCTGAGGGCCTGTGATCCACGGCGCACCGTTCGTGTGTGTGTACGTTTGTGGCATGTGTGTCTCCCTCTTTTTTGTTTCTGGCCCACGTGGCATGCGGGATCTTAGTTCACTGACCAGGGATTGAATCCAAGGCCCCTGCATGGGGAGTGAGGAGTCGTAACCACTGGACCGCCAGGGAAGTCCCTTGGTTTTTATTTGAGTTATGAGGGGGAAGAACACTGGAGCATTCCAAGCAAATCAGAAACATAATCTGATAGTGTCACAGAGATTGTTTAGGTGGCTGCAGAGAATAGACTTAGAGGGAAAGAGGGAAAAATCTATGTCTTGAACACTTTAACTTCTAGTTTTGAGTAAATATTCTGTGATATAAAATGTTGACATAAGAGGAAGCTGGGTGAAGACCACAACCTATAATTTGAGTATGTTTAACCTGTCTCTAAGTCTAAAATTATCTCAAAACTGTTAAAAACAAACAGTGTAATACACCTGATATCTTAAATGAAGAACTGAAAGGCCTAAATTAGAGGTAATACCAAAAGCAGAGAGGAAAAAATGAAAGGAAAAAAAAAGGATTCTCTCAGAACTGACAGTGGTTACAAATATTTCCCTTCTATACTAGTTTCCTTATTTTTAATGCTACTACTACTACTATTACTATTAGCTAAGACTGATGGATTTTCCTTACTTGATTCTGGTTAGATAATACCACAAAATTAAGTACATTTGTCAATCCCACTATACACATGCAGAATCTGAAGCTTAAAGAAGTGACTCATATACACAGCATATACAAAGTGGACAAACAGAACCATGATTTGAACCCAGGTTTCTCTGATTCCAGAATACTTTCATAACCTCCACTACAGTAAAACACCCAGCAGTATGTATGCATGCATACATGCATTTATTCATTCACTCCCTCTCTCTCCCTTTTTCATTTAACATATTTTCTAGGACTCAGTTGGGGGAAATAAAGTGTTTGGGCTTTCACCAACCAAAACATGAATAAATTGAAAATTTATAAAACCATTGTGTATTTGTGTGTAACTGCAGGCATGGACTCTTGGTTAAGGATCCAATTTGTGCTGGAGATACTTGAAATGCCATTTACTCATAACTCTCACTCCCACATCTGCATTTACATCTGCTGGGCTCTGATCTTTAGGTTTTTCTTAAACTTCCAATGAGTGTGAAACTCAACATTTCTGTGACTTAGCCACAGTTGAGCCAAATTTTGTAGCAGTGCCAAGTGGTAACTTCTAATACTACTGGTAAATGCTTAGATGTTCTAAGATCTTTGGGATAAAAACCAATAGGCCATATAAAGAGTGAGAAAAGTACTACAAAGAGGAATCAAGGCAGATTTCGTGAGTTTCTCTGGTCTACCTGCCCCCTCCTCTTGGTCCACGTGATAATTCCTGTTGCACTAAGGGAATCTGCTCCCTTTCCAATGGGAAGCCCAGTGGCCACATCACCCATAGTTGGCTGCTCTCCTTTCCCCTTCACAAGCACAGGGAACACAGAGGACTTACCTGCTGGTGGTTAAGATATACCCTCCCCCTTCTCTTCCTAAGTGGCACATCACATTATCACAGTGGTTTAAAATTTGAATGCTGAATAGATTTGAGATTGAAACCAGACTCTGTAACTGCAGTCAGCTGAATGAACCCCAGAGAGATAATGCCCATGTCCCAAATCCAAAACCTGTAAATGCTACCCAATGTGAAAGAAGGGTCTTTGCGGATGCAATTAGGCTAAGGGTCTTTGCAGATGCGATTAAGTTAAAGCTCTTGCAATGACACCACCCTTGCTTGTCCAGGTGGGCCCCAAATTCAGTGGCAAGTGTCCCTGTAAGTCAGAGGAGGCAGACAGGAGAGGAGCAGTCAACATGACCAAGGAGGTGGACGTGATACAGCCACAAATCAAGGAATAGGACGGTCACTGGGGCTGGAACAGACAAAAAGCCAGGCACAGATTCCCCCCTAGGCCCACTGAAGGGAGGCTGGCCCTCCCAGATTTTGCACTTTTAGCCTCCAGAACTGTGAGAGAATAAATTTCTGATTTTCTAAACCACCAAATATGTGGTAATTTGTTATGTCAGCCTTAAAGTCACTTACTAGGAATAAAGTTACTTACTAGTTCTGCAATTCTGAGAAAACTTCCTAAATTCATCTGCAAAATGGGGAATCTAATGGTACCTCCATTGCAGAGCTGTTGTGATGATCAACATGGAAAACAACCAACGCTCTGGGCAATGGTACCGTCAACATCATTGCTGTCATTGCCACACGAAGGCAATTAAAGGGAAGGATAAACCACAGGGCTCATAACAGGCTAGTGCACCTCAAGAGTACATTTCCAAGGCTTTTGGCTGGTCCTGTCCGGGCTGTCTGGCCACACTGATGGCAGTTAGAATGGGCACAAACTATCTATTCCACAAGAGGCAGTAGTGAGGGCATTGGGAGGTTTCTCCCTTCCCTCAGACCTGGCAGCCCAAAAAGAAATGCTAAGTCCTAGGAAACTAGCCTCAGAGAAGAGGAAGAGGCGTTCCATGCTCTTTGCCATTCTTATGAAGCATCTTGTCTTCTCTAAAGCTTTCTGCAAATCGCTCTGGATGGGACCTGCCAGAAGAAGCTTTCTTGTCCATTTTCTTCCTACATCCTTCTACACAGTTCTTGGGGGAAAGGGACAGTGGATTTTGAGGGCACTGGGAAGAGTGGGTAATTCTAGAACAGTTGTGTCACCTTGAAGCATCAGGCTCAAGGAATAAAACCCATTCCCTTTATGATTCTGGGTAGTAACGGCATGGCCATGGGCTCACTACAGGATCACAGGCAAGAAAAACAATCTTACTTTTTTGTAATGGTGACTTTACCCATTAAACAGAAACTTCATGACCCACTGATTCTTGAGGGATATCTGTGCAGGTTGGTGGAAGTGAGAGAAAGATGCAAACACAGACAAACACACGTTTGTTGCCTTAGGGAGAAGAAGGTGACTGTGTCCTTACAGACCATTTCTTATGTCTTGTCACTAATTCACCAATCAACTGGTGTCTTTCCCTTTGTGAAGGTCAACTTCCATATTTTTCTTTCCTCCTGTTTTCCAAATCCCTTTTCCTTCTGTGGGCTTTTTCTTTTCTTAGTTAAAATGGCAGCATAAAATGTATAAAAATAGACAAGGTGCTTGAGTAGGGCTTGGCAGCCTGACAGTATTGCAAACAGGAGCCAGAGGTGCAGGGTGTACACATGTGATCTTCCTGCCACGGAAGGACCTACCTTAAGGGGCCCCAAAGCCTCCTGGAGGCAAGATAGTACCCTGCTCACTCCTGGCAAACCCTGCGAGGCATGGACATCTAGTGGCTGCTGAGGATAATGCCTCTGGGATGCAGGTCAGGCTGGGGAGTGGTCTACTGTGGGCTTTACAGGAGCTCAATTATCCTGGGGGGCTTCTCAGGGGGGTTAGTGGTAAAGAATCTGCGCCTGCTGATGCAAAAGATGCACTGAACCCTGCCTGGGTGGGGAAGATGCCCCGGAGAAGCAAATGACAACCCACTTCAGTATTCTTGCTGGGGAAATTCTATGCACCGAGGAGCCTAGCAGGCTGCAGTCCATGGGGTGGCAGAGAGTCAGTCACGACTGAGCATGCGTGCAAGTATCCCGGGTCCCCTAAGAGCCAGTCCCCTGGATGACCATTTCCTCCACTTCTTTTTTTTTTCCATTTATTTTTATTTGTTGGAGGCTCATTACAGTATTGTAGTGGTTTTTATTAGGGGTCCAAAGTCATTCAGAATGGCTCTGTGGAAGACCATGGTTAGCCCCGCCCAGAGAAGTATGAGAGTACCTGCATACAAAAGCACAGAAGACAGGCATTAGCAAGTGTCTTCAAGCCCCTGGTTTAAACGCCAATTAGCCACACACTGCCATCTTGACTGAAGGGCTGAGCTCAGAATTGACACAGGCTCTGATATTAATTAGTTGTGTGGCTCTAGCTAAGTCACTATGCCTCTCTGAACTCCATTAATAACATCTGTTAAATGAGAGGTTAAGTCCAGATGATCTCCAAGATCCTTTTTAGCTTTAATACTCAGTGACCTATGAGTCTTTTTAGTAGCTGGGAAAATACAGTCTGCTCTGCTTTGGATCTCTGCTTTGGCACTGTGGATCTCTTAGATTCAACTGAAGAAATCATCTGCTTCTCAACTTCATGGCGCATATCCAAAACTTGGCTACAATCCCAAAGGATCAACCTTCTTCACAAAGCTTCATATCTGGGGAAGGCTAGGAATCATGGACTATGAGAGCTGGAAGGAATTTTCTAGTCCATTGCTTTAATTCTAGAAATGAAGAAACTAAGGTTTAGACCTGTGTTAAGATTTGTCACACGTCTAATCAGTGGCAGAAAGGGGACTAGAACTCAGCTGTCCTACTCTTCGTGCAGGTACCCAGCTGCTGACACAGCCTGGCCCGATCACTGACTGGCTTCTTCAGCTCTATCACAGCAGTCTCTCTGTAGGAAACCACCAGTGAAAACACTCTTAGCACAGGAGTTCTTCTTCTCTCATCTCCAAGTGTAAGTCTTCCTCTTCTTATTCCCTGATGGCACCACTCCAAATCAAGGAAGCAGTCAGAATCAGGGACTGTGAGGAGCAACAGACAGATGGCTAGATGATACTCGAGGGACAGGATTCGAGGTTCCAGTGTCACTTTCTGTTCAAAGGGGCTGTGTGCTGCCGTGGCCCCACAGCCTCCCTGGTCCAGTGGATAGTTTCCAAGACACTCCCTTAGTCTCACTGGCCTACAAAGGGCAAAGCCATCCTATCTAGAACTCCGTGGGCTGCAAGAAGCTTGGGCATACTCATCAATATCACTCACAAATATTTACCAGGAGACTGCCTCATTACTAAGCATTGGTTTGATCCTACCCTTCCATCCACCTCCACAACATTTGCTGGGCCTGGTGCTGAACACATGGGGCCTGAATTTGCTCAGATCAGCCAGGCAGGCTCCTCTTTTCTCGAGCAGGAGCAGCCGTATTCCAGTGGACCATCCAGACCTGGGGCTAGGGTCTCCTCTGGAACTCTACCAGCTCAGTGCCAGCTGTGGCAAAAAAAGGAACTTCTCAATAGTAGATTTCTGATTCTCCTCCGTGGATTCCTGACAGGCTAGATTCACAGCTGTGAGTAAGACGGGAGTGCCCAGCTTGAGGGCTTCCCAGGTGGCACTAGTGGTAGGGAACCTGCTGCCAATGCAGGAGTAGCAGGTTTGCTCCTGAATTGGGAAGATCCCTTAGAAGAGGGCATGGCAACCCACTCCAGTTTTTTTGCCTGGAGAATCCTACAGACAGAAGAGCCTGGCAGGCTACAGTCCATAGTGTTGCACAGAGTTGGACACGACTGAAGTGACTTACCATTCACACACGCACGTCCTGCTTGAAGCTGATGATGTGCAAATGGGGCTTAGTTAAGAGAGCAAACAGAGCTACTAACAACCCAGATGGAACTAATCTCCATTTCTTTGATCATTAGGTTGGTGCAAAAGTAATTGCAGTTTTGCATTATTGAATTTTGCTGTTATTGGAATATATTCTTAAATAAATGTATGTTATACATCATTTTAATGTGCATTTCTCGCTTTATTATTTTTTTTTCTGCTGATGAGTTACTACTTGCTGTTATTTTATATTTATTTTAGACTAGGGAAATGATGTCAGACAAAAAGCAAATTCAAGCCATTTTCTTGTTCGAGTTCAAAATGGGTCATAAAGCAGTGGAGACAACTCACAACATCAACAATGCAACTGGCCCAGGAACTGCTAATGAATGTACAGTGCAGTGGTGGTTCAAGACGTTTTGCAAGGGATATAAGAGCCTTGAAGATGAGTGCAGTGGCCAGCCTTCGGAAAAGGATGACCAACTGAGAGGATCATGGAAGCTGATCCTTTTACAACTACACAAAAGTTGCCGAAGAACTCAACATTGACCATTCTACAGTCAGTAGAATGCAGAATGCTTCACATGCATTTGAAGCAAATTGGAAAGATGGAAAAGCTCTGTAAATGGCTGCCTCACCAGCTGACCACAAATCAAAACAACCGTGGGTTTGAAGTGTCATCTCTTATCGTATGCAACAATACAAACGACTTCTCAGATTAGGCTGTATGACAAAAAGTGGATTTTACGCGGTAAGTGGTGACGATCAGCTCAGTGGTTGAACTGAGAAGCGCTCCAAATTTGCATCAAAAAAAAGGTCATGGTTACTGTTTGGTGGTCTGCTGCCAGTGTGATCCACTACAGCTTTCTGAATCCTGGTGAAACCATTACACCTGGAAAATACGCTCAGCAGATGGATGAGATGCACTGAAAACTACAATGCCTGCAACCGGTATTGGTCAACAGAAAGGGTTCAGTTCTCCATGACAACACCCAACCTCATGTAGCACAACCATCGCTTCAAAAGTTGAATGAAGTGGACTATGAAGTTTTTGCCTTATCCACCATATTCACCTAACCTCTCGACAATCAACGACCACTTCTTTAGGCATCCTGACAACTTTTTGCAGGGAAAACGCTTCCACAACCAGCAGGAGGCAGAAAATACTTTCCAAGAGTTCATCGAATCCCAAAGCATGGATTTTTACTCTACAGGAATAAACGGATTTATTTCTTGTTGGTAAAAATTTGATTGTAATGATTCCGATCTTGATTAATAAATATGTATTTGAACCTAGTTATAATGATTTAAAATTCAAGGTCTGAAAGCACAATTATTTTTTCACCAACCTAACAGTAATTGCGACTGAAACAAGTTAAATAAAGGATCTACCTTCTCAGCCCCTCCTCTCTCTCCCTTCATGCTACACACATCTCATATACCCTTCAATGAAGTTTTGTTTTCCTTTTATCTTCTGGGTGTGCTGCACAGTATATGGTATTAGTTCCCAGCCCAGGGGTGGAACCGGGACCCCCTGCATTGGCAGCTAGGAGTCTTAACCAATGGACTGCCAAGGAAGTCCCTCACTGAAGTTTTTTATGCACTGTTCCCCCACCTTGCCTCTGCCATGAACTCTACGCAGAGTGAACATACTGAACATTTTTCTAACAGTGATGAAAACACCAAACTCAGGATTTGAAGACTGGATTGAGATGCTGACTCTGTTGCTTTCTGGGTGTATGACCTTGAGTATGTTATTTGCTTGCCTGAGCTCAGTACCTCCACCCATAAAATGGAGACAACTATGGCAACTGTGTCACCGGGTAAAGGAAGATTAAACAAGAACAGATCCATCCATCTAGCCAGCAGACAAACATCCCAGTAAATATCTCTTGAAGGAGATGAATGAAACCTGAGTTCTTACTGACTGGAAGAAAACTCTGGAGAATCACTTCTACTACCCAAGTTCTAGACATCTGAGCTCTGCCAGGGTTCAAGGACTGGCTCCCCACTTTACTATGTGATTTTAGGTCACATATTAACTATTAACTCGTTATTATTTGACTGCAAATGCATAATAAAATGTTGGTAAACAATGGGGAACCCAACTTACCAACAATGGAACTACTTTCACTCCATTCAGGGACGTCAAAAATTCCCTGGAATATTTAAAGAGGTTTCAGGTTACTGGGCAGCAGAGAATGCTGAGATAAGGGTGTGGCACAACCCAAGAGAACTGAGAGATCCAGGACCTCCTCTTCTTAAGCAAAAGCTCACGTGCAGGTGGTGGAAAAGCAAGCTTGCCAAGGCAGAGGGGGGCGGGGCACAAGGAAAGGCGCCTGGGGGTAAGCATCACTAAACCAATGCCATATTCTACCAGCTGGCTTTCCAGGGCTGAGCCACAGATGGCCCCACCCCCACTAGGCAGAGAAAGGGGCAGTCGTTTTCCCCAGGGGGAAAAGGCCGACCAAGTTCTGTTCCCTCTCCCATACTGGTCCACCCAATGCCCGGGGATCTCCTCTCACCAAAGTATGGGCAGGTTGCTACGCAGTTCTTCCCAGGCACTCCAGGCAACAAAGAAGAGCTGGTGAAGCTCCTGGGGCAGAGGGTTTAAGACCCACTCGCTCCAATCTCTGGGTGCAGCGAGGGGAAAGGGCGCAGGGCTGCAAGAGTGAGAAGCCGGGGCTCCTCTGCATGAATGAACGACTGGTTGTGCCGCGGTGGCTGGGAGTTCACCTCGATCCTTCCCGTTGGTGGTTGTGCTGTCCCAGGTTGTCATTCCCCTAGCTCCCCGCACTTAGTCTTTCCTTCCACTGTTTGCCTCCCCCGCAACCCTCATTAAGAAAAAGATCATTTAAAGCCCCAGTTAAAGCCGAGGAGAGGTGAGGAAATGTGCGAGGGAGGCGGGGGGCCCTAATCGGCATCTGTGCAGCAGCGCCCTGGACGCCCCCGCGTGCCCCCCCACCCCAGTGCAGCTCCTAACTCCGAGCATGCAGCCCGGGCCGAGCGGCAGGTCGCCCCGTCAGCAGTCGGCGGGGGTGAGGATGACGCGGTCGGGGCGGGAGGCCGGCCAACAGCAGCAGCCCCGCGGCGGGCTGCCGCGCCTCCGGCTCCAGGGGCCGTAAAGCCCACCGCACCCAGAGCCCGAAGGTGCGGGGCGGGGGCGGGGGGCCCCCCCCAGCGCAGTCACTCCGCAGCAGCCCCGCGCCGCTCCAGCCTATCAGCGGCCGCCCGGCCGCTCCCTCCGATCGGACCAAAATAGCTGCGAACGCCTGCGACTTGCGCGCGGCCCCTCACTTGACGCTCACTCCGGCTCCCTCGCCCGGCCCGCTCCCCGCGTCTAGAGGGGGCGGGGAGGAAACGGCCGGGGCGGGGGGTGGGGGGTGGTGGGGGAGAGAGGAAGGAAGGAGGAAGGCAGGGAGGAAGGAAGGAAGGAGAGAGGAAGTCGGACGGAGGCGCGGAGCTCGGGGCTGCGCGGCGCGGGCCGGCGCGGCGCTGGAAGGCGCCGGCGTTAACCCCTCGAGGGCAGGCAGCGGAGGGGGAGCGGTGTTAATACATAAGAGCACTGCATCACGCTAATCTTCTCCCCAGAACAGTATGCGTCAGCAGTACATTCACGTTCTGACTGAAGGACAAAAGGATGAGAGAGCAGTCTGCGTGGCTGCTGCCTGCAACACCGCGAGCCCGGCGCGAGGAGGAGACGGTGGGCGCCGCGCGCAGGGGCCCCGCTGCTGCTGCCGCCGCCGCTAGCGAGCGAGGACCATGTTCTCGGGCTCCGGAGCGTTCCCCGCAGCCGCGACCCCCGCAGCTCACGCCGCCGCCAGCGCCGGGGCCGCTGCAGCAGCAGCAGCAGCTCGCGGGCAGCGCAGCCGCTGAAGGCGCCGGGGGCCGGAGCCCCGAACTCGCTCTCTCCGCACAAAGCCAGAGCCGGCGGTGCGCCGGGCGCCCGGCTGCGGCGGGCGATTCCGCGCCCCCGGACTCCCCCAAAGGGCCTGCGGTTCCGGGCGACCCGATCGCCGCCGCCGCTGCCGAGCTCCTCCAGCCGGCGGACCAGGTCCCAGCGCTGCCTCCACGCCGCTGCCCCTCGGGGGGCTGGACGGATTACTGCTCGATGCACCAGCAGCCGGCGGACTGGGAAACTCAGCCCAGTTTGGGGCTTTTTAACCCTTAAGAGAAGAGGCGAGGAGAGAAGGGGGTGTGTGTCGAAGAGGGAGGGGGCAAAGGAGCGGCGGACACCTCCTCTTAACTCTCGCAGCACCGCGAGCGAACGACTGCATCAGCTGCCTCGGGCCGGGAGCGGCCGACACCAGGAGAGGGGGCAGCGCGGCGGCGGCGAGCACGGCCTGGGAGGCTGCGGGGCGCCCTCTTACTCCCCGCCGGGTGGCAGCCCCGGAGCGGGCCGGGGGCGCCGGAGGCATAGTCCGGCGATGAAGCGGCATCCTCCTCGGCTGGTGCGAGCCGGGGCCAGGGTCCAAGGACAAAGCCGGGAAACGCTGGCGGCGCCCCGCCTCGGGCGGAGGGGGGGGCATGCACCTGCATAGCCCGCCGGGCCTCGGCTCTCCCGGCGCGCCTCAACTCCGCGGCTCCGCTCGCCGGCTCCGGATTTACTAGAAGCCATTTTGTCTCCCCCCACCCCACCCCTCCCCTCCCCTCCCCTCTGACCTCCCCGCCCCCTCGACTTCCCCCCTTTTGTTAATTAAAACTAAGAAGTGAGAATGGGAACGAGGTGGCCAGCTCCGGCGGAGAACGCTTAAGGACACCACGCCAGTTCTTCCCTTCCTTCCGAGGTAGGTGACAGGGAATGATGGGGTGGGGATGGTCGCCTCGGGGGGAGAGCAAGTCCCAGCTTTCCGAGGGCTGGCCTGGGGGGGGGGGGGCGGCGCTGGTAGCCGAGGGGCCACTCTTTAGTTTTGGCATGATTTTTTTTTTTCTTCCCGGGCCGATCTGCTCCGTCTCTCTAATCGCCCCCTCCCCACCTCCTTCTCCAGATGGAAAGAGGAGCTCCTAGCTCACTTAAGCCGGGGTAGGGCTGGTTCTCCTTTCCGAGCCAAAATCCCAGGCGATGGTGAATTATGAACGTGCCACACCATGAAGCTCTTGTGGCAGGTAACTGTGCACCACACCTGGAATGCCGTCCTGCTCCCCGTCGTCTACCTCACGGCGCAAGTGTGGATTCTGTGTGCAGCCATCGCTGCTGCCGCCTCCGCCGGGCCCCAGAACTGCCCATCCGTCTGCTCGTGCAGTAACCAGTTCAGCAAGGTGGTGTGCACCCGCCGGGGCCTCTCCGAGGTCCCTCAGGGGATTCCTTCCAACACCCGGTACCTCAACCTCATGGAGAACAATATCCAGATGATTCAGGCCGACACCTTCCGCCACCTCCACCACCTGGAGGTCTTGCAGCTGGGCAGGAACTCCATCCGGCAGATCGAGGTGGGGGCCTTCAACGGCCTGGCCAGCCTCAACACCCTGGAGCTGTTCGACAACTGGCTGACGGTCATCCCCAGCGGGGCCTTTGAATACCTGTCCAAGCTGCGGGAGCTCTGGCTGCGCAACAACCCCATAGAGAGCATCCCCTCTTATGCCTTCAACCGGGTGCCCTCCCTCATGCGCCTGGACCTGGGGGAGCTCAAGAAGCTGGAGTACATCTCCGAGGGGGCCTTTGAGGGACTGTTCAACCTCAAGTACCTGAACTTGGGCATGTGCAACATTAAGGACATGCCCAACCTCACCCCGCTGGTGGGGCTGGAGGAGCTGGAGATGTCAGGGAACCACTTCCCAGAGATCAGACCTGGCTCCTTCCATGGCCTCGGCTCCCTCAAGAAGCTATGGGTCATGAACTCACAGGTCAGCCTGATTGAGCGGAATGCTTTTGATGGGCTGGCCTCGCTGGTGGAACTCAACCTGGCCCACAATAACCTCTCTTCTTTGCCCCATGACCTCTTCACTCCCCTGAGGTACCTGGTGGAGTTGCACCTACACCACAATCCTTGGAACTGTGATTGTGACATTCTCTGGCTAGCCTGGTGGCTTCGGGAGTACATACCCACCAATTCCACCTGCTGTGGCCGCTGCCACGCTCCCTTGCACATGCGAGGCCGCTACCTGGTGGAGGTGGACCAGGCCTCCTTCCAGTGCTCCGCCCCCTTCATCATGGATGCCCCTCGGGACCTCAATATCTCGGAGGGTCGGATGGCGGAACTTAAGTGTCGGACTCCCCCCATGTCTTCTGTTAAGTGGTTGCTGCCCAATGGGACAGTGCTCAGCCACGCCTCCCGCCACCCACGGATCTCCGTCCTCAATGACGGCACCTTGAACTTTTCCCACGTGCTGCTCTCAGACACTGGGGTATACACGTGCATGGTGACCAATGTGGCGGGCAACTCCAATGCCTCGGCCTACCTCAATGTGAGCACGGCCGAGCTCAACACCTCCAACTACAGCTTCTTCACCACGGTCACAGTGGAGACCACCGAGGTCTCGCCCGAGGACACAACACGCAAGTACAAGCCTGTTCCTACGACGTCCACTGGTTACCAGCCGGCCTATACCACCTCTACCACGGTGCTCATCCAGACCACCCGTGTGCCCAAGCAGGTGGCAGTGACCGCGACGGACACCAACGACAAGATGCAGACCAGCCTGGATGAAGTCATGAAGACCACCAAGATCATCATTGGCTGCTTTGTGGCAGTGACCCTGCTCGCTGCTGCCATGTTGATTGTCTTCTATAAACTTCGCAAGCGGCACCAGCAGAGGAGTACAGTCACAGCCGCCCGGACAGTAGAGATTATCCAGGTGGATGACGACATCCCAGCGGCGGCACCCGCGGCAGCAACAGCAGCTCCGGCCGGTGTATCAGGTGAGGGGGCAGTCGTGCTGCCCACAATTCATGACCATATTAACTACAACACCTACAAACCAGCACATGGGGCCCACTGGACAGAGAACAGCTTGGGGAACTCTCTCCACCCCGCGGTCACCACTATCTCTGAACCTTATATCATTCAGACCCATACCAAGGACAAGGTACAGGAAACTCAGATATGACTCCCCCCCCCCCAAAAAAAAACTTATACAAATGCAATAGAATGCACACACACACAAAGACAGCAACTTTTGTACAGAGCGGGGAGAGACTTTTTCTTGTATATGCTTATATATTAAATCTATGGGCTGGTAAAAGAAACAGATTATATTAAAATTTAAAAAAGAAAACAAAACAAAACTATTTTCTAACTTGTAAGTTCTATTTAAAGGGGGTAGGGGAGGGTACCTTGGGAATGTTGTGGGGCAGAAGTCACAAGTCAATTTGCTATGTGGCCAGAAGGGATTTCTGGTATAAGGTTGAAACTGCTAAGATAAACTTAAAACACCAACAAACATCCCTAAAGAGTTAGGGCTCAGGCTGCTGAGGGGTGGGGTGGGGGTAGATGGAATCTATCATTTTTTTTAGAAGATGCTTCATAGGACCCAGGACTACCCATTTCTATAGACATCTTTCTTAGGCTGAGAGTTGTCTTTGCAGATCTACCTTATTTAAACCACCCCCCCCCCCAAAAAAAAAAGCACTAGGGATTTGTACTGTGCTTAGAATGTTGAGAGGCAGTAAATTTTTCTTCTGAGGCCAAGGGGAAGACAAATCTGTAACACGGTGTTTTAAACAGGAAAATCACCCAAACTCAAACAAAACCCTCAAGGGACTGAGGGTGTGCACCCCTGTGCACAGGTCTTCTTGGCTTGTGCACTGGGATACCGCGTACCCCGCCTGACGGAGTGCAGAAGGAAGGAGCAGAGAAGGAAGGGAGCTGGCGTAGCTCACAGTCAGATGCTTTCACATTGTACCAGATTCCTGCAGTTGGGCTTAACCCACTCTGTGCAAGGCATGTGTCTGTTCAGGGCTTCCCAGGTGAAGGAGGTGGCTCCTGAAGGGGGCGTGGGGGCACCAGAGGGGGATGGGAGGGGAGAGCAACAGGGAAAAGGTATTCACAGGAGGCCATACATCAGCATGGTGCCATGTCCACCTGTTGTTCCCAGTATCTGGCAAATGACTGTAGACAATGATGGCATTTGATGATTTTCTTTTATAAAGGGTTTGTTTGTTTTAAGGTGGAGAAAGGGAGGAGAGGCCAGGAGTGGGAGGCTTGGGGGAGTGGAAGCTTTTCTCATGCTTGTGATTTGGTGACTATTCTAAATGCTGATTCATTAGGGATTATTACGGCTGATGTCAATGGGCTGTGGTGATGGGTGGGGGGCAGAAGACGGGGAGAGAAGAAAAGGGGGAGACAGAGAAGGCACAGGCTCATTTAAAGTGATGAAGCCTTTCCTCACCAAGGATGCTTTGGAAAAAAAGATCTGAAATCCACAGTTTGAACAAAGTGATGCACACGCGCACAGAGTGAGTTGGCCGTGGAGTCCTGTTGAATGTAGCACAGTGGGGCGAAAGGCTTCCCTCTCCCAGGCCTGCCTCAGGAGGAGGGGAAGAGAAAGGGTGGGCATGGGTGGGGAAGGCAGAGATCTCTGTTATGCTGGTCCATTTAATGATGTAACTTTACTTATTATTTTAGCTTTAAAAGGAAATAAAGGGTTCAGATTTGAAACGGGGGTGGGGTGGGGGGGTGGGGAAACGCCAACAAAAGAACATTGATTGTAATGTGAGAAAAGTGTATTTTTGTATTTTAATAAATATTGTTCAATTTTTAATTCAATGTCCCCAAAGGGTTAAATTGAGTAAGACCCTGAACCTATAGCTTCTTATAAGCATCGACTGAATCATTTCTATTTAAAGGAATAAAGGGGAGGGGAGGACCATGTTCAATTTCTTTTAAAGTATGGGAACACGTTGAAGCTGTCAACCACTTTTCCTTAGCTTAAATAAAAGTAACCCGATTCTAGTGCACCTTTCACAAGCTAAGTGTGTTAGTCCCTGGCTCTGTTGGGGGTAGAACCGAATTTCCTGTGCCCTGGAAAAGCGGGGGAAATGGGTCAGCCTCAGCTCCTGGGACCTGGCCAGGAGTTAAATGCCACCTCAGCAGAAGCTGCTGGTCAGACAGTACCAGCTTTCCTGGGGGACCGGGACTGAAGAGGACTGCAATAATGCTGCTGGGCTTAAAAGATCCCTCTGGCTGGGCTGCTCCCATTCTCCGGGTACTAAATAAACAAACGTGTCTCTCGGTGGTGGTGGTGGTGGGTGTCGGTCTCCTGATGCTTAGCTGAGGAGTGTCATTCAGGCAGGCTGCCTGAACTGGGACCCTGCGTCTCTTCAAGCGCCAGTATTTATACTAATGCAGGGAATCGGGACTGAGTGGGTGTGATCTCCCTGGCGCTGAACAGGGAGAGAGGCGGCAGCACTTTACAGCAGTTGGCTAAGAAAGGGCCAATTCTTAATCCTCCTCTCTCTCTTTCTCTGTGTATTTTGCTTATACAAAATTTCTGGGTATCCGTGTTTGTGGCAGCATGTATGCATGGGCTCACACTTTAAGAAACTGCTATTCATGTTTCTAGGCTACAAAGATGCATTCCCTCTGCCTGTCCTCTGCTACCCTACCCCCAATAAAAAAGAGAGAAAACTGCAGCAGAAAAAAGGGTGGGACTTGGCGAGGACCAGCTGAAAAATGCAAGAAATCACCCTCTTTCCTAGTGCCATAGGCACAACTCAGGCTGTCTATTAGAACAGCTTCCTGGGTACACATTCAGAGGTGATTGTGAAGGAAGGAGCGGCCTCAGAAGCAGAGGGTGTGGAGCCCATTTCCTCCCACCCCTGCTCTTCTGACAGCTTTCTGGGCAGTCAGGGAACTATGCAGTTGCTGTGAAATGACAAAGGCTTGGGGGCTGAATAGACATCTGAGGAGAGAGGTGAAGACACAGGCCTGAAACATTCCTGGGGAAGAGTCCTAAGAACAAACGCACCTGTCCTGGGGGTGGGGCATATTCAAGTTCTGGAATCTAAGGGAGAAGTGCTTTCCTGAAGGAACGTCAGAGGATGTTGTGGAGACCGGATATGGTTCACGGGCTTGAGTGTCCTTAGAGCTGTTGGGGGGGTTCCTTTGCTCACTGGGCCTGCTCCCTGACCTGGGCACTGGTTCAGCCTTTAGAGTGGCAACGCTCCTTCACCATGGTGTTGAGTACGCCCTCCTCTGTAGCAGGCACTTGGGTCAACTTTTCAGAGAGGGGTCCCCTGAGCACCGGAAGTGCCACCATTAATGCTGGGCAGGAGACTCATCCTCGGCCTAGCCAAGCTGTAGGGTTTGTTACCTGAGAATGGAACATGGGTTGGCAGCTTGCTAGATTGGGGCGGGGAAGACTTATAGCAATGTGTTAGAGGGCATAGAGTGCTGTTGATTATATGGAGTTACGGAGTTTTCATGACAGAATTTTTTAAAGGCCATGAAAAATCATGTAGTCTAATCCCTTCACATTTTATAATCAAGGAAACGGAGCCCCAGAGCAACTGAATGATATAGTCCAAGGTCACACTGCTAATTAGGGGAGAGTTGGGATTGAAAGCTAGGTCTCCTGATTCCCCAAACCAATGTGATTTCTCATTCAGGCTCCCAAGAACAAATTTCCTTCATGGCCAGTATGAAAATGAGACCTTCCTATAGATACTACTGTGCTCTTTCCTCCTCCCTCTTGGAGCTGTCCAGTCTCCTTCAAACCAGCTCTACTGAGCACGATTCTGACCAGAGGGGCCCCAGAGCTGGCCCAAGGGCCACGTGTGCTCACTAAGGAGTTGGATTCTCAGGACTACACAAAATAGCTGCTTGATTCTTCAGTTCAATGGCAGACAGAAACCACAGGAATCCCACAGAGGGCAACTGCCAGGTAAAAGGTGACGCAGACAAGGCTGGGTGCTCCCAGTGGGAACGCAGGCTTGGTCCTTCCCAACCTTGGCCTGGGGAGCTGTGCAGAGTAAAGGACTGACAGAGGTCTCAGAGCACCTCTCAGAGCACCTCGTGCACAGTGCAGTGGTTTCTGCTTGTTTGGCTGAACAGTGAGACTGTTTGGGGGAGGCGGGGGGCTCCTTAACTCTTCTCCATTGCATCTGCCCTAGCCCCAGCTCTAAAATCATGATCTGATTGCTACTCCCATAATCTGCTCTAGGGCATTTTATGACTCTTTGGTCATAAAGCTGCATCCTATTGGCAGTGAGGGTAGAGGAGACAAACTAGTTTCTAAGGCCTAGGGACATCAACTTTATCATGGCTGTTAATATGTACCAAAGCTGGTGGGGCATGGGGGTGGTGGTAGGAGGGAGGGCGGGCAGCATATTAATAGTAGGGTCTCTTCAAGACAATTCCTATTAATGGGGAAGAGGTCCAGAGTCCATGCTATTCACAGTGAAGAGCTCTGGCTCACCTCAGTAGAGCTGGGTAGAGATTAACAGAAGGCTAAGTGGGCTTCACTCAGCCCAGGCTACTACCTCAGGGGCCAGGGCCCACAATTATGGCTCCAACATTTTACTGCAACAAAGCAGTAGGGGCTTAAAATCAGAGAAGAAAAAGAAGAGAAAAAGAGAACATTTATACCCAAACATATGTCTGATTTTATCTCCTCTGCTGGCACTCTGTGCTCCATGCCATCGGCTAATGCAGGCACTGTTCACGCCATTTCTAAATCCTGCCTCAGCTAAACTGCAAGGCACTTTTGGCTCAAAGCACCTCTCTGGGTTTCCATCCATTCAGAAAGCACCCTTTCCCCCAGAGGGGGAAAGAATGGTTTGGGCAGTGGATTAAGGTTGTTTTCATCTTTGCTTTATATTGAGATGAAGTGAATTGCTTCTTGGAGCAGGGATAAAGGCTTCAGGAAGCAGATCAGTGAAATATACATGTCTGCAAAGCAATACAGCATAGTGCTTGCAAGTACAGACTCTGGAGCCAGTCTCCCCAGGCTGAATTCCAGCTCTATCACTTACTAGCTGTGTGACTTCAGACAAATACTCATTTTCCTCATCTCTAAAATGGAAATAATATTGGTGTCTACCTCAATACTTCGTAGGTTGTTGTAGGAATTAAAATTTGATGATATTACATAAGGGGATAGACCAACTGACCAGCCTCCATCACCTCCTCTATTATTGAACTTCATCCATGTCCAAAGAGAGAATACGCCTGCTGAACTAGTCTAGTGAGGAGGGATGGTCACCCAGAAATCTTGGGGAGCACGACAGCACTGTCTACAAGCCCAAGCACGGTGGGCAAGATGGGTTTACTTTTCTTCTTTGTGCGCTATTCTTTAATGAGCCCTTTAGTTGACCCAAGGCACTGTCTTAGCCCAGGAACAGATTACCTTTTCTTCTGGCGAGTCAGGAGAGAGGAAAGGTGCTACAGCTGGTGGTGATGGTGCCCAAGCTGAGAGCTGGGATAGGAGATACTACCAGAAACCCTGGTCCTTTGCCAAGAGGGTAATAAGCCCCCTAGTGTCTTCTATCACCTTGTTTCTTTATCAGGGTGCTTTACCAAGGGAGGAGGGCCCACGGAGGCACCAGGAAGGAGAAAGGAGCACAGAGAGGGCTGTTGGGGCTTCAGAGCAGTTTTGGGGGGCTTAGAGGAAAGGAAAATAGGACAGGAGAAAAAGCACCATAATCTGAGCAAGTGAGAGTGGAATGGAGCTATGTGGCAGACACAGAGGCTAAGGGGCTGCAATGCAGTTCGGGAGGAAAGCCAGGGAGATTCCTGCCCTCACAAACAGAAGGCTGGCTGGACCCTGCATGGGGGGAGGACCGGCAGTGTGAAATTCATGGCACGGAGCAGAGGAGAAGAAAGGCAGGGAGATCAACTTTCCAAGAGAAGCCTAAGAAAGCAAGCATTTGATTTCCTAATGAGAGGCTAGAATTAGATTTTAGCATGATCACAGGTTTCATCCTCTGGAACATGCCAGCTTTGCTGTCAGTACTTGGGCCAAACCACCTACCCACGACAGTCCTGTTCCCGATGCTGGAGGCTGTCCACTGCTGGGCGGGGGGCGGGAGATGCTGGAGGCTGTCCACTGCTGGGAGCAACCCCTCCCTCAGGGCTGTAATCAAATTCTGATCCTGACAGGCTCCCTCCTTTCTAAGAAGGTACAGTCATGGGAGAGGAGAAGAGCGGGTATAGCAGCTCACTGTTTATCCACAACAAGAGTATTATACGGTGGGGGATGTTATATAAATCATGTTTCCCCATAAAAATCATGACGACTGCGAGTACGGTGATGCACGTGGACCCTGGCAGTGAGTCAGAGAGACGAGGCCGGGGCCTGTGGGGGATAGCCCTGAGAGAGGAGACTCTCTTGGCCAAGGAAGGTAGCATCTGAAAGGATGGTGCTGTCATCTCTAGTTTAGCCGGGTAAAGATTTTTGGACCTGTAGTAGGGAAGGAGTAAGACTGAGAGGCCACGCTAACGTCAGGTGTGGGGATTGGATGGACCAAAGTGGTACTTAGCTTTTCAGGTTCATCCATTCTGTGCGCCTAGAAACAATACCAGAGCCATTACTAAAGTTGAGATTAATTACTAAATACCAAAGGAAGAGCCCTTGATCTACTTGTTTTCTTAATATCCATTCACCTGCTTGTATCTCCCATTAATGAAATGCACACCCTCCATTCCTTCTCCTGTCACACCTCCCCCCCCCCCCCGCCCAGTGTGTGTACAACTGT
Source organism: Cervus canadensis (assembly GCF_019320065.1). Classification (NCBI taxonomy): domain Eukaryota; kingdom Metazoa; phylum Chordata; class Mammalia; order Artiodactyla; family Cervidae; genus Cervus; species Cervus canadensis. Next base: position 87,367,176 of record NC_057388.1, on the reverse strand, counting down.
CTGTCATGATAGGACCAAGGATGCCTCGCAAGATCCTTCCATTCTAGAAGCCCAATGGCTCATTCTTCCTTTTCACAGTCCTGTTTCCTCTTCTGAGGCAAGTCCTTAATCTGTAGTTTCTTACATTTCACAACCCTGGTTTCCCTGTCTGTGCAGGTGGGGATGTAGTCACCAGATAAGCCACTCTACCCGTTCCATGAGTCAGCAAGGATGACGGAGATGAGCTTTCGCACACGAACTGTTCCCTGTGCAAAGTTTGGTTTCCTGGCCTCAGGCTACTGTTCCCCAGGCTTTAAAGCCCAACCCACTCACCCAGGTTAATTAAGGACACTCAGACAGGTCCTCCTACTCAGGTTCCACCCTGGAGGTGAACTGAATGAGCTGGAGGCAGTTCCCTGGATAGTGCCCTCATCCTGTCTGCAGGAATGCATAGCGCATCCCTCGCGGCAGGCCCATCACAGTACCAGACTTGGAGCCCAGGCCTCAGATATGGACGGCCTGTTCCCGCAGCCCCCCAGCTGCAGTGGCTCCAGTGATAATCTATTACCACTGCAAGAAGACTTAATTTCTGGACTTAAAGGAAGTCGGATAATACTTTATCCTATTAGCGTCTGCCTGTGTGAATTGACAATGGCTTCCTTCTGACACGACAGTGTATTCTTCCCATTCATCTCTTAAGGGGATGAGTTGGGGAAGTCTGGAGTTAGGATTGGAGGGAGGGCCGAGGAAGAGACTGCTAAAGGAACCAGGGGAAGGGAAGACAGTTTTTCAAGGGGGAATGGGGAGAAGAGACTTAGAGGGATACGGCAAGACTGAGATAGCTCAGAGAGCATGCCTGCATTTCTTTCGGTTTCCCTTGTGAGGAAAGTAGTGGCAGCTGCTGGGGGTGTCGTACGCACGTGTACGAGGAAAAAAGGTTCTGAAGTCACAGAGGAGAAGAAGCTCAAAAGCGGACCGGACTTGGCCTATTCCGTGTGCCTCTGGTTTCAGCTTGTCGGGCTGCAGAGTAACTTTCCCGTTCCTTAATCCCTCTTCCGCATTCCTGTTCTGAGCCCACACCTGCTCTGACCAGTGGCATCAATGTCAGCCGAGGGCCCCTCTGCATCACCTCTGTGTTCTCACAGCTGGTCGACCTGGGAGGGGCAGTGGCCACTGAGGACAGACTGAGTTTCCAGCTTCTGACTTCAGGAAGGTGGAGACAGTGAAGGGAGTTTCCAAGTTAATTCAGAAAATCTAGGTGAACCCTCTTATTTTATTTGTGAGGAAAAGGAAGCCCAGGGAGATGTGACTTCCAGTGCCCGCGAGCTGGTGGTACTGGGACCAGGTCTCTGGGTTCTCAGCCCAGCACCGGCAGGGCTACTGAGACTCATAACGGCAGGGGGCGCCACTGACAGAAGCTGCAAAGTGACCGGTGCCCTCTGGAGTCTGCAAACTGGTGCTGTCCCTTACTTTTTGCTTCCAGGGAAGCAGGGAGAGGAGGGGAAGGCCTTTCATGCCAGTACTTTATCTGGGCTTCACACTCTAAGCCAGATGGTGCCCACACTTGACTTCACTCAAACAACTAGAACTGAGAAATCCAGCAACTTTTCCTTTCTCTTCAACTACGAGTGTTCCAGGGCAGGGGAGTTCTGACAGCTGCCGAGTCAGCACACAAATTAGAAGGAGCATTTGTGGCTAAGGCCACCCTACCCATCTCCATAAAAGTGAAGAGCAGTAAAGAACAGGTAGAAGGAAGTTCTGCAGAAGCTCAATCATGTCAGAGGTCCGTTCAAGGTCAAGTTGACTACTGGAGAAGCAGGGATGTCTCCCCTGGTACTGTAAGCAAGGAGAGACCCTCACAGGAAAAGCTCAGACAGCCTGGGCTGACTCGGGGGCCTGCAGCCAGTGAACGCCTCTTCCCCCATCTCAACAAATCCTCTCTAGGGAAACGACAGAGTGGCCCTGGCTAGAATTCTATCACACACATTTAATTAGAATCTGTCTCCTTCATGATGGTTTCAAGTGAAGTCCCAACAGAAACATTCTAAAATATAGCCGCTTGCAGCCAAGCATCTCTTTTAACCAAGTTAATTTAGCAGAAATTTGCCATCTTGGATCGGGTGGAGTTACCTCTCTTCTCAACTTCAAAGCTGGGAAGAGAAGGGAGGTGGGGAATGCAGAGAAATAAAGAGGAGGGCGGGGGCTTTGAGCAAATGAGTTTCCGTCTATTAAGGAGCGGTAATTTCTGCTGGCTCCCCTAGAGACCGGTCCCCTCCAATAATGGCCTGACTCTAATGATTCCCACTCCTAAGCAACAGCCTGTGTTCTGCTGGTGTTGAGCTGAACCGTGCCAGAGAAATTCCCTTTCTCTCGGAGGTGCTGCTATTCACATTACGCAGGAGAGATTACCAGCCAGGAGAATATACTCTTGGGAGGGGGGACAGAAAGATCACCAGAGAATGTACCTCTCCGAGGCTTGGTGCTGCTGACCTAGAACAAGAAAGGCTGAGAGACAGGCTAGAGGTTAGTGCTAACAGGAAAGGGCAGACACTGGATAGGAGGGAGAAGACAAGAGAAAGCAAAAGCTTAGGCAACTCCTGTCTGACTCTTTGTGACCCCGTGGACTGCAGCCCTCTAGGCTCCTCTGTCCATGGAATTCTCCATGCAAGAATACTGGAATGGGTAGCCATTCTCTTCGCCCAGGGGATCGTTCCGACCCAGGGGAAGATCTCCTGCACTGCAGGCAGATTCTTTACATCTGAGCCACCAGGGAAGCCCCGAGGAGTTGATAAACTTAATGCAAGGCTGTCTGGGAGGCAGTGGGAGGTCATGGGGGTCTGGGTGTGAGTTAAGCTCAGGCATAATGAACAAAAACTGACAGCACCTGAGGTAGACAGCAGGGTAATACGAAAAAGCTGAGTCCATTTCAGGTCCTTAAAAACCGATCACGTTCGGGGCAGAAGCCCAGGCATGTGGGCTAACACTGAAACGGGTGACGACTGAGGCCGCAGTGTCGCTGCGGGTGGGGGTCCTCTTGTCTTGCCCTCTCTCTTCTCGTACTCTGAGGCTGGTGGGGAAAGCGAATGCCACAAACGGCTCTAGGTACTGCCGAGGCTGCTGCCAGCAGGTCTTGAGTCGGGGGCGGGGAGTCCCCTTATTTTGCCCCTGGTGGCTTCCCTGTGATGGAGACGGATTGCTTCCAGCAGGCAGCCTGGCCAGAGAGCCTGCAGTGCAGACAGATGCCCTGGGCCGTAACCAGGATGGCGAGACCCTTTATGGTGCTGCGGCTCAGCTCTGGGGCAGTGCCAGAGCGGCAGGGTGATGTTCCTCAGCCGGATTCATTTCCCCCCAAACCTCTTCAAATATGTGGGCCATGGAGAGAAGCAAATTTAATTAAATTACTGTGTTGTGGGCTGCCCTTCCTGGGCAAGGGCTAAAAACGGGCTCCTGCTGACACTCAGACCCATCTGTGTGTATAGAGCATGCATTTCTTTGTGTTTGGCTGTCAGCAGCTGGGTGGTGCCCACCGCGAGCTGGCAGTGCCCACCGCTCGCCCCGGTAAGCCGGCCCCTTTGCCGCAGCGAGGCAGAGTCAACACTGATGTGGCCGTGGCCCCGTGCGGCTCCGTTGACCTTTTCCTTTCTACTTAAAAGATGACTGAGCGGCACTCCCCCTTCCTCCATCAGTTCCATTCTCCTCCAACGCCTCTCTTGCGGACACCCAGGACTTTCCCGGAAGGCGGTGCCCGAGCCGCGCTGGGGAAGGAGGAATGAATCTGCAGGGAGGTGTGATTCAGAACAGGGCGAGGCAGGGTTTGTTTAGCTTGGCAGGAGATGGAGGGGTCTCCCTGGTGGATCCTCCGGAGTGCCACTTCAGCAATTTCCCACTGGCAGCTCCATGCTGGAGACGGAAACGTGCTCAGGTGCCAGAGCTCAGCAGCAAAGCTCTCGCCCCACGCCGCGTCCCTGCTCGGGCATCGCGGTGGATACAGAGCCCGACTGTCACACACACGGGCGAGGGAGCTCAGTAGCAACTCAAACCTTAACACGTGGAAATCAACACCCCAAAACCAATGCTGGCTATGCTGTTTCCTGTCACCCCACAAGGTCATTTCATCTCCCTTCTGGAGGTTCGGGCCTTACCACTCCAGCTTACAGAATGCCACGAGGGTAAAGAGTTGAGCTGCGGCTGGGTAATGGACGGAGGCGGAATCAGGTGCGCAGAGTCGGGGAGGGGAGGGTGTCTCTTTTTCATTGGAACAGAGACCCAGGAAGACTCAGCTGGGAAATCTCTTCCCTACCTGTCCCCATAGAGAAGGGCGCCATCTCTCATGCCTACACCTGTACTGAATGCCACGCATGGAGCCTGAGAGGGTCGCCTTGTGCTGGGGCAGCAGAGACCATGTAGTGGGCAGCTCGCAGCCGTACTTATGCAGCCCCCGCAGGCCCGGGACATCAGGGCATCACAGACCCCCGGATGACGTGGGCCGTGCAGGCAGCCCTCTCGGGCCCTGGCTCGGCAGGTTTACAGGCAGTGCCACGGTGAGGTTGGAGGACAGAACCTCCCCACCCTAACCTCCAAGCCTCTGAACCTGTTACGTGACAAGGGGCTTGGCAGCCAGGGGATGGCGGTACCCACTGGAGCTCTGCTGCCCTCTAGACACTGCGCCCCGTGGCTCCAGGGTGGTTCTCCTGCGTCACCAGGGCGGTGGGGTGGGGTGGAAGGCAGTGCATCGCATCTGCTGAGGTGTTTGCTGGCTAAGGTTTTTGGCTACAGCAAGATTACTTTAAGGGTTAAGACAAATACTGTCAATTTCAGACCCTGGAGACACCCATCTCAAGAGCCTGGATTGTGCCTGTGGGTCACTTAGACCAGCGGTTCTAAATGATGACAATAGGTGGATCAAAAACGAGAGCAGGCAGGTGGATAAAATGTGGCGACTCTTAAAGAGAATGGATCCAAGAGAATAAGTTTCCTGAGGCTAATAGGCCAAGCAGCAATTGTAGCAGGAAGAGAAGGCAATGCCCAGTGCTAAGACAGAAGCCCTAGAGGACAGGGCCAGTCTTGAAGAATAGGAAATCCAGCAGTCTGGTGATACTTATCCTGTGGCTTTAGAGAAATAAAAAGGTTCCCAGGTATTGTAAAAGGTAAAAGATCTTCCTTCCTTCCTTATCAAATTGGATAGAATAGACCCCAACCGTGATCTTAGGAGTGGAACTGTTATTTAGTCGCTAAGTCATGTCCGACTCTGCAACTCCATGAACTGCAGCATGCCAGGCCTCCTTGTCCTTCACTATCGAAGGCCCCTTAATTCCACCCCATCCACTGTATCATGCTTACTAGGGCATGAGCGTGCTCGCCAAATGACTGGCTCTGATGGCGGGGAGAGAAGCAGATACCTCTTCAGGCAGCCTCTGCCTCAGTCTCTGCGTTACTGGTCCTTCAGTTCAGTTGCTCAGTCGTGTCTGACTCTTTGCGACCCCATGGACTGCAGCACGCCAGGCCTCCCTGTCCATCACCAACTCCCGGAGCTTACTCAAACTCATGTCCATCGAGTCGGTGATGCCATCAAACCATCTCATCCTCTGTTGACTCTTCTCCTCCCACCTTCAATCTTTCCTAACATCAGGGTCTTTTCCAAAGAGTCAGTTCTTTGTATCAGGTGGCCAAAGTACTGGAGTTTCAGCTTCAGCCCTTCCAATGAATATTCAGGACTGATTTCCTTTACTGGTCCTTGGGTGCCAATAAAGATACTGTAGCCTTATCAAGGATTAAAAATACCCAGTCCTTAGGAGAGTACCCCAAGTTGTAGGGAGAGTGGATAATATATCTCAGTCCTGATGTTCCCTCATGAAAGGGCTGGCTTTGGGGGCTGTGTTGAAGCCACTTTCACCTGAGCCAGTTTCTCCAATGGAGGAGCATGCTTGGAAATGTGAGTGGCAGCTGAGCCTCAGGGTAAATCCTGTGAACACTGGTACTGCTGGAGCAACGGCATTCCAGTAGGTGCTAGTGTCCCTTAGGTTTACAGACCACCCGAATGAGCCAGTGTATCTGCACTTCGTCCCAAGCCACATGAGTGGGCGAGGAGCCTGTGGCCCCGGCACCCCACCCTGCTGCAGGCTGCTGCCAGAAAGCATGGCTGTGGGTCTCACCCAGGCCCAGCCTGCTAGATAGGACCCCCATTCCTGCGCCTCATCCGCAGCTCGGCAGGAAGGCAGAGTGACGCCCAAGCCCTGGTATGCATGTCTTTCTTATGTCCAAGGTCACCCCCGACTCCGCTCACATTGGTCACCTGCCACTTTATTTCTCTTGGAGAGGGACAAGGAAAAAGGAAATGAACTGCTGACAGTGGTATGTTACAAGGCACCGCCTTTTGGCACCTGGAGCCCATCTGAGAAAGCAAGGCACAGTAGAGAAGTAGCCCTGTCTGCCTTAAAGTGAGAGAAGGGGAGGGAAAGAGGGAACGCTAATGTCTGACACCTGCCCTTGTCTCTGATTCTCTCTCAGCTCTAACACTTAGCAAGCAGAGTTAGGAAGCTAGAACCAGGGCTATTTGCAAAAATAGATTAGCTCTGCTGCAGGCTGCAAAGTGTTTCCTGCATTATCTGAACTTAGACCTTGATGTATCCTTATCCGATGTGGTTCAGATTTAAAAAAAAAAAAATTTTTTTTTTAGTGTGTTGTCTGGGTTAATATGCCAAAGCATGAACTGACAGTGGTCTCCCTGCTAGCCCCAGGTTGACCTGCAGGCCAGGCCTGGCCCAGCCCCTTCATCTCTGGGAAAGCAGGGCACGAGAGGGCTGGGAGTGGCGGGCGTTGCTGGAGAAGGCCGGGCCATCTGCACTACTGTGAATCAAGGTTGGCTCCGACAGAAGGCGCGAGGGAGGAGGTGCAGCTGCTGATGGCTCAGACAGCTTGGACCTGTCCAGGCAAACAAGCCGCTCAAGTGCAAGAACAGCCAGCCAAGTAGGCAGAGCACGAATAAGGACTCAAAGCTTGAAATATCTGACAAGATGTGGAGGGAGGGGAGGAAGCTGTCTGGGATTTTCAACTGGTGTCTGGCCTTGCCTCTTACAGCTGAGGCAGACTCTTCAACTATGGTGGGGAGGGGAGGTGATGCCTGGGAGCTGGCGGGCGTGACCCAGGTGAGACTCCCTCAAGCTAAAAAAAAAAAGTCTTCATTTGAACAAATTGCAAAGACAGCTCTGGATTGTCCTCTAAAACACAATCGACCTGCCTTCCGCAGATACCTATCTGCCCTCCAAGGTTGAGCAGCACCGGGCTCTGCGTGGGGTGGGGGGTGGGGGTGGGGATGCGGCTTTACCGCACCATCTGGGACGATTAGCAGTGTCTCCGAACCGGTTAAGGAAAGTGACAGGGGTGCCCAGAAGGAGCAAACACCCCTTCTGATCTTCACCCTCCTGTGGCGCGGGGTCGGGGAGGGAGGCCGGCAGTGGATGTTCAAGGGCTGTTACTGCTCCTTATGGCGAAGACCCTCCGACACAGGGGTAGGTGGTCCCCAATACAAGCTACCTGCACTGAGAGAGCGGTTAAAAAACATCCAACGTTCCGCCTAGATCAGATATGGAGGAGACAGGACTGATATTTTAAAGATACATCCCGGTGATTCGAGAGCACGCCGGGGCTGACAGCCCTCTATCTTGAGAGCGCGCTTGGACAGGTCAGTCCTGTCACCGACTCCAGAGGGTTCCTCTTGTAGGTGGTTTTGCTTAAGCGGAGCCAGCGGCCCGGAGGTTTCCTTCAGATTCAGGAGAGGTAACTTCCAAGAACACCAGGCTAGGTATCACTCAACCGATTGATCCCCAAAACACAGGAAAACCCTCTCTACAAACATGTCGCCCTCCTCAGAGGTCCTGGTAAGGAGGGAGAGAGGACAGACTGCTCAGAGGCCCATGGGTATCAAGTGGGAGAAACCGAGGCACAGAGAGAATATCATTTATTCTGAAGGAAAGTGGGAAGAGAACAGACACCTTCCCTGGTCACAGGCTGCTCTACAAACCGAGTCAGAGTTCCAGGTCAGCACCCAGTTTAGGTTCAGAAGCCTAAATGAGGGAGAAAGTACTGTTTTGAACGTTAGGCTTCTGACCCTTGGCCGACGGGCGCTGACTGCTGAGGCCCTTCTGTGGTTCACTTAGAGTCAGTCCAGCGGCCGGCAGCGTGCCAGGTGACAGGGAACATTCGTGGAGATGAAAGACTTGGGCCGTGCCCTTGAGGAGCTCAGGACAACGGGGGAGACAATTACGATGAATGGTCTGCAGGTGGAGACCGGGGACCTGTGTGTAGGGAGCAGCACAGAGTCAGGGAGAGCAGCCGCTTTCTCCCACCCAAACAGCGCCTCGGAGCCTGCCTGCTGGTCTGGTCTGGATGAGGGAGGAGCTCCCCGCGCTGGAATTTGGGATGGAGCACTGGTCACCGGCAGGACGAGTACTGACTCAGACCTCAGAGGGAAAATAGATGCTCCAGGCCCTCCTACAGAGACGCAGGAGGTGACTTCTGCACCTCTCTCAAGCTGGCATTTGCTGAAAGGACTATGTCAAGGCTTCCCCCGGGAGCAAAAGGAGGATGCCCAGGCTCTCCGTAAATATGAGTGGTAGCAAAGTTCTGGGCTGTGTGACCTTGGCGGTCTGTAGCCTTCCCTCCGCTTCAGCTTCCCTTAGTGACACAGACTGGCTGAGCATTTAGGTGTAAATCACAAGGCCCCCTCCAGTGAAGGCTGCCCCTGAACAGAGAGGTGCTGAGCCAGAATCTCAGCAAGGCTGTGCTGGGTAATGTCACATGGAAGCTTCTAGTTCGAGCTCTGGAGCTCCATTTAGCTTGGCTGCAGCCAGCTGCTATTTGCCCCACCTGCAGAGCAGCCAGCGCGACATTCAGCTTGGGAGTCAGCATAGGCACTGAGGACACAAGAGTCATCACGGACTTGCATGCAGGGCTGAGAACACGGGGACTCCTGGGAGCAGGGGGAGGGGGGCAGGTTTCAGCCTCCGCCCCCAGCCCAGCTTCAGCAAAATCCCACTAGGTTACAGTTCTGAACACCGAGGAGAGCCGGACTCTCTGGGGTGTGTGCCACAACGCAGCTGTCTGCTGTCTCCTGTGTGCGAGCGAGGGCCCCAGGGTGGAGTGTGGGAGCGCCGGCAGGCACGCCACGGGGCGCAGCACTGCTCGGGCTGGGAGACACGAGGTCCTTCGGTACAAGAGACACAGAAGGCAGCTGCCCACCGTGAACTCTGACTGCAGACACAGGGCTGGCTTGTCCTTTGTCCCACCCCGCTCTGCACCTAGCCATGAGCCTGGGGTTCAGACTACTGGTGGGAACTCATCCTGAAAGGTCAGTCTTAGGTTATCCAAAGTCAGAGCTGATCTAGGGTGCAGTGATCCAAATTTAATTGCTTAAACCACTGGTTCTCAGCCTGAAATGAACATCAGAATCACCTGGAGAGCTTTTTAATTAAACATTTTTTTCATTATTAAAAAAAGCCTTTGATTTGAAATATCTGAAACACTGAAAATAGAGAGTTATCATGAACTCCCATATACCAGCCATCCAGGTTCAACAGTTATTGAACTTGTCATATTCAGTTCAGCTATCCCCTCCTTTTCTCTGCTGAAATATTTTAAAGCATCTTCGAGACATGATGTCATTTCGCCCTTCCATACTTCAGCAGTCCATCTCCCAAAAATACATGGCCATTTCTTATATAACTACAGTGCCACTATCACACCTAATACAATTAACAAAATGATTCCATGGTATCACCTAATATACCTGGGAAACTTACCCTTGCCCACCTCCCCAGGACCCATCCATGGGGTGTGACGCAAGCTCCACCAAAGTCCTATAACCCCCATCACATGGTATACAAATAAAAATAAATAAATAAAGTCAAGGAAATGGTGACAAGTCATAGACCAGGATGAAGAAGGGAAGGAAAACAAAAGCATTCGGCAGTCAGCTTGCCACAGAGCGGAGCTGCTTGTTCAGGGCAAGGCTGCCGTAACGGAGAGGCCCATCACTGGGTTCCCCAGGCCCACCAACGGTGGGAGGAGAGCTGTTCCAGCTGCCCAGGGGCCCTCAGCCCCAGGCCAGCCTGCATTCGCCTCCTATATTCTAGCTCTCCTCTCTCTGTGCACTCAGGCTCATCGGCCTGGTATTCGGGGCAAACTCTGAGCCTTAGCACCTCACTGTAGACAGGAGTCATGAGGCCTGTGGTGAGGCGCGTGCACCAAAACTTCTTGGGTGCTGGCACTGGGGATTGGGACCACATCTTCAAATTTACTTATTGGAAAAAAAAAAAGAAGAAGAAAACCTAAACAAAACATCCTGAAAAAAGATGAGGCTGTATCACTGCAGCTAAAAATACCTCTACTGAGGGCGTCCGCTTACCAGCTCCTCAATTAGAGATGCTACAGGGCCCTTTGTGAGCTATGCAGTGTTGGCAGCTCCACAGGGGCTCTGGGTGGCCGGGGACAATCCCGGGAGCAGTGACTAGTGACTGCTGGGCGGAGGGGGCTGGCGAGCTAGCTGGCCAGGGTGGTCGGCACACATCAGCAACTCCCAAACCTCTTTTTTTTTTGGTGGACCTACTGCTTAAGCCAAGAAACTTTTGCCGCCTTCTGCAGCAGGCTAAAACACCATCTCTGAGGTGAACCCATAGTCACGGGGACTGCCGTTGACCTCCTAAACTGCACAGGAGTACGACAACAACTTGGGTTGGGGGTGGTGGGTGGGAATGCCACCCAATTTGGCTCAGGGCGTGTCTGTCCTGCTGGACAACCTCCCAGTGTGAGTCAGTGGTAATCAGACACAGGTAAGGCCTCTCTCGCTGGCCTCAGGAAAAGGGTGCTTTAAATGTAGGCTCAACACCCGAAGGGGTAACGGAGTGGAGGTGGAGGGCTTCACGGCAATGAGGGCCTCTTCTTCTGGGTCCTCCCAGCACCTACAGGTCACTCACTCCAGCAGACTCTTTTTTTATTGGGGAAGATAAAGTCCCAGGGAGGTATAGTGGCTCTTGTCAAGGTCACAGATTTAGTAAATGGAGGAGCTGGGACTTAAACCTGGGATTTTTTATTACAAGTCTAGTTGCTCTGTTCCACTATCGCAATGAGTGGGCACGTTCTAAGCATTCAACAAGTGTTGAAAGAGCTATGGGAAATGGTATTTTCACAGTTCAGGTGCCACAGGGACCTCAGGTGGTATTCCCTTGATGATGTGGGGATTCTGCAATCCCTGCAGGTTCTGGGAAACTCAAGGGTCAGATTCAGCAACTGTATCAGATGGTCAGTGGGGGATGGTGACAGTGTTGTAGATCTGATCTCCAGCCAGAGATCCAAAGCCACTCCCCTCTTCTCTGCTTGGGACAGCGGGAAACGTCTGGTATTAGCTTGACTCTGGGCTGTCAAGCAGAAAAGGGGGCAAGGCCAAGGCCATGGTGTCTGGTTTAATGCAGGTGATGTTTTCCTGTCACATTTCTTGGCATTGTGTTTGACCCTTAGGAGAGAATTTGGAAGTTGAAGTCAAAAGCATGGGAGGACTGGGTCAAAAAAAAAAAAAAAGAAAAGAAAAATGGAAACAAACAGTGAGAGGTGTAGAAGGTACAAATTGGTCAGGAAGACGAGTGCAAATCGAACATTTCCTGAGTGTATGAGAGTATGGGCAAAAATGGCCTAAAGTCTTGCACTGTCCAATATGGGCAGCCTCTAACCACATGTGGCTATTTAAATTTCATTAAAGATCCTGTGCCTCAGTTGCAATAAGTACATCACAAGTATACAATACCCAGAAGTGGCTAGTGGCTGTCACACCTGACAGAAAGCACCTGTTCTAAACTCACAGAAAGTTCTACTGGACAGTGCTGGGGGATTGCATGGCTGTCTCCTCTCATTTCTTACTGGCTGCAATGAGTAGGTTCTGACACCTTTCTGGGGAAGAAGTGAAGTCGGGGAAGCCAGAAGGTACCATTATTCACTCTCCGGTAAACCTACTACACCTGAAAACTCGAAAGCTTAGCGTGACTAGTAGCATGAACCTACTAGTGTATGAGGCTCCCCGGGCCCTAACCCCTTTCTCCCCTCTCCCCCCTGCATTTTTACAGCCACTCTGACCTTTGCATATTTTATTCCGACTCTATTTTACACTGTTTTAATTGATGTTTAATATAGCTTAACTCTGCGTGGTGTTCAAAGCCCCTCACCAGGGGGCCGTTCACAGGCAGAAGCACAATTAATAGCAATCCCCAGAAAATTATGCCCTGTATCGAAGTTGTCATTGCACCATATAAATGCTTATTATTACTATTGAATCCTCCAGCCCTGACACTTCCCTGTGTTTACTAGGTAGCAGATAAACCTCTGTGTTTGTGCTTTCCCTACGCTACCACACCATTAGGACTAAATATAGCCCTTGTGTATATGTTTAGCTCCATTTAGCTGTGCTTTGGAAGAAGAGGGGGTAAAAAAATCAGAGTTAATTAAATTGCCGGAAAATGTAATTTGTTCCTCCCCCACTTGACAACCCCATGAAAGATGAACAGACATCGCTGCTACCAAGATGGGTCACTGGCCTCAGCTATAAGGTGGAGATGAAGCCCAGACCCTGGTGACAGGACACGGCTTTTGGATCGGCCTCCTGTGAGCACAGAGTGAGCAGGTCTAAGACCACAGGACGCTGGGAGAGTAGCCAGGCACTACCCTGTGCCCAGGCTGAATGTGACCAGAACACAGAGCTCAAGCTTGAGGGGCAATCCTAGTTCCCCAAGGAGCCCGAGGGCAATCCAGCTAGGAAATCTGACCCCCAACCATCACCTTAGTAAACAAACCAATTAATTTTGGGCTCTTCTGAAGCATAGTTTTTGGCAAGAAAATAGCTTTTCTATGATTCACGTGTCAGGATAAGCGATGGAAAATTCCAGGTGGGTCCGGTACCTGGCCTCTTCCCTTGCTGGCAGGCCTTCCCCTCCTGTGTGCCGCTCTCTGGGCACCCCTGTCTACTGAGAGTCTTCTTTACAGAACACAGAGGCTCTGGAAGACTTCCTCCTGACTTAGCTCCTTGTTCCTTTCTCACTAAAATAATGGAGTGTAGACAACACACAGGTTTACCTCTTCTGTCTACCTGTCACATGCAACTAACTCCCTTTTATAGGCCGCCAATGTCATAGTCTCCAAGGTTACCTGTACTGCAAGGGGATGGACAGGTGGTCTGGGAGGCACTGTAGAAGTGCAGGTGAGAGCAATGTGATCACAGCGTGGAGAAAGCAGGTCTATGAATTACTGTGTGAATGTGCCCAAGTGATCACCTTCTTCCGGCCTCAGTTCTCAACTACTGTGAAGCCTGTGGATTGGACAATGTAATGTCTAGGCCTCATAGCTATAAAATGCTCTAATTCAGTATTCTGAATGCTGTATGCTCAAGTCCTTGGAAGCGGAATGGGTCATGCTTATTTCTATTTATAATCCATTTTTTATTTTTGCACTCAATGCTCTATGGAGAAATGTAGATTTCTATTCTAAATTATTCCTAACTAACAAAGGAAAAGTTCTATTTTAGGTTGTTTGACAGGGAAATGTTTTTAACTAGATTGAGTTTCCCATATTTTGTTTGCTCTGCCTTCTTCCATCTTTGCCTAAAAAAGAAGTTTCTAAAAAACCAGAAATGCTTTCGGTACTCTGGCAGAGCAGGAATGAGGCTGCCTTGGCTGAAGTGAGAAGATGGTGCCCATCTCGGGCCCCAGTGGAGCAGGACTATTTGCCATCTGCTGCACTCGCTGCCTTGTCTCCAAATTGGGCCTGTTCTGTAGTTTGCTGCAAATATTAGGAGCTGAGCCACTAGCACTTCCCACCCATGGCAAGTCTTGAACCCTCCATACATGGCTGCCAAGACCATCTGAAAGCAGGGGGCCATTTTCCAGCTTAGGAGAAAAACACGTGCATTAAGTGGAAGGTCTTTCCCCTCCTCTGCTCCTCCCCAGCCGTTGTGAAAGCTTTAGACGGAAAGGGAGACCTGTCTGATGAAGCCAAGGAAGGTGATGGAATTGTCTGTACAGGCCAGGGCGGTTTATTAATGATCCACAGGAAAAGAACAATCGTCCTGCAGCAGTTTCGCCTGTCATTAACCAGCTTCATGGAGAGCTGGCTGCCTTCTCTGGGTCTGGCACCTGACACAGACACAGCAGCACTGGGTTTCTAGCAAAATCTCCTCGCTGGGCGAGGGGCTCCCAAATAGTGACTTTAACTCACTGGGCAGGCACTCAGGATGTGCGACCGTGGCGGCAATGCTCCTCTGCAGAAGCCTGGCCCCGTGCTCTGGCTGACACGAAAGAGTGAGAGTTGTCTGACGGCGACACTGGCTTCACACCGCCCACGAAGGGCCCGTCCAGGTAAGTGGATCCCTCTGCTGGGTGGTGCAGGTCACAGAGTAGGGGCAGCTCCAAACACTTGGTGGCCCAAACTCTACAGACTGGACGTCCTGGAACTAGCTCATGCTGCAGAGGGGCTGAGAGGGCTTAATGACTGTGCAAGGCATGGTGGACAACAGATGATTCTGTGTAAGGGTATGCGGTGGAGAATCAACAAAATTCCAACCACCACACAGAAGGGGAAAAGATGCTGGGTGAGCCAAGCGCTGCCTCTGGAGTCAGGGCCAGCCTCCCTCTTAAAGGATTTAAAGACCCTGGGGCATCCCTCCAGGTGGGTGATGTCATAAGTACTTGGGGGTTGAGTAGGGTGGTCTCCATCACCTTCCCCAAGTGAGGTAGGTGTTTCCGCTGAAGAAGAACAGAACAACACACTACAGAAAGAAGCTGGTGAGAGCTGTCTCTGTGCTTTACCCGGGGTGGAAACAGCCGTCCTAAACTTAAGAACCCTTCCTCCCCCACTCCCCACCAGCCTAGTTCCCCCAAGCTGAGTCCAAGTTATGACCCGAAGGCTCACAGATGGAAGGACCGACTTTTGCCTCTACAGCAGAAACAGCCAGTTGGCAGTCTTTTACTCCATATACTCATTTTACACTCTGTTGAAAAACGGATAATCAAGGCAGACTCTGACCTTTGGAAGAACAAGGGGAGGAAACTGCTAGGTGAGGCAGCAACGTCCATCAGCTGTTGCCACGTTGTTCTCGCTCAGAGTCCAACCCCTCAAAGCCAGTCTCCATCCCCACCCAGCTTTGGTTACAGGAGCCGAGTCCAGTGGTTCTCTCATTCCTGTTCCAGCAGTCCAGAAACAAGAGTGGCCCTAGTTGTAGACCAGCAAAGTAACAGGCAGAAGAAGAGGTCACTGGTGGCTTGGAAGGAAAGATTGCTCATGATAAATGAATTGGGACTGCCTGCCATTTTTCCTTGCCGCCACCTTAATCAATAAAGGAAAAGGTGAATTGCTATTGATCTTTTCAATACCTCTCAACGATACTGTACAAATTACAGAAACACCAGGGGGAGGGTGAAGGAGAGAGAGAAGAAGGACAGATGGAAGAAGTCTGGGCAGCGGGAGAATGCAGGGCCTCCCTGGAGGTGGTCTTCCTGTCAAGGGGTATTATGGATGCTCAGGACACATGCAAACGTGTCAACAAGGCCCCTCCTCACCCCAGCACTGCTGCCATGAAGAGTGGCCTTGGGGTTCCGTCTACACCTCACATGTTTGGTAGGCCTCATCAGGGCACAGGAAGCCACATGGCTCCTCCTGACAGGAGGTCTCAAGTCTGTAGGTTGAGAGGTACTGCGGATCCCAAGGTCTCACGCTTCGAGAATAAACTCTGGCTTCACTGTACTAACCCCACCTCTGGGTCAACTGGCAAAACAAAACTAAACAGGCAGCAGATAAAGTTGAAACTAGTCTGCATGTTACATAATGTTACATATGTTATCATACTTGATAATGACAAAAATGATGGCTTCTGGGGTTCAAGCCTGACCTTTGAAACACTCTGGGCTGAAAGACATGTCAAAAAGATCAGAAGGTGAGAAGCTAGATCTGGATCCTGGGATTGTGTGCAGACAGGCTTGACGATGTTATTTATATGTGAATAGTCTTCCCCCGTGAAGCAGAAAACAGGGCATGCTGGTATCACAGACAGGCACATCAACCCATAACAGGAAGACACACACGGACTGTCTGATTCTCAGGATTTGGACCAACTAGTTGGCTTTAAGGAAGACTGAGAACACTTTAGTACTTGGGGACAGCTGCTGTTTAGGAAGCAGTGCTTACTGGAACCAAAGTCATGTCAAGAAAGGGGCAATGTAACAGACAGATAGCATGGCAGAGGGAAAAGGGAAATTCTACCCAAGGTTGGCTCAATGAGGTCAAAGATATTTAGACCTCAGGGTCAGGAACAACAGTTCTCTTCTTTAATCCACTGGGTCTAACTGTTCAGAGGCAGATGAGGGAAAAAACTGTATGATCATAGGTCCCTCTCCAGGTCACAGAGTGCCCTCAGCTTGTGGGTAATTATGTCACTGGGGGCCTGGCAACCCTTTTCTACATACATGGGAATAACTGGGGGCTCCCCAGGAACCCCACCCCATGCCTTTCAGCATTCTCCAGGTGGAACAGGATTAAGTGTTCCCATTGTGCAGACAGTAAAAACCAAGGCTGGCAGGCAGTCACATGGCAGACACAAAGCAGAACCCAACCATAAAAAGCCACGTGTGAAAGCAGCGAGAGCCCTGCCGGGAGCTCTTGGCAGGATTCCCCAGGGACAGTGACTCAGGCTGTGATTGTATAATTCCGAAATCAACGACAACACAGTTCGCCAGTCTCCCCACCTTCCTCCCACAAATACCTGAAGGCCCACAACGTAGAGCGAAACAGAATGCAAGTTACAAAGCTGCTGATGTGTTTAGAGTAGAAGTGCTGAGATTAGGAGGAGGAGGTGGTTAAGTGCACCCTGGGCGTTTACAAACGGCCACGTCTGCAGCCCTGTAAGCCGATGAAGGATGAGCCCTGGCCAACTCTTCCGGGCAGACAAGAGAGACCACTGGCCCCACCCGCAGGAGCTGTAAGAGGGCATGAAGATAAGAAACAACTATTTAGCAAACACCAGTATCCTTCTACAAGGCATCTTCCAACTCCGAAAGTGACCCTATTCTAAAATTACCAAGTGGCAACTGGCCAGGCCAAAAATCCATATCCAATCAGTGGTAATGGACTATGTGTTGCATCTCCTCATGTAAGGTTGCAGTACTGCCATAAAAACCCTGGGTCAGTAGTTTTAGATTGATTTAACTGGAGCAGCAACGGCCGCCCAGCGCTGCAAGCACTGGAGAGGTTCTGAAGTGCAGTGGCCTATGGAAGGCTCTGGCAGGGAAGGACGGACCTGCTGGTCTTATTTGCATGATCTTCCACCTCTAGGTATACGTTCAGTGCCAAGATCCTTTTCTGGTGATCGTTACAAGGAAATCCACTGCATCAAGAGAAGGGAGAGGGAGAAGGGGAAGGCATTAGGCTAACCTGGAATGAAAAATGACAGTTTCACTGTGCAGCTTCACATTCACTTCTCATTCCTGGTTCAATGGACAGCTTTTGTTCTTGGTGCACTTAATGTCCCAAAGGACTTGTCGTGGGTCCTTTTCTTGTCCCTTTCAATCCTGGATAACGCCTGGATCTTTCTTCACAGCTCCTGCCTGGCACTCCACCCTCCTCTAGCCTTCCAACTTTACCCAGATCAAAGATAAACTCATGGCAGTCAGATGACTATGGTCATGGTAAGGTGGTGTGGAGACAAAAAAGACCATCGCTACATCAGAGCATAAGGAAGCACGGACAAGCCAGGCTCTAAATAAGTCATCCTGGTAGCCCTCATTTTCGAGTCCCAGTGACACTGGGAAATG
This sequence comes from Cervus canadensis, assembly GCF_019320065.1. Lineage (NCBI taxonomy): Eukaryota > Metazoa > Chordata > Mammalia > Artiodactyla > Cervidae > Cervus > Cervus canadensis. The sequence goes on along the minus strand of NC_057388.1, from coordinate 87,349,360 downwards.
AGTAAGGTCAGAATCCAGTGTAAACAGAGAAAGCATGGCAGATCACTCTCCAAATACCCCATGGCAGTCGGGGTGCATGGCACAGTTCCTCAAGCCACTCCTTCTTAGATGTCCATATGACATATGTGGAGTCCTAGCTTCCCCCACTGGTGACAGGTGGCTTATCTTTGGTCCACAGTCAAGTTGAGAAGAGGCTCTGTTTGCAGGTTTAGGACTTCTGAGCATTAGTGTTTCCACTGCACGCAACGCTGCCTGGAAGAAGTTGTTCTAATGTGCAGGAGGATGTGGGAGCAGTAGCAAAGAGACCCAGACTCTTCTCTTCTTTATAGAAAAAGAGACTGGCTGACCCCTGATTCTACTTAAATGCTCCCAACACACAGGCCTGTGTCCAGTCCATCCTGCCTGCCTTGGCTATGGCGGTTTGTCCTCAGTGAGGTTCCAATCCTAGATTTAGCTCAACTCGGTAAGAATTCTTGTGAGCAATATAAAAGATGTTGTGAGCTTTTGCTCACTGAGAATCTCCTATCTACCAGGGTACCAGTGCTGGGCACACTGCAAATATCCATTATATCCATGGTAACCCTACAGAGAGGTACCCTTGTTATAAGTAAGGGCTTAGGTTTAGTAGGATGGCTGCACTGCACAACCCCAGGAACACCGTTGGGGTTCCAGAATTCTATTGAATACTGAATTCTATTACTTGCTGAGATTGCCCAGGTTTTAGAGAGGCTAAGGATCATGTCCAAGGTCACACAATAAATGGTGAAGCTGAAATGAGCACTGAGGTCTGACTCTGCACATGTTACTAACAGTCTTTGTTAAGTGGTCAGGAAGGGAAAGATGTCCTTCAGTGTTCAAGAGATGGGTCTAAAGAATGAGCTTATCCTTGCTGAATATGTGAGACATGCTGTTCAGACCAGGTTAGGGGATCTCTGCTGTTAATTCTCAAGCTTGCTCATAATCTTATTTCATGCACCACCGCATTTCATAACAGACCATTGGTCACTTTCATTTTCAAAATCCATTTAAGTTCAGCTGACCAGAAACGGTCACGGGTGGAGCAGCAAGTGGGAAGTTCATCACTGAAGTCAGGTTTGGAACCCGTGGGATCTCGTCCAGTCCTTGGCAATAGACACAGGGAGTGGGCGTGCTAAAGGCAAGAAGAGGGTGGTGTTGAGGTTGGTTCATCCACCAGAGCGGTCAGGGCTATGCCCTGGGGGGAGTCGCATGAGAAATGCTAGAAAGTTAGTACTAATACTACCTGGAGGTCAAATGCAACCCACATTTGCTGGAGAGGAAGAGAAGCTGCTTCCTCTCTGTGGACAGCCCTGCTATTGTCTATGAGGAGATGGACTTTAAAATGGCATCAGTTGAATCATATAATTCCAAGGGGAAATGATGAACATTCAGGCAGTGGGTGCGTCAGGGAACAGTTAGGACAAACAGAACAGGGAGGTGTGAGGCCTGAAGACCCCTGAACATGCCGGCTTTGAAGGCTCACACTCAGGTCTACATGGGCGTGGGCCAAGGTGTCAGGGTCTGAGGTGAAGTTCTTCTGGAAACAGACGGGGCAAGTCTGCACGAGGCCATCTCTTGTGTGGAAAGTGAACACAATGTGCTAGTCAAGAGATATGAATGAAATAGAACTATTTCCCAAATGAGGCTTCCAGAAAGAAGTGGACAGACTTCATAAGAAGGGATTTCACCTGAAAAATGCTAATTCCAAGTCCCTTTTCTTTAGCCCTTTGTCATTAAGAATGTTACTCCCCCCCACCCCATGCCACCTTTTTTTTTTTTTTTTTAAAGAGAATTGTAACCAAAGCTTAGAAGTAGTGAACCCCCAGGATGATTGAAGAGGTAAGAGAAATCTAAATTAAAATAAATGTCACTCAGCTCACCCGGCACTTTTACCTCTGAGGAGTCCAGCAGTCTCTTACCTCCTGATAGCAATTCTCCATTTGTTCCAGGCCAGAGGCTATCCATAGTTCTACAGAAAGCAGACCAGGAGGCTGAACGTGCCTGGCAATAGCCGTCTTCCACAGGGATGGCTCATAAAGAACATCATTTTATGTCAGGCAGGCAGATAGTATCGAATACCATAGGTGGCAGGGGTTCTGCTTAGCAAGGCTGTTTGAAGGATTTTCACGACCTTACGTTTGTAGTGATAATCTGTTAGCGAACCAGTAAATGCATTCTCCAGTGGCAATCACTGCTCACTATAACTCACTTCCAAGCCTCAATTCAGATAAGGTTCAAAGTAAGGACTATGGACTATTGCAGCAGAAAGATGCAAGGGGAAGTCATGTTTGAGCCTTTCACATCTTTACTCTGGGACTGATGTGGGTTTGACTAAAGATGGAAAGGAAAAACCAGTGCCAGGGACTGCCCTAGCATTGTCAAGGCATCTACCTATGGAGGAAACAATTTGTTAGGTTTACACCTTTAATTTTCTTGTGCTGGAAGGAATATTAAGAAAAACCAAACTAAAGTGGCAGAAAAAACACAGAAGCTTATCAAGGAAGAGTTCACCATAGTAAGGACCTGTTACCCAGGGAAAGGAAGAGTCTCTCTGCTGAAAAGGATTTTCTCCCCTGAGACAGAATGGCATCCTTGAGACCTTCCCACAATATACATATATATATCCCACATAGAGGCTATAAGGAGGCCGCATCTCTTGCAGACCTTTTATTCTGCCCCCAAATCCCAACATCCAGCCCGGGATGCAAACACTAGTCTCTGGAGGGCAGTGAGGCCTATCAAACCTATACCAGTCGGGCTGTGTGACATAATTACAGGTAATAGGATCTTGGCCAAGCCAATGAAGAATTAGGCCCAGCAGCTATTTCAGAAGAATGGATGCAATTCTATGCTTGACTAGCTATGAAAGTTCCAGGCAGAAGAACAGGGAAACAGACAACAGCCAGCTGAGCCAGCAGCTTTGCTGAGAGGAATCCCACTGGAGCCAGCACACTGCTGGCTCCCATCAGCGCATGCTGCTGAGTTTGCTTGGGGAAGGCAACTGGTGACTGGCTCCCAAGGAGTTTAAAAGCCAACGGGGCGTTGGGGGTGGGTGTGGAGACCAGTAGCCAGGGGGAGGAGGGAGAAAAGGGCAATGTGACGTTCTTCATTATATTTACCCTCACCTCTTTGATTTTTGATGCCATTTTCATTGAATGGGACTAGAACGGGAATTGAGGGCCCTCCTCCTAGAGCTTTTAGAGATAACTTGGCAAGAGTCAGGAGCCCATAAATGAAGGGGCTGTAAGTGGGCAGCCTGGTATTCACATGGTGCTTGTAGCCTATCCCTGAACAGAAATTTGAACTTCAAAATAAACCCTTCACCTCAGTTAGATCAACAAAAGCAGAGTATGGAAACCACCAGAGAGGGAAAGAGACAAGCAGCATCTATTAGGATCATGGGGAAGGACAAATGCTTTCTATTTGAACACTGGAATTAAAAACAAAACAAACAAAAAACCGCTCAAATACCATTATCTCATTACCCCATCTGTAAGACGGGGAGACCAAAGGAGGTCAGAGTCCCCTAGAAAGCACACAGTCAGGCCTGAGTAATGGACTTTTTCTATGAGAAGATCTTAAATTAGCAGCTGTATGTCCAACCTCAATACTCCAAAGACTTCCTTTCCACCCCACAAATGTTAAGCTTAGCTTTCCTGAAGAACCAGAACAGACAAGAACAGGCCTTCTTCCCAGTCTCTAGAACTAGGTCACAGGGAATCAATGAGTTGATTTCATGAACATTTATCAGTTGAGATTCTCTTACACATGAGGCAAGATACAAAGAACACAAAGGCAGAAAGCATGCTCCTTGTCCTTGAGGAGCTAACAATCTAGTGGGGAGGCCAACATAGACAGATCACTTCAACATCACTGGCCAGTACGTGACATATGTCTATATGGACACAGCACTCTGGGGACTGAAGGAAAGCCATCTGCCCAGCCTGAGAGATCCAGGAAGCGCTAAAGAGAGAGAAGAGGGTATATCTGGACGGAGAGATGGGAATAAGAGAGCAAGAGAAGGGGGTGATTGATACACTGGGTGGAGAGCTTAAGTTGACCTCACGGATGGGAGATATGGAATGAAATGTTACGTATGGGGAATTGTGAATTATAATGTCAGTTGTGATGAGGTGCAGATTATGAAACGAATAGTGGAGATACCTGAAGTTCAGAGGTTATCACAGATACATGTAAACCAAGGAGATTAACCTTCATCCCAGAGGCAATGGGGAGTTACATATTTATAAACGATGCATCTTTTGAGAAAGGTTAAAAACAGAAATATGGACATACATGATCAAACTAATATGAAGCAAGGCAGGTCAGTGAGAAATTATACAAAAATTAAGGCCCACTAAGGCCAAACAAAGGATGAAGCAGGAATCAAGTAGATAAGCGATGTAAGAACTATGACAAGAGGAGAGTCAGTAATTCGGGAAGGCATGGCTCCTCTGCAGTTGTGAGCCCCTAGAGTCAGACTCAGAGACTCTGACCACTCAACCAGTGTTGGACCTCCAGGTAGATCCTTTACAAATTTATTAGTTCCAGATATTTGAAGGCTGAGGAATATACAACATAGCTAAAAAGAATAACCACCTTACAATAGCAAAACTGGCAAATTCTGGGGAGAAAAAACACTCATTTGGGAATGCAGGCATTTGAATTTTGGTATTTGTCCTACAATAAGCTCTGTGAACAGAGGCAGTTCACTCTGCATCTCAGTTTCTAGAATTGTAAATCTGGGGATAATATTTTTCTTATAGGTTTGCTGTGAGAGTAAAACAAAGTATTATATAAGAAAGCACTTTTACATTAGAAAATGCTATACAAAATTGATCACTATTAAGACAGAAAATCTTTACTTGAGCCCCTATCAAAGAAAATAGCCTTAAATTAATTGGAAAAAAAAAAAAAAGGGAAAGACCCCTGGTGGGTGATGAACTGTCGAGAATATGTGGGGGAGGTGAGAAAAAGACTCAACCCTTCAATCATCCTTTAATGCCTTGGGGGATAACAGAGGTGTTTAGGAAGCTGGCCTTGCTGTCTTTGCTCTTTCCTGGGCAGTGGTAAAGATAATCTAGAATAGGGTGTCTTTGTCTAAATAAGTGCAACATTGCCGGAAGGCTGGCTTGTTTTTCCAGCAGGTTATTCTTTCCAGCTCAGCGAGGGCTACCAAGGGGCAAGGCGCTGGAGAGAGCTGGAGAGCAGTGGGTGTCCTCCACCCTGGTGGACTTCCCGTGGCTTGAACCATCCTCATTGCTCTGATCCAGACAAGTAATGTGGCTACTGTTCCTCCTCACATTTGTCTCCTGGACAGGGAAGGGGCCTGCATGGACAGACAGGAAAGGAAGGACGAGAGGGCAGGTACCAAGAACTCTGGGGGAAAGACAGGGCATGAGGGAAGACACTATTTTCATCAGCGGTGAACTGCTTAGACCGGTTTACCTTTTTCTGATCTGACGCAGTACATTTGGTGCTAAAACAAAGGAGAAGGAACCACTTTCCTTTTAATTAAGTATTCTTTCCCAGACAAACCCCTCTGTAAATAAGACACCAATATTCAATGCTGAGCCCACATTTTTCTAAAACATAAATACTTGCTCTTCAAACAGCAACAGTTGCTTGCGATGCTTCTGTGTATTTTTGTTTTTTGTTTTTTTTTTTTTAAAAAAAGCAGGGGTAGTGGGAGGGAGGGAATCCAGGACTGAGCCCAGGCCACTGCAGAATGAGCTCCCCAGGGGGACAGTCTCCCTGTGGATGCCGGCAGGAAGAAGGGAAATAGGTCAGGGCAGCAGCCGGAGCTTTCGGCTCACTCTCCAGCATGAAGATGTCATTTTCCAGGCAGCAGCAAAGGGCAATTTCGGAGAGCTCAGGACAAAGGGGTCATTCAGAAAGGCCTTGGAAATGATGCCCCCATCCCCCCGGGAACTGCCTTCCTACAGCCGGGAACTGCGAAGAGGGTTCAACTGTGCTGCTGGTCTCTTTTAATAATACCTTCTGGTTCCCTCTCTAACAGTGCAGTGAGCGAGGGCTAGCTAGCTGGCCTTCTGACACAAAGGTGTGGAGAGATTCCCCAACGACTGTTGAACTCCCAGGAAGGGCTTCAGAAAGAAGAGGATGACCTGGGATCGCTGGATCAATGTTTTAGACAGCAATGCCAAGGCAGAAAAGAATCACTTACCCAGGACCACATGATAACTGGAGTGTGAAAAACTCGGAGTTTGCACTTTTAAGCTGGTTGGTTATCTAATGCTCTCTCTCACCACTACTTTTGGGAAGATGCTAGCAACGGGCACAATTCTCCATCTGGGAAATTACACCGGATCTTCCTGTCCTTGGCAATGTGGCAGGGAATTGCCTGAAAGAGGCAGCTGTATTTGGGGGGCGGGGGGTGCCTGGCAAAGGGGGTGTCACCACGCACATGCTGTCCAGTGGGACACAATGATCTCATGTTGTGTGATCCAGAAGTGGTCCAGCCTCAAAGGCAGGGGACATGAGAACAAATCCATTTTCAGGGCTATACCCAGCCATTTAAACCCAACCCAGCAAAACCTGTGTAGTACAGTCAGCAAACATTTTTGATAAAAAGACAGATAGTGAATATTCTAGGCTTTGTGGACCATATATCCTGTTGGAACCACTCAACCTTGCTGTTATAACATGCAAGGACCCATAGACAGTATGTAAAAAGGTTAGTGTGGCTGTGTTTCAATAAAGCTTTATTTACAAAACTGGCAGTGGGCCGGGCTTGCCCACCCTTGCTCTACACCAAATGAGCGAGGCTGGGAAGAAAAGCTGAAGTCCTTTGAGAGTTCCTGGGCCGCTGTGGCCTTCCAGGTTACAAAGAGAACCTGGTAACAATGTGGTGTCTAGCCTATAGTTAATACCCTGAAGCTGGCAGCACCACCAGGATACCCAGACCATTGACCTGAACAGTCCTGCCAGGGTCCCGACTCAGGGAAGGGAACAAGTGCCAAGAGGAGCCAATGGCTGAGGAGAAGGGCCATGAAGAAAGGTGGAAAAAAAGCAGAAAGGCAATGAGAAGTGGCAGGAAGACACTCAGGAAAAGAGCTGCGTGACGGCCAAAAATGCCAGGCACTTTCCTCACGTGTGTGACTGTAAAAACACACTTTGGCAAAGCAGGGAGCTCAGGTCTCAAGATAATGGGGGCTGGCTGAAATGAGAGGGGTCTTGCGTGTGACAGAGCAGGCTCCACAAGAGGATATGGGATGCAAAAGCTGCAAGTCTGTCTCCACCCGAAACTGGGAAAGAGACAGGCAGCACTTCCTGCCCCATTGACCCAAAGCTAAGACAGTGCACCTCATAAACAAGGAGACACTTTTCAGGGCCAGGTGCCCCACACTTGAGCTTTCTGTCTGCTCCCTGCCCGGGTGTTTATTACACAGCCCCTCCGCTACTTCACATCCTTCTCAAGGCAGTCTCTGGATTCCTGAGTCCAGCTCGATGGCCATGCCTCCCTCTGTGGGGTCACACATGGGCCCCAGGAGGTGCTGTGAAATCAACGAAAGACCCGAGTGCTGCTCCTTTCCGAGATCAGATTTGTAGTGACTGGGGAAGGTAGGCAGGGGCTGGAGAACTCCTGGCCCAAAATAAGATAATAAAACATATATATATATATACACACACATACATACACACACACACACACACACATATATATATATAAAAAGAGGGGGATGTGGCAGGGTCAAGGACAATCACATCACCACACCTGTTTTACTGAGCTAAATGTGATTACCAAGGGAACAGGTACAAGGAAAGAAAACCCATTCAGCTGCGGCCATCACAGCAGCGTTTGGCCCCTGAAGAGTTGCTGGAACGAAGTCTTCAGTGGACACTGCCCTGAAGGTGAGAGTTACATGTGGTGCGCATCTGTGGTCCCATGCTCAGCCACCCAGGCAACCACATGGCCCTTCTCCTAAGGGTGGGAAGGATCTCTACACTTGAGGACCAATCTGTCGGGCTTTTCTACATTCTTGTGGGGTAGAGGGAAGATGGCAAAGAGAAGCACTCCCCAGGACAACTCCTGAAATAAAAATGAGGATACTATACAGTCAAAAGTTAGTGAACAAGCCTATAACAAAACAAACCCCCCTCTTCATTCCTATGCCATTCAGAAAGGAGTTTTCATGTACTATGAAGGAAACTGCCCAGAATTGGCTATAACTGGTTCCTTTAGTCAGGATCCCAAGTTATCCTCCGTTTAGGCCATACTTGTCTTTCCTCTGGATAAAGACCTTTCAAACCCATCAGCCCAACAATCATCCAAGCAGCTAAGAAAATGTGGAAAGGCTTCATGTTTCTCTATCAAGAATCCCCAACTTACAGGTATGAAAGATTGGGACACTCCGACTAAGAAAGATCAATATCAACCATGGATAAGACTAAGGATCTGCAAACTCACTTATGTGCCAGGGGCACCAAAGAGGATGGGGAAGAAGCTTTAGCTTTTTCAACAATCAAATATCAGCAAGTACACAGACAAAGGTAAGATCATAATAACCATGAGACAGTAAAAGAGCTTTGGGCCACTCACTCCTTTCAGTGGTCAGTATTCTCTTTGACCCCCTTGTGCTTTTGGATATCACCAGTGGGCCAGAAACATGATCAAGAAGAAAAATGGCTGGGGAAACAAGGATTGAAAAAGAAAAGGGAAAGCAGCTTTAGAAGACGTGAAACAACAGGAAGAGGATACTGGTGAGAAATGAACAGAAATGTGACTAAGAGAGTAAGTGATGAGGATGTTACCAATAAATGTCTCAGGCAGCCCAGTGAGTGGATTTCCTCCCCCATCCAAAGCATAACCAACCAACCAACCTTTGTTCCTGCTCCCTATGTGAAGTCTTCAAGTCATGACCTTGAGTAGACTCACCTGCTTATTCCAACGTGAAACAGTTCTGCAATTCTTTATTCAAATGGGATATTGCAGGAGGGAAATTCTAAAATATCCGCCCCTTTAACTCAATTCCTATAGGGTCAAAAATGTCAACAGCTACTGACAACAGGAGTGTTTGGATTCTGGGAACACTTCTCTGGCATGTGGGGGGTGGGGTAGCTTTAATTGATAACAATTCAGCCTGCGCTGTGCAGTTGCAAAACAGCGGGGAAAGACACCTTGCATACCAACATAAGGACTGCTTCTTCACGAACAAATGCATCTGACCACACATGAAATAGAGGGCAATGTGATACTGATGAGACAATTAAGGAGGTTAAGCACCTCCCCCCCTTAATATATTCACTGACATTTCAAATCAAAATGAGAGATGTGAAAGCTTATAAACAGAAATTTGTAGCACTTAACATCCCAAAGAAGCCCACACTACTGCTCCCAGGAATCTACAAAGATCCATGAGCAAGATAACCTCTAAGATCCCCATAATCTTTTTCACTGTTATGAAATATGATATTGCATTAAAGCAGGAGGTATCCTGTGGATTTGATTGCTTAGGAAAAAAAAAAAAAAAAGGAAAAAGGCAGATCTAAAACCCTAAGCCTGAGTCCAGCACACTCCCCACTGTTCCTTTTTTGTGCCCCCCTAGCAGAATGAGTGACAGGCATACTCCTGGAAAGAAGATGGATCTGTTGACTATGACTTGATAGAAATTAGCAGGTAGATGGGCACCATGGCAGCTGAGCAGCCTCACTCCTGCCTGCAAGAGCCAGCCCAACAGGCAGAAACAGAAATACAATTAAATTAAGTCAGAAAACCCGCTACAGAAAATGCAATTACTCAAAGATACAAATAAATGTTCAAAGAAAATTGGCCCCTGACAGGGTTAGTCAAGCTTCTAAATCCAGCTGGAGGCAGGCAGCTCTAGGCTGATTCACCAAGGAGGAGACTGCAGAGCTGAAAGCTCACTGCCTCAGCATCCTGGCTGGGCAGGCCGGCGTTCACCCTGCATCCCAGGACACCCAGGGTGAGGAGCAATTGGCGGGTGGCTGGTCAATGAAGCAGGGCTCCAGGAACAGGATGTGGGCAGACACGGAGTGGATCATGGACATGGAAGGCGGAGCGCCAGAGAAAGGGGCAGACGGATCTCCGACACTGAAGGAAAACACCAGACTGAGTGAGCCCCGCTCCCTCCGCCCTCCTCATCCAAGAAGCAACTGGAAGATGTTCTACCTCTCGCTGCAGCACCAGCTCCTTGGTGAAAAGTGTCGCCTCCTCACTGAATGGCTCCCCTTCCTGCACCAAGCCTGGGAGGTTCCGGGCTCCTCTGGGGCATTCGATACCTGTGTCAGGAGAAAGGAAGAATTTGTGATAGCCAGATAGGTGCTAGATGATAATGCATGACATGAGGTAGGACTGAGAAGTGGCAGGAGGGGAGGTGTTTGGTTCACCTAAGGTAGGAAAAATGACCACTATCAGGGCAGCAACAGCGGAGAAGGGGATCTTGGTCACAGGGTCTGGGAATTATTAAGATCACCAGGGGAGTTCCAAGTAAGATATTCGGGAAACACCCCCCACTCCACCAAGATGTGGGATGAATCCTTGTCTTGGACTCCTCGCTCTGTAAGGGCCTATAGTCTCGCCGCTTCAACCATCACTTACACAAATGGCTCTCTCACCTAAATTACACTGATATCCCCAGCCATTCTGCCTCCTGAGAGCCGTTCTGGCTGATGCCTAGACATTTTCTCTTTACTATCTGACTTGCGCATCCAATTCAAAAGTGTTAACTTGGTGTCATTTTCCTCTTCAAATAAGCTTTCCCCTCTGTCCGCTGGCTATATTTGGGACAACAGTACCATCAGTATTTCATTCAGAATGGGGGACAGAAAAAAAACAGAATCTTGATGAAATATTAGGTATCTGAAGCCAGACAGACCTGGATTCACATCCTAGCTATCATTTATTAGATCTGTGACCATGGCCCAGTGACTGAGCCCACTCAAAGCCTCAGTTGTCCTATTTGTAAAACCTACTTCACAGTAGGTTCCGGCTGTTGGCGGAATTAGGGGAGATTATTATGGCAAATATTTAGTACCATGCCTGACATATGGGAAGGTTCAATACATTTCAGCTCTTATTATTGTATCATTATTATCACAGACACATTTACCCATGCTCAAAATCTCAGTCATCTTTCATTCTACAAAGTAGCCTGCAAGATTCTTGAGGACAAAATCTCCCCTTTCACATGCCTGTGTACTCAAGGACAGCACTGTATACAATATGGGTGCTCACTAACCAAAGCAGACTGCGTTTTCTTTCTGTTTCAATCATTGATGTTGCAGATATTTATCATCGATGGTGGTCACCTGTGACAGGCCACGAACTACTGTCACATTTTGATGTCTGAATTAGATTTCCCCAAAATTCAAACTGCAGCTGTAATTACGAAGCCAAAAATGTGACCTAGGTTAGAGACCTAGGAAAGGAAAGTAATCATAATATGGGGAGGCGGGACACACTCAGTGCCCATATCTAAACCACTGCTGGCCTCTCCTGCTGCAATAAGGCAGTTCTGCTGGAAGGTGTGACCTCTTATTTATAAACAGCCTCAGGGACAGTGACAGATGATCCGGCTCGGGGAGGTGGCATAGGGCAGTCACCTGCTGGGAGCCTCTGGGAGAACAGGGGCCACCACTGCTGGGACAGAAGGTACACCCCTTACGGATGAAGCCAGGTGGCTGCGCATGTTTCTGGCCGCAGCACAGACTCAAGGTCAAGGAGCTCAGAGGAAAGGTAATAGTTTATACCCCAGGTTTTCAGAAGTTCAAGAACAGAGCTTTCTCTCCAAGCCTCCAGGCCTCAGAAAAGGAACACACGACGTCAAACAGAACTCTGGACAGGGAGCATAGCACCAGGAGAGAAACCACAGCAGGGGAGTACCTGGAGCTGGTGCCAGGAGCCTTCCCCCACTCAGGCGGAGATGGGATGCGGAAGGCCCTACCCGAGTGCCACCTGGGCAGAAGGTCACCAGGGCTGCCCCCTCCCTCCCTGCACCTCAGTGCCAGGCTATGAAGGAGGAGTGGAACTGATTTTTTGAAAAAGACATCAATAAACTCATGGGACCAAAAAGCCTAAGATTCACTTTGAGAGAAGATGAGGGCTCCAGAAAAATGAAAGCCAGCCTATCCATGACTTTCACAATGTTATTAACCAAAAACCCTTTCCATTTTATATGTGTACACTAAGCAAAAATTGTAATTATCAGAGGAAAATAAACCATTCTATTCTGGCCACATAAGCATAGGTAAAACACTGTTGCTGAAACAAGAGTACCGCAAAAACAAGTGTTCAGTTTGTTTGTGACTCTTGGATGGGACGTGGCTGGGGTGCTGTGGGCGGGGCTGCGGTGTCACAGAGTCACTCTAGGTGACCAGATGTCCCCACTCTCTTCCTGTCCTTGCCTGGGTATTCTGAAATCTCAAGGGGGCAACACACCCTGCTATCCCTCTCTGAATCCTGGGAGATCACCAAGTGATTAACTGGAGAGGCAGGATGGCCCACTGAGCCTGGGGAGGCAAATAAGTCAAGCTGAAATGGATTCAGATTAGCTTCCTGGAGAGACTCTTGGGCCTGTGATGAGCACACCTTAACCACTGCATGTGGACTCAGAGGCAAAGGTGGGCCTAAGTTCTGCTACCCCTCCAGCTGCCAGGAGCTGGGCTCCAGCTCTTCAAGGGGACAAAGCTGAACGAGGCTGTCTCCCTGCCCTTCAAATGGGAAAAGTAAACACATCCCAGCACATCAATTCCTATCAGGCAGGCGGGTAAGAGAAAGGAAAGTTGCCTGAGAACAAGAATATCCTCACTGCTTTTATCATTCACTCCCTTCTCCTGGGCTGATTCGTCCCTCACTCTGACCTGCCTCTTCTGAAGTAACCCCTTCTGAGGCAAAGGTGTCTCAACGTCGCATCTCAGGTCTGGGTCAGGATAGCTTAGCTGATGCTAATTACTAGGACAGAGAGAGGTTCTATCCAGTGGGAGCAAGTACCAAACACTGAAACCCAGGTGGACCCAGGTATAAGTTCTAGCAGAATAAAGGTGGGGGAGGGAGTGAGTATTTACTGAGCATCCTTGACTATCTATGAATTGACATGTGTCCCCAAGTCACCAAGTAGCCAATCTGAACCCTAGATTGTCAGCCGCTGAAGCTACTGAGAAAAAGGCCAGTTCTGGAGTCAAGCACTGCTGTCGCCAGACGGTGTTGGACAAGGTAGGAGTGCAGGACTGGGGGACTCCACTTCGTGTCAGGCAGGTGACGGCAGCAACAGCTGGAGCTGACATGTATGGCAGATGTGCCCGCGGCACTGGGGTCCTCGAGAGCAGAGGCAGGGGGATCCCTAGATACAAGGGGGGCCCCAGGCAGGATCGCAAAACAGGGAGTGGGTGGGTGAGACGGAATCTATTACCAGACCCGGGCTCACAGCTGGGGCTAGGAAAGCAGGAAGGGCTTTTACAACATTGACTATCTGCATGTTAGAAACCTGATGAGCCAAGCTACTTCTGTAGACGGACTGAGTAGATGAGTGTTTTTCAAACTTTTATCATTTATTATGATTCCCTCCCCCCACTCACATATGGGGATGTACATATATACAACAGTTTCCACAAAAGAGTGGTCAATTGTGACTACATGTGATACTCTGTCTCCCTTCTCTATTTCATTAATGAAAACGAGATACAGTTACGACACTGAATTAACTGAAAACCTCGGGGTGAGGGGGAGGAGCTGCAAAGTCTAGGGCTTGAGGAAGACTGAGGTGTGAAGACAGAAGGCTGGGTGGCCTGACAGCCCTCTTTGAGAGGTCAAAGGCTATACCAAGTGCTTATATACCAGCTTTGGGACTTGGCTTTCGTGTCCCAAGGGATCAAGGACAGGACAAGAAATATGTGGCCCACTAACAGAGAGTAAGTCAAACAAGGTAACGTCGTAAGGTAGGAGAGACAAGACGTAGCTGCTGAAGGCAAGGGGAGGACACGTGCAGCCAGTGAGGGGAATCCTGCTACGCCCTCCCCTCCTGAGAGGCTGGCCAATAGGGAAGCCCGTCCACACTGTACCTCTGACTCAAATGCCCCTTGGTGCCAGGCTGGCGTCCCTGGTGTGCTGCTTTGTTACTGATGCAATGGACTTAGAGAAGGTTAAAGAAAACATATTACAGGAAAGAAGGCCGGGTTCTCTGACAGCGACCCGGAGGCTGCAGAGGCCAAGCTGGGCCGGCCCACATGCCACAAAGGTGAGTGCCCCAGATGGTGAGAAGGAAGCGCGTGTCATCGGGTTCCGGAAGCTCTCGGTAGGCAGGCCAGGCAGAGCTGCAATTCTGGTTGGGGCTCAATCGCCACTATCTGCTCTTCCCCACTAAGGCCGCAGGGCCGCCCTGCCTGCTCACGAGGACACGGTTAATTCCGCTGAGCTTCCAATGCCACATGTGCAGGTCAGCCACCAAGCTGACCCCTGACACGGGCAAGCCTCGAATACTGAAAACATTGTTGTCATTTATTTTTCTTAAATCCCAAACATTCTTGAACATTTTCTTCCCTATAATGGGGAGGGCAGAATGGAGAAGAGAGAGAGACCCCCATGGGGCCCTCGCAGCTAACTTCTGCCAAGGGCAGACACAGGAGAGGCAGGCCAGACATGCCTGCTTCTGCTCCAGAGGCTCCCTGACCTCTTTAAAGCCTGACAGACAGACCTGCCTAAGGGAAAAGCCATTATCCCTCACACCTTCTCTATGCTGATAGGAAGGCCGACCAAGATTACTTAAAAACAGAACCAGAAGAGAATCTGCCTGATCCTGTACATTTGAGAAAGAGAAAATTCATCACAAGCCATCGGCACATCATTTCTGGTTTCTATTCTGCTGCTGATAGAGTATCACACATCTCCAAGACTCAAGGTCTCTGACTGTAAAATGAAGGAGCTCCAAAATTCTCTCCTGGCCAGGAAATCCTACTGTCTGCATCATGCCCTTCTGCGATTTCCCATGTCAGGTTCGACTCTGGGAGTACAGGGTGCCTCCTTTCAAATGTCAAATCCTGGGCTTATATACGAGCATTCTACTAAAAAGAAATTATACATTTAGAGACATTGACTAACTAGGTCAATTAACACAAACACTTCGGTCAGTCAGCTCTGGAGCAAGAAGTACAAATTGTTGTAAATGATACGATAATGGCTACATAAGATTCTGTTGATGGCCATGTGAGAGAGTCGTGCATTGCTTGAATATTTTACATTACATGTTGAATTTTATGATAATTAAGCCTCTGGGCTCAAAGCATCGTGCCTTTTTTCTTTATTGAAGTGACGGAAGTATCACAAATTCACCTCGGCTAGAAGTGACAGCTTCCCAATGGCTTAGTCCAGCAAACAAGAGCCCGGCATTTGCAGCTGGAAACAGAACTCTAGTGGAAACAGTAACCAATTGGAAGGATTGGTTGATGGTGTTTATCACTCGTTTACTGTGTGTTTGTTACTGCATTGGACATCACGGAGGGAAGGATGGAGCCTTCTGCCTTTGGATACTTGCCGAGATCCCCTGGCAGACCTTTTCTCTCCCTATTTCACAAATATGCATCACTGCCTACTCTGGGTTAGGCACTGGGTTGGGAGGTGAAAACTCAATGATGAAAAAGACAGACTTTGTCCGAATGAAGCCTAATTAGCAGTATGACAATATCATCTTCCCCACCATTGTATGAAGTATGCTGTCGGTGACGGAATTTATCATCAGTCTGTAGGCTGCTGGGTGTTACGCAGTAACACGCCATATCTGGATTACGGCAGGCAGGTGCATCTCTGTCTAGGAGACTCTTGGGACGATGCACTGGACAAGTCAATCACGGGCTCGCCACTGGCCCGTCCCTTGCTAAGAGGCAGCCTCAGGCAGCTGTTTTCCCGCACATGCCCCTGGCTTCTGTCCTCTCCCCGGTCACAAATTGGGGACGGATGCCAGAGCAGGAGGTGAGAAATGAGGGAGAGAGGGCAGAGTTGCTCCTGTACCTGATTCAAGGATAGTCAATTTATAGCAGATGGCAGAGGGGAAGCAAGCTCTGTCTAAAGAGAAGTGAAAGATACCAGGTGAGAAAGATTCTTTCTGGAAACTGGGCAGCGCGCAGAACATGAGGCCATCAGGAGGAGGAAGGAGGGGCGGGGACTGCTTCAACACTGGAGCACAAACACTGGAGCGGGGAGGTGCGACCCACCTCTGACCAAAGACTGCCCTCAGGGGTTCCAGAATCCGAAGATCTGGTCTTAGCTTGGCTCCTGTTTAAGAGTTTACTGGATGTTCCCATAAATCTCCTCTCTCCTCTCGCTGCTATCACAAGTAAGCCTATGTGAGAACTTGGTATTTCCAACCCAAATAAAACTAAGGTGAAATTGCTTCTTGGGGTAGGTACTGTGTCTTTTTGTTCAGTCGCTAAGATGTGTCTGACTCTGCGACCCCATGAACTGCAGCACGCCAGGCTTCCCTGTCCTTCACCATCTCCCTGAGTTTGCTCAAACTCATGTCCTTTGATGACGGTGATGCCATCCAACCATCTCATCCTCTGTCGTCCCCTTCACTTGCCTTCAGTCTTTCCCAGCATTAGCAGTGCTGGTCGGTGCTGCGCAAATCCCCTGTCCATTTAAATTTCTTTTCCCAAGTGTGCCGATTCAAAGACCAGTGGGGCAAATGAGTGTAGCTGTGTTTTCTTTTTGTCCTTCAAGAGTCACCATGGGAAAATTGGATATGTGTAGTTTGGGACCCTGTCAGCGCCTCACTGGTATTTGCATAAGGTCTATTACCCTGACTGTTCATGAGCCATTTCCTTCTCTGTGTATGAACTTCTTTCTAGAAGTTCAGTTCAGTTCAGTCGCTCAGTCGTGTCCGACTCTTTGCGACCCCATGAACCACAGCATGCCAGGCCTCCCTGTCCATCACCAACTCCTGGAGTTCACCCAAACCCATGTCCATTGAGTCGGTGATGCCATCCAACCATCTCATCCTCTGTCATCCCCTTCTCCTCCTGCCCTCAATCTTCCCAGCATCAGGGTCTTTTCAAATGAGTCAGCTTTCTGCATCAGGTGGCCAAAGTATTGGAGTTTCAGCTTCAGCATCAGTCCTTCCAATGAATTGTCAGGATTGATTTCCTTTAGGATGGATGGGTTGGATCTCCTTGCAGTCCAAGGGACTCTAAAGAGTCTTCTCCAACACCACAGTTCAAAAGCATCAATTCTTCAGTGCTCAGCTTTCTTTATATTCCAACTCTGACATCCATACATGACCACTGGAAAAACCATAGCCTTAACTAGACGGACCTTTGTTGACAAAGTCATGTCTCTGCTTTTCAATATGTTGTCTAGGTTGGTCATAACTTTCCTTCCAAGGGGTAAGCGTCTTTTAATTTCATGACTACAATCACCATCTGCAGTGATTTTGGAGCCCAGAAAAATAAAGTCAGCCACTGTTTCACTAACATTTATTCAGTCTTGATTGAGGAATTACAGTGCTGCTCTGTGTGTTAGATGCTTAAAAAAATAAAATTGGACTAAGACACAATCTGCAGTCACCTAGAGCCAGACATCCTGGAGTGTGAAGTCAAGTGGGCCTTAGGAAACGTTATTACGAACAGAGCTAGTAGAAGTGATGGAATTCCAGTTGAGCTATTTCAGATCCTAAGAGATGATGCTGTGAAAGTGCTGCACCCAATATGTCAGCAAATTTGAAAAACTCAGCAGTGGCTACAGGACTGGAAAAGGTCAGTTTTCATTCCAATCCCAAAGAAAGACACACAATTGCACTTATTTCACATGCTAGCAAGGTAATGCTCAAAATCCTTTAAGTAATGCTTCAGTAGTAGGTGAACCGAGAACTTCCAGATGTAAAAGCTGGATTTAGAAAAGGCAGAGGAGCCAGCGATCAAATTGCCAACATACACTGGATCATAGTAAAAGCAAAGGAATTCCAGAAAAACTTCTGCTTTTTATGCTAAAGCCTTGACTGTTTGGATCACAGCAAACTGTGAAAAATACTGAAAGAGATAGGAATACCAGACCACCTTACCTGCCTCCTGAGAAACCTGTATGCAGGTCAAGAAGCAACAGTTAGAACTGGACATGGACAACAAACTGGTTACAGATTGGGAAAGAGTAAGTCAAGGCTGTATGTTGTCACCCTGCTTATTTAAGCTAAGCACCGAAGAATTGATGCTTTTGAACTATGGTACTGGAGAAGGCTCTTGGGAGTCCCTTGGACTGCAAGGAGATTCAACATCCTAAAGGATGCCTGGCGTGCTGCAGTCCATGGGGTAGCAAAGAGTCGAACACAACTGAGCGACTGAACTGAACTGACCAGCAAGGTCAGTGAGACCTGAGGCTGGAGCACCGCAATCGTGTTTGGTTTCCAATGCAACAGAGGAGGAAAACAATGCCCACCCGTGACCCCCTGTTCAGTTCCAGGCAGTCATGTGGCCAGATGGAAGGGCAGAAAACTGAAGCGCACTTAGAGAGCAGTGGGAGATGACTCAAGGGCGGGGATGCCTGCCTTGAAAGGAAAAAATAAAAGGTGCTAAATCCGTACAGCTCAGCTAAGTGGTGACTAAGAGGGTGACACGACAGCAATCTGCAAATATTTGAAAGGTGTAAACACAAAAAGGAGGGGAAATGCTCAGCCTGAAAACAGGGGGTGTAATTATTAGGGGAAAGAAAATCTGGATGAAATATCGGAAAAACTTAGTGTGGGGATGACTACGGGGTTATAAATAAGTTTCCTGAAAGGAAAAGGCAATTATTTGATCCTAAAGCTGAAAGGTGGCCATGAAGCCCATCCCTCTGCTTCTGGGAAAGCAGCCTGGACCAGGGGACTTTTATTTTCTACATTTACGGAGAGACTTCTTAAGTAAATCTAAGTCAAAATACTTCTGCTTTAAATACTGCTTCCTGAAATTTTAACCAATTTTGTTGGTCAAACCACAGAGGAGACAAAATGATTGTTCTGGTGGGGCTTTCAGAATAAAAACAGGCTTCACCTGCTAGCATGTGACACGTGCCTGGCCAGCAGATACAGTGGAACTAAGCAGAACCAGGGCACAGACAGCTGGGTGGAGCAGAGGACTGGATCATCTCACGTCCTGGAGCATCTTCATCCTGTCTCTAAGACCCGGGTGAGCACTCAGGGAAGTGCTGCAAGCTTCCCAGAGAGGACCACGGACGGACACTCTCCCTCCTTGCTATATAAACACAGTCCCCTGGAGTGAATGTCAAGGACAAGGCACAGAGAGAAAGCCAAAATAAGCTGCCTGTCACACTGACTGCACTCCGGTACCTCTGCCTGAGTCCTTGCTGCTGCAGTTGGCCAATTCATAACTCCCTGCCTTGTGGCAAACAGTAAAGAACCTGCCGGCCAATGCAGGACCCCCTGGGTGGGGAAGAGTCCCCGGAGAAGGGGATGGCTAGCCACTCGAATATTCTGGCCTGGAGAATCCCATGGACAGAGGAGCCTGGTGGGCTAGTCCTGGGGTTGCAAAGAGTCAGACATGACTGAGTGACTAACAATCAATTAGTTCCATTTCTCTGCTTTCCCCTGCCATCCTTACCCCCAAGAATAACAACAACAAACAACCCATGTCACCCAGAGAGTAAGACAGTGAACTCCATATTTAGAGAATAAGACACAGCAGTCCAAGAAAAGTAACACTTTCTTATTTTTCTACTCTCTCCCTAAGCATCAAAAACAGAATCTAGAACTCTTAATTAAGCACAAAACACAGAGGCAGACAGGCCAGTTGCCTGATGGTAAGGAACGTAGTTATCATCTGAATCCGCATGCCAAGCCAAACCCTTGCACGTGGCTGGATTGCAGAAACAAAGACACATCTCGGGCTTTTCCCAGTGGTCCAGTGGTCAAGACTCTGCCTGCCAAGGCAGGAGGTGATCTATGGTTGGGGAATTAGGAGCCCATGTGCCTCGTGGTGTGGCCAAATAAATAAATAAATAAATAAATAGAACTGTTTAAAAAAAGAAGAAGAAGAAGAAGTGTAACACATCTCATGTACCAAATAGCTTGCTTATAGTCCTCTCTCATAAGATATAAAGCAGAAATCGTTTGGAGGCCCCAAGCTGCAAACGTCATCAGTGAGTCAGTTAACAATTGTGAACAGCAAACCATCCCACTTAGGACCAGCTGGTCATATGTTTTCACAGTCCCAAAATGGCCCAAGGAGCTAGGCAAACCACAGACCATTGGTTCTTAAGAGTTCGATAGCATACAAGGCCTCAATTTGTACTGAAAGGGTCAGAAAGGAACGAGGATTTTGCATTGTCTCAGATTCTTTATTCTCTCTCTTGTTCTCTAAACCGCTATTTTGTTACCTCAGGGGAGGTAGCATCTTCTGGGCCAATTTTGGAACATGTCACTGGTAAGGCTCTTTCAGTGATGAGAAGAAAGGGATAAAAGAAGAATGAAGGAATCCTAATTAAAGGGATCACACTCCTCAGGTAATTGAAGTCAGGGGAATCAGCACTGGGCAAGAGCTGAGACTGAAGCTGTTTTCAGTTCATAGTTCCAACTGTTTGGGGGAGACTTTTAGTAGGCTGCTTGATTTGGTCATGTTTGATGCATTCATTGAAGAGACCAGAAAGTGAAGTTAATTGGCAAACAGGAGCAATGAGATCCAGTCTCCACAATGTGATGGGAGCTTTGGCTTCCCGTGAAGAAAGGGAGGGGTTGGGGCAGGCCCACCATAGGGAAGAACAAGTTTCTCTGGCACAAGAGTCACACACGATGTGAGCACTAGGAGAGGGTGAGTTTTGAGTCTCATCTCTATGGGTTGTCAGCCCATCACTGGTGGATCCCATTCTGCAGTTACCTGAGGGGACGGACATGCCACTCCTCTCGGGAGCCCCAGAAAGTAGACACTCAATAACTGTCTGCCAAACAAATACCAGAGAGTAAAAATAGACTCAGCAAACCTGTAATAACAACGACTTCTTCCGAGTTCCTGCAAACATACTATACTAGTTAATGCTTGGTGAGTTTACCACTAAATCTTGTAACTCTTACTTCTGGGACTTTAAGGAGAGAGAGTGTTAGGTGCTAAATCACTGACCGCTGTCTGAGAAGGAGACAAGGAAGGGATGGCTTAGAGACCTCACGCTGGATGGCTGGGCCAGGCAGGGTGCAGAACTGGTTTCACCAATTTGATTTATCATTGGCTTTAGACACCGAAGAATCATTCCCCAAAGGGAGAGGAGCTTTTTCAGATGGAGCTGGAGTGGCAGATAATAATGGGGCCAGCATCAGAATAACCTTTTATGATTTGTCCCATCGCAGAGCAAGAGATGGAAAACGATGATTGTTTTTTAAAGGGAGAAGAAACTCACTGACAAACGAGGCTGTTCCCGTCCCGTGACATGCCAAGTGCACGGCTGTAAACAAGCCAGCCAGGCTTTCTCTGGGGGTGTGTTTGTGAAGGGGAGGGTGGAGATGGCAGGCTGTCTGCTTCCTGACACACATGTTCATTTGGGGGTTTGCTGCAAGCAGCAGCTGCAATAATATCACCACCAACAAGGAGCAGAATGAAACCACCATGCCCTCTAAAAATGCTTTCCATTGGGTTTCACCTAATTATCCCTATCAACACAGCCACCTCACAACCTCATTACATAGAAAACAAAGCATCTGAGGTCAAGAGCTAGGCCCACAATGGTCTTTCCAGAGACCAGAGAGCCACATGACTCCAGCGCTTACGTAACACCGTGGCACCATGGAGACCGAACCTAACAAGCCCAAACCCGTGTCTGAGTGGTGAGGGGGAGTTGGTTTCTATGAGAACCTCAACGTTAGCTTTTTCTGACTTATTTTAAACATGTAACTTTATCTCTGAATCAAAACTTAGACTTCTAAAACATAAATGTCATTTTCGGTACCCCCAAATCCTCGTGTTGGTCTTTTAAATTTCTTGTTCGTGGATAAAGAGACCAACCTGAATCTCCTGTTCAGGCTGGTAGAGATGAGCTCCAGGGAAGGGGGAAAGCCACGGGAAACGAGCACGTGGATCCTGCAGTACCAGCTTCCAGGAGGTATCCTGCCATACACCTGGCCGCCAAATGTAAAAGCTGCTTACTCGCATAAATTTAGAGTGACTTTTTCTAAACCAAGCTGTGTTGTTATTTGAACAAAATGCTTCTGAGATGTGTGGAGTACACTTTCAAACCACTGCCTTTCTTGAGCTTTCCACTCACAGAAAATTTCTCTGAGCTTCTTCTCCCGAGGCAAGTGAAAGCCCCATGTCTAGAGATTAGTATGCTCAGCTAGTGGAACTGGAGAAGAGAAAAACCAGCGACTGGCAGGAATACTAAGACCCCTGGAGCAAGGAGAATGAATAAGACTGTGAGCTGAGATGCTGTGAGGAAGAGACCTCTACCTCACCCTCTTTATACTTAAAGGCAGAAATGAAAACAAGCCAAAAAAGAGAGGAATTCTGAGAAACCAAGGTTCTTAAAGAGCACAGACTGATCTTGTATGCAGAAATACATCCTATCCTGATAAGTAGCTTGAATTCCGGGCTATGGATGAAGAACATCATTCACCTTTTTTTTGGTTTAGTTTCACAAAAAAGGGGTCAGCAGACAGCTTCCTGAGGACTAAGTCCAACCCACCACCTGTTTTTGTACAACCCATGAGTTAAGAATGGTGTCTGCATTTCTGAATGGTTGCAAAAGAAATATTCTGTGACATGTGAAACACTGGATGCAATTCAAATTTCAGTGTCTGTTTCCTATCTGGCCCTTTAGAGAAGAGGTGGGTTGACTCTTGCCTGTTGTAAAACTGGGTAAAAAAAAAAATCAAGACAAGGCAGAGTTTCACTTCTCAGAACCAGAGGATCAGTACAGGCGACGGCATGAGGATATCCTAAACAAAGACACTAAAAATAGTCCACGGTCACGTGGCTGAAGAGGTAAGAAGCCAGCAGCACCACGGCTCATGGGAAGCCGATGTAGCCAACAGCAAGCGTGGGCGTGTGCCCACTCGCTGGCTCTCCCGCACCCCATTCTAGGAACGTCGTCACTCCGGTATCCACCGTCTCCCCCTGTATTCCCACTCTGCTCCCTCAGACACTGTTCAAAACTGTGAACTTTCCAGAGCTGCCCTCCTCCGTTCCCCACACCTGCTTCCTTCCAGCCCATGACAGCAAACTCTCACTCTCACACTTCTTGCTGGTACTCAGACTTCATCTTTCTGCTCTTCTTGGAAAAGTAACTGTATCTCTGTAGGTACTCCACACTGTGCGCCAACCCTATAGTGAAGGTCTTTCCCTTTCCTTTCTCCTGGGTCCTCTCTCTGGGCTGCTCGTCTTGTCTCCTGCTGTTGCCCTTACTTACGTCTTGGGCCCCTTCCTTTCCACTCTCTGCAGCCTCCCTTGGAAAGCCCACCCATTTTCACCTTCTCCATCACTGTGATCACCTGGAACCCACAGACAGGTAAGCCTGAACTGTCCTCTAAGCTCTCAAGGGTTGTCAGACATCTCCTCTTGACCGTCCTGTCAATCCCTCAAACTCAACCTCATCTTCCTGCTAACTCTCCTCCGCTCCTTTCACTGTCCCCTAGTCCGACTGCACCACTAGCAACCAGTTAAGTCTAAAATTCTCACCTATATTTGATCTGTCCCTACTTTATCCACATAACCTACTGATTGCTACATCTTATCAAGCCCATTAATTCCGCTTCCACAGTTGTTTACGTAAACCATGGGATCCTCTCAATCCTCAACCTGAATCTGCTTGTTCAGGCTCCTGTCACTTCTGGCCAAGTCTTCTGATCTACCTACCTGCCCTCCATTTCCCCCATCCTGATTCTTCCTTCCTGACTGATTTCCCCAAAACTCTTCAGTGGCTTCCAAGGGTTTACCATATAAAATCAGAAATCCACAACCAGACACTCTAGGCCTTCTAAAATCTGGTCAAACTCCTTGGGACCATATGAAACATCCATTACCCACTTGACAGCCCTTCAAATACATGAAGACAGTAAAACATCTATTTTCTCTCATCCTCATGTCTTATTTTCTCCAGACTAAGCATCCCCAGGTGTTCACAAGATGTGGGTTTTTGACTTCCTACCATTCTAACATTCTTTGAAAGTAAAAGTGTAGTCACTCAGTCATGTCCAACTCTTTTTGACCCCATGGACTGTAGCCTACCAGGCTCCTCTGTCCATGGGATTCTCCAGCCAAGAATACTGGAATGGGTTGCTTTTCCCTTCTCCAAGGGATCTTCCCAACCTAGGGATCAAACCCAGGTCTCCTGCACTGCAGGCAGATTCTTTACCATCTGAGCCACCAGGGAACTTACATCTTCCAATAGGAAATACCTTTAGAGATGACTTCTTTGAGAGGTTTGATGGGGTAGTGGGGCTCATTCACTGGGAGCAGCCCTTCTTGCATGCTGCAGAGAGGCATCTCTGGAGGTGAACTTGCCAAGTTGGACTGATTGGGGAGGGGTGTGCAGAGACTGTGCACCACCCCCACCCCCACCCCCCCACCCCATGACCAGGCAGAGTTAGGACATTTCCTCTGGGCAGGAGGCTGCAGCAAGAGACAGCTCCATCAGTGCAGAAGGAACTCCTGGGATGTGGGAGCTCTCGAAGGGGCTGTGGGGAGTGGTGGGGCCCATCCCGAGGAAGGCAGCAGCCTCTATGGCCTCCATTCCAGCCCGCGTCCATTCTGCTTGGCAGCAGTCGCCCCAGGCACCGTGGAGACCCTGGTGGTGTTGTGACAAGCCATCTATTCATTTCCTTTCTCATTCATGGGGCTCTCGGGGATAAAAAGGAACAGCAAATCCAAACCACTGCCTCGAATCCACTTTGTAGAATTCAGGGAAAGACAGTTCTATTGAAGTGATTATCTGCTCTGTTTGGGAGACCGGAGGGAAAGAAAAGGATTTCGGCATCCAGTGCCTGCCATGGATGCATTCCTGCAGAAACGACGACTGCAGCCATCACTGTGGCCAGTGGGACACTGACAGCACGGCTGGCACTTAATTGAGGCTCTTTAGCTCCCGCCACACTGTGGCAACGGGGCAGCAGAGCGCCCGGGTCTGAGCTGTGACGCAGGATACAAAGCTTAGCTGAAAAGCAGGGGAGGAGGGGGCGCGGGGAGGGAGAGAATCAGGGACCTGACAGACAGGCTGCCTGATTTTTTGCAGTGAGTGGGAGATATTAACCTGTCTCACCAGGCTGGGCCTGTCTTCAAGGCAGAGGAAAGCTGCTCCAGTGGGCTTATTACTCACAGCTGCAGGACAGCTTGTGCCACAAGCCCTGGGACGAGAAGCCTGCCCTGAATTGTGCACATTTCTAACAAGGCTGCGAGTCACTGGCGAGGAAGTGGCAGAGGTGTCTTTAGGGTGGGTGGGGACGATCAACTTCCCCAACACAGCTCGCAATCAAGCACGCTGCCCGATGATGATTCTGGGTGCTGTGACAACCAAGGGGGGGTGTGCATGCGCATGCACACACTTATATGTGCTCACACATCCAAGGAAAGTGGTGCAAAGAGGGGAGGAAAGGGGTGGGGGCAGGCAGACCCAAAGCGGAGGAAGGAGGTACTAAGGAGGCCGCAGGGGTCATAACAACCCTGAGACACTGCTGTTTGCGGGGAAAGTGACACCAGGGCTGCGTCCACCTGCGGATGGGCACAGACACTCGGCGAGAACGCGTGAAGGGCAGAGGCCAGAGACAGGAATGGGTGGATTCCTCAGCAAAGCGAAAGTGAGAATCAAGTTTTGTTTCAGGGAGAAAGGAGATATGAGCTGCCCTTCTGCGGTCTCCGCCCTGGACAATGTCTTCCCAAGCCCTAGGCTGCCTACAGGGTCCTTCTATCATCCTGAAAACTCACAGTGCCAGCTTGTTTGTGCTGTCTCTGTTCTCAGTTCACGCGTCACCATATCTGAGCCTCACTCCCCAGAAGGCCAGCCTTGTCCGGATCACAACCAGAAAGAAATGCCATCGGTGGACGACTTTCAGGCCATGGACAGCGGCTCCTATGGGGTTAGAAGTACCTGCTCACACATAAACACACACCCAAGTGTTAGTGCTGTTTCTTCAAGTGTGCCCCCTTCCATATCTGCCTGGTAGGACCAGTGCTGGGGAATCAGAAGCTTGTTACAAGGCACCTATGTTTATAATAAATGCCAGAGGGCCCATTCTTGTAAGGAATCTGGGGGGCTCTGAAATGCAGTATACCATGTGGTCGCCTGTTTTATGTGACTATTTTTCTGTTTCCATAGTTTGTGTCATTAAATAATCCTGTGTTCTCTTAAAATATATAACAGGGACTTCTCTGATGGTGCAGTGGTTAAGGCACTGCCTTCCAATACAGGGGGTGTGGGTTCAATTCCTGGTCAGGGGGCTAAGACCCCACATGCCTCCTGGCCAAAAAAACCAAAACATAAAAAAAAAGAAAGAAAAAAACTTTAAAAAAGAAATTTGAAAAATGCAAAACAAAACGACAGTCTTGGATTGGGTTCTTCCTTTCTGGACCCTTGCTCCATACTCTAGCAAGTCCTCCAGCACAGATGGACCCCTCGGGGTCAGAAGGCAATCAGGTGTCCTGGCACAAGGAACTCTCCGGTTATACACCTGTGGACCCAGGGACAGAAAAGGAGAAAGCCTTCTCCATCCTAGGGCAGCCATCGAGGGAGACACTGACTCCTGAATGGCAAAGAGGACAGCTGTTGGTAAGAAGGTGGGGGTGTGAGGAGGCAAGTTTCCTAGCATAACAGCCGAGAGAAAAACAAAAACAAAGAGAAGTGCTTCATATGGAGGCTGTCTCCCCTCGTGTCACTAAACTGGAAAATTCTATATTCTGTATTTCACCCAACCTTAGCCAGCTGTTCTCGCTTGTGTCAGGAGAAAGGAGAATGCATTGGGTGGAGAACAGGGATTTCTCCTAGCCAGCCTGGAACCACAAGGAGCTCAATCACTAAATGATGACTCTGGGGACCACAAAAAGGGTGTTCCTTCCTCTGTCTATCATAAAGCCAATTGGTATCCTATAGCGTGAATGAGAACATAACCAAACTGCTGCTGTTCAGTGACCCAGGCCAACCCCATGGAAAGGCCTCCACGGCCACTTGCAGCCCTTGGGGCAGACAGGATCAAAGAATACATATGGTGGAAATCTGGAGGCACTGAATTCAGTCTAAACCACTGAAGTCACCTTGTGTGGACCAGGAGAGCCAGCATTAATAATCTGATAGGACCCTAAAGGTTCTTATTTCCCTGTTACCCGTGTTCTGAGTCTCTAACGTATTAATCTTTGTAGATGGGTGATGTGGTTTAAAATACTGTCGGCCTGGGCTGCCATTCCCTCCTGTGGGGTCTCAAAATAACTTCGCACACATCATTTTTGCTAACCACTCACTCGGGCAGCTCTTCCCTGCCAGAACACACACGTCTTATGTAACGGCAGGAGCTGCCCAGCTTGCTGAGAGGAGGGAGTGCCCAGAGCGCAGCTGCCCGCGGCCCCTCAGGCTCAGCACCACCCGGGCTTGGAGGCCAGCTCTGTCCCCAGGCCCAGGCTCCCTCAGCAAGAAAAGACCCCCAGGGGATTCAGGGGCCCCTCAGGAAGGTCATCCCATTCCAGGCTGCCTTAGAAATCGTGCAACTGGGACATTCTGCGAGTACTTCCAGGGAAAAGGTTGACTCTTAGATTTTTTGAAAGTGATGAGTAGGGGAAGTGACCCAGCGCCTCTCCTCTGAGGATTCACATGGTTCAGGGTGAATGACAGACACAGACAGGACACAGTCACAGGAGGAGTGGGAGGGGAGAGGGGCCACAGGACACCTCACGAGGCCACACCTCAGGCCTTTGGAGACACCTGCTGGGCCTGGCTGGGCTTCCCTGTTAACCCTTCCTCTCAGTGCCCTATTGTTTCCCTCAGTCTCTGCAGTCAGAACCTCCTCTCTCGACTGCTCCTTCAACCTGCTCCTTTGCAGCTGCCTTCTCCTTGAAACCCCAATCCTGGGCAATCACATCCACGCCCTGTGCCTCAAATTCCATTCTAAGTGGATGCCTCTCAGTTTTCATCTTTACTTCTGACCTTTCTATCGAATTCATCTGGACCTGCAAAAATCTACAGGCGTCTAACATTCAAGGTTTCAAAGCTGACCTAACAACCTTCTCCTTGCAAACACCCTATTATTTACAAGCCAGAAAAGTGACCTCTCTGCCATCCTCTATTATCAAATAACCAGCAAAATTCTACATCGGAACCTTCCTAGCCAGATCTGTTCTTTCCTCTTCATCCTTCCTTGTAGCCTAAGTCCAGGTGTCCCCCAACCACACTTCCTGACTTCAGTGTGGATTCCCCCACTGTAGTCTTTGCACTGTGGTAAAACCAATCTCTTTTTAAGAGATTCTGTGGACTTTCGCTATATCTAATAACATGGATGAAACTCAGACAAAACCTGGGTAAAATAAAGTTGGGTAAAATAAGACCATAACTCCAAGTATGATGGCCAAGAGAGGCAAGACTCATCGATGGTGACAGAAGTCAAAATACTGGTTATCTCTGAGGGGAAGGCCATTATAGAGCTTGCTGGGATTCGAGAAATGTTCTGCATCTCCATACTGGGGTAGTGGTGACCTGGAGTTATACATGTACTGTTATAAACACAAAATTAATAAAGGTATATACTTAAGATTTGTGTGCTTTATTATGTAATAATCTTTCCTAGAGCTTAAAAAAAAAAAAAAAGATGATGCATTATCCACCATTCATTGCTTCCTTGCTTCCTATTACCTATCTTAGGAATTACTAACCTGGGGAGGATGGGGCTGGGACAGGGTGTGTCTCAAGAATGTGTCTGTGCTCAGTGGTGTCTGCCTCTGCAACCCCATGGATTTTAGTCCATCAGGCTCCTCTGTCCAGGGGATTTTCCAGGCAAGAATACTGGAGTGGGTTGCCGTTTCCTCCTCCAGGGGATCTTCCCAACCCAGAGATCGAACCTGCGTCTCTGTCATTTCCTATATGGCAGGAGGACTCTTCACCACTGTACCACCTGGGAAGCCCTAAGACAGGCTTAGGCTAGTGCTTGCCCATCCAATGAAGTTGTATGAAAATCTCTGTGTGGTCATGTATTTTCAGAAAACTGGTAGCCTTCTTCAGATTTATCATTCATAGAGAATGCCTATGACTTTTCTTTGAGATACAACCTAAGCAGCATAGACACAGGGCCCTTCAAAGACGGGGAGTCTCACTTTCCAAACTCATCTTAAACCACTGTCCCTCTTACAAGAGACACGCTAGCCATATTAAACTATTTGCATTTTGAGTAACAATGCTTTTTCAAGTTTCTCCTCTTTCCTTGTCAGGTTATACCCCTTTCCTCATCGTCTGTATCTGGCATTTTTGGAGAGAAGGCCTATAGCTCCCTAAGACGTACAAAACAGTTGGCGATTACTCTAAATAGCAAAGAAACTGAACTGCAACATAGGGCAAACTAAACAACTCAGAGGTGAAACAACTCAGAAGTGAAGCCAGCGAAATAATCTGGCTACAAAGGGTGGCCTGAAGCTGGGCAGAGTAGCGAGGAGGAGCGAAGTACTCTACAGGTGTGCCTGGCAGGGCACTGAGTTTCTTCTGAGAACCACAGCCCGGGTCAGGACATTTGAGAGCTGATGTGTTATCCCTGGAAAGCACAATGCCCGCTCTTCCTACTGCACTCACTTCTAAGGTAGAAAATGAACCAAGGAACCGGCTTATTAAGAACACACAACTGCTTCCTATGCATTCTTTCTCCCAACAAATTTTTTTATAATTTCACAGAATCTAAAAGGTAATAATTATTCTAACACTGTGTACATATCTACTATCTAAATACAGCTTTTCATGTTATCAGCCAGATTTCCTTCTAATTAAAATTATGATCTATTTGAAAAACATTATCACAGCTTTCTTCTTCCCTCTGTCATTGTCTAATCATCAAACCTCTGCAGAAGCATCCAAAGGGGGACTGAAAGTAAAAAGTGGACTCCTAACTCATCAGCAGTTTGCAAAAATCTTTAACTTCCTACTACCACGGAACTGGCTCTCTTCCACATTATACACACACACCAGGCAAAAGGGACTGCAGGTCTATTCTACTGAAACAACTTTCAAAACCAAGAGTAGAGTGGGTTAAAGGGGGACACAGATATTTGATTGACAGGAGGTCACATTCCATTGGCAGAAGAATAAAGAACTTGTCTCAATGGAAGATCGGAATTGAAAAGCTTAAAATATTCTTTCAAAAAAAGAAACATTGTTCTGACATCCAAAGAGGACAAATCAAATTGGTCTCCTCCCTCAGTTCCTGAAAAGGAGGAGGAGGAAATGGTGGAGGACTAAGTGCCAGTTTCATCCTTTAATTAAGCCATGTGACCTTGGCCAAGGAACAACTTCTCTGAGTCTCAATGTTTTCACTTGTGAAACAGTGAGAACTATAACCCATCCTATCCCACAGCGTAGTAATAAGCACCCAGCAGGGAAAGTACATGAAAACACTGGAAAGTATGTATTACTATACAAGCTATCTTTTATTATCTTTTATTTTTTTTTATTGTCTTTTAGAGGATAATCATCCTGAAAAGTTTTAGTATATTTGACCATGGTCTAAACCAGTGCTTCATGGGAGATCCAATGACCACCAAAACACTCTTGGACCTTTTGGAAATATTTTTAGGAACTTTAGCTTCCAGGCAAATGCAGAGTTACCATACTCTTATGTAAAAAGATACTGCAAGAAAAATAAAACACAACGCTAATACTTTTGATTATAAAGAACATGGCAGGAGTAAGAAGCAGCCAGGAGGGATAGGGTGCTGATTAGGAAGAAATGGTCTGCATCTCCTAGATGCCAGGACTTATTTCTCACTGAGGTTTGTGAAGCATGAAGAACAGACAACAGCTGGGAATTTAGGAAGGGAGTAAATCAAGCTGCTGTTATTCATGTTCCCAGAAAGAAAAGGCATGGATGGCAACAAGTGATAGTTAAAGGAAAGCAGAAATTACATTCTTTGCTGATTTTCCCCATTGTCATTTTAACACATTTTTCTCCACCACCCCCATCCCCGCCACTAACTTGTGCACAAGGCATCAGGGTGGCATGGGAGTCTTCTCCCTCGAAGCCACTGTTAAATCCTGATCCTACTGAACAACAGACTGCTGCTGCTTTTTAGTTGCTAAGTCGTGTCCGACTCTTTGAGACCCCATGAACTACAGCCCGCCAGGCTCCTTTGTCTATGGGATTATTCCAGCAAGACTACTGGAGTGGGGTCCCATTTCATTCTCCAGGGGATCTTCCTGACCCAGGGACTGAACCCTTGCCTCCTCCATTGGTAGGTGATTCTTTACCACTAAGCCACCAGGGCAGAGACTGCCAACTCCTAAAGCAGGAGAACTATTTTTCAATGTTCCTATCTTCCTTTCCCAAGGCTGCTACCAACCAATAAATCTCTCACTCAGGGGTTGTGCAAACACCACCTGGGAGCATTTAGAAAACCGTGGGAGTCCTTTACTGACGTGCTCAATGTTTCCTCTGGGAGAGGGTGCTAGGGCATTCCAGAAGGGGAGTTAAGATGCTAAACATCCTTCAATTCATGGGAAGTCCAGGCAAGAAGGGAAAAGTTCTACCCCAAATGCCACAACTGCCTCCTGCTGGGAAAAATGCAATTTGGCCTCCCCTCTACCCTCAGCTACACTCACCCTAAGCAAACGACATGCTTTGCGCCCTGTACATGCTCCGAATTTCAGTTTCAAACCTAGCTGCCTCCAATTCCTGGCTCAGGTCAGAACATAATGATTTTGGCCTACGGCTGTTGAACAACCTAGAGAAAAATAGATAAAATGGAATGCACTCATCAGAATAAGCTAAAAAGTAATTGCAGATTTGACATGAGGTTCTAAAGAGGAAAATATGCTCCACTCCAAACTTTTCTATAGACTCCAAGAGATCACAGTGTCATTTGAACTGATGATTCAGGAAGCTGTGGCTCTGAGTTGGGAGCAATCTGTTCAAAAAAGGTGAGTTTACAACATACTACGCCAAAATGCAAGGCACAAAGATCAAAGTCCATGGGGAGAAGTCCCTGCCTTACGACTAATGCAGCTTGTGACTGTGACGGCTGCTCCATTTCTTTGGGCCTCTGTTTCCTCATCTGTAAAATGAGACGTGGATAGTTCCCAGCATTTGCTCCAGAAAGGCTATCAGAAGCTGCCTGGAAGACAGGGCTGAAAAGAATGAATACACTGGGTTTGATCACTGTGACCCACACCATGACCAGGCCTTCAGTACTGGTATAGGCTAGCCAGAACAAAGTTAAGAAATGAGAACCACATATTAAAAAACAAACATCGGAAATCTGGGGATCCTTAAGGCTAAAAAACCCACCCAGGTCCCACCTACTGTTGGTCAACATTTGATTATGATTATTCTGTGCTGTTTGGTAAAATTTACTCTGCAAGCTTTCTGCTTCATGGATGAATGATACTTTTCACCAGAGAGATTTGAGGGCACAGGAATGGACACATGACAAGTCTTTGCACGTGTCAAGAGAAATATACACATATATACAAAGAGGCTGGTTTTGTTCAGCCTCAACTGAGATCACGTATTCTTCAGCTAACACGTGTGTTTGATTTGTCGTCAGCTTGCTTACACAGCACTATTTGGGTTTCAAGGCTTAATTTATTTGACTATATTCATTCCCATTCCCTATTTTCCTTCAAGTCCAGCAATTCAAAGTAGTAAGAAAATCCACCATACTTCTTTATGCAAAGTGCACTTTGGTTTTACATTAGAACTCTGAAGTTACCTTTTCTTTTTAATAATGATGAGAAAAGGTATATAAATAATGTGCACCAATGTGGTTATCCTACTGTGATACTCCCTTAACAAATTCTAGGAGTTATGCAAGATGATCTTAATATGCTGACAGGATCAAATCTCTGGAACACACAGGTTACGTGCTACGAACGGTCAGGTCAATCAGCTCTCAAAGGTAATGCTAAGAGAGATGCCCTTTTTTTCTATAAAGGGCAACACAACTGTTGTTAAAGTGTGTCCTGCTTGTCGATTTCAGCTAGCTTGATAAGATACACTCTTTTCCTTTTCAGTAGGTCTCAAAGGCCTGGTAAGGAGCGGACACTGGCATTTGTGTTGATTTATTTTGGTGGTGAACGGACACATAGGAAATGGTAGAGAAGCTTGTTTCAACCCAGGCAATCTTACTGCTTTCATAAGCCCATAAAGATACTAAAAATGAAGCATCAGAACAAACAGAAGATGATGATGTCAATAGAGGAAAATGAGGCTGATTAGACAATCTCACATGGCAAAAGTGGTATTTAAATTTTGGTTGTGTTGGTTTTAGGTCTTTCTTTCCTGCAAAGGAGGGTTTTTTGCACGTGTTTGGTACAGTGGCAAACACTCAAAGAATTTAATTTTTATTTGTTTTTGCTATCATCCTAAGGCTTCTTCTAGTTTCATGTTTCAGCTGGCTGTTCAAGTAGCTCAAAATGAAGATGTCTGAATCCAGATCTCACCACCATGTAGCTTCATTTGTTTAAAAAGAAAGAAAACAAAAAATGTAAGAAA
This sequence comes from Cervus canadensis, assembly GCF_019320065.1. Classification (NCBI taxonomy): domain Eukaryota; kingdom Metazoa; phylum Chordata; class Mammalia; order Artiodactyla; family Cervidae; genus Cervus; species Cervus canadensis. Next base: position 87,315,749 of record NC_057388.1, on the reverse strand, counting down.
ACACCCTTTGAAGATACTGCATGAGGAAAAAAAAAAGGCCACTGATTAACTACAGTAAGATTTTAGAAATATACTTAAGATACTTGGGTGATATGTTAAAACTTCATGCTCCCCAGTTACCCAAGTAGGTGATTTAATTCTGAAAAACAGTTATGCATCAACATTATCCATGAATTCAGTAACTATCTGGATAGAATGCTTGGCTGTGGAAAAACCTAGAGGCTCACATGTGAGAGGATTTACATGGTCCGAAGGCTAGGGATGCACTTAATCAACGTCCTCCCTCTTGCCAGAAAGAAGTAAAACTGACTTTTTATGGTCTGAGCCACCTCTGCCTATACCTCCCGAGTCTATCTGGGAAGAAAGGACACATCTGGCGCTAGAAAACTCTCCTGCAGGACCTAACTTCCCTTGAGCTTCCCCTAAGCTCCATCCCAGGATGTTCCTAGGTAGCTAGCAGGCGGGTATTGAACCTCTCAGAAGTTGAGCTTTCATTCCAATTTCACTGTAGCACTGCAGCATCTGATATAATCCCTTAAAGACTCTCAGAGTCTGGCCCTAATCTCCCTCCTAAAATATAACTCAGAAGATGTGAATATAGATGGCAACATGGTCCATTTTTCTGCACAGATCAACACAGAAGGATCATGGTGAAATCAGATTTAATGTCTATTTTCTTGGCAACTGATACCCTTGGGGCTGTAGAACATAGCTAAATAGAATAAGTCATATAACCAGGCTGATTTGACTTCGTTATTAATTCATCTTTACTTAACCTCAGCTGGAACCTCACAAAAAGTAAGAAAAAAATAAGCTATGTTACACAGCAAAACTTCTGCACATCCTCCCATTTTCTAGATAACTATAATAGAATGTTTTCTTTCTTCTTCTGTTAGAGATTAGTGGTTTTAATCAGGAGCAGATTAACCCCCAAAGGGAGTGCAACATATGTGAGGAACACTTCTGCTGTTGCAGTGGCTGGAAGCAGGGATGCTGCTAAGGGCATTTAAAGATGCTCAACTGGGCAGTCCCACACCATCAACTTACTGGGAATCCTTAATGGAGATCCATTCTAGAAAGTGGGAAAAAACAGGGCATCTGTGCCAATAACTGTGATACTGGTCCAGATCCTGTCATGTAGGGCTGGGAAAGGGGACAGTGACAGAAGCAAAGGCCCTGTGGACCCCTCTATTCTGACCCCATTGGCTTCAGAAGACGAACAGGCCACAGCGAGAAAAGCAGATCTATTTCTGCTTTCCTCTCCACCTGAGTAGACTGGAGGGCACAGGAACTTGAGGGAGAACATGAACAAACTCTCCTGTTGGCTGATGTTTGCCAGCACCGAGATAAAAAGAAAATCTACTCTCACAACATGACTGCCAACACACTGGTCTAGATTTCTGTATCATGGGAGAATACTGTGGCTATCAGTTGGAATTCATTCATCAACAAATATTTACCAAGCACCAACAATGTGTCCGGCACCATTGTACATGCTGTAAATGTACTTACTGTGGAGGGGTGGACAGGACGCTCAGAGGCCACACAAAGAACTCCAGTTTTACTTTGAGTGAAATGGGAAGCCCTTATAAGAATGGCATCCAGGGATGAATAAACATACGGACAGCTACACGTGTAGAAGTGTGTACATAAAAATGACTGCCATGTAGCCTGCTGGGGCGAGACTCCTAAGTGGTGTCCCCATGTACATGAAGCAGAGTCCCAAGGGCCCCTGGCAGCTGATGTCTAGATACTGTTTATCCCATCTTCTCACTGAACAAAGACACAGGGCATATGGCACTGCCTGGAGAAGAAGCCTGGAGGGCGTCACCCCACCTCCTCCTGAACTCATGGGCTACCGCTCTTACCATCTCCACCATTCCTGGATGGTGTTAAATCAGCCCATTTAACAACAAGAAGCCCCACACAAATCTAGCTTCTGATAGTATATTCATTTTTATTAACTGGTTAATTTAAGGCTGGCTTAGAACTGTAATACTTTGGCCACCTGATGTGAAGAACTGACTCATTTGAAAAGACCCTGATGCTGGGAAAGATTGAAGGCGGAAGGAGAAGGGGATGACAGAGGATGAGATGGTTGGATGGCATCACCAACTTGATGGACGAGTTTGAGCAAGCCCTGGGAGTTGCTGATGGACAGGGAGGCCTGGCGTGCTGCAGTCCATGGGGTTGCAAAGAGTCAGACACGACTGAGCGACTGAACTGAATCAGCCAACTGGCCAGTGTGCGGCACGGTCCTTTCTCTCTCCATCCCATACCCTCAGCTTGCAACTCTGGTCCTATTTCCTGTGTGTGCGGAGAGTCCAGGCGGCTGAGAAGTCACTGGTTCTATTCTGGTACTCACGCCTGATGCATCTGGGTCGCCCGTCCACACACACAACACAGGCTGGGGGAAGGCAGGGGAGGCAACTGGTGCTCCTGCTGCAGGGAGCCCCATGTGCCCCTTTCTCAGTGCAGCAGACAGAGGGCCAGAGAGCAGGCGCATGCACTCTGCATATTTAATAATGGAGGAAAACAAGGCAGAACAGTAGTCGGTCTAAGACGATGTGTTACCTGTATCCAGGGGCTTCACAGAGGCCTGAATCTCCATGGGGAACCAGAACCCTAGTGTTATAGGACTTTCATTGTCATATCTGTCAGCCCTGACCCTCAAAGGAAGAGTGAAGGACTGTAGGGTTAGTCCTGGTTCTGCCTCTCAGGGCCACCACGTATGGCTATGCCCTATACGCCCTGATTCATTCTGTGCAGATGGCCTCAGGCCTCATGTTCTTCACCTAAGAAACAGGAATCACATTTCAAGTGCATTATAGGACTGTCATGCATGTTAAATCAGGTAATTCACTATTTAAGAAGCATCTACCAGTATCGGTAAATATTAAGTGTCTACTAAAGTAATTCAGAAGAGTTAACCATTTCAACTTCAACCCCTGGTGGGGCAAGGACAGCGTGATACGATAGCTTCCAACAGGCAATGTGAACCTTCAGTATGGACTGGCCAAGCACTACTAGCCTTCCAGCAGATTTTCCTGGGGTCTATGGGTTCACCAAATATCCTCACGTCCACTCCCCACCTTCGAAAATGAGCTGATTATGCAGCTGAACACTTGCTAATCACAACCGAGTTAGCTGCAGCCATTACCCTCATCACACAATTCTAGTCTAAGACTCCTGAGCCACCCTTTTCTGAACGATCCTCTACTATTCAGCCAAGACTGATGAGCACAAGCCCACAATCCAGTTGCTGTTTAAAAGGTACACACCAAGTGGAATAGAAACGGTAGCCTTCCACAGAACACATTGGTCAGAAACAAGAACTTAGGGGGCTGTTTATCCGTAGTCCGGGTTTAGAATCAACAAGACAGCAGCTTCAACATCAGAGGAACCAGATGAGGGAGTAAGTTCCAGTTCATCAAAGGCATTGTCACAGGACATAGTCATTGAATCCACTGCCACCTACACAGGACCAGGGCCTCCAAAGGATGGTGCTGGCTCCAGCAGGACAAGTTTCCATCAGGATGTTGAGAACTTCAGCAGGAGAGCATGCTAGCTAGTGTGCTACCACTGGCCCCAAGCACCATGCCAGTGTGGTCCTACCACTCACATCTCTATTCCATTGGCTCAGAAGTAGCAGGGACCACGTGGTATGGTTGTGTTGACGAAAATCCATACCTGGACTTACTTCTTTGGAGAGCTGGGGACAGAACCATAGGACCGTGCATTTTAATTACGCATTTCCAGTTCCCCTGGCCACAGAACAAATAAGGACAGGCTGGTAAATATTCAGTTGCTACATGTCCCCTCACACAGGATTTCCTTGTTCTGGGAAATGCTCCCTAGTGATTAAAGGCCCACTATAAAGTAGGGAATATTCCAGGTACCAGGTTTCACTCTATGGTAGCAGAGGGAAAATCCCTGCCTTCCTGAAACTTACACGGTAAGTAAAGGGAGAGGATATTAAACGAGGAAATTGCACAGCGTGACGGAAGGTGATGAGTGATATGCGGTAAAAACTAAGGGAGATCATGCCAGGGAGAGGTTGCCCCTAATGCACACACACGTGCATACGCATGAACCAAAGTGTGTGCGGTGGAGCAGCCAGGCCTAGGGGGAAGAGATGACTTGTCGAGGTTTGCTCCCGACCTTGAATCCAGCAGCAAGCCACTAACATCACTGCCAGACCAGGAAATGGCCCTCAGGACTCAGCTGAAGCTCCAGGCCTTCCTCGGAGCGCCTCCTGATTACTCTTTCTCCCACGAACTTCTGCAGATGTTCTATGACCACATCTTCATTTGCTGCCTTGACAATTTGAATCTGGCTTCACAAGCACACCATTCTCCTCTAGTGCACTTGCCACTCCCATGCCACCTAACGTACCCTCCAGAGTTCTCGTGCACACAGTGGGACGATCAGAGCAAGTGGGGTACCTGGGCTCTGCATTTCAGGGAGCCTGCATGGTCATGGAGGAAGGAGATGGGAGCAGAGACCCAGCAGGTGATGATCGCATGCAAATCTTTGTGCACTGCTTGGTTCGTTTGGCACACAAGGATGGCACGCCAGCTCCACACCAGGCACTGTGCTTACAGAGATGGGCAGGGAACAAACAGACATGTATACAGATCATCAGGATGCTAAACCGAGGTTTCCTTGACAGCACGTACCTAGACCTGGACTCCCAGGGGTGATGATGAAAGGAGAGCAGGGGCCAGACACTCTAAGCTGAGGGAGCAGAATGTGGTTCTGAACACTTCAAATGCCTCTGCTCAGGAGGAGGGCTTGGTGGGGGTGCAGGGAGGCAAAGCTAAAAAGATGAACAGGGCTCAGACCACGAAGAACCTGAAATGCCTTATTCTGAAGGCAAAATAACCACTGAGACATTATAAGTAGGGGGATGATGTGAGCAGAGGTGCATTTTAGACAAGTCTCTGTTATAGGGTGGACAGACCAGAAGGACTACAAGAACACAAGCAGGAAGATCCATTAGGAGACTGGGATCCTGTCTGGAAGAAACATTAGAAAAAATCAATTCTAGACACTCTATGGATTCCTGGTGCTATGCCCAAGAAATGGAGTGGATGTTGGTCCTGAAAGGCCAGGTTTCAGAAGCTCACAAAGAGCCTTAAATTTCTACTCAACCACAAATTTCCAAGGGCCAGCACCAAGGACAATGTAACAACAGAACTCAGCCTGTCTCTTCTCCAGCTCACTCTCCATTTACTTTTCTATTTTTAATCTCTTTTAAATTTACCAGTCCTATATTTTAAGGATGGAGAAACAGACAAGTTAATCCAAGTTAGTGAGGGCCCCTGCATAAGACATGGAGATCATACCAGGTCTTTCCTGGCTCTCAGAGCCAGCAGGGAGTCGGTGAAGAAAGCAACAGGAAAGGAGCTGCACACAAATGTCTGGAGATTGTCTGGATGATGGAAGTTATTACTCATCTTAATTTTTCTATTTTCACAAAACTGTCAATAATCATGTTATTTCTTTAAAACAACAACAAAACAGAAAAAGGAAACCACTCAACCTTCTCTTTAAAAAACAAATATATACATTAAAAAAAAAAAAAGGAAGCTGGTTAAAACATGCCTCCCTGAGGAAAGCTATTAAGCACTGTACTGTCCCCTCTCCGGCTTTAAATCTTTGATGGCGGCTTCCCTGGTGGCTCAGTGGCAAAGAATCTGCCTACCTATGCATGAGACGTGGGTTCCATCGGTGGTCTGGGAAGATCCCATATTCTGAGAAGCAACTCAGCCTGTGGGCCACAACTACTGCGCCTGTGCTCCAGAGCCTGAGAGCCACAACCACTGAAGCCCACGTGCCCTTGAACCCATGCTCTGCAACAAGAGAAGCCACCACAATCACCACGGTGAGAAGCCCGAGAACCACAACTAGGGAGTAGGCCCTGCTTGCCACAATTAGAGAAAGCTTGTGCAAACCAACGAAGACTCCGTGCAGCCAAATAAATAAATAATCTTTAAAAAAAAAATTCCTTGACGATTTTCCGTCCAAGTCTCCCTGGCAGGTGCCACCAAGCTCACCTCATCCGCTGCCCCACCCAGGTAGGGGGCCAAGTGGCTTGTCCCCCCGCCCCCCGCAGGGAGCATGAGTGATGGGTATGTACCAGCTGCTCTCTCGAGAGATAAGGTGCAGCTCTCCATGGGAGATGCGGCAGATGTATATCAGTGTCCTAACCAACAGACATAAATGCCATAACTCCAGCCGCTGTCCATAAATACCCAGCGGCAGGAACATCCTTAAACAGCCCACTGGGCCCAGGATTTAGGGGGCTTCCTTACATGATCATGGGCCGCAAAGTGCTTTCAGGGGGGCGTTAAAGAGGCATGTTAGGTAAACTCACAGATCACCCAAATAAATAAGGCGCTCTCGTCGTGTGGAGAGGCTGTGTGCGCCCTGCTCAGCAGCAAAGAGTGGGGGGAGGGTTATTTTTGAGTCTGGAGGGCAGGGGAGGAGATTCTTCAACCACACGACCCCACTGCAGACACAGGAAGGCTCGTTCTGAGTAAGCCTGAGTGGGAGAACAGGATACCCCGTCTCACCCTGCTGCCTGTCATCTCCTGGAGATTTATGATGTCGGGGGACACCTTCTTAGGACGACACACTCCATGATTACATTGGTTATCCTTTAACCACCTCCCATCATCTACTCCTGCCTTTAAGCCCAGGCCATCAATTTGGCTTTTCATACAAAGCTCTGCTCCTAAACCAGCAACTGGCTCATCTCTCCAAATCAGTGAAGCTCTCCAGCTCCCAGGAGAGGGATATATTAAGTATCAATCATGCATATTATTTTACAATATAATTACTTTGGCAATTAATCCATAAGAAGCATTGCTCTCCAGATCCGAACTTCTGCCAACACAAATAACAAAGCTCTTGGAGAGTAGTCACACGGCTGGAGACTGAGATTCCAGGGGAAAAGAGACAAAGGCGGAGACAGAAGAGACTGCAGGGTGAGAGGAATCTCCCCAGAGTGTGTCTCAAGCCTCGCTTCGTGAGACCAGCAGAGCCACTACTTCATCGAGGACAAGAGCAAATATAGCAGAAGCGAGGGAGGGATGGATGATCCTCCTGACTAGGTTAAAAACGCTCAGGCTCTTAAGAGGCTCATGGGCTGCATTCTGTGGGGAATGAAGATGCGTATTTTCCAAGTGAGATCTGGAGCATGGCACCTCTTGATAGAAACCCACTGCTGGTCTGGGAGGGTGGGCCATTGTCTTATTCACTGCTGTGTCCCCAGCACACAGTGTACATTCAATAAATATCTGCTGAAGGGAGGAGGAAGGAAGACAGGTTGTGCCAGACTCATCGCCTCAAAAGCCACTCACCTAGCTGCCCTCTGTCCTCTCCATCAATCAGCCAATCTGTCTTCACCCAAAGGACCAAGAAGTCTTTGTCAGTGAATTTTTAGAAGTCAATCCAATTTGCCAAATGCAACTGTTGTCAGTTTTGGCCTCACAATAATCTAATTAAACAGTAAGTAGCAACATTCACTGTTGAAAATTTCTATCCATTCCCCTCTCCATCCCTCCGGTGCAGAAGGAACAGTAAAAAGGCTAAGGTAAGAGCAGCAGCAGGAGAGAGCGGGGAAGGAAGTGATAATTGCCAAATTGGATAAGCAATCTCTGAATACATGAAAATTAACAAGACTTGTTTTGCAACAGCTTTATATCTAAGTGAAAAAGAAATCACTGATAGGATGAGGAAAAAATTTCATTTGATTCAAAGCATTTAGAGCTTTTCCTTGGTATTTCTCTTGTGTGTTAGTTGCTCAGTTGTGTCTGACTCTTTCTGACCTCACGGACTGTAGCCCGCCATAGAATCTCTGTCCACAGAATCCGCCAGGCAAGAATACTGCAGTGGATTGCCATTTCCTTTTCCAGAGGATCTTCCCGACCCAGGGATTGAAAACTGGTCTCCTGCATTGCAGGCAGATTCTTTACCATTTGAGCTACAGGAATTCCTCTTACTATCCCCCAAAGGAACATAATGGCGGTAAATTAAGTAAGGGCAGACTGACGGAGTTAAGGGAGAGTAAATGAAGAATCCAAGTAAAAGCACGGAGCACAGGTGCTGTTTCTCAGGCCCCATCACGGAAAGCATTCTGCCTGCCCTCCTTGCCTACTAGAAGGCAAGAAAAAAATAAAAGTTATCTTGGATAAACAGAGAGGAAATGGAATTGAAACTATAGAAGACAGGAAAAGGAATTGTGAATGAGAACTGTGTGTGGGAGGTGAAGCCAGAGGGAGGAAAACTTCAACGGGAGGGGAGAGAACATTCTAGCACATGGCCCTCTGCTCCCATTAGCAGACCTCAGAGGCTGGGGGTGAGGGGGTGGGGTGGGGTGCCAGAGTGAGTCAAACATCTCATCACACAGATGCTTTCTTCTTTCCTAACTACCTGCTTTTCTTACTTGTCTTACCATCACCCACACTAGGGAAAAAAAAAAAAGGTCAAGATATATCGATAAAGATGTTTTACAGGCATCTACATAAATAAAAATGTTCTAGTTAATTACTGGCCTCGAAATATTGGGTACCTGACACTTTCAATTTTGATTAGCAACTTCAGAAAAAACATGGATTGGTGTAGCCTGTCATGTCAAAAATGAGTTACTGGCATGCAAAGCTGAAGCAAACAGCCATAAAAATCTACCAGAGCTGCTCTCCTCAAAGGCTGATGGATCCACTTGGGAATCTCCGGAGGCTGTTAAGGCCAAGGGTCTGAAAAGATACAGCAAAGCTAATTTTCAGCCTAAAGCTAATAGTTTCTCAGTGAAGCTGGCTTTCTCCTGTTCCCCAAGTGGGTTCCGTCTATTTGCACCTTCTGCAACTGCTACTTGCCCTTTAGAAATCAGTGACGATCTCTATTTAAGTGCATTCCTGGTTCCTGGAGGTAGGGTATGGTCCCGAGAGAACTTTACAAATGTGTGGCAGTAGTACAACTACAGAACAGAAGCCCAGGAGCTTCTTAGAAGTGTGTGTATCAAAAGAGACACACATACAAGTTGCTCCAGGATGACCTTGTAAGAATATAAGTGACCTTCCTGATCCCTAATTTTTACTGAAGAATGTGTGGCTCCAGAAGGGAAGTGGAATTTCCAGTTCAGTTCGGTCGCTCAGTCGTGTCCGACTCTTTGCGACCCCATGGACACAGCACGCCAGGCCTCCCTGTCCATCACCAACTCCCAGAGTCTACTCAAACTCATGTCCATTGAGTTGGTGATGCCATCCAACCATCTCATCCCTCTGTAGTCCCCTTCTCTTCCTGCCTTCAATCTTTCCCAGCATCAGGGTCTTTTCAAATGAGTCAGTTCTTCGCATCAGGTGGCCAAAGTACTGGAGTTTCAGCTTCAACATCAGTCCTTCCAATGAACACCCAGGACTGATCTCCTTTAGGATGGACTGGTTGGATCTCCTTGCAGTCCAAGGGACTCTTAAGAGGCTTCTCTAACACCACAGTTCAAAAGCATCAATTCTTCAGCGCTCAGGTTTCTTGCAGTTAGTCAACAGATATTTATGGAGTGTCTACTATGTGCCAGGGACTGTGTTCAGCATGTCAAGAGACAAACAAAGAGTCTGGGAGTTGCGAGTCAACTGGAGGAGGTCTACATTGGACAGTATTCTAGGCATAAGGCAGAGAACTCTGGGAACACATTACAAGGGGGAAGGGCTCACCCTAGTCCAGAAGTCAGTTAAGTTCTCTGGGAAAAGGGCAGAAGCTGAGAAGAGATGGGTGTGACTAATGTGGATTTTCCAACACGTGGCCTGAAACAAGGCCAAATAAGAACTAAGGAATCCCATGCAGGAGAAAGCAGCGTTCTTTTTTTTTTTTAAGTAATAAAAGACAGAAGCTGAGGCATGTGCTGAGGTTCCCACCCATACTACTAAGGGAGGGACCAGGATTTGGGAAAGGCCCCGTGAACTCGGGCACATTCTTCAACCAAGCCAGCCCCACGTTTCCACCTTCCACTTTTAACCATCACATTCTATCCCAAACAATGTAACTTTACCCCCTAGAAGGAATTCCTTTTCTTTCTTTAAAAGAAAAAATTATATTTGTTTATTTGGCTGTGCCGGGTCTTAGTTGCAGCATGCAGGATCTTTTATTGCACCATGTGGGATCTAGTTCCTTGACCAGTGATCGAATCTGGTACCCCCACATTGGTAGTACAGAAACTTAGTCACTGGGCCACCAGGGAAGTCCTGGGAATTCCTTTTCAGAGTATCTCTCCACGTTAAGAGACTGTAACTTATACAGCTGAAATTTAATTGGGAACTTCCATGGCTCCTGAACGCACTGCTTGGGGACCCGTCATTGAGAGCTAATTGCCCCACTCTGCTGTACCACACAGACGATCTAAACACAGGTATTACAGCATAAAAGACCCATTCCGGCTCAGGATCCCCAACACCCCTCAGCAAGCTGGGGCTAATACCAGCAGAGGAAAGGGAACGCCACGATAAGACCAGTTTAGTCTTGTGGGCGGGAAAGAAGGTGTTGCCTTGACACCTCCAGGTTGAGGCCTCCCCAGATGATGGCATCTATGCGAACAGAATCCAAATCATTCCATCAAGTCTGGGCTCAGAATGGCCATTTCCGGCTTTGCTGTTCACTGGATTAGCAGCACTTCACAGCACTGAGTTGCTCATCACACAATTAACACCCTTTCAGTCCCACTTTTTTCTTTTTTTAATGGGGAAACTACATATATCTAGCAAGTGGGGGAGCCTGAGTGTAGACTAGATGGGGACCAGTTCCCAAAACCTGTTCTCATAGCCACTAAGGCTTTGAGTGTGCAATGGAGACTTCATAATTTCCAAGACTAGGAGGAAGGGGAAAAAAAAAAGGGAAAGGTGATTTAGATCACTTCCAATCAAGATTAGTCTGTAAATACGCAGCGCTGACATCACCGGAAATGTAAGGTCTCTGACCCTCTTCCAGACCTGCTGGTGTGAGAAGATGGCTGGATGCTAGAACTTATTGGGAGTGGGTTTCAGCACCATGTGGAAGTGTCCAGGAACCCTTCTGTGACTCTAAAGAAACAGCAGCAGCAAGTGGGCAGAGCCAGTGGGCTCCCATCAGGGGCATGGTGATGACAGGCCCTCTAAAGCCTCCGCTCCCAACCGCAAATCCACAATTTCTTCCCAGTGCAGTGAGAGGACAGCTGAGAGGGAAGGGGAGGGATCAGCAAGCAGGCTTTCTCTTTTATTCAGCATAAAACCAGGCCCACCAGACAACCAGGGAAAGAAAAACAAAGTGAGAGAGGGACTAAACACAGCTGGCAATTAGTGCTGACAAAGGCTGAGGGAAGCACCTTTTCCTTCCGGAGGGAATCTAACCCGCATTTCACCCCAGGCTGGGGCCAAATCCTGAGAAAGCAGGGAGCTCGGGAAGCAGGCAAAGGAGTCTGCTCTGGAATGGGAATTTCTTCCCTAGGCGAAGTTCAAATTAAGTCCAGATGACCTCTGAGTGAGTTGAGCAAAGGATGTTTGTTTTATTTTTAATTTAAGCAAGACTATACACGGACACAGGCTATAGTGGTGCTTCTACGTGCAAAAAAACTGAATCAATGACAACAACAAGAGGAACCCACAGTTTTTGGGGGTTCCTAAATGCTGTTGGGGGACTGGTTCCGTTTCAGATGTAAGAATGAAAGCTGCAATTGTATTTTCTCACTGTGCATACACATCTCATCTGCCAAAACATTGAGAGATTAAGATCCACCTCCTCTAAACTTGGCTCATTAAAGGCAATCTTCCTGCTAAATATTAAACTTGAACTGCTGGGGAGGGAGGTGGGAAGGGGGTTCAGGATGGGGAACACATGTAAATCCATGGCTGATTCATGTCAATGTATGGCAAAAACCACTACAATATTGTAAAGTAATTAACTTCCAACTAATAAAAATAAATGAAAAAAAAATGAACTGCTTTGAAGCTGGCTGCAAATAAAGGTCAACTATCTTACTTATTTGTTTAAGGATTTAGGGAAAACAAGCTCCCATGAGGGCAGGAGGTGGAGGTACTGAATGAGCACTGAGAACGCACCATTCAAAGGGACTTGAGAACACAGCTTCCTGTGCTTGCCAGTTCTCCATCCCATCAGCCCTCCCCTTCAAATCTCTGCACACGTGCACTGTTCAGTGTAAAATGAGTCAGGAGGTGCAAAAGTGAGGGTTCTCATAGCAACGGCTAACAATCCCACACTGACGTCCTTCAGCAGTATCGGCAGTCACTAATTGGGCTGCTGCTAAAGGTGAACCCTTAATATACCGCATGTGTGAAGTGGGCGAACCAGCATTCCAACACCATTTGAAACTTATGTATTTCTCAGCTTATGTGTTTAGACCTGTAGCTTTAAAAAGTGGGCACGTGAAGAAAAACAAACCCCTTAGGAGCCAATGCTTAGCACAAGAAATCTCGAATCCCACCGACCTAGGAACATAAGACAGTTGGGCTACCAAGGGGCCCAGGTCCTACATGAACACGTGGGAGAAATTTGAGCAAAGGGTGTGCCCTTAAGAAGCAGCCTACCCCAAGGAAGTCCAAGGCAGCTTCTCAGCTTCCTTGGAGCCATCCTAGATGCACGTGGTCCTCATCTCATTAGGGCCCTAATTACTCTTCTAAGATCTAGATCGATTAGCATTAGCCCTTCGCTAGCTTACCTTTAAGCACAGGATACTTTAAAACTGGGTCCTGCCATCCAATTAGAGTGTTTATCTGATGAACTGAGGGAAGACACCAGATGTCTTCTAAGCTGTCACTGCCTCCTCAGACAGATCACATTCACGTCAGGGCGAAAATCCAATCAACTCAACTTACTGAGCAACGGGGAGAGTTCACAAGGTCATGGCATTTTAGGGCTAGAAACAACATCAGCTCTCATTGAACATAATCCAAGGCCACACAAGCCGGGACCATAATCCGGAGTTAATAATCAGGAGGTAGCACCTACAAGTGACCAGGCAAGGGGAGTCACAGAAGTGAGGACTGACACCAAGGTGAGCCTGTCAAAGGCCAGAGAGGCAGCACTAGGGTCTGGAGGAAGAGACAAGGTCTTCCCGTTCCTTGTCCAGTGATTGACTGTTTTTAAAATATTTCTAAATCATTTTTCACCCATTTTATGCACCTAGAATTAGGCCTCCAAGTCCAACATTACTAAACTGAATACTTCATGTTGTACTAAAAGGTAACAGTCTCGTCAAGTCCTCTACAGGATCATAGACAGCAATGCAGACAAAGTGCTTCACTAGGTACAAATGCTAATAATGGTGGTAACATTACTGGGACAATTCTTGCTGTTATAAAATCAAGGCCATTCACCAATAGATGAAAATATAGTCTAGTGAAGGGGAAAGAGACAATGAGGGCAAGCACAAATACCAACACGGTATTATTCATTTTCATGAAAAGTCACGAAGGCATAATAGTGGAAGTGGGTGCAGAAGAGCAAATAGGGTGACAAGAATGCACAAAGCTGGAAAAAAAAAAAAAAAATCCCCCTTTGGAAATTCTGTGCTGTGTACTGTGAGACAAGACGTCAGGCCTTTGAACAGGAGTGTCAGGCATTTACAGGGCACGATGGGAAGCCTCAGCCTTGAGTCTTCTTTCCGTGGTGCCCTGCAGCAGGTCAGAGTCCAGATAAATGAAGGGTTCCTTAAGAAACCACTGATATTCTCAGAACACCTTTAAGAAAACAGAACCCAGACACTCTTGGATGTGTGTATGAATGAGTCACTTCGCTTTAATCAGGTCCATTGTAAACTGAAATCTGAAATGAAGGAAGATTAGAAAGCCCTGATAGTTTCCAGGGGCTCAGAGAACAAACATAGTGACCTGCTGGGACAGGCACCTTCCCAGGGGCACCCAGACTGGGCTAGAGACCACCTCCCCAAGTGCTACTTCTGGGATCCCTAACCTCTGGAGAAATCTGAGGCTGACAGAACCCCCAAAGCTATTATAATGATATCTTTTGAACTAAAAAGATGCACCAGCTTGACACCTGGCCCAAACTTTAAATGGAGCACTTGAAAGCAGGGGATTCCTTGCAAAGCCAGGATGTACATACAGTTGTTGGAGAACACCTTCCAAACTGGGGCAGCATCACAGTTACCATCAGGGAACAAGTTCAGTGACCACATAAGACAAAAAAATTATTTTATGGTATATCCTGTGTGAGATGGAAAAAGTTATTTTACATCGTTTATGGATGTAATGGGCAACGTGGCAAGTTTCCTGATTCTACAGCAAATGGGGCAATATGTCAACAATTCAACAAAGGAAAAGGAAAAGATATTTGCAGAACTGGTAATATTTCTGTAAATCTGACATTATAATAAAACAAAACATTATGAGAATTATTAAAGAGAAACCCAACAACTTCTGATGCTTAAGTGCTAGATATCCTGGGACATTTAGTCGCCAGAATCAAGAGACTCTGTGAAACGTGAATCAGATGCAGCAGTCAGGGAACCTTGGCAGGCACCTCCTCAGAGGAAAGCCCTTTGTCTATCTCCAATATTAACATTTCAACACCAATTTTATGCATTATCTGTCAAAACTCTGCTTTAACCCTTTCATCTCCAAATAAGAAAGGAGGGTTCCTTGGGGGTGGTAAGTACTGCTACCCCTCTAACCTGTTCTGAGCTCTACTTAAGTATCGCCAGGACCAGGCAAGTTGCTTGGCCTTTTATTAGTAAAGCAGCTGAATAATTTATAAGGGTTGCACAGGGCCCATTAGAAGTGCCAGAGCAGTAATAACTGGCTTAGGACTTTGCTTACTCAGGGCTAAAGTTTAATTTGTCCATAAATGCCCCTGCTCATAAGCCCATCCCACAGGTCTGACCTGCTCTCTCATCCCCAGTCACATGTCCTAGCCAGGCTCTGGGCTTAGACATGTTCCTACTGGTGACACCGGCAGGGCCGAGAAACAAACCCAGACTCTAATACATCAACCAAGATCTCACACCCACGCTCCTGCATTTACCGAACAGGCCACCACCGTTCCCTTCTTACGCTTTGCTGTCGGTCATCCCCAAGGAAAGACAGCATCTGGTTGATTCCCAGCCAGCAAGAGAGTGCAGGCAGACGACATGAAAGGATGGAAGACTGGAGACACAAGAGCTAAGACCTTCAGTACAGTCAGTGTCAAGCTGGGTGCTGCATTCTAACTGACAGTACACATGATATGGACAAAAAATGTGTTCTGCTCTTTGTTTACCAAGTTAACATTCCCAGGCTTCAGTTTTCTCATCAATGAAATGGGGGTTGTAATGGTATCCATCTAATACTATGAATGACAGTCACTCAGTTGGGTACGACTCTATACAGACCATGGAACTCTCCAGGCCAGAATACTGGAGTGGGTAGCCTTTCCCTTATCCAGGGGATCTGCCCAACCCAGGGATAGAATCCAGGTCTCCTGCATTGCAGACAGATTCTTTACCAGCTGAGCCACAAGGGAAGCCAAGGAATACAGGAGAAGGTAGCCTATCCCTTCTCCAGTGGATCTTCCCAACCTAGGAATCAAACTGGGGTCTCCTGCATTGCAGGTGGATTCTTTACCAACTGAGCTATCAAGGAAGCCCATACTATGGTAAGGATTGAGTTAATTCAAAGCGTATAATACTCATTAAGGGCTTCCCACGTGGCTCAGTGACAAAGAATTCACCTTCCAATGCAGGAGACGTGGGTTCGATCCCTCAGTCAGGAAGATCCCCGGGAGAAGGAACTGGCAACCCATTCCAGTATTCTTGCCTGGGAAATCCCATGAAGAGAGAAGCCTGGCAGGTCATGGGGTCAGAAAAGAACTGGACATGACTTAGTGACTAAACAACAAAGAATACCCATTATGGCTATTATTATTATTAGAGATTCAAATCTCTAATGAACCCTAGAGAAACCTAATCTGATCCCCTCTCTCTTTGAAAAAGTCCAAGGCCCAGAGAGGTTATGTGACTTTGGGGGGCAATTCTGAGCCTTAATTCAGTTCTCTAGACAGGTACCCAGTTTGGTCCTGTTTTTCATTTTGGTGCTGCTGTGGCTCCAGCACTCATTCTCCAGGCTAACAGTGTTGTTGCTTTGTTTTCAGAACTTCCAGATAAACTAAGTGCTAGCCCAGAACCAGTGTGCATTCATTCACCCAAGAACTGTCCAGTGAATGCTGACTTCGAATCACACACTGTCTGGGCTCTACTTAGAGGTTCTGCAGTCACGAGACAAGGTCCCTGTCCTTCAAACATCTTACATCTTGGTGATAGAGTCACCAAAAAAAGAAAGAAAGAAAAAAAACAACAACAACCCAAAAACAAAAGAGTAAATATACTAGAAAATTTCAGAGAGTAGCAAGTAGAGAAAATGAAAAGGTAACATGAGAGAATCACAGTAGAGCTTAGAGTTGGGAGGGTGTAAGTCTCTTAAAAGAGGTCATTCATGCCAGCTTTCTTTGCAATTTAATCTCTAAGGAGATGGCACTGTAATCCCCGTTGCAGCATATGCATACATGAATATGCATGACTGTGGGATAAGAAGTTATACAAAAGTGGTGCAAACCCCTATAAATTTCACTCTTGGGGCAATCATATCAGAAATAAACATGCTACCCATGAACGACTTTATCAAGATAGACCTTTACTGATCTTTGGTCTTCCCTCTCTGGCCACTCTGGTGTAAATGTGTGGGTTAAGGCCAAAGGACCCCATAGTAATCAAAGTTGGGATCACGTGGCACTCTTTCGGGTGAAGTTCATTTCTCTGGCCTCTGGAGTTTAGCTTCTTAGCCCCTTGGCATCTGCGCTATGTGCCACGAAATTCCTGCCCCAAGAACCAGTTCAGGGGATCAAAGAGCTATTCTTACTGGCTCGGTTCAGGCCAATGGAGGGAGGGGATGGCGGGAGAGGCAGGCCACTCGGCGCTCCATTCAGCACCCTCCTCCACAACGGGGCCATTGAGCGGGCGCCACAATCGGGGGCTGAGAAGAAAAGGCCGAAGGAAAGCACACAGAGCCGCTGCGCACAGACGCGGTCATTCATCACCAGGCAAGTGCCAATAACTGGGAACAGCCATCTCAATTTCTGCAAATCCTCCAACCTGCGACAGCTGCTGGTGACTCTGATGGGCGGCGTTGCTGCTGCTGACAGTGCCAATTCCTAGCCCTGGCCGGGGGCCAAGTCCACCTTCCTTAGGTTAGAGATCCGCTGGCTGTGAAGAGTGGCAACAATGGACTTCACAGCTTATAAAGCAGCTTACAAAGGACTCCCATGTATTTCCAAAAGCACTTCAGATAGCTGGTGAGAGAAGCTATCTGCACAAGCGCATTCAAGCAGTTTATTCCTAACCCACTTAATTCAAGGTCTCTGTCAGAACCCAGCGACAGAGTGGAGGAAGGTGCAGGGAACCGTGAGAGGGCGGGGATGGCTCAGCAGCGAGGGGAGTGCGGGCAGTCAAGCCCTCTCCCCTCCTCTGGAGCCGCAGCAGCAGGCAGGCCTTCCCCTGATGACAGATGTTACCATGAGAGTCTGTGGGACTCCGTGGGTCTTCAGTTGAGCTGTCTGCTTCCACTGTTTCCATGAGCATCCTTAAGAAGCATTTACACATGAGACTTCTGAACACTCCGAGTACCATGGAGATGCCTACCACCATACAACCCCACGGAAACTTCACCTGACCCACTGTGTCCCAGCCAGTGGATCTCCTGCTCTGCTCACCACTCCAAAGCCTCCAGGGGCCTGCTCATCTCCTCCACTTTATCTATACTTGCCTTATCAGACTTAGCTTCTGGAGAACAATATTGCAGGTAACAGACACAGTGATCAAAAGAAGCTGGAGACTACGGAGGCAGAGGGAAACCACTCAGGCTCAAAGGGCCATGTTTGGAGCCCAGAGCTCAGGGCAGCCACTGAAGGACATTGTTAACAGTATGCACAGAACACAAACCATCATGGGGGTAAAGAAATGCAGAGGGAGGTAATAGTTCTTCATCAACTCTGTCATGCCCATCAACCTTCCATCCTTTTTAAACTTCTTTTGAAAGAAGAGTTGATGGTAAAGATAAAATTGCTAAAGAACCATTACCTACCTCTGTATGTATTACCTAGAATGCACACTTACTATTTCCAGTGCGACTTCCCTGGATTTTTCATGATGTGTTTTAAAAGCAGAACTCATCAAGAGGAAGGGTACCTGTGACAGACCTTCAGAGAACTGAAGCTCGTCATCACAAAGAGGAAGCAGGAGGACATGAGTGCGTAGCTATCTACCAGTGCTTTGCTTCCTGCCCGCACGCAGTCTGCCGTCAGAAACCAGCCAAGGCTTGGCTGGGGCAGAGCTGGGCCTCGGACGCTCCCCTCCCAGGTCCCCAATCCACATCTGGGCACTTCTGACTCAGATCTTGTCATCTAGGTGCTAACATTTCCATCTGCTAAGAGAAACCGTTCCCTGAAGGGAACATAACTCCTGGCATCTAAGTACATGCTGCTCTGTAGTGCAATATCAATCTTTCTTGGCAAAAAGAAGCTCCTTGAAGGCATGTATTCTCAGCCTACTCTCTTTCTCCTTGCAGCGCCAAGCAGTAACAGGTGTTAAAAAAATAACCTCTGACTAATCAATGATAGAAAAGAGGGGTGTGAGCCTGAATACGAGCGAGAACAAATATCTGTTAACACGTCTCCCCACCCACCCAACTGTGGGGAAGAAACTCTCTCCTCTCTAGTCAAAGCAGACTGCTCTCCAGGACCATCACGTGAGAGGAAAGAGGCCACTCCACAGAGCAGGTCTATTTTGATATGAAGGGTGAGACCATCATCAGCACATCGTAATCAGCAGCACTCACGAATAAGGCTAAACTCGGAAAAGAACTTAACAATTTGCTATCAAACAATGAGCATCAAGAGTAAAGAAGAAATAGTTTGTTGAAGAAGAGACTAAAATACCTCAGGGCCCCAGAGGAGTTATTTCTGCAGTCTCTGCACATACGACATCATTCATGAAGAAGGCAGAGGTACAAATATAGCATAAATGTCGTCTGCTCTAGCTTGTAATTTAAAATGCAAATGCTAATGAGCGAACTGGTGTATCAGTGGAGTTAATAACCGCATGCCTAGCACAGGGGCCGCATCCAAAACACACACAGAGAAGAGACAGACACCATGTTCCAATTTAAAAATAAAAACACCCAAATTAACCCTAGAAAAATCACTAGCAGATGTACAAGCTCAGGAAAAGCAGGCACACCAGGGCAGTGAAATGGGAACTTCTCCACCCGCCGTAGACGAACCAGTCCATTTAAATATCTTCCTACATACAGTGAAGGTAAGCATGGGAGTTACTAGGGTTTATTCAGGACCACTATTGTAAAGTGTGAGTATAATAAGGAAAAACTTCAGGGAATCTGAAAAACTTAGAAAGTTTCCACAAAGCCCACTTAGAAGCCCAGAAGTCAACTTTGCAGGGAGCTGTAGGTCTAGAAACCAAAGGTCACTGAAGACAGATGTAGATCTCATTCATTTTTATCACAGGCAAAGGACGGTTTAAAAGAACCTGAAAACTTACCAGGCCTGGATTAAGCGGGTCAAAATGGGGAAAAGCGCTAATGATGAAAAACCACGACTGAGAATGCAGTTGAATCTCGGCTGTCTTCTGAACATGAAAGGAACTTCTGTGGACTGTTCTCGCTCCTACAAGGCCTGCATCTGGCAGCCCTACACCAGGTTCTGGGACCGACCCCATGGCACCGAGACCAGGCCCAGCTGCCCGGGTTCCTCACAGCCCCTTACGATGCGGCCAGTGGTCCTATCCTGTCCGTCAAGTGGAAACCCATGGCACCCCTCCCGGGGCACCAGAAGAGTGTGCATAGGCTGGCTGCCCCCATTGGACACCACGGGTTCTAATGCCCCCATCAGTGCTGTTACATAAAGAGCCAGGCACGGGGTCTGGCGAATCCAGCCCATTAGTGTGGGGAAGCCTCAGGAGAACTTTCTGGAAAGAACCCAAGGTGTGCAGAGACCTGGGGCTTGGGGGCAAGGACACTTTTCCATGAGGAAGTACTTCTCTGCTTTTTAGAAATCCAGTCATATCTCCGTTTGAAAGGGGGATGTGAGAGGTGGTTCCCATAGCAACCAAGATTAAGTCTTACAGGCACAGTGAGCACTGTTCACCCCAGGGCTGCCCATTACCAGATTTCTAAGCATTTCCCTTTAATTTCAAATTACCACACCATTTACACTCCCTCTCCTGCATCCAAGGTCCTGTCATTTCCTACTCTTAGGCTGGCCAAATAAAGACCCCTCCCTCTCAGGGCGGGGAGAGTGGTGGGCAGTCCAGTCCTGGGCACTGCTGCTGGCCACCACCACTACTACAGGGCTGGTGGGAAATGCCAGCAGGCTGGGAAGATGGCCGTGAAATATTCACACTGAGATTTATTTCTCTGGGGACACCACAAGAATGGGATTAGAACCAAGGCATCTGGGCACAACCAGAGACAGGAGCTGCTGTTGGACAGAATCCAGCGAAGAACAGCCACTAGAGTTCTGTGAGCTTCCCATTCCCTCCCCACCGTGCCCACCAGGTGGAAGGCAGCTGAAAAAAGCTTTAACAGACTCAGAAAGAACCTTCCAGTAGGAGGCGAGGAGAAGGAATGGAAAAAATGGAGTTTCCTTGGGGGAAAACTCACAGGTCTGACCCTTTTGTTCCACTCTACTGGCTCTCATTAGCTCTGCAGGGATAGCCTGATACCTCTGCAGGACATTCTTCCCTTGTCTCATAGACATTGAGACCCCAAGGCAGCAAGAGGAAAAGGTGACATTAAAAGGCAGAATTAAGGGTTACTGAGGAAGTAAGGGTTCTTTTCACTTACCTTTGACCTACCCACCCAGAGGCAATCAATGGGCTTATCCAGGATAAACAGATAAAAATCCGCATCTTTCTTTCCTTGGCACAGGAAACCCAACTGACGGTGAGGGCAGAACATCCTAAATGGGAGGCTGCAGCACCCCTCAGACTGACTCCACAGAAGGCAGGGCCATCCCTAGGACCCTCTCTCCTTCAGCGGCTGGAGTCTCTGGCCTGACTGGCTGGGAGCTGCCACACGTGCCCTGCTGCTCCCTGCACCTCTAGGTCCCAGCATCACACCAAGACAAGCAGGCTGGTCTGATGGAAATAATTAACTAGGAAGCAGGAGAGCAAGAATGCATCTTTAAGTGTTCTAGCTCCAAGGTCTGTGGCTGCCATTAAACCATGCCGAACAAATGTTATTTTTATTGATGTCTTTATTTATTACTGTGCTATATGCTCAGTTGTGCCCGTCTCTGAGACCCCATGGATTGTAGCCCACCAGGCTCCTCTGTCCAGGGAATCCTCCAGGCAAGAATACTGGAGAGGGTTGCCATGCCCTCCTCCAGGGGATTTTTCCCACTAAGGGATCAAACCCGTGTCTCTTGCATATCCTGCACTGGCAGGCAGATTCTTTACCACTGTGCCACCTGGGAAGCCCCCTTATTTATTACTATGTCTCAATTAAAAAAAAAAAAAACTTGAAATGATTACTTAAAAAATAATTGAATCCTTGCCTATTTTACCCAGAGACACTCTACTGTGTCGAGAATATCTCCTTTGATGCCTCTACCAGTCCTCAGGTACTGGCCTCCCAAGGTATTACTTCCCAGGTCACTCTCTTCTGACCTTTTTCAGTTTGCTGATGACCACCCTAAAATTGTGGTCCTCAGACAGAACATCAGACTCCAGCCCCACACTAACATGGCTGAGCCAGCTCTCAGCTCGCTGCCTTCCCGGATCCCATATTTCTGGGCTATGAATCAGGACTGTCTTAATCTTTTTGACACAATCACAGAAGAACAATAATTTTATAAAAGGGTAAGGGTTGCTCCTCCTCCCCTTAAACTTCTTACAAATACATTTCTCTTCATGTATATGCATCTTGTACCTTGGTAGATACAAATACTTTGCTAGAAGGCTGGAACCTTATCTTACACTTTTCAATATTCCTAGCAAAGTTCCCAGTAGACATAAAAAAATTATTAAATAGCCATGTGACTGAATGACCCACAAGCATGAGGAGGCTCATTCTGGGGATGATTCACAATCTAAAGATGGAAGATAATCAGGCGGTAATCGTAGGCTTGCACTTCCATCCACATGATCATGGGTGATGGTTTGACTGCAGAGATGGGGAGCTGAGGGCAGAGCTCTGAAGGCCAAGAAGGAGATTTATACACCCAGACAAAAGCAGAGGGAAAAATGATGGATGAATCCATTCATTTCTTTAGGTGACTCTTCCTGAGAACTAATATAGGCAAAGCTGTTTTGCCTAAATGAATCGCACACAGCTGACCAAAAAGGTAAAAAAAAAAAAACAAAGTCCTAGATCCTCTTGGACACTCAAATGCCATCTCCCTTGGGAAGTTTTTCCCATTCCTCAATTAATTGTTCTTTCCTCTGCACTCTCATGCCACCTATACTCTTCACAACTCTATTTTGTTTTTCCCTGTTGCAGTTTTTCACATGGCTGTCTCAACTGTAAGACTACAAGGCATTCAAGAAGGCAGAAATTATCTCATTAATTTCATCATCAGCCACAACCTATCAGAGAATGCCTTTCTTTTAGTGGACTTGTAATAAAAATCTTCACCTCATTAAGAAAGTCTCCCCAAACCTGTTTATTGTGCTAATTACTACAAGTGACCCTTGAAGACCTTCTGATACCAACATAACTCATATAATTCACAATAATATCTTTAAAAGTGAAGAACTAGAACAGCCCTCGAAAAGTCTCATGCCCAGCTGCCCATTTCCTGTAATGGGACCCAACTGGAAACAAGTAGGCGGAGGAGACAGAACCAAATGGGCAAGTCCCAAGAGAAAGACTACCCCACTTTACAAATATCCATTAAGTTGCAATTCAATTAAAGTATCTGAAAAGAATTCATAAGTATCAGCAGACCCTGTAATTGCTTAATTAAGGATAGAAGCCGAGCAAACACAACCACAATAACAGCCTGATTCATTAGCACCTCTGTGATAGCAGAATGGGATTTCTCACTTAAACATACACTGGCGTTAATTGTGTAATTTGGTTAGGCACTGGTAATCAATGGGGATCCACCATTCCTGGGGCCAGGAGATGAGGACGATATTCCTGTTCACCTTCCCTCTCCTCATTAAAGTTCTGGCTCTGCTGAAACAGGCACTTGATAGTCCTATTAGGATTGACTGGAGAAGAGACGTTACAGAGGGAAGGAAATGTGGTACTTTGTTCAAAGGCATTCAAGGTGGAAGGACATACAGCCAACCTTTAGCTCATTGGGCACACACATACCATCATTTATCAAACCCCAGACTTCTAGAAGCTCTCCTCCTTGCCTTATGACAAGGGAGGCAGTTTCAAGAGGACACTTGTAATCAAAGAGAAAATAAAAAATTGAAAAATGCCAAAGGGCAGGCAAAGAAAAGTCTCATTTCCTAGTCTTGTTTCATATGACTAGGTAACTGGTTAATTATAAGTCGCCTGCTGTGATCCACGTGAGAACACCCTGCCAGGTGGCTTGCCGCATCCTAGACGGTTTGTATTGTGAGTTCCACACCAGGTGACCGCCATCCACTGCCCACCACACAGCCAAACCTGTCCTGGTCCACAATTCCTTGGACACGCTGCTGCCCTACATTAAGACTGTGGAAATGTAAATGAGGTGGGATCAGTGAGTTAAATACAGGGGTCCCCAACCTCCAGGATCTAATGCCTCATGATCTGAGGTGGAGCTGATGTAGCAGTCGTAGGAAGAAAATGCACAATAAATGTAATATGCCTTAATCATGTCGAAACCACCTCCCCTCCCCTCTTTCCATGGAAAAAGTGTCTTCCACAAATCTGGTCCCTGATGCCCAAAAGGATGGGGACTGCTGAGTTACAAGAGTCCAACTATCTGATGATATTAAGACTTCTTAGAATATTTTGCACTTAAATTTCAAATTATTACTCTCTTCTCATTCAAACATTTGATTTAATGACACTTTGATACCTGCTATGCTTAGCCAACAGGACAACTTCCTGAATTGTGCCCTCAGCATGACCCAGACAGCCCAGAGCTAAGAAAGTAATGCAAAATAAGGCAATGTCATACAAAGGTCACAGCAATAAGACACTCCAGAGCCCACTGGTGCTCTGAAATAAAAATGTGAAACATGGGCCATGCAATCTGCAAATATGTCCCTCAGTGTCCCTTTAGACAAGGTACTAAGTAAAGGTGACACACAGGACAAGTGAAAATGAACTAAAAATAAAGACAAAGTAAACTTGTTTCCCTGGTGGCTCAATGGATAAAGAATCTGCCTGCAATGTAGGAGACCTGGGCTCAATCCCTGGGTTGGGAAGATCTGGAGAAGGAAAAGGCAATCTGCTCCAGTATTCTTGCCTGGGAAATCCCATGGACAGATGAGCCTGGTGCGCTATAGTTCAGGGGCTGCAAGAGTTGACACGACTGAGTGACTAACCCACCACCACCAGACTGCTTTTGTTCTAAGAGAAGACAGTGTATGAAGTGAAGTGAAGTGAAAATCGTTCAGTTGTGTCTGACTCTTTGAGACCCCATGGACTACACAGTCCATGGAATTCTCCAGGCCAGAATACTGGAGGGAGTAGCCTTTCCCTTTTTCAGGGGATCTTCCCAACCCAGGGATTGAACCCAGGCCTCCTGCATTGCAGGCAGATTCTTTACCAGCTGGGCCACAAGGGAAGCCCAAGAGTACTGGAGTGGGTAGCCTATCCCTTCTCACGCAGATCTTCCCCACCCAGGAATCAAACCGGGGTCTCCTGCATTGCAGGCGGATTCTTTACCAACTGAGCTATCAGGGAAGCCCTGAGATAGTGTATGGAGCTCACTAAATGCTGCTAGATGAAGAGAAGGAATGCTTTTAATGCCCAGGGAATGTTGGCCTTGTTAACTCAGGACAAGGACTGCCCGTGATTGCCTGGAAGACTGAAATAAGTGCTTCTAGGAGGCGGCCTCCACAGTAGGTGGGGGACCTTGAGCACTGTCAGTTCTGAGGGGGTAAGGTCACCTGCTCCGCGGCCAAACCTGAGCCAGGTGCTGGGAGGACTGAAGGGCAAACGCTCTCAGGAGACGCTGACCTGTTAGCTACAGCTGACTCTGCCTAGCCCCACCTGCTATCCCATCTGACCAGGCAATCATTCCACATACAGGGGTGCAGGAACCGTGACAGAGGCCAGCTGGCTCGGGCCAAATGCCACTCCCTGTCAAGCTGTGGGGCCGTCTGCCCCAAAAAGGCCACATGAAAGTGGAAAGTGTCCACCCCACCTCGAAGTCCAGAGGGCTCTCCAAGAGGCTGGGAGTGATGAGACCAGCACATATGGGACTGCTGAACAATTCTCTCGACTTTCCCTTGAGAATCACAACGATGACGTCATTTCCAGCAGACTCCATTTTAACCAGGTGCAGGGCGCATTCCACGGAGAGTCACCAAGTTGTGTCATGTGGACCACTGTCCAGGTGAGCAGCTGGAAGCTGTGAGTATCATGTCTGTTTACACTCACATTCAGCTTTGGGGTTGGTCTCAGACAACCGAGGGGCCCTTCTCTCTAGGATCTCCAGCCCTGTTCTCCCTCTCATTCAATCTGTTTCCACTAGGTCACTGCCCGACTGATGACTGACTTGCATCCCCTCTGAGTTCCTGCTTGTGAGAATTCAGACCAGTGCTCCTCAAGGTCCTGGTATCATCTCACTTCATCTCTTTAATGTCCTCACTAGCCAAGAAGACTTCGTTGAGTTTTACATTCTATAATTGGTACTATGAAGACAATAGGTATACTGAATAGCTTTTCTAAGTATTCATGTCATGTTCTGCTCTGATCCTAACAATTACAGTTTTTATAAAGGTACTCAAGATGCTGACATCCTTAGAATGTTCCCTTGACCCTTTAGCACTCAATTTTCTGCATTCCTTTTTCCATTCTGTTAGACTGTTATGAAGAGCTGTCTATTTTAAATTCTGTTTCTTCTTACCCACATTTACTCCCCAATAGTCTGTAATCTGTTAGCTGAATCAACCCTGATTAAAGGAAGAAAAATCTGTGACTTAGTAATCGATCAGTAGTATAAATCATTCCATAGTTTTTACCTACTCGATCTTTTAAGGTGAAACCCAACACTTGGCTTCCAGAAGACTGCTCTTTCAGGATTCTCCATCTAATCATCTCCATCTAATCATCTGTTCCAAGAACCTATTCTTAGTGTTGCCCTTGCTGGTGGACATCAAACTCTGCCCAAAAACTCAAGCCCTGGGCCAGTTTACTTTCTCTCCTATATTCAATGTCACCCCCCATCCTTGACCCCCAGAACAGGAAGTCTTCCTGTTAAAAACTCTTCTAACCTTTCCTCTTCTCTATCACCAGATTTTGGGCCTCTGTCCCTCTTGCTTCTTAACCACTCTCCCAGCCTCCAGCCTCATGTATTCTAACATATCTACCAAGATAAACTGTCTTAACACCAAGTGTGAGCATGGCATGCTCCTCGTACCTTAAACAACTCTGAGGGTCCATAGCATGTTCCATGGAAGACTAGCTTCCTTCTATATTTCCAGCCTCACCCCACTCTTCACTGTACCAAAGGATTCATGGTTCCCTGGACACATCACAATATACTGTACCTCTGTATCTTTGTACCTGCTGGTACCTCTACCTAGAATATTCCTTCTCCTCCCCTCTC
Source organism: Cervus canadensis (assembly GCF_019320065.1). Lineage (NCBI taxonomy): Eukaryota > Metazoa > Chordata > Mammalia > Artiodactyla > Cervidae > Cervus > Cervus canadensis. Next base: position 87,288,977 of record NC_057388.1, on the reverse strand, counting down.
ATCCTGTCCTTACAACATTGCAAACTCATATCTCCTTTCAAACACAGCCCAGATACACAATCCCTGACCTCCACCCAACCAACCACTCCCTCCTCTGTGCTAGCTACTTCAGTGTCTTGTAAGTAATTCTATTTTCTTGCCTACCACCCCAAACTACAGTTTGTTCACGTGCCTGTCTCTCCTCTAGAGCATCTCAAGACCTAGGCCTGTGTCTTACCAGGATGCAGAGTTCCTTGCTCCAAACTCAAAGAGGAAAGCCAGTAGCTCTTCTTTCAGTGAGCGTTCTGCTAAGTCAGGAGGCAGCTGGGGCAGCTCCTTCTCTTGATTTACTTCAATTAATGTGGTAGCAGAATCTCCTAGATACACACAGTGCACAACTGTGCCATTCCACACGGAGTTAAGGAAAGCTCTGGTTATGAAGTCACTAAGTCTTTGTGAAAAGGGCAGGAAGGAAACATTTATTGATGATCTACTTTATGGCAGGCCTGCTCTGAACATTTACGCATCTTATTAAACCCTCGCAAAAATCCTAAAAGGCAAGAAATGCTCTCCAGTCAGCCAATGTGTAAACCAAGGCTTGACGAGAGTAAGAAAAAACAACAACAAACCTCGCTGAAGTCCCCTGCTCATAAACAGCAGAGCCATGGTTCAAACTGAGGCCTCCCTGCCTCCTCTCTCTCTCACGACTCTTCAATGTTCTGTATCCCTGCCAGGATTCTAAAGAAATCAGAAGATGCATAACACAACTGCATAGAGGATGGCAGGAGAAAAATGTAAAAGCTTATATTTTTAGCAGGTATTAGCTTCTGTAATCTATCTTTCACTATGTAAGGTAACTCAAGCAATGCCTTTTGAATTGCTAAGCTTAGAAGAATGCCAAATACACAGGAGAACCAGTGGACACCAAGGCCAAGTGATCAGGCTGCCTGTGTCTGAGCAAGGTACGACCAAAAGGTTCTGCAGGAATACTCCAGCCAAGACAGGTCTAAAGCCCTGGGTAGGCTCCATTCAGGTGGTTTTATGTTGGGAAGCCAGAACCTCAATGTTTTCTTTCCCCTATAGATCTGTGGCCAAGTTTCCGGGAACGAATAATGCCGTTTCTCTTTCACACCTCTGGGATCAAGCTCAACGCTGCCAAAATGATGCTTTTGTTTTGCAGGCAGTGAGCAAAGAATGAGTTGAATATCATACCTCAAACCCTGTAACAACAAGAATTCACTGCTAAGAAACTCCTCCACTACGAGAACCTTAATAAAAAGGACATGAACGGCTCCATGAAAGGACTCGCACACACTGCCGTCCTGCCCCTCCGTTCACTTACAGCACACATGTGCAGACATGAAAGCATAGGCCTCCAGAGAGGTGTGGCTTTGTTGCAGCCTTCCTTCTCTAGAGCTGCCCCTGAATTGTATATCATATATCCACTGGCCCCTTCAGAAGGCCTGTAGAGCCAGGCAGTGATCAGATGTTTCAGGAGACTCAAGGAGCCATGAGGGCCAAGCAGCAACTGTGAGCTTCATGGCCACATGCTTAGGGAGTCACTGATCACACCTAATGATCCATTTAGTTGGGGTCTGCAGGAGACCCTTATTCGGGAAGACCCTATCAATGCCTTCAACAAAAGGGAGGCTGAGGCAATGTGGCAGAGAAGGCAAAGGGGGCCCTCAGTTCTCTTCCCCTGTGGCAAATTCTACTCAGGAATTCAAGAGAAGTAGGGCTGAGGCAACAGGACAGCCCCAGAGAAGGCAGCGAGCAGCAGGTAAACACAACGGGATATGTCCTTTGGGAGTGAGCAAAAGTTTGTGTGCACAGGTGTGGGGTGACCCTCTCCCTCAAAGACCACAGCCTCTGCAAAGTACTGATGGAAATAATTTTCTTGCCTGCCAACAGGGAAATAATGAAGCCATCTGCTCCTTGAATGCATACATGTATACTGCTCACAGAGCATGGTTCACACATAGACTTGCTGGCTTGTGAAATATTATTAGAAAAGATAAGGTAAGAAAGATGGACATTTGGTCAGCAAAGAAAAGGAGGAAGGCTGGGGACTTTCCTGACAGTCCAGTGGTCAAGACTGCCTTCCAATGCAGGGGCTGCAAGTTCAATCCCTGGTCAGAGAGCTAAGATCCCACATTGTGCCTCTTGGCCAAACAAACAAACAAACAAAACAACAGAACGTAAAATGGAACTAATAATGTAACAAATTCAATAAAGACTTTAAAAATGGTTCACAAACACAGCAGGGCGGTCTAGCCCAAATGGCAGACGCTAGCCATGAACACTCACTCCATGATGAACACTGTCTTAGGTCTGGAATTCCCTTCACTCAGGGTGTGAGCATGTATGTGTCTCATACGCTGTCCTATGTGCCCACATCCTGCGGTTGGCAGGAATGAGAAGCAGGATGGAACCAGTGCAGGATCAGACTAGGAGCTCTGTGTTCATGTCTCCATCAGAGATTGAAGCACCCACATGGGCTCCAAGTCCTGCGGAAAACCCAGTGGGAAGGAGGGCATGTGACCTCCAGGGATGACTCCTGAGCTCCAGGAAGAATTTCCAGAACATCACATAACACAGGAGACTTACCCGCAAGCAAGAAGGTGATAAGGCAAGTTTCCTTTGGCAAATACAGCTTGAGACGAGAACCACTGAACACATACTCCACCACAGCTTCAGAACGACCTGCCCGCTGAAGGAAGGGCAGAAACTGCTTTGCTTTTTGGGTGTCCTGGGGGAGAAAAGAAGAACCATCAGAAAAACAATGGAATCAAGGTAAATGTTTCTTTCTCTCTGGTCTGGGGCAAAAAGTCTGGCAGATCACAGGAAGTTGGGGAAATAACCTTAGAATATCAGACATTTCTGAAACTATGACAAAAACAGGAAACCCACGTGACATTCACAGGAGAAACAGAGTTAACCAAAAGCTTCTAGAGCATTCTCAATGACTCTCTTCTCTCCTCTGTTCCATTACTAAAGCATTCAGCGATATAAGACTTCCCTGGTGGCACAGTGGATAAGAATCTGCCTGACAATGCAGGGGACAGGAGTTCCAGCCCTGGTCCAGGAGATTCCACGTGCTGCAGAATAACTAAGCTCAAGAGCCACAACTACTGAGCTTAAGTGCTGCAACTACTGAAGCCCGTGTACCTAGAGCCTGTGCTCTGCAATTAGAGAAGCCACCACAATGAGAAGCCCGCACATTGCCATGAAGAGTAGCCCATGCTCACTGCAACTAGAGAAAGTCCTCTCAGAGCAACAGACCCAGTGCAGCCATAAATAAATAAATAAATAATTTTAAAGAAATTAGGATGGTGGCTTGAAATGAGAATTTCACTCATCCAGGACAGGAAAAAGGGCTCTTTTCCCTCCTATAGAAAATTAAAGGAAAAGACCTACCATCTTCAAAGCTTAATCTAATCTTTTATTTTCAATTAAAAAAAAAACATAACATCCAGGTTCCTGACACAGCCCCTAAATCTCTTTTCCAGGAAACCCAAAACAGTTCATTGTCAGTCTTTAACAGGCTGTGTTTTCCTAACAAGGAGGAGAGTGTAGCCTTTGCGGGGGGGGGGGGGGTCAGTGGGGAGGACCCAATGCTTTAAGCCCTGCTCTCTGTCTTTCCAGGGATGAGGAGAGATCGGGGCATGCAGCTCCTGTTCCCAGCCCAGGAAACCTGCAATAGCAGGATGTGATCCATGGGGACCAGAAAACACCACATCATGTCAGCACCAATAATTATAGAAATGATAAAAGCATGTGAAACTTTATAGGGATTTAAAAAAAAAACTTTTCCCATGCATCAACCCAAAGTGCAAGCGTCTACCCTCAAGAGTACCAACTCATGGACCTTCTGAACCTCAGAGCTCTCAGCTTTGGAGGAGCTGAGAGCCATCAAATCCTTTCAGTCTCTCTAGCTAATTAAACAGATGACAGAGTAAGCAAGCACAGGGTATCACGTGGCATGTGCTGGGGGAATAGTCACTGGATGAATTTCAGAGGTTTGCAGCATGGCCAGCAGAGCCCCAAGCTCCCTCAGAGGACAGCAAGCTTTGCACACTTGCCCAACTCGGACGACAGAAGCCGTCTGCACTCGCCAAGCTCTTCCTTCCTATCTCTGCTCCTAGCAACAGAGCTATTGTACCTAAATTAATGCACATTAGATAATGAAAATTTAACAAGCCATCAAGTATTTGAGAGTCTTCACAGCAGCCAAAGGGGCTCCTCTCATTCAGAAGCCGTGAGGTAGGCTGGGATGAAAGCAATATTTATAGTAATGAGAGTCATCCTTCTCTTTAAACAGATTCTCGGAGAAAAGGAGAGACAGTCATCCATTCTCAGTGTTTTTCTAAGGGCGCAGTGGTAAAAGGTAAGGTAACAATGAGCTTTAGTGGGTTGGAAACTCCCCCAGTGAACACTTAAACAATCACACACTCTTCTATCCATATACAGTGTGAAGATGCTTTTCTGGCGCTTGGCTGAGGTCCAGAACAGCCAAGCAAGACAAATGCTCCACAGGAAGGAAGGCACCACCTGATTAAAACCCTTGTGCATGCTAGTCTAAATCTGCAATGTTATTCCTGGGCTGAGCCAATAAGTCAACAACAATTATCAAATTGATTATCGCCAATCATGAGGCAACTTAAGGTCTCTAAAGAGAAGGCCTTTCCCTAGAGACCACAGTAATCTATATTTTTCAAAAACAGACGTTTGCTCATCACTGTCTCTTAGATGTATTTATCTGAGAGAAAGATGCTTATGGGAATAAAACCACACATACACACATGTACACCTCTAATGTTAATACTAAAAAAGTAAATGGCAGCAAACTTCTATTTTGCTAAATGATTACCTAGTTTATCAAGGGATACTTACTCAGAGAATCAGAGAGACATGAAGGGGCCCTATTGTTAGCCATGTAAGACAGATAAAGACAGACGGATAGATAAAAATAAAACAATGGATGTTCCTCACTCCTCCTAAATCTCAACCTACAATTTAATCCTACTCCAGAAATACATGGGAAGAGAGCAAAGGGAATGTGACATGCCACTGATTATGACGATGAGAAGTAAAAGCCAGCTGTGACAACCGAAGCCATGAAAGCAAATTTTAAAAGCACACGAGAATTGGCCATGTCTCTTTCCAGAGGTAAAATTGTGAGACAAAATGTGAATCTCCTGATTCTCTTGAGCAGGTGATATGCCCATGGACCATCCATTAAAGGAAAAGATGGAAATCTTGCCCAAGGTGGTAGAGTTTTTGAAATAAAAAATTCTTATAAAGCCAATTAAATTGAATGCAATCACCAAAAGATGTCATCAGCTTTTTCAAAACTCATGTCACAGGCAGAAAATGCTATCTGTCTTTCCTCGTCATCTCAAGTTCTTCCTTTGCTTGGCAAGTTCCTTTTCAATACAAAAATTCTCGAAACCTTTAGCGTTTGTTTCAGTGGCTCAAATGAAAAGACTGGAAAGACAGACTGACAGGTTCCCTCAAGTGATATAGTTATAAGTCATTCTCTGTGAATTTAGTGATGGAATTTTTTTTTTTTTTTTAATTTTAGGACTTTTGCTTATCTTACTAGAAAATAGACTAAATGTTACGGCTAAACGATTGCCTTCCTAAGAGCCTGTGAAAGTACAGCAATGTGCTAGGCTCCAATACTCATTTCTAAAGGTTTCAGCAATAGGTAAATAAGAGAAAACATGATTACAAGAACCAGTATAATAAGAGCCCAGTTTAGGCCCTAATGAAGAGTTGAAGATGGCAGGTAGATCTCAAGGGCAGCCAAATGATAAAGTTGAAAGGATGTCATTAACATTGACATTCAAAATTCTCTTCCAATAATTCAAAGCAGGACCTTCTAAGACTTGGTGAAATGACAGATTTCCTTATAACTCCAAACATATTTTTAAAAATAAAGATTAATGGCCTCAAATTTAAAGAAATAACAACATGGAAACTTAAGGCACAGGTAAGACTATTAAATATCAATATTTCTGTTTAGAAATACTGTTACAAAGACCCTCATCCTCAAGCCTTCTGTGGAGTAAACCATCCTCAGGCTGGTTTTCATGAGATCTGGGAATCTATTCGCTGCAGCTATCACAGTTGAGTTACACAGTCTCAAGGCTTTGAGAATGCATGTGGCTATATTAGCTATAGTTTTCTGTACTAATATTCCCCTCCACCAGTGTAAATAATCAAGAAGCAACTGTAATTCTGACCAGGTAAGTCTTCTTTGTTGCACTGGTAGTTTTCACATTACCTGTGCTCCAAAACAAACCAAATATTAAGTATTTTTCTGTCCTCTTAGAAAAGCTAATTTAAGGTTGCATTAGCTACATTTAACCTGCTATTGTGGATGGCATCTCTTTAAGGAATGTTTCTGCTTCCTCAATGCACCTTGAAATTGAGAAAGTAATGATGCAACAAATGTGCCTGGGGTGGCTTCATTTCAAAGGATGTTAATATCTATACCTCAAATTTATAGGAGTGAGGTTTTGAAGGGCCTGAAGAAAGGCAGGATGATCCTCAGGGAGTGGGAAAGGTTATAAAAACACCTTAAGCACACACTCCTACTCTGCCCTCACTTTGATGGTCAGTCTAAACCTCTTATAAATGTGGGTGCATGTGTCAATGCCTATAAAAGATCCCCTTCATCAGTGAGACTGTAACTTACCTCTAACAAAGTACTTTGCTGTGTAAGCAAACACATGTTTGAAATAATTGAGTATAGTGAATTACCAAGCTTGGGAGAGTGGGTAAGTTGTGGAGGGGGATAGGGTGGGGAAGAGAGCAAGGAAAGGAGAACCCTTACGTGGCGGTCACAGGGCAGAGAGCCACAAGAACACTACTCACACAGATAGGTCCCCAGTCTCCTCCAAGAGCAGAACTAAACACAAATCAATCTCTCTAAATTCTGGAACACGGATTTTGGTTGTCAGTTTACACCAGTTGCCAGCAAAGTGAAATCTATGATTTTTCCACTGAAAACAGCCACAGAGCAGGCTTTAACATGGGCTTCCCTGGTGGCTCAGTGGTAAAGAATCCATCTGCCAGTGCAGGAGACATAAGTTTGATCCCTGGGTTAGGAAGACCCCCTAGAGAAGGACAACCCACTCCAGTATTCTTGCCTGGAGGATTCCATGGACAGAGGAGTCTGGGGGGGCTACAGTCCATGGGGTCACAAAGCGTCGGACGTGACTGAGTGACTGAACAACAAGGCGTAACATCGTTGCGACTGGAAAGAGGCAGCCATTACAGCACAGGGAAATGGGAATAAGTAAACCTATTAGTTAACAATTAACCACTCAGGATTATCATGTGCAAGTCTCAGATGGGAACTGTTAATAATGAAATTCACTAATTAGTTCTCATCATCACAATCACTCTTTGATTAACATCATAGGAAAAAGAACTAAAAACAAATACATGCAGAGCTTTTAATGGTACCATGGGGGTATTCAACTCCGCAAGCACTTGGGAAACAGAACTCAAACATGATGAAGCCTCCTGCAGGTACAACTGCGTCCTGAACTGCCCACTCCAGCAAACCAGAAGGGTTTCCCAGCCTAAAAGAGCTGACAATCCTGTCGCTGCAGGGCTGACCTGAGGCTAAAGGACTCAGGAGCACAAAGCGGTTTGGGTCCAACTAACCTAAATATTGAAGCAGCAAAGTATGTGTGTACAAGTGGACAGACAGAGAGAAAAAAGAGAACATGGAAGTCAGTTCTAAGGTTACTGAAGCGAACACACACCCTCATTTTTAACTTCTCATCGTAGGTATCTCTGCAGTCAGGGCACTCCAGCCCAGAAGAATCACTTCTGCAATCACACAGCAGGCAGAGCATAACCACATTCCTGACCAGAAAGGCAAAGAGGACCTCCATCACTCCACATTCCCTCCCTCCCAACCCAGAGGCTCCAGGGCCCCAAGTGATCTTTCAATTCACAGAGGAAATTTATGATTCCCTTCAAGGAACCAGCTGTCTAGCAAGACAATCTCCTGACATCAGTGGAGCCCTGAGAGGGGACACCTGGGAATGCCCCCAGCTCCAACATGACCACAAAGTTCCCCTTCCCTGGCTGGTCTGCCATGCTCCATGGTGAAGCGTCTGTAAAGGGGGCTGGTGAAGGGTGTAAACAGCAGTGAGGTCAAGTTTACCAGCGATGAAGTGAACACAGGAGAGAACCCTAGAAACAAAACCACTCTGGCTGGGAAAAAAAATCCAAAAAGACACGCACACTACCAAAAACAATAAAAAAGGTGTTGCAGCTGGTCCATCAATAATCTCTCATTAAGTGTTGTCTGTGGTTTACAGTTTCTCACAGTGTTTAGTTAGCTGGCACAGTGCCTCACTCAGGCCTTCAAAGTGTTGGAACATAGGAGAAACCATGTTTCAGGCTCTGGGCTCCATTCCTGGGAGGAATGAATCAAGAGGACATTTGCAGGAGCACTACGTTGGAAGAAAGCCCTAAACTTGAGAGGCTGCATTCTAATCTGTAGCACACTCAGAGAACATGACCTTCGGTTTTCTTCCTTGCTTCTGCTTCTTCACCAAATAGTAAGGGAGGGTAGCCTAAAAATCAGAGACCAAACGGCAGGAGACTGTGGGGTGCATTTCCCACGCTGGAAGAAGGAGACCTCCTTTGTATCCCAAGGACTTCCCTGGTGGCTCAGACGGTAAAGCGTCTGCCTACAACGTGGGAGACCCAGGTTCAATCCCTGGGTCAGAAAGATCCTCTGGAGAAGGAAACGGCAACCCACTCCAGTACTCTTGCCTGGAAAATCCCATGGACAGAGGAGCCTGCTAGGCTACAGTCCATGGGGTTGCAAAGAGTCAGATACGACTGAGTGGCTAAACTTTCTTTCTTTTCTTTGTATCCCCAACATGGAGGGGAAATTTTTTCTACCACCAGACGTGAAACACCGAGAATATGTCTGCCCTCTACAGCCCTGAAAAAAACAGGTGTCTGGATATTTTTATTGGGTTGGTCTTGCCCACCATCTATTTCTGTTCCATGAAGTACAACACTGAGAAAAGAAAGTGGGACTTGGCAAATGCTAAGAAGAAAAGACACAATCGTGTTTAGGAAGAAAACATGCAAAGCAGCATTACAACAATCATAGCAGCTCAATTAAAAGAAAGTCAAATCCTGTTCCAGAAAGAGATTAGAGGACTCATAGAATATGGTCAGAACTTCATCTGTCATCACCCCTAGCCAAAATCTCCCTCAACAGGGGACTGGATAAGCAAATTGTGGTCCACTCACACAATAGACTACTACTCTGCAATAAAAAGGAGGTAAAAACATGGATGGATCTCAAATACATGATTCCATTTCTATGACATTCTTGCAAAGGTTAAATTGAAAGATACATTACAGATCAGTGGTGGCCATGGACCAGAGGAAGGGCTGAGGACTGACTCCAAAGAGGATGGAAGAATTGTGTGTGGGGGCGGTGGGAAATGATGAAAGCCTTTTATCTTGACTGTGGTGATGGTTACATATATCCATGCTTATCAAAAGTCCATTTACACCTAAATTAAAAAAAAAACAAACCACAGGGAACTCTACTTAATGTTCTGTGGTGACTTAAATGGGAAGGAAATCTAAAAATGAGGGGACATATATATATACATATAAATGATTCACCTTGCTATACAGCAGAAACTAACACGACATTGTAAAGTTATATGCTCAAATAAAAATAAAACAACAACAATAAAAAATAAACAAGAAAAAAATGTCTTGGGTAGGTAGACTATGCAAGATTTTCATTTTTAACTCAAGAAAATTTTCTTAATCAACTAGTTTATAAGCATTTCACGGTGAATAAAAAGTTCAAAATTCAGTACTCAGTAGGTAAACCACTTTAGCTATTCAATGCTTTGAAGTACTTTTAAAAATTTAAACTGAAAATAGTTTGAATGAGAAAGCAAAAGGTTAGAAGAGCATAGAAAAAAACTTACGTTTCCCAAAAGCACCATAAGAAAGTATCAGTTCTCAGGCAATGGCTAAGAGTAAGCATGATGCCATCCTCAATTGGCTATACAGAGGAAATGTTCTACTCAAGCAATGAAAAGAGTACTACTAAGTACATACGTCTATTGACATTTCTTTTCTACCTTGAAATAAAATCATTCTATGATCTGGCTTAACGTGCATAAAATAATACCCAATTCCCAATCAAATGAACATTCTATATAGGCTCAAAGATGATTCTTTTACTGAAATGACTTTCAGTTTCCCAAATTTAACTGGCTGAAATTATGCTGCAAGAACCATTCAATTTAACCTTAGAAATGAAGTCACAGCCTTTGAGAGGAAAAACCTGCACTTGATCACCAAGAGGAAATACAATGCCCTTGGTTATTCTCTAAGACCAAAAAAAAAAAAAAAAAAAAAATCTACTTATAAGTTTAGTGTATAGAAAGTGCAGTTGATGATATCTCTATGCCTCAGACAAAGAGAGTAGAGTCTACACCTATACCTACGTAGGAAGCCTGCTCTCTTCCTATTTCAATCCTCTTTCCCTCGCGTAGATAACCAAGGCAGTGCCAAGCAACATCCCTGCTCCAGTGTGCCAATCCACAACTGTCTCAGAGTTATGGCTCATAGTTTGTGGTTTTCACAAATAAACTCCACCTTCTTCCCACCCACTACTTCACCCGAACTACCCCATCCCCATTTCTACAGACTTTAGCTCTTCGACAGATGACTATTACAATCCTTGGTTAAAGAATTCAGTGTTTCTCAAATCACAAAGATATTCCGTGTTTCTAAAATCATGACTTTTTAAATTCCAGCTCTCCTTGGAGTGACGCAGTCCTCCTACTGACCTCTGCATGAACGGTGGCCCGTGGGGCCTGATACACAGCAGATGTCCTGGGCTGACCTTGGAAATTCCCTTCACATCCTTTCCTAGGCTGTATTTCCTGAATCCATGTCTCCCTCCTTAAAAATCTTCCTCCTGACAACCTTTTCCTTTAAAAAAGAAATCCTATTCTTTTTTGGAGCAAATGTTTTATCTTAGGTCAGGTAAGTAAACATAGGATTGCTTTTGTAGATTTTATTTGGGTAAAAGACTATCCTAATCATGAGAACTTTGAACAACAGATAAATTCTTTTCATAATCCATGAGCACAGCAATATACTATGTTTCTGACACCACTGGGTGCTTTAGTTATGATATGAAGAAAGATTTTATTATGAAACAATTATATTTGCTCACGAATATGGACACAAAAGGGACTTCCCTGGTGGCTCAGACGGTAAAGTGTCTGCCTACAATGTGGGAGACCCGGGTTCGAGCTCTGGGTGGGGAAGATCCTCTGCAGAAGGAAATGGCAACCCACTCCAGTACTCTTGCCTGGAAAATCCCATGGACGGAGGAGCCTGGTAGGCTACAGTCCATGGGGTCGCAAAGAGTCGGACATGACTGAGCGACTTTACTTCACTTCATGGACACAAAAGATAGTGGTCCAAAATTACCAATTTATAACAAAAAATGTTTAAAGGGGAAGGTATATCTTCCCATTATTTTAAGGCTAGTTATTTCTCAAAAAACAAGTAATTTACCCAAATTGTAGAAAAACCAATTTATATCAAATAGATGATTACAGTGATAATAGTTAAATGGTAGTATTCCTATTTTAACTTGTTAAAGATAAACACAACCAACGGAGATATGAGAAAAGGGCCATTTGGATTTTTAACAATGCTACTGTTACTTTTCTAAGAAAAAAAGAATTCTAAGTTATCATAGGAATACTGCAATAACCATCATGTACATTTCCAGAAAAAGGACATGAGAAAGGTCTAAAAACATGGCTTACACATGGGATGTGACAGTGTGAGTACGGAACAAAGCCCATCAGCCAGTGTCTGTAACTCTGAATTATCAATTCTGAGGCTATGATTAAAAAGTAGCACACAGGTCTGAAACACAATTTAGAAGAAAAATTTAGATCAATTTGTATCACTTCTGAACTCTCTATATGCAAGAGGTGAGAATTTATTACAGAACCACAAAATGGCTTGAGAGGTATAATTAAAATAATACGTGCAGAGTAAAGAATTTAAAAGACGGTCTTATGAAGCACAAGTTTTCATTTCATGGGCAAATCAAGAACTCAGAGGCAAGGAAATTGATGCCATGCTAAACTCTGCCCCACCTAAGACAAGAACACAACTTCAGAAAAGGATGGAGGAGGGGAAAGAAAAAAAAAAAATCAAGCAACCTAGGACATAAAAAAATGAAGATAAATGTTAAATAAAGGTTAGATGATTAAAATAATCTCAACATCCCCTAAAAGTATAGGGTTGGCCCAAAGGTTCAGGTTTTTTCCTAACAATCTTTTTGGCCAACCCATTACCTGGAACATTTATCTTTGCTTGCAGACATACCAATTTAGGTTCAACAAATTTAAATAAAAAGCACTGTGGAGGACTTAATATTTGCATTTTTAAAGCATTAATGAAACTATTATAAAATTTGGAAGGTTAAATTCAAGTTTTTGAAACAGAGAAAAAGGACATTATGGTAGAAATTATTAAGACAAAAATGGTTAGTGTCTAAGAATGCATTAAACTAAAACTTAATCATTTTACTCAATAAAGATTTATAGGTAAATAATGATACTGCTAAATCACTCATGCTAACCTTTAGTCTAAGGATCTACTTTGCTCTAAGTAGAATTGCTCTAAGAAAATAACTACAGACTATGATTTAACTAAAGGAACCAATGACTTTTTTTTGTGAAAGGAAAAAATAATCCAAAAAACTAAATATCCAACATGTAAGACAATACTAGGTAGATAGTAAGGTAAAAGAGGAATATTCGTGTGGAAAATAATTAAGTAGAAAAAGGAATGAAGCACCCATTATGTGTCACTGTTCCAGGCACTGACTCCACAGTTAAGAATACAACAGTGGAAGTCTCAGTTCTGAAAAAACCTTCCATCACTTACAAAAGGGCGGGAGGAAGAGAAGAGAAAATGAAGAAAGAAAACAACCCCATATTTTGATGACAGATGTAATCTTACTGAAAATTTTCTGGTAGTACTAGTAGAGATGATTGTCTTCCTTTGGCTTATTTATATTCGAGGCACTTAAAAACAAAAATTTTGACAGAAAACCTGTGTTAAGAAGTATGAAAGTTTTTGTTTTTAAAAGAAGAAAATATATTAACATTCAGGGGCTGATTTGATTTTGCCCAGATAAACTTGCAAATTATTCTGGTCAGATAATTTAAGAGCCAAGAGTCAACATTCTCTTGAGTGAATTAGTTCTTCCTAATTGTTCCATATATTTTGAGACAAATAAATATTATGGACACTGTAATAAAGCCTGGAAACTGATTTGGAAAACGTCCCAACCTAAAACTGCGTGAGAAACATGATCCATGCCTCCTTCAAAAACAGCATCTGAAGCACAGAGCTTTATGGCACTGATGACAGCAAACTAAGCTCTTCTCCTGAGGAATGAACGTTTAACTTAGATAATTGTGGTGGAGAGCCAAAAGGAGTGTTGACATTACATGGAAAAACAAAAATCACGTGTTATCACAATGTGAGAATAAGAAAAATGTGTTCCTAGTAAAGTCAGCAGCATGATGTAACGAGCATGACTCTGGGCTCAGAGATATTTAACTAAAAGTACTTAGAAGTGTGGCGGTCCAGTGGTTAGGAATCTGCCTGCCAATGCAGGGGACACTGGTTCAATCTCTGGCCTGGGAAGATTCCACATGCTGAGAGGGAACTAATCCAGTGTGCCACAACTACTAAGCTCTTGAGCTGCAACCACTGAAGCCCACACATCCTAGCGCCTGTGCTCCGCAACAAGAGAAGCCCCCAAAATGAGAGCCCCATGTACTGCAACCAGAGAGTAGCCCATGCTCATTGCAACTAGAGAAAGCTCATGTCCAATTACAAAGACCCAGTGCACCCAAAAATAAATTACAGCATCGAAACATGTATATTATTTATAGTGAAACAGATCACCAGCCCAGGCTGGATGCATGAGACAAGTGCTCAGGCCTGGTGCACTGGGAAGACCCAGAGGGATCGGGTAGAGAGGGAGGTGGGAGGGGGGATCGGGATGGGGAATACATGTAAATCCATGGCTGATTCATGTCAATGTATGACAAAACCCACTACAATACTGTAAAGTAATTAGTCTTCAACTAATAAAAATAACTGGAAAAAAAAAAGTACCAGAATTCCACATATACAAGAAAAATGTGTAATAACAGGCTAAACAATAATGAAACTATCCTTAAAGAAAAATAATTTAAAAGTTGCTAGACATGTTGTGTCTTGGGGTACACTTGGGAGTTGTAATTCTTCCTAAAGAAAAATACAGATTTCATGCTGCCCCCAACCAGTGACTTTACAACTTAGATATGATGTATTTGCATAAGGATACTGTACTGAGGTTCCCAATGTGAGACTCCCAGGTTGTATACTACCAGGGGAAACCATGTACCTCAGAATATGTTATGTACCCCAGAACATGTGAGTGATGGCAGAGAATTCAGACCAAGGGTTTTGGTCAAGATATTTCTTTTTCAGCTAAGGACCTCGTATCATTGCCATTTCTGTCTCCAACAGTGCATATGTATTAATAATTACGGTTGTCACTAGTGTCATGAGGCTCTTACTTTTTAGTCTCTATGATTTTTCCCCTCACAGCTAGGGAAATTCCCTTTAAAGATTCTTTAAAATTTGGAGATAAAGGGCTTGGCCTAGGGACCCCTCTTCTTCCTTAATTCCCTGGGTAATTTTGTACACTCACCCAACAGGACTAACTCATGCATGAAGCCCATCCACTTTTCTGGCCTTGGACCATTCGAACAGTCCATGGTTACCTCAATTTTAAAAGGTCTAGAATCGCAAACCCTTGTGGCATATATTTGGGAGGAAAATCATCATACGGGAAAAGCAGCATCAAGTTATTTGCGCTGGACATTAGGATACACACGCATGACACCCACCTTTCATCCTCTACCCGTGACCTCCAGATCCAGGCAATGGCCAAATTCTACTAGTTTTTCTATCAAAGTAGATCTCACACTTATCTTTGTTCATTCCCTGCCAAAAACCTAGTTCCAGCCACCATTCAGTCCTCCCCCAACCAGGTAAAGATACTAAAGCTACTGTTCATTCCACAGAGTGGCCAGAATGAAGTGAGAGATGCTGACTTCATTACTACACTTGTGTGTCACTTTCCACCACGGGACCTTCTGGTACATAATTATATCCTTCAGCCCTGAATAAAACCTCCAACTAATTTCTTCTTTAGGCCTCAATTTAGAATCACTTAAAACATGGTCTCTGACCACATGGAAGAAGGTACAACTGTGATGATGCAAGTCTCAAGTTAGGCCAGTAACTTCCCAGGTGGCTCAGATGGTAAGGAACCTGCCAGCAATGCAGGAGACGCAGATTCAATCCTGGGTCAGAAAGGTTCTCTGGAGAAGGAAATGGCAAACCACTCCAGTACTCTTGCCTAGAGAATTCCATGGACAGAGGAGCCTGGTAGGCTACAGTCCATGGGGTTGCAAAGAGTCGGACACAACTGAGCGACTTCACTTTCATACTTCTATTACAACTCTACTTAGAGACCCAGGTGCATATGACCTAGAAGGACTGCACCTGTCTTTTGTAATGTTGCATCCTCAACACCCAGCACTGGGCCTGGAATATAATAAAAGTTTAAGTCTTTCAGTTGTGTCTGACTCTTGGGACCCCACGGACTACAGACCACCAGGCTCCTCGATCCATGGGATTTCCCGGGCAAGAATACTGGAGTGGGTTGTCATTTTCTTCACCAGGGGATCATCCTGACCCAGGGGTTGAACCCCGGGGGTCTCGTGCATTTCAGGAAGATCCTTCATTGTCTGAGCCACAAAGGAAGCCAGGGGCTATAATAAGCTTTCAATACTTATTGTTTGATCATTCATTCAGGACTCAACATGTCAAATGCATCTAAAACACAAACCAGACAGCATATGTTAAATGCCAAGGAGAGAGAAGGAGGCAGTAAAAGAACTCAAGAGAGAAGGACTATAGTTTGGGACTTGAACTAGATAAAAAGTTTGCAATACAAATATTACCAATGAGGATGGATGGATCATTTTCAAGGAACTTCCATATGCTAGGCAGAATGCCCCGCCTTTTAATCACCACTACCACATGAACCATTGATCTCTCTCATTAGGTCAATGGTTCTAAATACTTTGGATGTATTAACTCATTGAAGCACACCACAACCTAACGAGGTAATAAGGGCCCTTATTACATTCATTTTACAGATGAGAAAACTATGGCACAGAGAGGTTAAATAACTTCAAGGTGACAAAGTAATAAAAAGCCTGAGCCAAGACCTGAACTTGGTGATCTAATACTTGGGCTCACGCTACTAACCAGGTTCTCCATACTGCTGCTGCATTCTAGAAAACAGGCCATCCTTCCTGTTGCAGCCTTCTTCCAGCCTCTCACTTCTAGTTACTAACCAGCACAATTAACCATACATCTAGGATCTAGAGGGTCACATTCGTTCAAACAGTTTCATTCTGTTTATGTCATCCCTTGGTAAATCAAATCTAAATCAGGCTCTGTAAAGAGATATAAAAAAGATATCCTTTTCTCAGGAGTTTAGCAACTACTAAGGAAGATCATTGTACATATGTCAACTAAGATCAGTTACCAATCAATATATTAACAAATACAAAATTACGGCAATAAGTGATTGTGTAAATGCTGAAGGAAGGCATGATGAGAAGCCAGTGAAGATCAAAGGGGAAAACTGCCAGGAAAAAGAGAAAGAGCCTGAAGAAGGAGGAGTGTGTGGCCAGGAGAGAAGAGACAGCTACTCAAAAAGAGCTCATCAATAATGCAGTTGGAGTCAGCGGACTGACAACTTGAAATAATGGAATAGAATGAATATGAAAATATTCTCTACGGTGGTTGAAGTAGCCAGGCATGTTGCCGTAATGTCCTACAAGCGAACACAGGTCTTCCTCCAAATTCAAACACTCCCAAATCTAATCTTATAATACAAATTCTATCATTTATTCCTGAGAATACCCTTTTCATGAGGAATTGAGGCAGAAAATTACTAGGTAATTCCCAAGTTGCCCTAAGGTCTGATTCGAGGATATTTATCTGGAAGTCAACACTGTGAGGAGTGTCCAACATTCTGTAGAACATTCTGCAGGGAATAAGTGGAAGCATGCTAAATAAAGCCTTAAAACTCGAGTAAGCAGAATGTCTGTGTTAGTAAAATGACTTACTTTGAGATGTTTATATAAGCAATAGCCACAGGACAAAATGAGTTCAATCTAGGGCTAAGTAGTGTTATGATGGGGAAGTGGAGAGTGAAGCCATGGCTGGGCAGAAACGTTTCAGGTTTTATCACATCACTTGGCAGTCATGGCACAAATCGAACAACCCAATCACACACCTGAACCTGGGAATCAGGAATTTTATCAACTGCCTCCTATATAACCGAACATTTATTTAGCCAGGCCTGTAATGGGCTCATTCAGCCAATTTGACCCATGAAACAGACTCACAGAACAATCTCCCCATACGCCCAGAAAACAGAAAAGAGAACTGAAGAGCATGAACCAGTGGAAGCAGAATCTATGCTACAGGCAACTCTCTGAAAACAGATGACATTTTTCCTTTGGAAGAAATGCTCCAGGACTCCCTCAATTTCCTCTCTCCTTTCTTTGAACAAAGGAAGAAAGACAAAAAAACTGTAGCTCAGGCCATGTAAATGAAAGGGAAGACTCTCTTTCTTAGAGCTCATTTGTATGCATCCCTCTGAGTGGAGTCAGTTAAACACGAAATCAGAAGGGAACTAGACAAATGTGTGGCAGAAAAACTTCCTGAAAACGAATTCACTGTAGGAGCACATCAAGTCTACAGATTATTTTGGAAGTAAGATATTTTACTGTAAGAAGCAAGAAAAAACAAACAAACAAACAAACAAAAAACCTGTTTCTAACAATGTTCCACCTCTGGGCAAGTCACCTGATCAAACATATCTTCAGAGGTGCTGAATTTAAGAGCTGGAATACATGTCTAGACCTAGGGCCCTGTGCTCAATGTCCAATCCTTCTATGTCAACTTACTAAGACACCTGAATTTTCCAACACAAAAGCCTGTTGGTGAAGAAAACAGCAGACCCAGAAAGGCAGGGGCATGGAATGGGGCATTCTGCAGATGAAAGAGACATATTCACTTTAGAACTTTATTTCTTAAAAGAACTTCTACAACCAAATGACTCCACATTTTCAGGTATAGAGGAGCCAATATAAACCACGTTATAAGTAGTCTGGTGCTGCTCTCCTGTTCTTGCAATTGCCTCCCCTCTTAAAGGATAATTTTCGAACTAGTAAAATCATGACTTCTATACAAATATAAAATGAAGATGTGTCAAAATTTTATTAATCCACTTATTAATGAAGGAATCAGAAAGATTTTATAAGTGGTTCAAAGCAGGGTCTGGAGTAGATATATAGATCTAGATATATATCCTGGAGAAGGGAATGGCAACCCAGTCCAGTATTCTTGCTTGGAGAATTTCATGGACAGAGGAGTCTGGTGGGCTACAGTTCATGGGGTCGCAAAGAGTGGGACACGACTGAGTGACTGAACACACACACACATATATATAGGCAACTAGGAATGCTGAACCGAATTTGCTAAAGATGCAAAACCGTAGAGCAAAACTATAGAGTAAACATGTGAAATATGAAAACATTTCTTTTACAGAGTGGCAATTAACTATCTGTATAGGACTAGGGGCTTCCCTGGTGGCTCAGAAAGTAAAGAATCTGCCTGCAATGGGGGAAACTTGGGTTCAATCCCTGGGTTGGGAAGATCCCCTGGAGAAGGGAATGGCAACCCACTCCAGTATTCTTGCCTGGACAATTTCATGGACAGAGGAGCCTGGTGAGTTACAGTCCATGGGGTCACAAAAGAGTCAGACATGATTTAGTGACTAATGCTTCCACTTTCATGCAGGACCACATTTGGACAAACAGGAATCATTTGCTTCCTTATCAGGTTTTCAAGTGAAATTCTCTCTCCATAGGCATGCAAAACAATCCAGATAGAAGCAAAGGGGCTACAGAATCAGATAATCCCAAAGGGTTTACCAGGGAGCACCCAGCATTCCACTGAAAGGATACTCAATAATCATCTTGCCAGTTTCAAAGTCTACTAACAATTTCTCGTGATGTTCCCAACTAAATAAAAGAGGTGAGAGAATATGTCCTACATTTAGTGTCTGACAGTGCAAAAAAAAAACTGACAATAGAAGAACTCAGTTGAAAATGGGATTAAATTTGTAAAAGGAGGTGCTTAAATACAACCACTAACTGTGATAGAAGCTGAAATACAATCTTTTTAAAATTCCAGCCATTTCTTTGCAATTTCATTCAGAAACACGTTCAGTCTAAGAAAGATAGACTTCTCTCTTATTCCCATGGAAAGCATAAATGCTTTTGGGTTTCTTTAGAAGAAGAGACGGATACTGCTGCAGTTCTGGGGAGTGTGAATAGGAGAGCTTTACAAAACAAGAACTGGCCACACAGGACTCCTAGGGCTGCAAAAACTATGGACAAAAGGCCATAAAGCGATGCCCTTGGCCATTAGGGAGGGTGACCAGCTGAAGCCAAATCCCCTACAATCAAGGTCTGCTTACAAATTCTCTTGCAGAAGGGGAGGGGAGAAGGGAGCTGTGGGGAGAGATGGGAGGATGGGGAGGACAGGCGAGAACAGGAGAGGAGGAGGGGGGGCGGATGAAGAAAGGAAAGAGGCTCAGTAGATGGGAGGAAGGAAGAGACTCCCAGTGTGGCTGCCACTGTGCTGCTGCAGTTGCCTGGACCGCAGGGCTGCCTTGCGTTTCTGAGCTGGGAGACTGCTGGTCGATGAGCTGCCCCTTGCAGTCCGACTAGAGGGACAGGAGTTCAAGAACCTTCTGTGGGGAAGGAGGAGGAGTGGAACAAAGAGAACAGTACCTTCCCCTAAACTGGCAAAAACCAGAGCTGCCAAAGAGCACGTGAGAACCCAGCACTGGCACGCAGCATGCCTTCCCCATGAGGGGATGTCAACCTTACGGAGCACATACGGCTTCCAGCAGCAAGGTCAGCAGCCAGGGTGCTGGCTCTCGCAGGACGAGGTTCCTCTGGGATTTCCCCAGGGGAGCAAATACACGGTGTGAAGGGGGCTCGAGAGCTAAGCAACCGAACTCCCAGGCAGAGCCCTCGGCCGCGACCTTGTGCAGTCAGCACAAAAGGGACCCTCGAATGTTAAGGAGGTTATTCAGAGGCTAAGGGAGAGTAAAAGAGGGAAGAGCTATGAAAACAGACAAGAAAGGAGTGTTGGTACTAGCAAGCCACTGGTGATGAGAAGCTGAGCGGAACCTTAAGAGTCACAGAAGCAGGAGTCAGCAATCTAAACAACAAGTCGGAATACACACAGGGGAAACTGCGGGTTAACACAGACCTAAGTTATAAAGCCCCCGTGTGACTGTACAACTTCCCCAGACTTGCTGGACAAACCACATTTTAAATCTCTTTGGCCAAAAATATTTTAAAACTCTTACACTGAGGCCAACTCCACTGGGAGCTAAAAAAAGACAACTTCTATAACAGCTCATAAGCCTCCACCGGAAAGGCTGCTGCCAATACCCTGAGGACAAGACAACAGGGCTACTCAAGTTGAAAAAGGTGCTGAAAACCCAGAACCTGGAGGCAGAGGTCAGGAGGACATACTTAACATCCCACCTGGTTATTTATTCTCAAGGAGTACTTCCATCCTCTGTATTTACATGTGAGACCCTCACTGGCCAACTCTGCAGGCCTTTTACTTCACAATTTAATGGAGAAATAAGGACCTGAAAACCTAACACCGCCCCACCCCATCCACTTCCCACCCCCAGAGCCAGTCTTTGGGCTACTCCAGGCCACAGTTCAGCACATTCGTATTAGTAATAGTATGCATTTCCAACAATAACCAGTCATGGCCAGAGGAGGTTACTAGGAAGTGACTATGTAATGCGAGCAAAGAAGACAATTTTGAAGTGAGCCCTGTGGGAATACAAGAAAGGACAGAAGAACAGAATAAATAACAGCAAAATCTGCTTCCGAGTTGTCAGGATTCCACACCACGGAAAGGCAGAAGACATTCAGGAGGTGGACTGGCCCATCCTAGTAATCGGACCCATTCTGGGGCTGTTAGAAATGTGGCTGGAGTGGACAGGATGCTGGACGAGGCTCTAGTCTCTCGTGGTGTTGTCAACAAACACACATAACTCCACACGCACCCGAGAGGAAAAGACACAACAGCGGACAGAGGGACAGTCCAGTGGACACTAGGACTCACCCACTGCCAGTGAGGGAGGCAGAGGATGAAACCAGTGCACCGTGGGCTGCAACCTGAGGAGCGGGGAGCTCTCTCCTACCTCAGAACTATAATTGATTTGTCTGATTTACCAGAACAACAGTAAGCCACGCACCAGCCACATTTTATTGCCTGTTTTGCACGTTATATCTGCGGGAGATTGTATTTATTACAGAGCAGGCTACAGCAAAAACAATAATAACCCGGAGATAAGCAACAGCCTTACATTCCACTAACTCGCATTCTGACTTTTTGTGTGTCGGAGAGGTGGGGAGTGGAGACAGGATCAGGGAGAAAGAAAAGGCACGAATAATGAAAACAGGGTTGAAAGAAGGGAAGCAGTCGCCACAGAACCACTCTCCAAATGCAATCAGATCTAGCACCAAGTCGATCAGATTCTCAGTGTGTTTCATGCTCATAGAACCGCCCTGGCCTGGAGGGGAAATGGACAAGGGGAGTAAGGACCATGGTGACAGGTGCTTGTCATAGCCTATTTCCTTCACCTTTCAAAAATCAGAAATAAAGGAAATCAGCAACTGTTTCAGGACCCAAACTCTCAGATTATTATTTTTTTTTCCCTTAGTGGATACCCTGAAAAACAGGAACAGAGATGCAGAAGAGTCAAGTTTATCCTAGCCCCAGTCAAAAGGTAGGTTCATGCATCTGGCATTATAGAGGCCATGAACCTTATGAAAAACACCACATTCCGTTGACATTGATGTCAAAAATCATCTCCATTAACAAAAATCAAAACCCAACACAACCTAAACACTGGAGAGCCATTGTAACATTCTTGAAAAGTCAAAAAAAAAGAGAAAAACCGTAATGAGCTCTCATGTAAGAGCTCAACTGGGAACAAGAGAACTCCAAGTAAGAAAGCATGTTTGGTAGCCAACATTGATCAGTCCAGTCCAGTCCCGGGGAGAGCTGATGGATGCACATGAAATAGTCTGCTTGCTTCAGCACCACAGGATGAGGCCAGCATCTCACCTGCCCAAGCAGAGAGTCAGCCACTCACTCCTACACCTGGTTACTTAACTCCCCAAAGCAGGGAGTCAGCCCAGCAGGTCTTGCACTTGCTAACTCTCCACAGGAGGCATCTTCGGGCACTCTAACCCTGACCCATTGAAATCGTTTTTACAAAACAGAAGAGAAGATATAGGAACAATGGGCAGAAACCCATCTCTAAGAGTGGGAGGCCATTAAGACTAGAACAAGTTTATGGGTTATCTGTCTCCCAATCATGATATAAAACCACCTCCACAGAGCATATTACTTGAGTGTGTTTAGAAAACAAAATATTAAGAGCATATGTCTTCTTCTCCTCCAAGGATGTGTCCTGGGGTGGGGTGAGAGATCATGCACGAGTATCAGTTCATAGTCAATATCGTGGTGGCATACGGCATATATTGTTGGCTCAATGAACACTGCCATTTACCACAGCCTGCAACTGAGAGGGTGGCCAATGAGGGGAGGGAGCGACACAAAGATTAAAAAAAATTTTTTTACAAACTTTAATGAAACCATTACACATGTTTGTATTAGATGTCCTTTATTCCAATGTTTGTTAGTTTACCTGGATGTAAACCATTGACCTGACTGACCCCACCTGACCACAGGTCCCTCAGTAACAGCGCCAGAACACTTCAGGAAACTGGAGACCCATACATCACACTTAAATAGCTCAAGAGAAATCAACACACACATACTGAACATGATACTGTGACAGCAAGAAGGGAAGGTTAGAAAAGGGAAACAAAACTCTTCTGTTAGAGAGGGCACCAAAAAAACCTTTAATCTAAACTGAATAATGTGTGATGAAGGTGGACAAGGTCATTCTGACATCTATTGAATTGAACAGCTTTTTCACTTTCACTCTCCAGCTATATCCTCTTTTATTTATTTGGTAAGTGGAGGAGTCTGACTTGCATTTATTTTTGAGTAATGTAACAGCAAACCGATTCTCCAATATCTAGGCAGAAAAGAGAATAAAGGTATGTATGAACTACAGTTTAGGGGGGGGATCATGAAGGCAAGTTTCCTAAGATTCATGGCTACCAAAACACAAAGCACACACAAAGGAAACACATCAAGGCAGGAGGTGGCGTGAGATTCAAAGATAGCATCAGAGATCGCTAGGACACTTCACTGGGGATGCCAAGAGGATAATCCCAAAACAAGTGTAACTCTGCCTCAAAAACCCGTCAAGGGCCTCACCTCGATCCCAGTGGGAAATCTAAGCATGAACATGAACCCCGCAGGCCAAAACAGAGCACCATCCCAAGGCTCAATTCAGCTTCTAGATGGCCCCAGAGTGTGGGCTGGACAAAGGGCTTTGGAGTGGGCATATCTGCTCTCAGTGTAGGAGACAGCACTACCACTATGTTTTCCAAAATAGGTATCTTACAACTTCCCCCCCTGCAGATAAAAAAATCAAAACAAAAATTAACCTTTGATTTGACCAAAAGAATGATATTAAAAGAAATAGGGCTGAGAATGCCACAGCAGATACAGATAGAAATTAATACATACATGAACAATTACTCAGCATGGTAAACAAGAAAGAAAATTGGCCTGATACCAGCTTGCAGGGAAAATCACCTGTGAAACATGAGCCTCAATAGATACAACATAGTCACTTGCAGCTCAAAACCCAGACTTCAGCTATGAGGGACACATAACAGTGTACCTCACTTGATAAACAGTGGCATGATATCCTGACTGAAGTCCAATTAATATAGGCCACACTGTACAATCTGTAGTATGCAGTGACTGCTACAGAAAGGGAAAGTTGAGCAGAATCCCAGTGACTCAAGGCCACAGGGTAACACCACACTCAGGCAATAGAGAGCTGGTCAGATGGGCTGAGAAGCCATCACCAGGAACCACAGGTAGAGCCTGAGTCAGGCTTGGGAACACAACAGAACAAGATACTGGAATTCGTCACTGCTGTGGGCTCGGCTGAGCTTCTTCTCCTTGGTGCCCAGGGCAAGCTGTCCAAGCTAAGCTGACAAGCTCTTCCTCCGTCACGTCCCCTGGGCTACGTGCTCTCTCTACACACGGGACCTGGAGCCCCTCCTTACCCCTTAGTGACGACGGCAGCAGAACTGGATGCTGTGTGTCCCAGGGACAGAGGGTGAAACACATAGCCAACAGGTCTTCCCTGGCCCCCTGAACAAAATCAAACTCAGCCCTCACCACCGCCTTGGGCTGCTCTATGTCTCTTCCAAGCGGTCGCCCCCCAGCACCACTGTTGTCTCTCTTTCGTGCTTGCATGTAGGGACCTTATCTGTCTTTATCTGTCCTGTTCACTGTTATATCCTCACTGTTGAGAACAGTTCCAGGCACCGTAGGCACCTGCTGAATAAATGAATAAGCCGTCTCAACTAACAAAGGTATCTAACTCAGACACAGAAGCTCCTAAATATGCAAGTTAACATCCTAGTCACAAATAGTCATTTGGACAAAGCCTTTAGGCAGCTCAAAAGTATCTACATCACCTCTTCTTTTCTATCATCTAGTAGATCTGTTAGCTCAAAGGATGCTCACACCCTTCCAGCCTTATTCATTAGGATTAATTCCTAAACTTGTCTGAAAATCTATATTTGACTTTTTTTTCCACTAAGACTTGGCAGCCACAAAATTAAACAGGGAATTTTTTTTATTTAAGATAATTTCATTTTAACACAGCTCAAGAGAAATATCTTCTAACTCATGATCATAAGAAAAAGGAAAAGCAACTCAGTAAAAATTCAGGTGGAGAGCTGGGAGGTTTTATGCCCTGGTTTAAATTCTGTTTTCCCAAAGAATAAAACAGGATCTCTACAGAGGCATTAGCAGAAGCCGTGGAAAAACTCACATTCAGTGCCTGAAAACAAATGGCTACAGAAAACACATAAGCGGAGGCCCTTCAGTGAAGCAGCAGCCAAGCTCTTGGCGCCTCGAAGTCACATGGCTCCATTCAACGACACAACTCACCCCAGATATGTCTGCGACCCGGTGGATAGGCACTTCCTTCTTGCTATGCAATCCTTTGCCATTCTTAATAGCTCTGTAAAGAAAGAGAAAGGAAAAAAAAAAAGCCCAATGAAAATACAAACCACAGTGGGAAGGGGTAAGGAGGGTGGGAAAGGGGGCAAGAAGAGAGGTCAGTCAGCTCACTGGGCATGTGTGACTACAGAGGGCATACTGCTGAGTAGCTAGTGTTGTCCAGAACATTCCATGGTGGGGAGGGTACACGTCTGCTCTTCCCCTAAGCCCAGCAACCATGACTTGGCTGCTAGTTATGGCCAGCTGTTTGCCACGTTATCAGAGAGAGCTCCCTAACTTGTCTCCAAATGAAAGGCATTGTTCCAGGCATAAAAGAAGAATCAGTTGGAAGAGCACATTCCTAAAAAACAGAAGTAATAATGTTTCTTGAAGTAATAATGTTTCTTTCTGGGTTTAATCACATGAAACATTTTCAATGCAATATATGTACCTAGCATTCCAATTCTAATGGAAATAAGTTTCTCCCAGGTAAAAAGATAAATTGCCCTGAATGAAGCAATATTGTACAGAAGTCTTTTTAATATTGGGGAAGAAGGGAGTTTCTTGGCGGTCCAGGGGTACGAATGCAGTGCTTTCACATCCCTGGTTGGGTAACTAAGATCATGCAAGCTGTGCAGCATGGCCAATAAATAATAAATAGATTGGGAAGAAATTAGCAAAGGTGCATAATTGAGAATAAGCCTCATTTTCAATCAGTCTCAGGTTGTAATGACAATGGGTTTAGCAGGGGATCCTGCAACACACATCTGACCACCTTTTGCACCCTAATTGGACTGGTCCAGTTGTGTCCTATTTGAATTGGTCCAATCTCCCACCTTTTGCGTCCTAATCCCTTGAGTGGTAGCTTCAGGGACCTGATCACTCGTGTAACAATGAAGGACCGCAGACTCAAAGGTGGTGGTACAGCACTAAGCAATTAGTTAAAACCTTTGCACATACTTAGAGGAGGAAATGGCAATCCACTCCAGGATTCTTGCTGGGAAATCCCATGGACAGAGCGGGCTATAGTCCATCGGGTTGCAAACAGTTAGGCACGACTGAGTGATTAACACTTTGTGCATACTGCCATGTAAGGAACACTTGTGTTTACGGACAGAGAAAGATTCAGGAATGTGTCTGCTTCATGAACTAGACTTTCTAGGGTTTCCATATCCCAGAGAAAGTGTTAAAGTAAACTGCCCAGACCACACTGCAGCCTTCCTTGAACTCAGGCTCCACCAACGGCCAGAACTAGAGGTATTACTCTTGAGTCCTAACTTTCTAAATCCAATTCACAAATCAAACTGGGTGGGAGTTGCTGAGTGCAAAGTGGAAGAGTCATTTCTTACATACGTGGCCCTCATCACTCGCCTCGTTTTCCACCCAGGGGACCTATCTCTCACTCAACTTATCTGAAACACCTTCTGTTCAGAAACAACAAACAAAACACTTCCCTTTCTACTCAGTTTCCATTCCGTGATGAGGGTAAGAAATCAAAATACAGAATTTAAAAAAACTGTAACTCTCTCTCTTCTGAACTATTAATGGAAAGAAAATATTGACAAGTTCCTTGAACGCCACAGTTCCTCCTGAATGTGAATCAAGGCAAGGGCTTTAGATATCTCAAGTGGGTCAGAATTCCTCCATTTAATTTTAGTCCAGTGCTTTATCATTCAGGGAATCTGATGATGACCACAGAGGGGGGCTGATTCTCAAGGTTTAGCCCCTGGTCTCTTGGGATCTCCACTCCAATAGTAGCTCCAACTCTTTCAGCTCCTAAGCCCTGTGTGTATCCGGACGGTGTTATGTTTCTACAGTCTCCCCTGCCACCAACAAGCTTTCCCCATCTTGCTACCATAAACTCGAAGGAGGAGTCTTGGGAACAAACCTGCTGTGAGGCAAGACAAGCTCACCGTCACCCCAATTGTAAGTTGCCTCCCTTCAGGGCTAGGCATGCTTAGCTTTCTGCAGGTCCTGTGGGGGCACAAATTGCCTACAGCCTTCTCCTATTCTAACAATCAGGACAACCAAAATAAATGGACCTACCCAGTAAACAGATGGTTCATGTGAGAACACTGCTGAATGCCTGGCCTCTCCTGGGGGCTGGAGAGCACCTCATATACTATGAGGAAAAAAGAATAGGGTCTGGGCAGTAAGTCAGAAAACAGGTTCTTTGTAAAAGCAGTGAGGTGGTAAACTAAAATTCTTCTTTCTCTACTGTGATCCCAAAGGAGCTTTATGACATAAGCAGAAATTTAGGACTTAACCAAGGTTAAACATACTAACCCAAGGGGAAAAACCATCATACCCCAAACAGAAAATATACAGTATGCATATGACATTTGAAACAAACCAGAATTAATCACTGCAGATGGTAACTGCAGCCATGAAATTAAAAGATGCTTGCTCCCTGGAAGAAAAGCTATGACAAACCTAGACAGCATATTAAAAAGTAGAGACATTACTTTGCCAACAAAGGTCTGTCTAGTCAAGGCTATTGTTTTTCCAGTAGTCCTGCATGGATGTGTGAGCTGCACTATAAAGAAAGCTGAGCACTGAAGAATGATGCTTTTGAATTGTGGTGTTGGAGAAGACTCTTGAGAGTCCCTTGGACTGCAAGGAGATCCAACCAGTCCATCCTAAAGGAAATTAGTCCTGAATATTCACTGGAAGGACTGATGCTGAAGCTGAAACTCCAATACTCTGGCCACCTGATGTGATAAACCGACTCACTGGAAAAGACCCTGATGCAGGGGAAGACTGAGGGTGGGAGGAGAAGGGACGACAGAGGATGAGATGGTTGGATGGCATCACTAACGTGATGGACATGAGTTTGAGTAGGCTGCTTACCTTGTTCCTAAAAAGATTATTATTAGATAGTTGGTTGCATTCAGGCATTAATTTTGCAAAAACCTTCAAAGACTTCCTCTTTTCATACTTTAGATAAAATTGCTAAGTTAGATAAGATTTCAGGCACATTTTGTAAATTTCATTTATAGTCAGGAGGCAATATCATATTTAAGGGCTTCCCAGGTAGCTCAGTGGTAAAGAATCTATCTGAAATGCAGGAGACCTGGGTCCAACCCTTGGGTCAGGAAGATCCTCTGGAGAAGGAAATGGCAACCCATTAAAGTATTCTTGCCTGGGAAATCCCATGGACAGAGGAGCCTGGCAGGCTACAGTCCATGGGGTCGCAAAGAATCGGACACGACTGAGCGACTAAACAACAACAGATCATACTTAAGCTGAGAAATAGTTCTTATTGTTAGTTCTTAACAAAACAGAGACAAAAGTGAAAGTTTTGTATTATTATCTGTAGATACTAACTACAAACGCTGCCTGCCCAGGGCAACCTCTAAAGAGTAAATGGTACACTGGACCCAGGCCGCCCAGCATGAGGGCTCACTGACAAAGTTGCTAAATGGTCTCCTGCCCGCTCAGGGAGACCCACGTCTCCCGCCCTGTGCTGCGGTTGCTTTGGTCCTGGTTTGCCCACTGCTGCAGAAAGGGCCCCGGGTGAGCCATCTGCAGAAAACCTCCATCAGTCTGACACAAGGGCTTCTAGAGAGAGGATCTGGGGGAACGACCCAGTGCAGAAATACCTGCTCTTATCTCAAAGAAGTGAGGAGCAAACACCAAGAGCGGTAGACTCACCACAGTGCTGTTCCCGAAAGGAATATACTATGTACCTTTTTCTTCCAGGAGGCAAAGTACATATATGACATGTCTGTCTAACAGC
The DNA here is from genome assembly GCF_019320065.1 of Cervus canadensis. Classification (NCBI taxonomy): domain Eukaryota; kingdom Metazoa; phylum Chordata; class Mammalia; order Artiodactyla; family Cervidae; genus Cervus; species Cervus canadensis. The sequence goes on along the minus strand of NC_057388.1, from coordinate 87,259,783 downwards.
TGTACATACAGAAAATGAAAACAAGATCCTGCTTCTGCTGCCTTGTCATGACTTCTCGGCAAGGCAATCTCCGTATCTTACACAAGCCAGCCTCTGTGGCCTAGGTTTGGGGGCACTCTGACTTTTAAGACCTGGGAGGGTATAGAAGGTAGTGGGTTTGCTTTCCACCGATGCCCGCTCTACCGAGCAAACGGCGACTCCTCTCCCCACGCTTCCTGCAGGCTGAAACCACAGCTCAACATCCCTTTTCATTAGACAAGGAATGAAACTCCTGACTTCTAAACCTCGCCTGCTGTGTCTGCTTAATAGCTGCTTTCTCACAAAGGCAGGCTGGAGCTCAGGCCGGCCGAGAGAAAGGAAGAGTGGGGCAGAATGCAGCCTGTGCCTGTCGGAGGCTTTCTTCTCCAAGCAGCCGCAGCACAAAGATGCCAACGACCAGCAGTGTCAATAATGGACAGAAATCATCGCCAGCCGGGAAAAGTGAGTAACGTCTGTACACATGCACAGAGGCAACAGTAAAGGAGAGGGATTAAAAACTCTGCTTTTTAGGTTGCTTCTAGAAGCTTCTAGAAGCTATAGCGTGGGACAGGAACCCCATTCAGATCAGCAGAAAACTCTTCTTGCCAAGTTTAAAATTCTCCTGTATGAGATGCTACTGCTTTCCCATTAGAAGATAAAACCATCAACTCTGCAAAGGCAGACATGGGTGTTTTTAAAAGGGAGATTAGCCCACTACTTAGCATAAAAGGATTAGAACCTAACATTCTGTACAAAGAAACAATTTGCTCTTCCGTTCTGGGGCCCCTTGCAAAAAGCCTCCATCTCCAAGGCACAAGCCTAAGCACCACTGACATCCTGAATCATCAGTTCATCTTGTGGCAAAGAGGCCATGACCTTAATTTCAATGCAACAATGGTAGACTGGTATTCTCAATATTTTTGTAAGTTTACCAAAAAAGTTCAAAGAATGTATGGTTAGAGCCAGCCTTAACCCAATCATAAAATAGTTGCCACAGGAGGAATTTTTTTTAAAATAAAATTCAATTATTTATTTGGCTGCATCGGGTCTTGGTTATGGCATCCTGGATCTAGTTCCCTGATGAGGGCTAGAACCCAAGCCCCCTGCATTGGGGGCGTGGAGTCTTAGCTACTGGACCACCAGGGAAGTCCCTTTTCTTGGGATTTTTAAAAAAATTTATTTTTATCTTTTGGCCATGCAGTGCAGTATGTGGAATTTTATTAAGCTCCCCAACCAAGGAATGAACCAGAACTCTCTACATTGGAAGCATGGAGTCTTAACCACTGGACCACCACGGAAGTCCCAGTAATTCTCTACCTGGTGACATTAAGTGAGCTTCAGGGAGAATGCTAGGAGTATCTATGAACCAACCTGAAACAGTAGAATTATATATGTGAATTTTCCTGGGGAATGGGAACTCCAACAGTTTCACAGAAAGAACCAGTTATACATAAAAGGGATCTAAAGGAAACAGAGATGGAAAGCAATGACAGAGAGGTACAGGAAAACAACAAGGCAAGATGAGGAGGCCCTGACTGACAATTCCCCTTTCACAGCACTGTCTTGTTAACCAGGAAACCAAGCTGTCCCTTCACTCTGCTCTGCGTCTTTGCCTACAGCCAAGCCTTTCTTCCTTCCTAATTGTGCTCACTTGGCTCCACTGTAACCCTCTTGGGCCAGGCCCACATCAATTTATTCCAAGATAACATCAGGACTATTTTAACTAAATCCACTCAGGCTCCTTTGAGAGTGCATGCCACTGCTGCATGACTTCTTCACAAAATCAGTTCATCACTTTGCTCCCCTGCTTATACCCATAACAGAGACCCCAGCCTCTGCCATCAAAGGGAAAGTGTAACCTGGCTTTCATGGGCCCGTTTGTCTTCCGACGATTTCCACATTACTCCTTCTAATCCAGTGGGGTCCATTTTCTCCAGACCCTTATGTGCAAGTTATTCACAGATCCACACTAGAGAAAAAAAAAAAATTACAGCTTATCTGTAGCCACCATCTCATCCCAATCATAAAACAGCTGTCACATACAAACTGCTAAATCGGGGGTCCTATGTGGGGGTCTGTTTGAATACTGGAAGTATCTACGAACTACTCTGAAGCAGTAGAATTATATATGTGAATGGGTACATGTCTGTGCATAACTCAGTTGAGCATCCAGTTACAAAGTGCAATGCAGTATTTTTGAACTGCATCATGCATTCACTTTATTTCTATAGCTAGACTATGGGCCCTTTGAGGGTTTGAATTCTAGCCTTAATATTTGCTACAGTATTTAATACAGAGCTATATTCACATAGTCTTAAACTCAGGCTCACCTAGTTCAATTATCGTGTGTCTGGTAAAATGTGCCTGAACAAATGTCCGTTGACTAACACAGAGTGTAAAGATATTTCAGACTGGAGACTGGATAATGCCAAAGTGAGCACAGAGCACAGAAGAGTGAGCTTGTTGGCTCTCCTGGAAATGCAGATTTGTGGTAAGATATATGCTCCAGGTCGCAGGCATCTTGGTTTCGTTACTTGGAGCGGGGCAAGGCAGAAGAGTTGAAAGCCTGGCCTCTGAGCAGAAACACAAGGGCATCAAGATCAGAAGCCTCGCGCTCCCCTCCTTAGGTCCCTGAGAGCTAGAGGAGGTGGCTGGCCATCTGAAAGGCAGTGATGGGAGCAAAGCCCCAGTTACCATGAACAATAAAACAGGACCGAGTGGCAGGACCGTCAGAAGCACCCACTGGGTAGTACAGAGTATGTAACTGTGGAGAGAGGGAAAGAATTCAAACAGAAAAGGAGGAAAAGCAGAACAAAGAGCCAGTTAACTTGCTAAACTTCTAAAGGATCTTGCAATGTATTTTTAGCTCACATTGATGAATACAGAGTTTCAACTAAAACAAACACAGCAGTGAAACACAGCAGCAAGCAACACTTTCTTCAGCTTTTTTACTGGTTCCTTGGCACCTGGAGGAGGCAACCAGGTCCCGACACTCAGAAAATGAGATGCGGAGCAGGCACAGGTGCACAATGGTGGGGCGGGTGCGCTAAGATGATGCAGCTGCGTTGTCAACGAAATCAGAATCACTGATAAGACAGAAAAGATGGAGCGTACATAGTCAGGAAAGGAGGAAATTGAGTCCGACGGTCAAGGGGAGGTGGGCGGACTTATGAGGCAGTAGAGCAAATAACAAGGAACTCTGGGCAACCTCATCTAAAACTAATGTAAAAAGAAATGAAGATGCATTTCTGTTGTGCCAGTTGTGACAAGCGATCTGCTGTGCTCAGGTTAAGAGGGGAAAACTGAGCTTTGTGGAAGAGAACCACCAGGCAGCGCAGTATTAGATTCATGAAAACACGAGCAGACGATGCTATCCCAGGTTAGGGCCACAGGACTAGTAATGCCCAGCAGAAATGGTAGAAATGTCAGTCTCAAGTCTCCTTGAGGGGACAAGGCTGCAGAAAGGGAAGATCAGAGGCAATGACAACTGAAAACTGTCTCAATGACACTGGCTTTTATAATTTTTGCATGTCTTTATCACAGAGGCAATACAGGGACAGAGAAAGTACAAGAAAGAACAATCCATAATTCAATTTCAAGACAAAAGCACCATTAACGTAATTTTTAAGCGTTGACACACGTGTGTGTGTGCTGTTGCTCAGCTGTGTCCGACTCTGTGACTCCACGGCCTATAGGCCACCAGGCTCCCCTGTCCATGTAATTTTCCAGCAAGAATACTGAAGTGGGCTGCCATTCTCTTCTCCAGGGGATCTTCCCCACCCAGGGATCGAACCTGCATCTCTTGCGTCTCCTGCACTGGCAGGCAGATTCTTTACCATACCTGCCTACTTAAAGAAAATTGTGGGCAAAGTTTAGCAATTGTTTTTTTTCCCCCTCAGAAACAGTAACTAAACAAACACTTTCTTGTGTTGTTAGTTTTATTACATCATTTTCTAAGCATTGCACATCCAATAATTTAACAACTGTCTATTGCTGGGTATCTCTGTAACTATAATATTCCAGTTTAATATTTTCAGCCTTATAAATAACACCAAAGGAGTAACTCTTAAACTGTCAGGCACCTTACTAATTATTCCTCAGAATAAATTCATACAACCGGGATGGCTGTATCATGGGTCAGTGAAACACCATTCCTATTTTTCACCTTCTTTCCCCAGGCAACCCGGACAGAGCATGCCTTGGTTCATGGACTCTATTTGTGGATAAACCCTTCGATTTAGGTGCTCGTTCCCACACATCCCACATGCCCACTGGGATATCCATGCTTATCATGATGTTCACAATTGTTTACTTGCTCATCCACATCCCCACCAGACCATGAGTTTTTGTTTTCTCCTCCAATGCACTTGCTATTTGTTACTGTAAAAACAACACATCAGAGAAAAATTTAATGCCTTTTACTCAGTCAAAAGACGCAACAGACTTACTGCTGGGAAAATGGCTTTTCCAATGTGAGTACATTTATAGGGACCTGTTGGAAAAGATTCACTGCTATTTGCTACAGATCTGGCTCTCTGAACTCGACACAGAAGCAAGAGGCATGGGAAGTAAGCCGACTCAACTTCTGGGCCCAAAGTTGGAGGAGGGGAGTTGGGGGCAGCGTAGAAGATCACATTCACATGAGGGAATTTACAGGAAACTTAGATGCAAAGAGATCTACAAATGAAAGAAAGCTCTGAAGGAGATTTCTCTCTCACAAGCAGCTATAAAATTCTGGGCATTGATGTATCAGTGATTAATTATTTGAACTCCAGTCCTCCTGAGAGATTTCCAAGGATTAGAGCAAAAGTAGGAGAGTGACGTCCGTAATAGAGACTCAGCTCCCCAACCACTCTGCCCCCTGATACCACAGAGGAGGCAAATCACGTGAGAACAGCGACTCTCAAAATGATTTCACACTAAATTAGCTAAGAGCCAGTAGAGGCTACTCAGAAGGAATCTGTTTAAAGAGTCACATATGCAGGGTATGAGGAAGGGGAAAGATGAGTTAAAAGGGAAAACAGAGCTAGTCAACAGGCTTGCTGAGAAACAAGTATGGCTGCCAGGGGAAGCGCCACCAGGACAGGCATCCAGAGAGATCCAAAGCTGATCCCATCCACGCCTCAGTCTCTATTACCTTTATTTAATGATTACAATGCCAACTACTAAATTATTAATGTGCCGCAAAAAGGACACAATTTTGATTTTTTTTTCTTAAAAAAAAAATAGGAGTTAAGAATTGTTTAGGGCACTGGTTCTCAAATTTTAGTGTGTTAGAATTACCTGAAGGACATGTGAAAAGAGATGGCTGGGGCTGAATTCCAGTTTCTGTTTCCATAGGTTTAGGGTGGGACGATGTGGGCAAGACCTGAGAATTCACATTTCTTAACAAGCTCCCAGGTGAAAATGATGTTGCTGGTCTGGGGACCAGACTGTGAGAACCAGTGGCTTAGGGAATCAAGTTAGGAGACATTCAAAAATGGCAATGTTATCGATTTATTGCTACAACTTATTTATTTGGGATTAAAACTATATTCCCAGTATGATAATCTTCAAATGTATTTTGAAATATGTTGGAACTATTTTGAAACCTCAATTACTCAGGGGCTATCTGAGAGGAGCAAGAGCATTTTAGCCAAAAGAACAATGAGATGGTGGGAACAGATGAGGTGCTGTGGGCAGATAAATGGTCACTGCTGGGTGGGAAGGGGCAGTGAACACCAAATTAATTAAAAATGTTAGTCAAGAACAACTTCCTCTGAAAGAATACAACCAGTGCACATTAATAATTACAGAAAAGACTGGGCAACGAGGACTTCTATGAGTTCATGATTTGACTGCCCACACCTTGTGTACACACAGGAGCTGAAGCTTATAGGTTCTGACTTCACCCCAAACCTCTCACACTAATCATTGAGACGAATGTTACAGCTTGAGTCGTATGGGTTGGAACTGGGAGTCGGGAGGCAAGATAGGATGAAGAGTGAACAGATCCTCTTAATATCCTGAAAGAGAAAATTATTTGGAAATGGAGATATTATACAGCTCTCCAGAAGTGGCCATTTGTGCTGCCTTAAATGCAGATTGATTACTGCTATTTGGATGTTGAGTGCATCATCTCTTCTGAAGAAAGGGAAAAGCTAAATTTCCCCACATTCAGCTGTATCGTCAAATCACTTCCCCACACCCGCTCTTGTAATGCATTTTCCTGTTACCACATCCACTTGCAGGAGCTGATGTGCCCACTCCCCCATGGTGAAACCCCCCAACACTAATGTGTGCTGAATATCATTAGCAACCTCTGGTTGTGCCACCTACAGGCAAGCCCCAATCTGGTAGGGTGTGCACGTTTGGGGTTACCGGAGAAAAAGCAGCAGTTACTAAAGAGAAGGACCAATCTCCTTCTCGAGCTGGCATCCAATCTGTACCAGCATCCTGTAACACAGCCACGTGAAGAGGGCAGCAGACAATTTACCCAACTCCAGCTTTCTAAGACTCTGGGCTACAAAAACCCACCTGCACTCTGGTGCCACAGGAAGGGAAGAGAAAAACTTCAAAGCTTTGGTTTTCAGCAATATTCGGTAGGATCTAGTTTTATCCAAAGGGAATATTCACTTGGTTAGGTCATTAGATTGAAAGTGTGAAATCTTGGTTTATTTAAAGCTGTACCATTAAATGACTGAGCAGAACACGGGTTGGATGGAGGAGATGAGTTTCAAGGAGGTGTCCTCCTGGGAAAATTTAATAGAAATGATAAAAGGAATAAAGAAGATGTAAGGAGGGCAGTGTTAATGATGCAAAGGGAAAAAAGAGGAGGGGCTAAGAAAACAGGTAAGAAAATGAGAATAGGAAAAATAGCAACACCCAGAGGTCCTATTCAATTATTTAACGTGTGTTCCTCCGAGACTGCATGCTTTGTAAGGCTCCAGTCTGATATCTTTTTTCTTCACCACCATTATCCCCAATGCTTAGGACCCAGGATACACTAAAGAAAATGGCAAAGAAAAGGAATGAAAGCAAAGCCATCATGTGCGAGAGAAAACCAGCCTGAACAACTGTACTCACTAGAGGAATGACTCATTTTCTTTGAGAACTGGTTAACTCATGCAGTCTGTACACCATGATAGGATATATTAGTTTCAAATTTTCAAAAAACAGATTCAACCTCAACACCAGTTTTCTCACTGGATTGGTAGAAAGATGAAATCTGCTTCATACCAAGGCATTTCACAAGTCAAAACTGTGTCAATCCAGCAATGCTGACCTCTTCCAATTAAAGCAATAGAAAGCAAAAAAGCGCTGGTGAGTAATTCTTCACATTTCATTCATAACCAGCACTGAAAATGCCAGTTAAATTGAAGGCACAGATAGGAAATACCTTATCAAAACATCTTGTTTGTCTAAGCACAAGGCATTTTTTCCCTCCACCTATTAAAGTTTTGTGGGAAAATCCCTCTATAAATCAAGGGGAAAAAAGTGGAGCTGCTCTGGCTGTATCAGGAGTAGGAGCTCAAACACATTTCTCTCCCAGTGGTATTGAAAGTACTTCAACAGACATGTCAAATACATTTACAATTCACTGCTACATGGAAGTCAGTAAGCCCACTGCAGACTCAGTAACTGTATCACCAAAAGAGATCTTTACTTGAAACAGTTTCCCTCTTAATAATGACTACAGGTGTTGGCCTAGGAAAGAGTTAAGGTTATAGCCTTCTAATCAAAGTCTGTGATGGAAATGCCAACACAGATTTCCTGGAGGTTCAAGCTGAGAGAACTCCACAACAGGGAGGGTGCTGTCAACCACGCTGGGTAAAAGCAAGAGAGAGTTGATAGGATTTTAATGTTACTGTCCAGTCGCTAAGATGTGTCTGACTCTTTGCGACCCCATGGACTGCAGTCCACCAGGCTTCCACGTCCTTCACTATCTCTCGGAGTTTGCTCAAACTAATGGCCGATGAGTCAGTGATGCCATCCAACCATCTCATCCTCTGTCCTTCCCTGATTGGTATTTATAGGGCTGAGAGACTAGCAATGCTGAAGTTAGCAAGGCAGGAACACTAGTTGTTTTTGTTTTTAAAGAAAAGCAAAGTTGCAATCAGGAACAGGACTCCCTGCAGGGCTGGGGAGGACAAGGAGTCCACACAGCGCTGAGACAGGGCAGGCTCATGCTTGCCTCACCAAGCGGGAGGACAGGCCCCCCATTTCCTTAATCTGCAGTGAGCTGGCAAGGAAGAGCACAGGAAAAGATAAGAGCCTGCCCTTTTCTCTTCTCCCGAGATAACCCTAACCTCATTATGGATGTCCAGAATGAATCTAAATTCATTTAAATCTGCTCAGACACTAGGTTGTTCAATACAATTGCTTTCCCACTGTCAAGTTGGGGCATCAATTTCTTTTCAGAATATATACAGCCTATCTTGAAATCACAAAATCCTTAGAATTAAAAGGTGCCTTAAAGGAATAAAGCCCCAACTTCTGAACAACTTCTGTGTTGTCCTGCAATGAACCACAGAGTAAGTTTCCAGGAAACCTTAAAATATTACATTTTAATATTAAGTAGCTTTAGGAGAATGCAGACAGATGATATCCTACAGGTTGGGATGTCCAAGGAAAACAGGACACACAGCCAGGCTTTGACTCCATGCGTTACCAGCTTATCTTTAGTGTCCATAATGAGCTCGACAAAAGTCCAGCAGGAAGACCTGTAGAACGCTAGGGGAATTCACATTCTGTACTGTTTAAAATCAAACAGGACATGCTATATCAAACACAGAGAATTTGAGAGACTGTGTAATACCTGAGAAAATAAGAAGGGTCCCTATAATGAATGACCCAGTATCTTGGAAATACCTCGGAAGGATATGTGACTCCCAGCAGGAGTGAGGGCTCTGCCTTCAGCTTAGAATACTTTGTCAAGATAAACAAAGCAGCCAGCCCACTGGCCAAGAAATACTGAAGTCAGAAAAGGATGAGAAGTGCTGGAAGTCAGTATGGGAATGAAAAATTAGAACGGTGCAGAAGGGAACGACATACTTGCCAAAAGAGACCACGTGATGTCCCTAACAGAGGGCTCCCAGTTCAGCAGGTCATCAGAAAGTGTGGGTCAGCTGGACCCAGGCTCTTTTTACTAAAAATGTCGAGGACACACACTGGAGCTCTCAAGGCTGGGACACAACCAAGGGCTTTTCAATGGAGCCCACAAGAGAAGTGAGGCCCAAAAATACACACAAAAGTGCCAAACCCTTATCTTGCTGGGACACAAGGTAAGGAGGGAAGAGGCAGCCGATGACAGACAAGTGAACTAGAAAGGAAGGCCGCCTGCGGGAATTAGGGGTTCATTTGTCCTTTAAACAAAAAAAGATGTGGGTTCCTCAAGATGCGCCCTGTGTTTGAGGCGTATTGAGGGTTTCCCAAAAGCAAAGTGCCATTCAAATGAAGGCGCCGCAGAGGGTCAGGCGCACACAGAACAGAGCTGCAGAGGGTACGGTGAGCTCGTTTCTGGCGGGCAGGTGGATATGCTTGAAAGCATAGGGAACTGCAAATTGGCATTCTTCTTCCTCTTCGGTCTCACTCGCTCTCCCGATGTGCGCCTGACGCGTCACTCCCTGAGCTCCGATCAGATGATCTGAGAAAGGTCGGCAGATCATAGCCCCTCACAGAGGAAGCAGGGGCGGCAGGGCTCATCAGCTCCTGCGCAGGCAGCTGTGCTGACCTAAAGAGTCAGCCGAGTTAACAGCCTGCCCTTTCCCCAAAGCTTACAATGTTTCTCTAAAAGGATTAATGGTTGAGCAGCGCTCCGGGAAGCCAAGTCAATGGAAGAGCACTGGGCACCATGGCCAAGACCACTAGTGACAACTAGAGAGGAAAACGGGGATCTGGGGCTCAGGGACAGAGAATTCTCTCAGAATCACCATCCTTGGGTGACTCAAGATGACTGCTAGCCTTGCCATGTTACCTTCACCCACTTATTATTCATTCAAAGAGTTCCAAGATGAGTGACTTGCCCTGAACACAGATGTTATTCATTCGGCCTTTGCTAAAGCATTAGATACAGTACCTCCAGAAATTTTACTTGGGAAATTAATTCAAATTGGCGTGGTTCAGTACACAATCACTGAAGATTAAAAAGTTGCTGCAGGATGATAAACAAAAGACAGTTAAGTGACAGTCCAGGCGGTGAAAGACTGGGGGTCAACAGCAAAGCCATTCTTGTTTAGGGGTTCTATTCAGGGCCAAGGAAAGGAGTAAACAACTTGCCAATGAGATCTGCAGAGGACACTCAGCTGGGAGGTGGAGGAACCACATGGACAGGGACATAAAATTACAAGGCCGAGTTCAATTGGGAAAAAAAAGATACAGCTTATCCAGGGGAACTAGATCACACTCACATTCACGAGACAAGCAGGGTAAGGGGCAGAGGCAGCAAGCACAAAGCGCTCTGACATGTTGTAACATGACATGAGCAAGGAAGTGCTGAGGTGACACAGGGGACGTCTCCTAGGGGCCGGAGTGCGACCTTAGATAAAGCAGTGTTCAGGAAAGAGCTGCTCTTGCAGTAAGGTTGACTAGTATTTCCCCAAAAGTGTGTGTGTGTGTGTGTGTGTGTGTGTGTGTGTGTGTGTTTGCATTCTGCACTGAAAATAGCCTTCAAAGGCTATAAGGCCACCATTCCTATCTGGCAGGTGTTCCTGTCTTTCTCGCTGGGGTTGGCGTCTAGAAGATGGTAAGGGGCGGCCTTCCTGGGGCTCATGGATAGCACTGCTCCTGAAGAGGACTCACTCGCAGGTCACACGGGCCGCTTCTAACACATCGTGAGGTATGTACTGCCTCACGGCGGTGCCTCAGCAGCCAGGGGAATCACTTGGTTGCTCTCTGCTTAGTCAACCTGCCACAGGGCCGTGGCCCCAAAGCCGGTTTTTCCACCATCGGTCTGAAAGCGGTGGCTCAACACAATTATCTCCAGGCAGCTCATTGCTTTAACAGGCAAGCAGCTTGTTACATTCCATCAGCTCAAAATGAGAACCGGACTGTTTTCTTCTTAAAACCTAAAAAATTTCACCAACTCTGCGTACTCATTAAACATTAGAGCACAACACAGCTACTTCCGACAGCATAATAAGAGCTTGCTGTGGCCTCACTTTCCGGAGCAGCTAGGCAAATTATTTTCATGCTTACCTGCCTGTCAGAGTTAAACATTCACTAGTGGTGGAGAGAAGGCAGAGCAGAAAATGGGACTCAAGATCCCATGGAATGGCTAAGGGTTCCTGCTACTCTGGCAAGGCATGACTGCTTCTTCAGGATACCGTCAGACCAACTGAGCACGCCCAGCAAGAACCCACCCCTGAATCCCACATAAAGAACAGTCAAATCATTGCCCATTTCCTCGAATAGCGAGATCATCAAAAGTACTTGAAATGTGGAGCTGCATTTCCCACTATGGGTCCTTTCAACCCACTGGCTTAATGATAATACAGGCAGGGAGAGAAGCATAAGGAGTGAGGGAGGACTGAAGAGAAACATCAGTTATGGGCTACACATTGTATTAGTATTTTTTAATATTTAATGTATTTATTTGGTTGTGCTGGGTCTTAGTTATAGCATGTGGGATCTAGTTCCCCTGACCAGGGACTGAACCTGGGCTCCCTGCACTGGAGCAGAGGGGAGCTACTGGACCACCAGGGAAGTCCATGTCATATTATTTTACACTTGACATTCAAAAACCAAAGGCACTGAACTTTGTGCTTAAGAATGAAGTCTTAGGCAGGTCCTCCGGGGAAAATCCCACAAGAAAAGAATCCACAAAGCCATAGCAATGCGACAGGCTGCTCTCTTAGCTGACATCGTGTGACATCCTACAGATGCCCTATCCATCAGGATGTCACATGGTATTAGAGGCAAATGCCTCCTATCAGGTCAATGTTCTGGGCCAAAGAGCAAGAGAAGTGATGTCAGGGACGAAATCTGAGGTACTGATAACATGGGCTCAAACCCAGTCCTCCTTGAACCGTGGAGCACAGGCTGGCAACTAGCAGACTTCTAGGACAAACTCCTAGGTCACAGGAGAGTGTCTGCATGAGACAAGTATCTGAAGCTGCTCTGAGAGAATGGGTATATCTTGGTAGAGTCCAGCAGTCTGCTGAGCTCTGGATCAGAACAGAGATCCAGCAATGGGCACTGAGCTCTTGCTGTTTCCTGGGAAGGCTAGAGGAATTATTCTGCTCCCAGTCCCGTTCCAGTGACGGAAGGCCCCATGAGAAAGAGCCCTGAGGAAGGCCCCTGCTAAGAAATACTGCTGAGCAGCATGCATGTCCTTGGGGCAACCAGCCACAGGGATGAAGGACAAAAGGAAAATGTCACGGGGCTTCTCACAAACGCTCTCCTGCCAGCTGTCAGAAGTGTGACACCCAAACTCATTTCCTAATAAATGTTTTCATTTCCTTTGTACATGACGAAAGGTCTAGAGGTGGTAAGTGGGAGGGGCTGGGGAGCAGAGGCCCCTGGAGGGATGAACCCGAGGCAAATGTCCTGCATAGTAAGAAGGGTTCCACGGTTTGTTCCTGGGAAGGAAAGGACGGTGGAGATAAAAATATTCCACATAGTATTTACTCATATGTTCATTTTACAGCATCTTCTGGGAAGATTATGTCTAATATATGCCTAAATTTTGCAAATTTTAAAAAATAGAGGCCCCAGTGTGCTTAACCCGGGTTAGATTGCAAGTATGAAGTGAGGCCCCTTTTATCTTGAGGAAAAGCTAGAATCATAAAAGAATATGGGCTTTCTCAGCACGTTGCTTTCCATCACATTCTGCTCAGGGGCAGGCAGAGGAGTGGGAAAGAATAAAGTCGGGCTGGGGGACCCAAGGCATTCACTTTAATAATTAGGCATCTCACCTGGCCTCAGCGGCGAGCAGCTCATCATAGTGAGAGGACCGCTGATCGTCATCCTGCCGGTATCTGATCACTGTGGCAAGACCTTTGCTGACAAGGGCCTCGGCAATGTTTCTGCAACAGAAAAGATAGGTCAGTGAGCACTTGAGGTGCATACGGGGCTCAGTCAACAGCAATGACAACAGTTAGCACCTGGAGGTCTTAAGGCATCCTGGCAGAGGAAGGGAGTTCAAGACCAGTGAGTTGCTAAGCTAGAAATCCAAACAAAAAGGGGGAATAACCAAGTCCCCTGGCTCAGCATTTTTTCTGGTTAGTACAGTCAGATGCTATATCAATCCGTACATAAAACCTGGCAGAAAATATCTGTAAAAAGCCCACATTAGGCAGGGCTATTTACAGAATGGTATAAACAAGCCACTACCCTCAAGAAAAGTCTGCTCTAAAATACCAGGCACACAGATAAAAAAACAAAGCACATAAAAGCATGACCTAAATTTCTCAAAATCCCCTTTTTTTCTAGCCTATACTGGAACTAGAAAATACTGTGCTCCAGTTTGGGAAACTTAAGAAACGCTGGTTTCACGGAACACTCAAGAGTGTGTCTTTTCTCATTAGAACCCTTGACACTGACTCTCCGCTGACTCCAAGGGGGCCTGGGTGAGGTGAGGTCAGGAAGGAATTGTGGGGTGGCAGAGGGGTGGTGTTGGGATGGAACGAAACATCTTCATTAAAAACGGCATGAGCTAGGGAACAAAGTAAAAAAGTAGAAAATCTCAGATGACCAGTTTTGAAGCAATACTCCGGTCCTTTTAGGACCACAGAATATTCAAATTAGAATCCGGCTTCAAAAAAAAAAAAAAAATCTTCAACGTGCTGCATGTTCTCTTCACTAGAATAAGATAGTGGGGCTACTGTAAGTGACTTCCATCTACTCAGAAGAATACACTGGAAATGATGCTCAGCCAGCTAATGAAGCATGTTTGCCTAGTTCCTCCCCAACCCGAAAAGGGAACTTTGATGGGCAAAAGTGAAACTGCAAAAACAGACTTTCAAAAGTTACCTGTACCAAGTAACTGCAAGACAAGAGGCATGGTATCACTGGGGGAGAGCGGCAGTTATGTCTTTCTTTGTGTCTGTCGTAAGTACACCAAAGGACCCGCTCAGACCATCTGGTGAGCTGCCCTTTAGGGAGGAGGGATGGTAAGGAATAGGCTACTGTACCATATGCTATGATTTAGTGTTGCTGGGGAAGGCGGTTAACTCTCAGCACTCTGGTGCTCTCAGACTCCCAGCCTATGGGGATGCTGTGAGCTGGGCTAAACCAGTCTATGGGCATGCTCAAGCCACTTAAGGGTTCTCTTCATCGAGGCCCAGGGATTTACTTTAAAAGAAAAAAGAAAAAAAAGAGAGGGGGGAATATGTGCAGGGAGATAAAGAAGGAAAAGATGCTGTGGCTGATTCTCTTCTCATTATGTGCCCCTCTGCTGCCTGTTTATCTACTGCCAGCACGATATTAATATCTCCAAACTGCCACGGAATTAGCACTTCTCAAAATCCACTCCCACAAAGAGGCTGCTTTGCTGGCCACCCTGTCTCCTGAGTCACTGCACAAGCGTGCTGGCAAACGCTGTCATCATCACCGAGCTGGGTTTGGCAGGATGGAGAATGCCAGCAGCCCCAAGGTAGCAGCCCAAGGCCCAAGAGGGCAGGGAGAGGCTCCGCCCACCAAGAGGCCAGAGGCATGGCTGGGACACGCCCACCTGCAACAGGTTGTGAGGGCTTAGTGATTGGAAATGCCAGGACAACAACGAAGACGTGTTTGGTGCTGTGTTTGGAATAACAAAGCATTGACATTTTACAGTCGATATGTGGGGTCTGGAGCAGAAAGCTGGAGTGACAGAGAAGGCGAGGGAAAAACCCACACAAATAAGCTTCTATATGAAAAGCTGGAGAATACAAAGCAAAACAGCACAAATGTTTAATGATTCATCCTGGTTAATGCTGCTCCAATCAATTCACAGTATCGAACTGAGTTCCTGCGTGGCCAGCAGAACCAAGGACACAACCCTTTCCTCTCCTGTGGGCTTCTCACCCTCAGGATCCTGCCAGCAAATATCTGCAAACCAGTTAGGGCCTCAGATTCTAAACTCCACCACCTGCCCATCACCTCCTGTCCCTTCTCTCCAAAGCTTCAGTGCAATCCATGTTTTCTTAGCTTCTTTTCCCTAAACAACAGACTTTTACTGGAGAACGGCTGCAATGTTAGTGCTCAGCGGCATGGAGGGTAAAAACACAGGAAACAATGACAGATATCACTACAGGGCCCCGCCCATGAGCCAGGTGTGTGAGAATCACACCACGTGCATTTTCATCTTGGTATGTGTTCCCCTATGAAATCACACTATATTACAATTAATTTGTCATCCATCTTCCAACTCAAACTGATGAGGTCAAAGAGGGCAAGGGCTGTGTCTTTCTTGCTCTGTAGCCAAGTATGAGAAATACAGCACTGGAACATTATTTCTTATCCTAAGCATTTATTAGCCAAGCTTGCCCAGCATAGAATTAAGAACAAAAGCTTTCAACATGCCTTTCCAGCTTTTGTCATTCTCCTCCCCATTATCTAAGACTTGTATTTAAAGAGAATGAAAGGGAGACAAATAAAATGGAATTAGCCGAGATCTGTGTACTTGACTCTCTCATTCATTTCTTTGGGCCACTAATGAAAGGTCAGGAGATTTCCCCCTGGCCAAAGATGGCTCAGAACTCGACACTGGTGTACTGATTAGTTGCCCAGTAAGAGAAGAGAACATTAAATTATGTGCCATGACATTATGCTGCTTTAGACAAATTTATAAATTCTGCTTTCTTGAGTGTATCAGTAATTCTACTCCAATTACACATGTCTGGCTCGAATGGATAATTCACAATCAGCATACAAAAAGGGACCTAACAGTCTTGAAAGTCTAACAGGAAATCATCTCTCTGTATCAGCTGGAAACAGAATAAGTGCTGGACTTGAAATGCTTCTCCAAGCTCAAGGAGAATTTTAGGTTATATGGGAAGTGAACTGTTTCCACCATGCAGGATCAGATGTTCCTGAGAAAAACACAAGCAACATGGGTCTCTTGAGCTTTCTCAAAAGGTCTCCATGTACCTGACATCCTCCCTGCCCACTCATTTCCGCAGCCAGCAGGTTGTGGAAAGCATTTACTTTCTCATTATAAGATACTTTTGAAACCAGGGGGTACTATATTCTGCCAATCTGGAAAAAGTATGCTGTGCCCATATATGAGAACAGGATTCTTAAAACATAGATTTCACTCACAATAATTACTTGATCACACTTTTGCCTGCCTTCCCTAATCCCTACACCCCAAATCCAAGATTGGAAGCAATAATATATAGAGAAGGTCAGATAACTGACTAAAATTAACTAGATTACTTAAAAGTAGGGGAAGGAGGGGATAAGTAATTTTAAAACAATCTTACAGAAAAATTGCACGTACAATAACAAAGAACATGCTGATCCCTGATTCATTTGAGAGCAAATGACCTGTTTATACCACCATCCCCCAAACTGTTAATGTGCATTTCCGACAAATCAGGATATTTTCCAACATAGTCAGTAAGTAATGACTTGAACCAGGATATCGATGTTGACACATTATTGCCATCTAACCTACAATCCTACTCAAATTTTGTCAACTGTTCCAATAGAGAACTTAGGGGAAAGTGGATCTAGAGCAAAATCAGGTTTTTTCATTTTGTTACCCTGTCTCCTCAGTCTGGAGAAGCTCAATCTTTCTTAGTCTACCACAGCCCTGAAACTTCTCACGAGTACAGGCCAGTAATTTTGGACTGTCTGATGTCTCTGTGATCAGTGGCAAGTTATGAATCTTTGGCAGGAATGTGTCACAGAAGTGATGCTATGTTGTTCCCGTGGCCTCCTTTGAAATGATGTGTAATTTACTGATAATGTTAATTTTGATCACTTGATTCAGGCAGTGTCTACCAGGCTTCTCCACTATGAAGTTATTCTCTTCCTCTTTATAACAGGTATTGAAAAACTGTGTAGCTTTTAAACTCCCAAGTTATTCATTTATTGATTTGTAGAGGTTTATGGTCATGAAATATTTTATCTAAAGAGCCATATAATCCACTACAATTGTAACTGTTTCTGATGCTGAAATTATTCCCAATTTGGCCAGTGGGATCTGGGTCAAGCTGGCTCCTGTGTCCTGTCATCCTTCGAGCACTTCCTTGCTTTCAGGCCACAATGTGTTCCAGGCTCATCTTCCACTGTTTTCTGCAGCTCCGAAACCAGCCATTTATCCAAATAGTCCACATTTACATTTTTATCTCCATACTCTTATTTCTGTATCTATAACCATTGAAAACCATGTGTGGCAGTCATGAAAACATGCCTCTTGGATCTCTGACTGCAGGAAGCATAACTGACTGACAGCCCCAGCTGCTATGCTCTGAAACCCATCGCTGTTTCCGCCAAAAGTACGCTTTCCCCCAGCTGCTTCCAGCCAATGACTGAGTGCAGTGGAGACACTACAACTGGCCTGCTGCTCAGAGACCTGGGCGTGCTCTGACAGGGAGCTGTGGCTTTGAGCACGCCCCCTCACCTTCGCTGGAACTCTTACAACTGCCCACAGCCCCAGATTAGATGTTTCCAGCTCAACCTTCCATCCTTCCCTTTCCCACAGAGGTTAAGCATTCACAGCCTCCGCCAGCTCCCTTCCCATTTTCTCTGTTTTCCCCAGTTAACCTCTTGTCTATTTCATCCTGTCTTGGCATCAGCTTTTTAGCACACCATGAGTTCACAAACATACTACAACCCCATTCAGCACTTCAGGGCACGTGCTGTTCTCTTCCTTTCCTTATCTGTACATCCCTTCTGACTGTGGGAAGCCTGCCTTCCATTATCCTCAATACTTTTACTTACGTGAATAATCTTCTCTGCATACACATACAGCACCTCACTTACTCCTTCTTTGACTTCCACAATTTGGTCCTAACTGCCATGGACAGAGGAGCCTGGCAGGCTACAGTCCATAGGGTTGCAAAGAGTCAGACACGACTGAACGACTAAGCACAACACATGGGGGAGCTGACTGAAAGGGTATATGCTACTTGTCAAAAGAGAAGCTAGGGTAAATGGATAAGTAAATTTCAAGAGTGCACATAAGGCGTAATACCATTACACACACACATACAAACACACTTCATTCTCCATCTGAGTAGGGATAACAGATAATTCTCAATGGCTCTGGCTCATAGATCTCTATCTAGCTATTTGAGCTTAACATTTTCCACTTAAAAACCATCAACATTTTATCAGTCACTGAGGTGTCCATGGAGATTACAAAGCAGAGTATTTCCTTGAGGCAAATGAACACGTGGACACATATTCAGAATAAAGTAAGCCCATAAAGAAATGCCTTTAACTATTATGGAGTCAAGGCTAAAGGAAACGGTTGAAAGACAACAGCTCAATTCATTTATAACAGTCACATCACCTTTAGGAGAGGTACTGTCTCACGTGTGCACATCCATGCACACACATGCATGCATTCCCCGTATGATTTTTCTACAATAACTTCAAGGTCCCATGGGTCGAATTTCATAAACTGAGCGTACAATGCACCCCACGGCTATATACTGTGAGAATATGATCCAACAAGGCATGAGGCATAGAGACAAGGCCTTTGTCACCCACGACCCATAAAAGCTCCAGTATCTTGAGCTGGGAAACTGACTCCACTTCCTTCCACACTGGCTGGAACTTCACCACAAGGACGCGCTCCCTCACAAGTGCTGAGATGGAGCACCCTGGCTGACAGGGCTCCCCAATTTATTTCTAATATATCAGATGGCTCATCTCACATCTCAGTGATGTGGGGCTGAACCACAGGGAAACTACGGAGGGAAGGGGGCAGCTGATGTCTTTCTTTGCAAATTGGTTAGAGACCAGGAAGGAGGGAGAGATCACCCCAAGACTGGGTGATGAGGCAGGAAGCAAGCACTGGACAGAGTGCCTTTCTTCAGAGTACGAGGGCTACCTCGGCTCATATACACAGAAAACATGGGCTTCTCAGTCTAAGAGGGTGAAGAAGGTGGGGGAGGGGGGGGATGATTAATGGCTAAAAGGCCCCAAGGCCAGGTTCCCCTCCAACCTTCTCTATGAATTCACACTCAGACCTCTAAATGCACACCAGGCAAGAACTTGACAATTTCAGGCTTGAGACAGACTTGGCTTTTATAGACTCGCAAAATAAGACTGTAAAGGGTGAGAGTGGAATTCTGAGTGAGAGGGATCTACAGACAATGGGCCATGAATAAGGATCTTTACTGACTGCTGTTTCTTCCCCAGGCCTCAAACTAGGAAAAAGCCCAATAGAGCAACAGGGAGCTGCCGAAAGCCAGTACAAGTGTCTACAAGGGGTCGTGCTATGCCTGTCCCATCTAGCGTGTAAACTGTCTTTTATCCTCCGATTTCAGATTGAGTTCCCCAGAATCTGAAACAATGACACTTCCTTTTTTTTTTCCCTTAAAATATATCCAGGAGGCACTTCCCACATGACCAAGCAGCATATGTAGACAGGAGACTCTGTTTTAGAAGCATCAGTAATTAGAAACATCTGAGGTGGCACAACCTCCTTTATATGCGTCCCAAATCTCTCCCCCACCGTCTTCCCTATTTTTTCACTCACCCCTTGAACTAATGTAATTCTAAAAATAACTAAAATAGATTTTTTGAGTCTTTTTACTCTTAATGGTTCCCTTTTCTGTTTAACAAGTCCTGTCACCGGGATAGTCACTAGAGGGTCTGAACTATGGCTAGGGACTTTCCCAGGACTCATAACATAGATCAAAACCAAAAAGGAAGCAGCTTTAGAAACTACAGTGAAAGGAAGGAGAAAAAAGTTATTATCAAGCATGGCATTAGGTACCGAGTGTCTTAGGGCAGGATATATTCACTCCAGACACAGAGCCAAAGGTGACTGCTTTTGTCAACCCACCAGCCCAGCTGTGGTTATGAACATGAAACATGGCACCATCCACAAAGAAGCAGGACCTCAGAAGCTGGACTCAAGAGCAGGGAGGTATAGAATGGGCTGATCTGAGCAGCTTTAGAAGCTAATCAAGCAAAGAAAGGGTGGGGAAAAGGGAGAGTTAGGGAGCTTGGGGTTCACATGTCCACACTGCTGATTTACAATGGATAACCAACAAGGACCAACACAGCACAGGGAGCTCTGCTCAATGCTATGTGGCAGCCTGAGTGGGCGGGGAGTTTGGGGGAAAGTGGATACATGGATCACATGCACATGTAACACATGTATGCCTGAGTCCCTTTGCTGTCCACCTGAAACTACGGCAACATTACTGGCTATGGCTGTTTAGTCACTAAGTCATGTCTGACATTTTGTCACTAAGTCGTGTCTGACTCTGTGCCTCAGGGACTGTAGCCTGCCAGGCTCCTCTGTCCATGGGATTTTCCAGGCAAGAATACTGGAGTCAGTTGCCATTTCCTTCTCCAATAATTGGCTATACACTAATATATAAAAAAGGACCCTTTCAAACAAAACACCCTCAATAAGTAGCTCATATTTAGTGAGAATTAATTCAGAATACATACAGGTTCTACACAGAACTGTTCTACCAATGAGAGCATTTTCTAGAGGTTGGACTTGAGATATGAAAATCAAGACTTCTTAGGATCAAGGACTCTATTTTTGTACTTTCATAAATCCTAATCATTCTTCCTTCGTAGGGAGGGTGATGTGGAAAGAAAACAATGAAGACTGATATGGATTTAGTCCAGCTGGAAGAATCCAGAAGGATGCATGATTAAAATGAAATCCAAGGAGACCTACAAACAAGATTTGCAGAAACAAAGAAATGAAAGGAAGAAGGGAGGGAAGAGTGGAGATGAAAGAGAAAGGGGAAAGGGAATCAGGCCATGAAAAAACTACTGCTTCATGGACAAATAAATCCTTGAATCCCCAACACAGACATCCATCCAACCCTCCGTGTCAATAGTTGGCTTACCCCTGGACATGGGCAAAAGCCTAACCAGCTTCAGGGGGCCATGACCTACTGCACACCAAGAGCGCTCTTCAGTTGGGGAAAAAAAGAAAAGCAAAGATACCTAGGGACCAGGGCGTAACAATGTGGGTGATGAAGATGTGACTTCTCCTTCGACCTTCCAAGAACAGCCATTTTTCTTCTCCACTATGTGTCTGAGCCCTAACGTCCTCATTATCTTATCCCACTCGAGTTCTACATGAGGGCTCACCCAACCTCACCTCCTGAAAACACCAATGGACAGAAAAGAAGACAGAAACCTACTTGGAAACAGGAGAATTAAACACCTAATTCACTTCTTAACTCTAGCTAGGGGAGAGAATAGTGCTGGAAATATGGGTCAAAACAATTTTAAAAAGGAAGGGGAAAAGGCATAACACCCAATGCTTATGCTTACTAAATAGACAATTTTATTCTGCCCCCAGGATTTCCGCAGTACTGTAATCTTATTGCCACCTCTCATATGATAGCTCCATTTATTCAGCAATATCCTGGTTATGGCTTTATAAGACAAGAAAAACTGTGGTATTATACTCTATTATGCCAGCTCTTCTCTGAGTACTGCTGTACTTTCAAGTCAGCAAAATATCAGAGGAGGTTATTAGTCCAGTGATGAACCTTGGTTGAGGTATGAGAGGCGTATTAAGTGTAAGGAGCAATGAAAACAACACCGCCTTCAAGTATTACCTCAGTCTCCACCTCTCATAATAATAATAAGAATGTCTGTTTCATAGAAGCTTCATGGACTAAGCTGAATCTCCCTTCTCCTGCAGGACAGAACATGGGGTACATACCCAAAGTGACACTTGCTCTACTGGACAACCATGTTTCTTTCCCAGGAGACAATTAGACCCCAAAAAGACAATTAAGATAATCAATTAAATCAAGGATCTAGCTTGAAATAAGCAAGCTGTCTAACAAATATGCATTTCATATCCAAACTGGTCCACTCATTGCTAAATATGCCATACATTTACATTTCAAACTATTTGCAGGACATGTGAATTTGCATGACTCATCACCATGTAAAACTCAGCATTTCAAAAATAAAACTCACTTCCCCAGATTAAGCTTTTCTGAAATCTACCAAATCAGCTCATTTCCCTAACATCTCTAATTGTGGGACCATCAGATTCCCAGTCACCTAAGGCTGACATCTGTATTCATTTCCAGATAAAATTAGTTGTCCAAACTTTGAACTCAAGTCTCCAGTGTTTCTCCCATGACTGTTTTCTATCCTGCTCTTTCTAACTTACCTGTCCGCACTCCTCCGCAACCCGCCCCCAAATCTGGTCTCCTTGCAAAGTTTTCCAATCCTGATCACTTTCAATTGAATCCTCTTAATCTTCATGCTCCAATCTACCACAACCACAAAAACCTTGTTTGAACTTTTGCAATGATTTTAGATTTAATGACCATTTACTGGGTGTCTGCTACAGGCCATGCTTTTAAACACACATTAACCTAATCTGATGGGCTTCCCAGGTGGCTCAGTGATAAAGTATCGGCCTCCCAAAGCAGGAGACATGGGTCGGGAAGACCTCCCTGGAGGAGGAAACGGCAACCCACTCCAGTATTCTTGCCTGAAGAATCCCATGGACGGAGAAGTCTGGAGGGCTAAAGTCCTAAAGTCCATAGATTTGCGAAGAGTCAGACATAACTGAGTGGGCACACAACCTAATCTTTCTATAGCAATAGAAAGGTGATAAGTATGTATTTCTTAAAAAAAAAAGTAATCAGTTTCAGGCTTGCTACAAGTAATCCTGTTAGTGTGTTAGTAAGTGGCAATCAAAACTAGAAGCTAGATTTTTAAGAATTTTAAATCCAGTTTTCTTTTTGACTACATTGCTATAAACTGCAGGTAAAGAAGCATTCTACAACAAAGCTCACATATACCTCTCTAACCTGACTCTATAAAGTCTTTCAATCTTCTGCTTTAATCCAAGCAGTCAAGCACTGCAGTCCGTCATCTCAATTCCTTTGGCTGGGCCATTCATTTGGCACTTATCTTTTACTGCTGCAGATTATTATCTTGCTTTGTGTACATATCTTGTCTTCCCAACCAGATCATATTCCCTATTGGTCCAAAAAAGAGCCAAACACTTAGTAGGCACTCAATAAATATTTATTGGCTAGCTGACTGATTGCATTCTCAGTGTTCCCAGGGGTTCTGTGGGCGGTTGGATGAAAACAAAAGTAATAACTGACTGAGTCAGAATTTGAGCAAAAAGAGTCCATAGAGATAAACTAATCTGCAAATCTCCATATATAGATGAAGACAGACCCTGAGAGAAACCCTGAAAATTGTGAAATGAGATGTCTAAAGAAACAGAGCGACACCATCTCAGTGGGCATCTGAGAGCCTTCCGATTCTCAGCCTATATCCCTTTACTATGCTGCTGTCCTTTACATTTCTATAAAATAGGAGTAAATATATTGTGCACATGAATTATCCAAGATATGCATTAAAAATTTATCAGCATGCTAAAAATAATCCAGCCACATCATATTATAAATTTGATCACTCTAATACTAATAATCCTAGCTAAAATATACATTAAACATTTCATTATAATAATTTGCTTGCCTTTTGGGGATTCAGAGGACTTTTTTCTTTCTCTATGTTCCAACACAAGGTATAAATGCTGGCTGTAGGCATAAGCATGTTTTCTTCATCCCTTTTCTTTCCTCCTCTTTCCTTTGAGAAATTAACATTGAGTGGTGTGAGGTGAAAACCTCTGGAGCCTTCTCTCCCTCAGTGGTGGTGGAGAAATGACTCTTTCCACTGCCATCACCCTGACTCCTGAATCAACTCATTGACCTAGGAGAGCTCCTGCTACACAAGCTGACTGGAGTCATCCCACACTGCACTGCATAATTGGTCTTTACGTATTTGTTTGAGAGCCAAGCAGTTACGCGTTAAAAAAAAGGATGTTAAGAGGCAATTACGTCCCACCTTTCCAAGTGAAGAATAAAAACCAGTTTAGGAATATCTACGAAAATATTAAAGTGCAAAATATATGAAAGGTAAATTTCTAAAAGTTAGGAAAATATGTATCTCTGTTTTTACAAAGACACTACTATATTCAGATATATGGATGAGAGGTGATGGTAAGAATGAACAATGTAAATCTGAAATGGGCCTATCATTAGTGAAAGATACTCTTCTAGTTTAAGTTCTTAAACAAAAATGAAATAATTCATTTTCGTAATGGAAAAAACAGATCAGAGGCACTAAACTGCTTAGCATTAGGTACCCAAAACATGTTCGATTTTAGCTTATTGTTTGTTTGCGCTCCAAAATACACAAAGAGGAAACCAACTTTCTAAAAGAGACACTCAGTGGGGCAGTTAATTTTAAAAAGGAGGATCTAATTATCACATCTCACATCAACACTTTAATAAGGAAAAAATCCTCATCTAAGTTATAAAAAAATGAGTGAAGAGATTGAATAACACAGGAAAAGATGAATATCGTAAAACAAAAATGTTAAAAATGAATGTTTATCCAATTCTCCCTCATCAACAAAGATACATTACACATAGCATTTATATTTATTTTCAATAGTGAAAACCACTTAATGTTTCCCACTTCCTCCCTCCAAAGAGAGCAATTATGAGCTCGTTTCATAAAGAACCCATGGCACAGAGCTGTGATTCAAGCCAGAGGACCTGGGTTCTTACCCAGCTCTCTGGCCATTTAAACTCTTGTAAAAGAGCTAAACCTGTACCAGTTTCCCTATCTATAAAATGAGAAGGTAGATCCAAATGCTCTAGGCAATATGTTTCAGCTCAGAGACATTCTAATGTCATTTTTAAAGGGAGCTAGGTTTTACTTATCAATAGTCTTACATATCTTTATACAGCAATAACTGATAATATTCAAAGCCAACTAGATTATGTATCATTTCAATGAGTATTAAACAGAACCTGCCTGACAATACAGGAGATGTAAGAGATTAGGGTTTGATCCTTGGGTTGGGAAGATCCCCTGGAGGAAGAAAACGGCAGCCCACTTCAGTATTCTTGCCTGGAGAATCCCATGGACAGAGGAGCCTGGTGGGCAACAGTCTGCAGGGCCGCAAAGTTGGACACAACTGAAGTGACTCAGCACATAGCACATATAGGGCTTAAACACATTTCTGGTTGTGGCCATAGGCAGTGTGGTCAGGCACTGTGGCAACAAGCGCAACTGTCTCCAATCCCTGCCCCCGGGACTCTGTGCCCTACATGCTCTGCGCACACATGGGGGTGAAGGGTTTGTCTCGGCTGCTCCTCAAACTTAAGAGGATTCTTCAAGGCTGATCACTTCTTTAAGATACAATGTATTACCTAAATGTTCTAGAGTATAAAAAAAAGTAGGGAGTGATGAACAAGTAAGAAATACGAAGTTTATTTTCTACCAGCAAAACTAAAGTTCAGCAGATTCTGTACTATCTAGGACCTTCTACTTTGGCTAAGAACTTTTATCAACAGCAAGAAACCGGTCAACCTCATTAGTAGAAATGTGTTCAAAGAACTGACTCAAGAGTAGACTTGACATTTAGTGGCAATTTATCACATTTCTTGTATCTCTGAGGCTCACAAGATTACAGAGAGCTAGAGGTTTACTTCTGTGTCTTATTACAAAACATAGGGGGAAAAAATGGAAGAATCTTCATATTTACATGGTTTGCCAAGTATTACTACTACTTCGGTGTATCAAGTTTATACTTGAGGAATATAAGTAGCAGCAGTATGTCAGTAAAACAATTATGAGATGTTTGAATAGCCCTTCTGCGCTTAACACTATACAAAAGACTATAGATTATGGCACAGTAAGTATTAACAAGGAAAATGGACCTCATTATGACAGGGGAAAAAAAATCACGAAGACTTCATTTGTTATAATCATAGAGCTTAGAGCTGAAAAGTCCGATTTCCTCATCTTACAGGTGGCTACTCTGAGAACTAAGACATTAAATAGCACTTAGTGACTGAACTGCACTAGAACTCAGTCTCAAGTCCTTCCACCCAGTCAGCCTGCCTCCAGTTTCCATATACAGATTAGAAAAGCTATGGATACACGAAACAACTCAGAGGGACCTCAAAATGATAGAGATGGAAAAAGATGAGTGGTTGTCACAGATGATGGGAAGGGAAATGCTTAGGAGGAGTAGCACAAAGGAGATCTTGTGATAACTGAAGAGCTGTCAGTCTTGACTATGGAGGCAGTTACATGAATCCACACACAGGAAAAAAGAGACCGACATACATGCTGTCCCAGGGCCAAAGTTCCTATCTGTGCTATTGTTCAATAATTGTGTAAGACATAACCACTGGGGGGACTAGGTAAAGGGTACCTGGGACTGGCTCTTGTTTGAACCTATAATTGCTTCAAAATCAAATTTTTAAAAAGGGGGATTCCCTGGTGGTCCAGTGGCTATGAGTCCATGCTCCCAATGCAGGGGGCCTGGATTTGGCAACTAGATTCCACATGCTGCAACTGAAGATTCTGTATGCCTCAACTAAGACCTGGCGCAGCCACATAAAAATGAAATAAATGTTTAAAAAGAGAGAAATCTCACAATCTTTTTTTTTCTTTTAAAGTTAAAAAGTTTTCAGATACCCACAGCACTCTTCTGTTCAAAACTCTTCAATGTCTCCCGTCCTGTTCAAAGTACAAGCCAAGTACTATCAATGGCCCATGAAAACCTACATGGTCTCCTGCCGTGTCTCCCTCCCACCTTCCTGGATTATGTACTAGGAATTAAAATCCAAAGTATCTGTGACTTAGTATTCTAAATGCTGTGAACCTTGTAATTAAGAAAGCATAGTGTCCTGAGTAAGGACAAACACAGATGCTCAACTGGGGTCTTGGGTCTGCCTGGTTCGCAAAGGTAAAGTTTCACTAAGAAGTCAATAGCTAAAGGGCAAGCGGGAGCTGGTGAGTGGAAATTATGTTCCCAGCACACAGAGCAAACTAACTTCAAGAAGGATGTGTTTTGGGATTTCCCTGGTGGTGCAATGGTTAAGAATCTGTCCGGCATATGTATACCTATGACTGATTCATGTTGAAATCAACAAAATTCTGTAAAGCAATTAGCCTTCAATTAAAAAATAAATAAAAAGCAAGAATCTGTCTGCCAATGCAGGGGACGTGGGTTCGATCCCTGCTCCGGGAGGACTGCATGAGCCTAGGGGCATCTAACACTTGGAGCCTACAGCCTGTGTTCCACAACAAGAGCAGCTACCGCAATGAGAAGCCTGTGCACCACAACTAGAGAGTATTCCCTGCTCACAGCAACGAAGACCCAGCTCAGCCAAAAATAATAAAATTTAAGACGAATGGCATCACCGACTCAATGGACATGAATTTGTGCAAACTCTGGGAGACAGTGACACACAGACAGGGAAGTCTGGTGTGCTGCAGTCCAGGGGTTGCAAAGAATCAGACATGACTGAGTGACTGAACAGCAACAATAACAAAAAAGAATAGTGTTCTGTTTTTATTATTATTATTTTTACAGAAATGGATGAGAGCCAGGGCATATTAAATATAAAAATGGAGAGGTAGGCTAGGGTCAGTTCATGGGTTTCTATTAATCCAAAAGGCTGTGGGATGATTAATGAAGACTTGAAGCAGGAGATCAGATTTGTTTCAGAAAGCAAACTGCAACAGCTGTGTGCAAAATGGATCAGAAGGGATTCAGGCTAGGAACAGAGAGGCCAGTAGGAAAACTGACAGCATCAACCAGGCAGTGAGGACAGAAAGGCTGAGATGAACCTGAGACATACCTGTAGGCAATCAGGTGCGGAGACAGGTGTAAAGATGACATTTTGATTTGTGGCATAAAAGGCTAAGTAAAAGGTGGCACCATCAATCAAGATGTGATCATTTGAGTAAAGAAACAGCTTTTCAAGGGGAGATCGTGAGCTCCATTTCAGTCATACTGAACTTCAGTAAAAGGTGATGTCCACCCAGTCAAAAGCTGGATATATTGGTGGAAGAACTGGGCTGGAGACACAGATTTCAGGTAGATTAGCAACATCTACCTGCAAACTGAAGCCAGGGGATGAATGAGACAACCTGGGAGACTGAGCAAAGGTAGGAAGAGGGTCATGGGTAGAGGCTTAAGAAGCACAAATATTTAAGTAGCTCTAAAGCAGGCAGAGAAGAATAATCAGAATCATAGAAAGAAATTCAGTCAAGTCTCGTGTACTGAAAAGGAGGGAGAAAAGTCCGAACAAGACTGTGATGTTTTAAATACTACAGAGAGAGCACATAAAAGACTCAGAAGTGTCTCTGAGGGAAGCATTGGTGTTCTAGGCAGGTTCAGTTTCAACACTGTGGAGTAGCCAAAGCCAGATGGTAAAGAATGCATAGCGAATGGACGCAGAGTCAAAATTGCTTTCAACTCAATTAACTTGGCTATGAAGAGAAGGGAAGAATAAGAAAAGCAGACTGTAGTAAGAGAAGACTAAAGACAAATTTTTAAGAATCGCTTTTAAAAGGGAGGTTGGGGGGAACTGAAGGGCACAAAATCCTTAGACCAAAAGAAACAGAATTCAGGGCACATGGGTAGAAAAATGAGTTTGGAAAGCAAGAGGGTGAAATCTTGCAGAGATGGGGAAGGGGAAGATAATAAAGCAGGCAGGAGGAAGACAAGTTTGGGGTTCAGAGACTAAGGAATTAAAGGCACTTTCCTGATAAGCCGGTGTCTTTCTCCAGAGAATAGATGAGTTTGTAAGCTGAAAGTGAGAGAGAAGGAGGTAGGGGGCTTGACTGAAGACGTTTGTTAAAATCTAAAATGGCTGTTTGTAGTGAATTAACAGCATAAAGACAGCATTTATGGAAAATTAATCCAGCTGTATTATGCAGGAAGAAATGGGAGAGCAGAAACTCTGCCGTTAGAAAAGGCATCTCTAGAAGGCTATTGTGTTAATACAGATCCAAGTTGTTGATTGCACGAAGCAGAGCAACAGCAAGAGAAATAGGAAAGAACTGATAAGGGAATTTTACTAAATCATCACCTAATCACTAAACTGCTTTCTCCCAAAACTCCATGGGTCACCAAGGCAGGACCAAACATTGTTAATTTCAGCTCTTGGTGGGAACTAAAGCTATGGATGGCTGGTCCCTCCCTGACTTTTAGGCTTCCCAGTCCAGGATGGCTGTACCACTTCTTAAAAAAAACTCAGTGAACCACTGAATCTGAATGACCTTGACAATTTAAAGCACACCTGTAACCAGCTACATCCTGTATGAGCGGTGATCACCGCTGATTAATAAGCTGTACAGGTGACTCTGGGATACAGATGAGTATGAAAGTGAGTTTTTTGTTTTTTTTTTTTGAAAGTGAGTTTTAAAATCAGCATTAGTGTTAAACATGTTGGTGTTGAAATGAGACTAGGACAGTACAAATGGAAATGAGAAGCAGGTACGTGGTTAAGTCGGGAGTAGGAAAAAGCAATGAGAAATAAAAAGTGGAAAGCCATTAGCACAGAGAGGATAGGTGAGAAATCATTTACAGACAGAAAATAGCAGGATCAAGGCAACTCTTGGACAAGATGAAGCCAGAGGGCTTAATTAGAGCTTGTTTGTTTTAAGTGTTATATCAAGGCAAGATGGGGCATTTACAGTACTTAGCATGTCATCTCTGAAGTTCAATTATGAAGACTGATGATCAGCAATGTTTTTGATAATCTGTATGGCATCTTTTCTCTCAAGAAATATGACATAGTAATGCTTTGAGACACATTTACTTAACCTACTTCCAATATTGATCTTTTCAAATAAACTGCATGGATAGAAATCATTTCAAGTTCTTTACATTATAGAAAGGGGCAAAGAAGTCTGGCCAAGAATATGTAAACTAGAGAGAAATACAAGAACTCAGCACATGTGCAGAGGGACACACCAATGCAATCACCAGTAGCGTTTCTCTTTCAATGGAATTCCTGCCTGTCTGCTGATCTGGGTGCAAGCTAATTTCCCCCACGGTGAAAACTGCTGTTGAGAGGCAGAACTCTCCACCATCTGTTACTGAGAATTAGCATAATGATGGATTATCTAATCCCTTACATTTAACAGATACAAGTGGTGCTCTTACAACGCCAGTTTTGTTCACATCCTCATTCACGTGTCCTATCCCCACCCCTTATATAAAAATTGATCCTCCCACCCTGCTGATGATGAAGCTGGTCCGGATTTTACCCCCAATCTTGCCTAAGAGTCCAGGTGCTTTGCCATGAGACGCTGTGCTAACCCATTCTATTCAGGAGTGAGAATGCAGCTGTTATTCCAGATGCAGCTAAAAAAGAAAGAAAAATTGTCACTGGGAGACCAGTGAAAACGACTCATGCGGGCAGTGCCTCCCTTCATAAATGAGACCCGGTTGAGAACTTCAACCAAGACAAAGCCAAGGTTAAGTCCGTGCTGATCTGGTGAGAGTGACAGATGGAAGAAAAAGAAACCAAGAAATTAAGTGGGTAGCACAGTAAAAGACTATTGTTCTCCAGGTTCAAGTGTGCCAAATAGCAAGACTTAGGAAGCATTAAAGAATGAGAATTGGACTTCCAGATAAAACAGGGACATGCTTACAGGATCAAACACCTAGGAGAGAACATTCAGCGAGGAGTGGATGGATGGCTGCCTGGGGCACCCAAGGCAGGGAGAGAACTGTACTGTCATCAGTGGCCAGCAAAGCCACAGTTCAATCAGACAGAAGTGAAATTTAAGAGACTGTATAGAAAACA
Organism: Cervus canadensis; assembly: GCF_019320065.1. Classification (NCBI taxonomy): domain Eukaryota; kingdom Metazoa; phylum Chordata; class Mammalia; order Artiodactyla; family Cervidae; genus Cervus; species Cervus canadensis. The sequence continues at coordinate 87,229,037 of NC_057388.1, read as the reverse complement.
ATTTTCAAATACAGCCACTTCCACATAATCTGAGTCTCGGTAAGAGTTAAGAGAAAACATTTCAAGAAAATGTACTTGCACTTAACGTGATACCAGGGCTGCTTTTGCTGGTGAAGAGGGGTTGGGTAGGGGATTGTGCATCTGTATCAAGTTTCTGGATATAAGTGAAATTGTTTATTTATAACTTATTAAATTTAGAAGTATTATTTTGGTTAAACCCTACTTTTTACCCCCTCAATACTCTGCACAAAGCTATTTAATATTAGAACGTACACTATCATTACAGACAGTTCTGAGCTAGTTCTCTCATCTTACCCATCTCACTTTTTCAACATGCTCTATGCCTTCAGAAATTCTTCCTGCATTTTCATAATATTCAGATGACTGGGTTTACTAGCTGTTCTAGAAGTATCTGTTCATATCTCCATAGCATAGGGGATGCAAACTCAAGGTCTGTCTGTATGATTAAAGTTGCACTGGAACACAGCCACACCCAATCGTCTGCATATTGTCTGGCTGCCTTAGGATTACCAAGGTAGAGTTGAATAGTTTCCACGCAGAGCACATAGCTATCAAAGCTGAAATATTAGTATCTAGTCCTTTAAAGGAAAAAAAAAAAAAAAATCTGTCTCTCCTGCCTCATAGCACTGCTTTTTAAAGTGACCTTTAAGAGGGTAATTCCTGTGACACTCGGCTCTCACAGCTTGGGGGTCATATTCACTGTAATAATTGCTTCATTCATGTTAAAAAAAATTATTGGCTTCTTTTTTAATAATGCTGCCATGTGACCTTCATGCCGTTGCAGCCGGCTAACTGATGTGCTCCAAATAAACTGAGGGAGCACTTTGTAATAATACAAGAGCCCCTGTGAAGACGCCAAGTATAAGGTGACATCCTCTCTCCTGAGCAGCGATCTGTGGGGAGAAGAAAAGAGCCTGGCACCTGCTCGTGGTGTTCAGACTGCCCACAAGATTCTACCACAAATAAACTAGCCCATCTCTTCGAAAGAGCATTCCCAACACTTCCATCAAGAGTGAGGAGAGCCACCAACAGGGGCACCTGTACCTTCAACAGCAGCAGGAGGTGGGAGAGAAGCTGTGGAGACCTGGGCTTGCTCTGCAAGGTCCCTTCACGAAGCTCTTGTGAGGAAGTAAGTAAATGACGACGCGAGGTTCTGCTGCACGCAGCGAGCACTGCACCGGTGGGATCACTCTGGCTGCTGGTACCTTCAACAGCGGCCTAGTTCTGCCACTCCTCCTGAACTCAGACATCTTGTTTATAAAACGAGGGAGGTGGACTAGATAGCCTTTTGGGTTTTTTTGGCTGTTGCATGTGGGATCCTAGTTCCCTGACCAGGGATCGAACCTGTGACTCCTGCGATGGAAGCACAGAGTCTTAACCATTGGACCATCAGGGAATTTCTGGACTAGACAGTCTTGAACTGCAAAGTTCTGGGGCTTTACTAGAAGAAAAAAAAAAAAAGAAAAAAGAACGACTGATGTTAAGGTACATGTACCTTATCATGTTAAGGTATATGATGCTTTCTTCAAAGAAGCATCTTTGAGGAAACGCTGAAAAGGTGAGCCTTACTTCTCAAATCCAGAGACCTGTCTGGTGGATAGAGCCACCAGTACAGGCTCCCGCTCCAAACCCGGCTGTCCTGAAAGGAGGTCACCCTGGGCTGATAGAGATGTCGCGCTCACCTCGTGGGCAGCAGCGCGTGGCCTGGGAGAGTACCCACCCAGCTGCAGCCTCTATATCACACGCACCCGCTGCAGTGGCAAGATTCATGGCTCCCGCAATGGGCCAGTGTTATCCAATATGCATGAAATCTAAGTTTTCATCATTTCCACTGGTCAAAGGCCAGCGGGTGTTAAATCCCAGAATACCAGGATTAATGAAGGAGTCATTAAAAACCCAGCATTAAATCACTTCTGTAGCCAATGCAGAGAGTGATGTCTGTAATACATTACAAGGCTGATTAGAAAGAAACAAGTTCCAATTTAGAAATGAATTACCAGATTTTTTTTAAACTGGTTGGAGAGCTATCCCAGCAATTTTGTTATTACAGGGGAGACAGAGGGGGTGACATATAAGTTATGTCATGAATGGGAAATCATCATCTCCTGAAATCACATGAACAAAAATCAGGAGTGAATAACACCCTCAAGACCTAAACAAGAGGGAGAAGAGATTCCAGATACCCTGGTCAGGTTTCACCTCTTTAATCGTCTTAGATTTTCTTGGGAGGCTATGGGCTGCGAGGCTGCTATTGCCTTGTGCCCTGGAAACAAGTTTACTCTAGAGAAGTTTTAGGACAATCCCAGTCCGCTGAGGGCTTCCCAGGTGGCTTAGTGGTAAAGAATCCGCCTGCCAATACAGGAGACTGTGTCCAATCCCTGGGTCAGGAAGAAACCCTGGAGGAGGAAATGGCTACCTGTATTCTTGCCTGGAAAATCCTGTGGACAGAGGAGTTTGGTGGGCTGCAATGAGTCACATAGGACTGAACTGACTTAGTATACGCGATTTCATTCTCCAATCTGCTTTCAATCCCACTGTCTCGGACACTCTAGGCAAAGTGAACTCATCCTTCAGCTCATGCTTTTTGGAGCTGCCATAAAAAGTGTACCTTCCAGAAAAAGATTACTCAGCTATGAAAATGGAAGGTAAACTGTGCAGAGAGCTGGCTAGGGAGAGGAAGGGAGATGAGCGCTGACCCTAATGAATGCTCTTGTAACTCACAATGAACACTAACATTATCAATGTCAAAAAGGAAGGTCTCAACTAATGCTGTAAGGATCTAAAGAGGAAAAACAGAATGGGCACAGTTCAAACTATATACTCCAATTTTCCTGAGTTTCTGATGGGAAAAACACAGCCTCCAGGGACTTCTATTTACTTTTTATGGATCTGTCCTGGGACATTGCATTTATAAGAAAAACACATACCACCCAAGTTCTACTCAAGCTCAGGCTGAGATTCTCAGCCACACCCTCTCAAACACAATGCAGAACAAGGTATGGAAGACAGTGCCAATTCAAACTATCCAAGCCCCCAAAAACAAATACTTCCAGTCATTGACTCTTTCCTCTTTGCCAACCAAACCAAATTTGGAAAACAAGTCTTCCAAGGTTAAGAACAGACTCAAACATTTGTGTGTTATAAGCAGGGGTAATATTCAAAATATCTAACATTATAGCACGGGCCAGTCTGTTACACAAGTGAATACTAGCTGAGCACGAGCCCTGTTTATAAACAGTGAGGCGTGAAGGAAAGCAGCCAGGGCCACAAGTGGGTTACATCAAGAAGGGCATCAACAGAGACAGCAAACCACTTGGGGATATTAGTTTGGATTAAATGCAGCCAAATAATTATGCTTCAGTCATCTAAATACACATTATTAATTTCAGATACGTCAGTCTACCGCGCAAAACAGAACACAGTCAACTCTATTTTCTTTTGTTCCCCAAAGTATTTAAAAGACACAGTTTTGGTTAGGTATCAACAATATCACCACCAACAAAAGACACTAATACCCTTTACTGCCTAAGAGTTTCTGTTAAGGGGAAAATTTTAAAACAATACAACGGCCACCAAGCAGACAAAAATCTCTGAATTGGATAATTAGAGATAGGTGTAAAAGGAGTATCAGAAGTTTAATCACCTCACAATATTGTATATTGTTCCCACGGCAAACAATTTAAGGTCATGTCAGTTGTGGTCAAGAATCTGCCTGCAGTGCAGAAGCCGCAGGAGACCCAGGTTTGATCCCTGGGTCAGGAAGATTCCCTGGAGGACGAAACAGCAACCCACTCTAGTATTCTTGCCTGGAAAATTCTAAGGACAGAGAAGCCTGGAGGGCTATAGTCCATAGGGTCACATAAGAGTCGGACACAACTGAGTGACTAAACACCACAGCAGCTAGTAGCAATGAAACCACTCAGTCAGTAGTGACCACCAGGAGTTAACTGTCTGATTTCGCAAATCCACAGACTTCCAAGTAAACCCAGCATTTATGATCTGGAGGCTGAGCAGGGAGGGCTACACAAGAAGACAAATTCATACCAAGACTTAAAGCCAAGGCTTTAACACTCCCTGTTAAACTTCTGTTAGGAATCTGAGGACAAGTTTAAGGGAATTTTGCATTACTAAGAAGAGGTACATGAAGGAGGCATAATATTAGCAATACTGCTTATGCCACTGTCTCCTTCAGAAAAGGCAAGATTAGGGCCTTAGGAAAAGAGAGTGAATGACTTGCCAAGGTCACTCAATAAGCTGGAGGCAGAGCTAGAAATAACCATCATCCCCTTCGACCCAACGTTACTCTGCCATTCTGCACTTTTTCGAAGCAGAGCTGGTATAACAGAAATTAATGGAGGGAAAAGGCTGAGCTTAGGGAGTGAAGTGAACTGAGAAAACACACACGTGCGGCGTTGTTTTTATTCTTCCCATTACCTGTATCTACAACTTAGCTGAGAGTAGAGGAGAATGTTGGTTTTGGAAACTTTTGTTTCCTCTGGCCTTAAGCTTATTGATACTGGCGGCACATTAGAATCACCATTCAGAATACCCATTCCGGGCCAAGAAAACCAGCATCTCTAGGGGTAAAAATCGGTATTTTTAAAACAATAAATATTAGTACCTGGTTTTTAAAATATAGGATACCATTATTTTTTAAGAGTCCCAAGTGGTTCAATCATGCAGTTTTGTGTGGGGAAAAAAAAAAAAAACCCCAGCCCAGACAACTAACAGAGTCTTCTTTACAAGAATTCAAGAGGCCAAGGATGATGGAATGCAGCTTAAGGCCCCCAGATTCATAAAGCGTCACGTGTCAAAGGTCCTGGCATTTCACAAAGATACAGAGTCTAAGAACTGTGGGTAGAGAGCAGACCAAACTTTGGAACCGGCTCGGGAACAGCAAAGGCATTCCTATTGGCTCTATTGAGGTCGCAGGAAGACGAGGACTTGGCTGTGAGAGCAACCAGGGAGAAGATGCCTCACGTTTGTCCCTTTAGGACAGAGCTGCCAGTCGCTGTGCTGCATTTTCTAGGCAGCTGTGATGACAAGAGCCCCCCTCCAAGATGTAGGCACCACTTCTCAGGGGGATAGGGGACAAATAAGCAAATGCGTGGCCATTATGACAAAACCAGGCCTACGTATCCAGTTTATTATTAGCCTGACATTAACCGCCACTTAAAAACAAAACAAAACCACCCGCCCACACAAACATGCACCCAAGACAGCAAATTACATAATGGCACTGGGAATGATCGGCTCCGACAGCGCGAGGAGAACCAGCCAAATCGCAAGGTCCGGTAAAGACCAAAATGGCAATGGGGAGAACCTTTTTCAAATCCTCTGTAGTTTTTGCTTTTTTTTTTTTGCATTTGCTGATATATATTGAAAATGCTTTGTTTAGAAGAAGGTGTTCAAGATAATACCCTAGATTCTGGAGGGCTGTTGGTCTGCTACAAGAAAAACCCAGCCACTGGTAACTGGAAGAATAACTATCTTCTTCTAGATAATTTAGAAGAAAAACTGTTCTGGCACAGGTGGCTTCTCAGGGTGGAGGCTCAAGGGAAGTTCTTTCATATGGGTCAGGAAGGAAAAATGGGCCGAGTAAGAATTCCACTAACGGCTCCGTTGTGGTTTATGGCCCATAACCCAGCCAGCTGGCACCACACGAACAGGCAAGTCCTGTTTTGTTCCCCGGAATCCATTAGCAACTGGACCAAGCCCAACGTCAGTGTGGACAAGGTCTAGAATGTGGGAGCGGCTTTCGACTTTCACTGCATAAACAAAGTATACAACTGCAGTGGGTAACGGCTCTAGAAATGAGTTTCCACCTCTGCAACCAAGTCTAAACAAAAATATTTTCAGGTGGTCAATGTTTTCCTAAGGATTAGAAGACAAACTGTTTTTTAACTTAAGGATTCTTCATTTTAAGAGAAGCAACAAATGAACCCAGCAACACAATCAGGGTTTCAAGGTTTCCTTTTCTTCCCTCCTCTTGGGGAGAATAGGGGATTATTTTGGTTCCCAACTTTGAAATACAGTAAGCCACTCCAGAGCCTCTGTGATCAAGCCTCACTTAAATGGTCTGATCGCTCTGTAGCCACAGGCCGAGCTAAGTGACACACAATAGAAGACAGTTTCAAAGCCAGGTTTCTAAGAAAGTGGTGACAAGCCTTTGAGTGCTTCACATAGGTGCTTCCTACTTTAAAGAAAAAGAAAGGTGATTTTGTAGTCAGTGTCAAGGTGGTTTTGTTTTGGGAGGAGGCGAGATGGTGTAAGAACAATAATATAATTAATTCCCCTTGTTAATGACCTGATACATGACGGTTTATAAATCATGATTTTAACACAATAGAAGATCACATTAAGGCAATAGTTAGCTGAATCACAGCTGTTATGTAAACAGATATATCAGAAAGCCAGAAGGCTCCATGGAAAACTGACACTGGAAACTTGATGAAAGGCAGTTTCAAGTTTTCTTTGGCCTTTATGAAGTTCATGCCATTAAATGTCTCCAAATTCTACCACGCGTGCTGACCTCCAAGGTCCAGGTTTTTGTTAAATCCCTCCATGTTCGACTTGTTGTGAACACAATGATGGCACAAAACTTAAAAAAGGCATCACAGCAGAGATGTGGATCCCTGAAAGATCTACAAAGGGAACTTCCCTAGAGATCCAGAGGTTAGGACTCCCCACTTTCTCTGCTCAGGGCCCAGGTTCAATCCCTGGTAGGGGAACTAAGATTCTGCAGCTATCCCCCAACCCCCCCTGCAATACACAGAATCTGACTTTCAGTAAGATTTTCAATGTAGGGATAGAGAATAGCAGCATCTCCTAAAACACTTAGTCAATAGCCCTCTGCCTTTAAAACAACTCATATAGACAGATAGGAAGTAAATAGGTAACTAAATATGTATATGAAGCAAGTATACCCAGGGAGTCTGCTTGCTAGCAATACCTCTTGGTTTGAAAGATTATTCAATAAATTGCTTTTACTAAGGAATATATATTGTCCTTACTCAATGGTAAGTGCATGTTAAACTCCCTGAAACATTAAAAATTACTCATGAATATCTTTTACTTCTTTTACAGTACTACTTAGGTAAACATATTTACATTCACTGCTTAGAGGAAAAATGATATGATTTAGTGGCAATTGAAAAGATGAAAAAAGAGAAGTCTAAAACCAAAGCATCTGCCACAGAACAATAAAAACAGACTGGTTCAGGGGCATCCCTGGTGGTTCAGTGGTTAAGGCTCCTCACTCTCAGGGCAGGGGGGGACAAGGGTTCAATCCCTGGTCGGGGAGCTAGGATCCTGTGTGCAGAGCGGCACAGCCTAAACAACAAACAAGAAACAGACTAGGATAACAACATCTAATCATAATCCCATGGGTGATTTGTTGTTAAGCCTCTGAGCATGTAGCACATACTAGGCATTTTCTATATCTTATTCAAGTACATCTGTGAGGTAGCAACATTATCAAGTAGGTGGGCTTGGCCAGGGGCAGGAGGGGGAACTGTGAAGAGGATGGAACATAAAAGCAGTCAATAAAAATCTTTTAAAAAAGGAAAAAGTTGAGTGAAAGAGATGGCCAGAGACGTAGAAGAGGTGACAGCGGGGACAAAAGAGACCACTAGGTCTGAAATTAGGCCAATGACCAGTTCGGAAGCCAGGCTTAGGACCCATGGATGTATTTGATTGTTATGGCTTAGTCACTGTGCTAAACATTAAATGCATTGATACATTTAATGCTCACTACAGCCCTACAAGTATAGTATTATTGTATAGAACTCACATAGAAAAAACTATGGCCCAAGACTGCGCAGCTATTGAGGCATAGAGCCGAGTTTTTTTAAATTAATTAATTTATTTTAATTGGAGGCTAATTACTTTACAATATTGTAGTGGGTTGTGCCATACAGTGACATGAATCAGCCATGCATAGAACCGAGTTTTCATCTCAATTGTGTTTACCTCCAAAGCCCACTTTAAAAAAATAGCTACAGAATCTTCAGATCCAGCAATAACTAGCCTTCATCCAACGATATGCCAAATGGTCAAAGTTTCCTGTTTGAAATTACATCCTTAAAAAATAACCAGCACTCAAAAGGCACACCCGTCAAACAAGGCTTATGTTAGCATGATTATGTAACGAGTGATTCTTTCATATTCTTTAAAACTTTTGAAAATGCTACTACAATTTTTATTAGTTTAAAAAAGTCATTCAGAATGAACTGGAGCAAATCCCTGTTAAGCAGCATCACCATGGAAGATAAAAATCCATTCCTATTTCCGTTGCCACTGCGTACTGTGCTGGCCACAAGAACTATATAGAGAAAGGGGCTGAGACACAATTTGTGCTCATTGATAACCATGTCGAATGCCCCTTCTCCTCATCACATCAATTTCATTCTCCAAAGGAAGAAAGTAAGAATGCTTGAGGGGGGTTCAGAATGGCACACTGAGAACTTACGTCCACATGACATTCTTTACAAGGTCCCACTGAAAGGACGCAAAAGACATATATGCACAAGAATAAAGCCCTAATGGTGCCAGAGAATAAGAACGTGAGTAAACAGCACATCAGAAAGTTTGCACAAATCCTGAAAGACAGAAAACAGATGGGATCAGATGGGTGACAAACTGGGGGCGCCTCAAGGGCTTCCCTGGTGGTTCAGACGATAAAGAATCTGCCTGCAATGTGGGAGACCTGGGTTAATCCCTGGGCTGGGAAGATCCCCTGGAGGTAGGCAAGGCAACCCACTCCAGGATTCTTGCCTGGAGAAGCCCCGTGGACAGAGGAGCCTGGCAGACTACAGTTCATGGGGTCTCAAAGAGTCGGACGCGAGTGAGCGCTTAAGCATAGCACATCAAGGGCTTTTACTGACACATACGAAGCACACAGTGAGTAGGTTCTGGGCACATCATCCAAGCGATGGATCAGGAACAGCATTCAGGAGAGCAGGGCCGGCCAGGCCGCCTCTTCCCCACACATCTCTACGATGCCCATCGAGGCGCTAGGAGCAGAGAGCTTTGACCCTTGGTAAAAGAGAAATACCCTAACCAGCAAGCACTTGGCATTTTTTCCAGCACATATTTGTTTGTGTGATCCTGATCAGTTCATATACCACAAAAGCACCAAAACTCCTAAGCAAACAGGGTTACAGGTGGTCCCCTTAAACCCTATGGAACTTTACAGCCTAAGCACCAGCAAAAACCCTAATAAAAATGGCGCACAATGGACATCTCTATAGGCTGAGTAGTCTTGAACTCTGGCATTCTGATGCTACCTCTAGAGGAGGGACTATAGCGCTTTGTTTTCAACAGAGACCATTTTAAAAGTATAGTTGATTTACAATGTTGTGCTATCAATAGAGACAAAGTCTGAGGCAGAGTGTAGCCTTCTTCATTGTGCTTGCGCTTAGTCCTGTCTGACTCTTTGCGACTCCATGGACTGAGTCTGCCAGGCTCCTCTATTCATGAGATTTCTCAGGCAAGAATATGGAGATGGCTTGTCACTTCCTCCTCCAGGGGATCTTCCTGACCTAGGGATCGGACCCATGTCTCCTGCATTGGCAGGTGTATTCTTAAGCAATGAACTACCTGGGAAGCCCAATTTTCTTCATTAATCCACTGTTTGAATACTGGCAAAAGTGTCTTCACAGCCTTTCCGACCTCACTGACAGGCTGCTACTGAGCTAAACATGGTGAACAGCATAAAGGTTCCTGAAGCCACTAAAGCACTCATGACTTAAAGGAAGTTCCTACTGTAAACGTCTCATCTTCACACTGAGGTTTTTCTTAAGTCTTTATACCTTCTAAAGCTCTCCCTTTAAATCTAAGAGTTTATCCCTTACCCTTTCAATATTTCAATGTATTTGGGAATGTCACTTACAAACCAACACGACTTCTACTTTATATCCAATGTGTTTCCCCAAATTGTCAATGTCATACAAGATAATTCACTTGAAAGAAACATGTGTTCTAGCAGAACAGAGGGCAGGTGATTTAGATGGATTGTGTAGCCTCAAAGTAAAGCCGAGGCATAACATTTAGAGAGAGGTGGCTGAACACATCACAGACCCATCCTATCCCTGCTCCCCACCCCTCAACCTTATAGGCCAGGAAAATACACTAAGGCTCCCTAACAGGTGATGAAAGCCATCAAGCTCTGACAGTTTTGGTGGGATATGCAATCTGCCTGCTTCCTCTGTATTCCAGCTCCACTTTCAGGCACCATATAAGGAAGTCTTCCTCTGATACTTTCTGCTCTCCTATGACTTTTTTATGACAGAGATGTCTGCGAGACACAAACAACTTCAGAGGAACAGCTGTGCCAACTCCAACCTGATCCTTCCTTCATAAATATAGGTCAAGGTTCACACAATGCTTAAGGACTTAGAAAAGAAAAAGAACGAAGTAAAGAACATTTAGTCATGGGGGAAAGCTGGAAGAAGTGTTTAATTTTTAAATAAGATTCTCAGAGATAGAGAAAATATTATATTCATAGACTAAGAAGAGGATGCTATTAAAATAGAGCACTTAAAGAACAGAAAATTTAAATGTGAGTGCTGCAATTAAAAAGTAAAATGGGTTTGATTAAGAGACTAGTATGTAAATTTCATGGGATACAAATCATTTCCATTTTAGAACAATGATATATTCCTGGTGCTTAGTACATACCAGGCACTCTTGAAATACTGGGCCTATGAACTAACAAGTGAGTATATGAATGAGTGAGATGAACGAACAAGAGATAATTACGAATGTAAATGAATCAATATACATGGCTGGCTGACTAAGCAAGAGGCAAAAATGAAGACATCTTCTTGAACATAGAACAAAAATGCAAAGGAGGTCTTAAACATTTGGAAGAGAAGTTAGATATATGAAGAATAAGATACAATGTAGCAAAAGAGAGAAAAGAAAATAATTCAAGAAGTAACAACAAAAAAATTGTTTTGGTGTCCAGAGTGGAAAAGACAATTGAGTATGAAGCAAAAAAGACAGACATAGAAATATGTTGATAAAATTTCAGAAAACCAATTAATGGGAAATTGTAAGAACAATTCCAAAGCCGGGCGGGGGGGGGGGGGGGGGGTTTCATGTAAAGAAACAGAAATTGGATTTCTTATAAACATTGTTGAAGCAACAGAGCACAATGCCTTCAAAGTTTCTAGGCAAACAATTTTCAAGCTACAATTTTATAATAACACTAACAAATAAGAATGTATGTAAAAATATTTAGACATTTCAGACATTCAGAAACTTGACCACCCAACACAGGAGAAAAATCAAGGTTCTTCAACAAATGAGAGGAAAAAGTACAAAAAGAATGACGTGAGATACGGTGGCAACTGCATATAAATAAATGTAAAATGGAAGAAGGAAATACAGACACAGAATTAATATATTGGGTGACAGTGTTTACTGAGCAGATCTTTAACTAATTCAGCATTTCTCTTTGCATTTAAAGGTAGAGTTCCTTTTCTATAGGACTAATCACCCTGTGTCTTTTGTTCCAACAGTAACACACAATTCTAACAGCTATGGAGATGGGAGACAGGTTTTAAGTATTTATGATCAACTTACAAGCAAAGGTCAGGAGACAATTACATTGAAAGAGGAGAAACTGAGTAAGTGCTAAGCTGTGTGCTTTGTTGCTCAGTCATGTCCGCCTCTTTGTGACCCTTTGTACTGTAGCCCACCAGGCTCCTCTGTCCATGGGACTTTGCAGGCAAGAATACTGGAGCAGGTTGCCCTTTCCTCCTCCAGGAGATCTCCCACCCCAGGGATTGAACCCGCGTCTCCTGTATCTCCTGCACTGCATGTGGATTTTTCATCCACTGAGCCATTGGGGAAGCCCATCTTGATAAAACCAAAAAATAAAACCTCTTTAAAGAAGTGTAACCACTATTATTTCCAAATCTTTCAGAGTGAGCAGTATAGAGATACTATATAAAGTTACTCAGAAACAGAAACTGAACATTATCAAGTTTACCACTGGTAAAACCCAGGTGGTGCAGTGTTAAAGAATCTGCCTGCCAATGTAGGAGACGCAAGAGATGTGGTTTCGATTCCTGTGCTGGGAAGATCCCCTGGAGTAGGAAATGGCATCCTGCTCCAGTATTCTTGCCTGGGCAATCCCATGGACAGAGGAGTCTGGCGGGCTACAGTCCACAGGGTCGCAAAGAGACACACAGCTGAGCACACACACAAAACAAATGTAAGATAACTAGGGGTTAAAGGGTAGAAATTATAGTGCAAATACTAAAACAAAGTAAAAATAGAAAAAAATTTAAATCTAGGAGTGCTGATTTATAGAGTTATAAGGATAACCATCCACAAAGTGAGAAGCAGACTCTGTCAGGAAGTTAACATTGGGTCCTCCTCTGCCAGGTGAGGCAGGAATTAGATAAGCAGGTCTTTAAGGGCAGGGAGAGAGGGGGCAGTCATAACGAACTGCCAGACTCGCAGAGGTCCATCAGCGCCGAATGAGTCAGGAACGGTGATGTGAGGGGAAAAAGGGCAAAGCACCTCCAATGGGTAGTTGCTTGAGCGTTTCATTTTGTCTACTGACAGGTTCAGTTATTGACTCAACTAAAAATAAAGATATAAGAGGGATTATCTTTCATTTTAACCTGTTTCTGAGTGGTAAATTCGCTAAAAGTCCCAGGCAAGACCTGAATAGAAAAGAGCCTTTTCAGGTATTGTTTATATAAAGTCACTTGTGTTTCTTAAAGTCAAAATCTACCCAAGCAAGATTCTGGGAGGCAGCAAAGTCAGTGAATATCCCTAAGGACTCTTGTTGTCTCAGCCACCAGAGGCAAGAAGGTTCCCAAGAATGAAGTGTAGCCAGGAGGACTTAGCACAGGGATATGCTCACGGCTATATTCCCAGTGCCTGACACAGAGTAGTTGTTCAGCAAATATCTGATGAATAACTGGTAAATTTACTGTTCATAGCAGATAGGAGCAGCAACTCATCTCTTGTCTGGGACCAGACCCTCGCTGAGCTATTTTTAGGGCCCACAGAAATGAAATGGACACCATTCCTACTTTTTCCAAACAGGGCCTTTAACTTATGGTTTTGAATACCTTTATCCATCTCTTTAAGTACTCCAGAATGTTCCTCCCTGAGGATGAGCTCCTCTTATTTGGAGAAAAGCCTCATTTTCTCCCATGGTATACTTTGGAAACTCGATGGTATACTTTGTGAAACTGATGAGGGAGTTTCCTAAAGATCTGCTCAGTAAACACTGTCACCCAGTACTTGATATTCTACTCAACTGATGTTGAGGGGGAAAAAAAGTGCAAGAACACACATTGCTCAGCAAAGGATTTGGCTGATTTATACGAGCCAAGTGCTCCATTATGTAAAGCTTAATTGAACTTCCATATAGTGATGAGGGTAATACAGTAATCTGAAAGCATCAGGGCTTTAAAGCAAAAAAGAAAAAGAAAAAAAGGCTCAGCAGCATGATAGTCCCACATATAGATGGCTACAAAATGTAAGATCCATCTAAAATTGCAGTGTTCTCCTGACTCCCACCTGAACCCTTTGCAAAAACCAAGTTCCTTCTTATGGTGCTTTATGGGGCTGTTCTCTTAAAATGATGACTGTGCTCAAGCTAGCAGGAGACATGTGAAATTATTTAACCATTCTTTCCAAAGTAATCTAAGCCAAATGACACAGATGCTTCCAGTGTCTTCAGGATGGTGAACAGGCGTAATTCCACTACTCTGCGTGGCAGAAGTAGCACAGTTATATAAATCAAGCAGCCTGTGAGGTTGAGAAAACAATCTAAGGTGCTCTTTTGAGAAGAGAAGGTTGGTTAAGTGTTTATGATTTAGGTGTTAGGGGGTTCAGGGGGAGGAGAAAAGGAATGTTTCTTCTGATGTCTTCTTTCACCTTCAAAGCAAAGGTTGGAGTAGGGGAATCCACTAAAGTAGATGAACAGTAAGCAATAAATCTGTGCAGAGAAAAGGTGGCTACAACCCAGATCCTATCTCCTGGCTGAGACAATGACATTAATACTATGTCGGTTATTGAAAGAATACCTCTTCAGGACGCTGTGGGCAACCTGGTGGGGAAGAACACTAGGACAGAAATTGGGATTTCAGCCATGTTTAGCTAAGAAAACATTAGTATGTTTTAAGACACACCAATGTATTAAACTAGCTCAGACATTAGTATGTTTTAAGATTTGACTAGACAGCAAAAGCCTTACAGCTACAGAACTCAAGCCCGAAAAATTAAGGGTGGTATGACATGGCTTCCTACTATGGCCGAGGAAAACTGAACTAAGATTAGAAAAGAACTATTCTAGAAGGAGAATATCTTAACCTCATATTCAGTGACTAACAGAACAGCTGAGGAAGTATGCCTGCAAGCTGGAACCAATGAAAATGAAAAAAAAGCAAAAGAAGTTGGATTCCTTGTAAGTAATTATCTGATTTAAATAAACATAATAAAGGCAAACTATCTATGAAGACATCAAAGAGCCTCAAAGGAAGTTCATAAACATGGCTTCACACCTACTAGATGACAGTCATTACTCGAAAGAGGTAACTAAGATGTCCCACAGCATCTCTGGTAGTAAGGACCCCACACAGGCATTAAGCTGGACAGTAGTGCCTTTGCAGGGAGCAAAGCTTTGAAGTCAGGAGCAGAGTTACAACAACGTTTTAAAAATCAATGTTATAAAACTCAAATCACCTCTCAAAAAACTGACCTTGTGCAGAAAATAGGCATTTTCCCACTGCTCTTATTCCACACTTCCATCTCTGTGCCCTCTTTCAGTTTTCCAAAATGGAAAAATGTCTGCCTATTATTGTGAAATACTTTTAAACATAATGAGAAGCAATGGGGCAATACCTCAGTGACACTGTACCTACTGGATACGTGACAATTTTCCATGGATGGTGGATGGGATGGTGGTGGTAATTATGAGTGTGTAGGTGTGAAGCTGGACCCCAAGTTAGTTTTTTAGGTGCCCCTTTATAAATGTGACCAAAAATTTTTAACTTCTTTTTTTTTTTTCATTTTGAAAACGTGATGTATAAGAAGACATGGGCAATCAGCTAATAGATACTATAGGTTTGCCAAATTGGAGCTCAAAGCAATTGTGAAGTCCAGCACAGTAGAGGTCACCCCACAAAACCTGCTCTTCATGAAGTCGCTGGCAATAATGGAAGAATGAGATTTTAATCACTGAAGCTAATTACACAGAAGACTAAATCACAAGAAGAGTTATTTAAGTGTCTTAAATACAATAAAAAGTAATTAACAGGAAGCGCCATCTTGACAGCTTCCTGTCACAGTCCAGGCCTAAAAGGATCAGCTAATTCCCAACCTGGGAGCCAGAGAATAAGAAACAACTCAAAGTTGGATCTTTTTATTTTTTATTTAAACTGCTTTGATTAAAAGGTAACAACTTTTCACCAACTTGAGTGAAGTTAATCAAGAAAAAAAATTTAATCTATTAGAGGAATGATGAACCTCATTTTTATTCGTTCCCCAGAGGGCAAGAGAGAGGGAGTTGAAGACTGTTTCACAAGAGGGGCCTCCCAAAGGCCATGCAACTCGACGCCGTCCCACACAGCAAAAGAAAACATGGAAAAAAAGAAAACATGGGAGAACTGACAGAACCCTGCTGAGGACAAGGCCAGTTCACACACTTGGGCATGTGAAATCCACTGAAAAATATCCCCTTTGAAATAACCGTCAAAGAGGCCATCTCTGCCTCTTCTTTCTCCTTCCCTGGACTGAGCAGTTTGAGAAAAGCTACTGGAGAATCAGAGATTCACAGCTGATCCCGTGACTAAAGGGAAAGCCTCTAGACACTACAAAGGCCAATATGAAGGGGTATGAGCCTACAGGTAACGACAGACATAGCACTGATCTTTTCTTAATTCTACCGCATCTCTAAAAGCTGAATAAAGTCTAAAGCCTGTCACAACAGACGTGGTGCATTACCAGACAAGCTCTCCCAGCAACCTTTGCTTAACTGACCCGCACATTCTACAACCTCCTCAAAACCCACAGGCTGACACCAGTTAGTAACTGAGGACCACTCGAACACACCTGTACACTTCTGTCCCAATCTGTTTCTGTCCCCGGATTTACATTGGTCATTTTTATTATGTACTTCACTAAATATTGAAATATGAGTACAAAAGGAACAAGCCTTTACAAAAACAAGTTGTTGCAAAAGGTTTTTACATGGCTTTTAAATGGCAACAAAATGTGCCAAAAGAAGAGGGAGATGTAAATCACAAAGATCTAGGGTTCCATAAGTAGTATTTTTAAGTCATCATTCCATAGAAGAAGTTATTTAATCTACCAGGATATCATACATCAAAGATTTCGAAATGTAAGTACATTTTTATGTTAAAAATGGAATTAAAACATTTGGGATAAAAAAATAAATCCTCTGCTCTAGACAATGTTTTCAAATAACTATTAAAACCAGGAAGCATTTGATATAATTCTGAATCTAAGGTGAGTATTTGGATATTGGTATCATTCATACCTCAACTTTCCTACAGTAGTATTTGGAATGATTTAAGCAGAGGAAATTGAGGGAAAAATGAAAACAAAATCAAGGCCACAGGAAAATAAAGAGAAGCTTTGAGGAAGACCCAAACATCAGAAGCATGCTATCAGATACATTTTCTAGAGTCACCGTATCTTTGGCATGGGCTTCCCTGGTAGCTCAGATGGTAATGAATCTGCCTGCAATGTGGGAGACCTGGGTTTAAGACCTGGGTTGAGAAGATCCCCTGGAGGAGGGCATGGCAACCCACTCCGGTATTCTTGCCTGGAGAATCCCCATGGACAGAAGAGCCTGGTGGGCTACAGTCCACGGGTTTGCAAAGAGTCAGAAACGACTGAGCGACTAAGCACAGCACATTATTTTTGGCACAGACCTTCCAATAACCAAATAAACAGGGAAAACTATTGGATCAGATACAAGTTTTTTAACATATATACTTATCAGATTAAAGCCAACGTGTAGCTCAGAAGAAACAGCTGTCCCAGGTTATGAGACATCTAAGCACTCCCTATTTTATTTCATAAAGGGACACTGAAATATAGTAAATGCATAACTCACAAATTTATTGAACTCCTACGAACTGCTGAACACTGGGACTACAGCAGGGAATAAAAGAGGCAATAATCCCTATCTAGTGAAGTTTGGTCTTAATGATATTAGGCTACCCTCACATTTCTCCCAATTACTGCCTAGTAGTTTACTCAAGACAGCTAGTTTAGTAGAAACAAATCCATGAGGAAACTCAGTGTATTTAACTCATTATGTTAAAAATGGAATTAAAACATTGGGATAAAAAATAAATCCTCTGTTCCAGCCAATGTTATCAAAAAACTATTGAAATCAGGAGACTTTCAATATAATTTTTAAATCTAAGTTGAGTATTTGGATATTGGTATTATTCATACCTCAACTTTCCTACAGTAGTATTTGGAGTGCCTTGGATAGCAGGGCAGCCCAGGTACCCTGCTAGGTTGATCTAATTCAAGGTAAGGACTTTGGTAAATCAGATACCATCTTAGGACAACAGGGAGAGAGAAAGATCAAGGTTAACTCCCTACAAGAACACTTTCAGAATATCTAATTTTAAGCAGCATAAATTTTGAAAATATACCTCTGTGGTAACCAGAAAAAAACAAACAAACCCTCCACTCTAATGGGTCATTAGATAAACATGAATAGAAACCATCTGCCAAAAATATGTACATTTTGACAGTAGTGGTGTTGTCTTTACCATCAGTAGATAGAAGGAGCAGTTATTGGAGAGGACTCCTTGTTTGTGGCAGCGAAAGTGTTCAATCTGTCTAGGGGAATACTCACTTTCCGGCTCTCCACAGGAGGAAAGCATGCATTGAGCTCCTAAGAACTGGTGACAAATTGGTAATAACCATTACTGCAAATTAGACAGATAGAAGAATGAGCAAAATATTTCCCAGTTTTCCCCATTCTGAAAACATTATCTAATTTCTCAAGAACCTGCTTCTAAAAATAACCGAACGCCTGTGATGGTGTTAGGATAATGACATCAAAATCCTATATTCAGTTCCTCTCAGCAGAAGTGAAACCCCTGATTGCTGTGTGAACATCAACAACATTGATAGGTATGAGAGTGGTAACAGCACCTAAAAATACTTATTTCCAAAAGTGACAACAGGAAGCGGGGGGGCGGGGGGGGGGTGCGGTGTTTGGAACGTGGACTGGAGAAGCTCCTGTGTGGTAGGAGAGCTTCTGGAAAGCACATTAGCTACCATATCCTTCCTGTCAGAGACAGGCTATAGCTTAGAGAAAGGTGTTTCTCCCAATGGGCTCCATTGTACTTGCAATAAGACAATCCCTGTTTTGATGAGAAACCTATTCTTTTCTTCCCTTCCACCATGCCCCCTTTTAAAACAAAAGCAAAATACCAGTTTGGTAACAAACACCATTTAAGACTGTTAAATAGAGAAGGAGACAATTAGCATGCGGGTATATTTTACGCAAAGTAAGAATTGCTACTGGGGACTGACTGATTGTTTTAATATTCACTGTGGAAGCATGGCCCAGCGGGCTTCCTCCTGCCCCCATCAGATACCTCCTTGGAAGGCTGCTCGTCAACCAAGCTCCCAAGAGACTCTGGAACGTAACCAGGGTACAGCCGGTGGAACACAAGATGAAGACCCTGTCATCTACTGATTACATACGTCTATTCAAAGAATATGTCCAATTAACCTCTCTTCTTTTTCTGGCCTACAATTAAACTTCCTAAACTAATACACACAGAATCTTTCTAATTTTGCATAGTACCTAAGGGCCTGATTGACACTCAATAAATGGCATTATTAATAGTAATAATGAATGCTACATACTGCCAAGCACACAGAACCCAATAAATCTTAAATAATGACAATAATGAAAGTATATGATTAACTAATGAGCAATTATGAAGTACTCTGCAAACAAAGTGCTACACAGGCATATAACAATCACAAGCCACTGTGTTGAGAGTGACAGAAAGCAAATTGGGGTGAAAGGGAGGAGAGATACGAATGAGAAGAGAACTCCCAGCCATGGCCAAGTTGCTACCAGCCAGAACACTCACATTCCTCCAATGGTGACGGTGGCACAGGTACGCTCTGAAAAGGCAGGCACCGTATCTGTGGCTGGGCTGGCTGGTCTAATGTAGTCCACAGTCACATTGACCTGAAAATAAGAAATCAAGGTAATTAAGGTTGAGAATTTGCAACACAGCTCACTAGCAGCCCCGTGTGCTGGCTGAAAAAGCTCACTCACGGTATGACTTTGTGGGTCTAAGATTTTAAAAAACAACTGAAAGTTGAACCACATACTGGGAGAAAACACCTCCAAAAGCCAGCTCAGATAAAGGACTATAGTATCCAAAATATAGGAAGAACCCTTAAACCTGCACGGTAAGAAAATCAAAATCTCAATGTGACAATGGGTAAAAGACTTAGATATCAAAGAAGACACAGAGATGACAAGCATATGAAAATATGCCCCACACGTGTCATTGAGGAAATGCAAACTAAGACAACTATTAACATGTCAATTAGAATAGCCAAAATTCAAAACACTGACAACAAATGGAGGTGAGGGTATGGACAAATGGAATTCTCATTCACCGTTACTGGGAATACAAAACAATACAGCCACTCTGAGCAATGGTTTTGTATAGAACAAACTTTTACCATATGTTCCACCAGTTAAAAACTTAAGTCCACACACAAAAACTTGCACATGGATGTTTCTGGTAGCTTTATACATAAATGTCAAAACTTGAAAGCAACCAATATGTTCTTCTGTAAGCGAGTAAAGAAACTGTGGTTCATGAACACAACTGAATACTATTCAGCACTTAAAAAGAATGAACTGTCAAGCCATGAAGAGACATGGAAGAATCTGAAATACACATTGCTAAGAGAAAAATGCCCATCGAACAGCTATCTATTGTATGATTCCAACAGTGACGTTCTGGAAAATGCAAAAATGTGGGAGACAGTAAAAAGATCAGTGATTGCCAGGGGTTAGCAGGATGAGACAGGATGAACAGATGTGGGGGCAGGATTTTGACAGCAGTGAAGCTATTCTGGATCATACTATAATGATGGATACATGTCATTACACATTTGTCAAAATCCGTACAAGGCAGAACACCAAGAGTGAACCCGAGTAAATGATGGACCATGGATGATGATGTGTCTAGGTAGGCTCACCAATTATAACAAATATACCACTCTGGAGGGGGACTACTGATAACAGAAGAGGAAGTACATGGTGGGGGGGGGGGGGGGGGGGGGGGCAGGGACATGGAAATTCTCTTTACTTTCTGCTCAATTCTACTTTAAGTCTAAAAGATGCTGTAGAACCTTAAAGATGACTGATGTCAAGAGAGGACAAATGGCTGAACCTTTAAGGTCCCACATAAACTTCAGTCGACAGAGAAGAAATCTGGAACATTCCTGGAGGATCCCTAGACATTTTGGTAAAGCAGCTCTCTAACCTTTTCAGACTGCTTTGAAAATCTGTTTAAAAATATGAAATGCTTCAATAGAATAACTACATGTAGTTTCAGTCTGCCATAAGTTCTCAAGGTCCAAGTTAAGAACCATCAAGAAGAATCAAAACAACACAGCTGACTACACTGAATACCAATAAGGGTGGACTTGGGAAATTTGCGGGGGTGGGGTGAGAGGAGGATGGACTGGACCAGAAGAACCTTTAATACTGGGCTAATCCTAGTATATACAAAACACAGGGACACAAACATGTGGAGCAATGCTTTTTCTTTATGAAAACTTTCAAGATGACCATGTTTGTGTGTCAAAACAAAGTGGCATGCCGTGTCCATCAGGAAACCTACAGAGCCTGCATCACAGCATTAAGGCATATATACTTGACTTCGGTCATGGCTGAGCTTATATACCTGTACTGAGGAGGCAAGCACCCTGAGGCCATCCTCACAGCCCGAAAGTCCAGAACCACCTTTCCTAAAAACCGCTTTGGTTCTCACTGAGCTACTTGAAGACAGCACGATATATGAGTATCAACAACACTGCTGGTGAGCACCACCAAAATCCGTTCAAACTGCCTGTTCCTCCAAAATCCATTTTAAAAATTAATATGGAAATTTTCAGAAGAACAGCTGCCTCCAAATTCTGACTGTCAGATCACTCACTCTACCTAAATCACGTTTTAAAAGCAACAAGAAGCCCTATCAGTGAGAAAGCCAATTAAGGGCAGAAGGCAAGGGAAATCTTTCTCATGAGAAGTACTGTCATAATACAACAACTCAGAAGAAATCATAAAGAGGACTCCTTAGGTCAGAGGTCCACACTGATATTACTGCTCAGCCTTATCACTTTGTCCAAGCTAAGGAGATGGATAAATGTGAGGAATGTGAACAGACAGGGAGTAGGGGTGGGTGCAGGGCTGAAAAACTATCACCGCCAACACAGAGGTTTTCAGAGTTGCCCCACAGGCAGCTGATCAGAGTTGTTAGAGCCCAGAGGGCAAGGAATGGGCAGTCAACACACACAGAAGCACAGCTGACTCCAATCCCTGGGAGGGAAAGAGTCTTCTGCTGCTGCTGCTGCTAAGTCACTTCAGTCGTGTCTGACTCTGTGCGACCCCATAGATGGCAGCCCACCAGGCTCCCCCATCCCTGGGATTTTCTAGGCAAGAGTACTGGAGTGGGGTGCCATTGCCTTCTCTGAAAGAGTCCTATGCATGCTATCTATTCTGACCAACTTCTCTGGCAACTCTCCTCTGGCAACAGCAGATAATTAACCTCTGGGAGAAGGAAGAGGCTGCGATACTTGAAGTTATGGCAAAAATCACACAGAAAATCAACACTAAACAGGAGCTAAACCTCAAGAGTACCCACCCAGGAGTACATGAAGTAACTCAGGGCCCAGTAGGGCACCAACAGTGGGCATGGTCCAATTTGGGGCAATCAGGGGGCAAATCAAAAAGTATGTAGAGATGTTCACCTATTTTTGTGTTTTCACCCAGTCCATCTAGTAACAAGCTCAAGTCCTCAGTTCCACTAGCAGGGGGAAAAAATAATCCATCCCGCTTAAAAATAAACTCAGTGAATCTCAAGGTTACCTTGCATCTGCCAATGACAGGCCTCCTCCTCAGGAGATGGGAGTGGGGCAGCGGCTCATTAGTGCAAGCGCATGGCACACAGTAACATCAGCTCTCCCCAGAAATCATGCTAATTCACCAGGAAGGCCATGTGAGCGGTGGTGGTGATGGTTGTGGCGAGGGGTGTACTGGCAACAAAGAGCTCCGCATCTCATCTTCCAAGCCAAAGGCATGCTATCCCCAAACTGTCTTGAAAGGAAATCAGTGAAAAGACCCCACTCCCCCAAATCTTTCCTCTTCAACCAGCAAAAGAACCAGTAACTACATTCTACATTCACCTGCCAATTAATTTTTTCCTCTATTTAGAGAAAGAACTGAAAGCCAGAGATTAAAGAGCTCATTGGGGGAGGTAACATTATTAAAGAAAATCTCAAAAACAAATGAGGCCCTGAGAATAGCCCACAGCCAAGACGCACACCTGCAGACAGCTATGACAAACCAGGAATTAAAGTCAATGTGTAATTAGCATTTATGTTCCTCTCCTGGGGAGTCTGAGCTCTGCTCTCCTGCCTTGGAGTTTCTCATCTCCAGATACTCATCCCTGACTTGTCAATCACTTGATAAAGAGCAGTTTCAATTAAACAATGGCAGATCTTAGCAAAGTCTTCATCTGAATAATAACAACCTGAATTTTGGGCTTGTGGGTGATTACATATGGGATGGCATGAGTTGAAAAGAAGTACTGGGTTAATGCAAACGTTTCCTTCATTTTTCCAGCAAAGATGCTCCTGGAACGTTGGGTACATGCAAGAATTTACATGTACGGGACACAAGGGCAGGGTCTGGCCCTCCTTACAGCAAGGCCCACAAGGAGTCCACAGCTCCCTGCTGACTCCACCTGTCATTGTCTTATGAATGAGTCACACATCACCTCTCTGGGCCTCCCTTTTCTCAGGCAATTCACTTGGTAAATGAGAGCACTAGACTAGAACTTTAGAGCACCACTGAACTCAAGAATCCTAGAAGACAATTTAGCCAGACACTGTGTGCTATATAGCATCACAGGGTTTATACAGTAGGAGCATATATAGTGAATATTTTCTTGATGAATGGATACATGTAATCAGGAACCCTTTCAGACATAAAATTCTGAAGGACACTAAATGAGATGGTTAGGACCACATGGTCAAGCTGTTGACCATTCTGTTCTATATATTAAAGCATGAAGGAGGGAAGAAATATTTTGAAGATATTTTGGGATAAAGCTTTAAATTAAGAAAAGTGTAATTCTGCATATTACTTTTTTTTTCCCCCCCAAAGAAACTCTCAGAGAAAAAGAAAGGGTACCAGGCAATCTGATTCCTCCGTGGTCCATTGTGGAATTCTCCTTGAAAACAATTTCAAAGACCCTTCAGAGAATTAAGATGAGAACTTAAAACCAAATTTGTATTCCAATCTCATATAAAGTCTGAAAACAGCTTAGTATTAACAGAAAACACTCAGGTCACACCTAAGGAATTCAATCTGTGGATACTCTTCATGAAACTAATTCACTAGATGATGAGTGAGTAGTATCATCACACTTCAGTAGTGTCAAACCACCAAAGAACTCCACACACTTTATGATGCTGATGATAATCTGAAGGCCTGTGCATAAAAGATACCTAACATTTCCAGGCCACAGCCTGAATCTGGGCTGTTACATGAGGCTATCACTATATAATCCCACCCACTATTCCACATGGCCAATCATAAACCCACAAAGAGATGTTCAAAAAAATACCCCACCTCATGAAAAAGGCTCTCATGTGACCTGTCATCCTCAAGACGGAAACAGAAAACACATCATCTGGGCAAGTCTGGCTAAGGCAGCAGGCAGACAAAAGTAAGTAAAACAGGGGGCGGGGTGGAAAAAAAAAAAAAAAGTAAGTAAAACAAAATATTTCAACAGCTTGGGTAAGAGCATGGGCTCTGGGAGCCACTTGGCTGAGGGTTTGAAAGTGAAAGTTGTTCAGTCATATCTGACTCTTTGGGACCCCATGGACTCTACAATCCATGGAATTCTCCAGGCCAGAATACTGGAGTGGGTAGCCTTTCCCTTCTCTAGGGGATCTTCCCAACCTAGGGATCGAACCCAGGTCTCCCACATTGCAGGCAGATTCTTTACCAGCTGAGCCACAAGGGAAGCCTAAGAATACCAGAGTGGGTAGTCTATCCCTTCTCCAGGGGTTCTTCCCAACCAGGAATTGAACCAGGGTCTCCTGTATTGCAGGCGGATTCTTAACCAACTGAGCTATCAGGAGGGTTGCAGGTTTGGTTCCCAGCAGTTCAACCTCTGAGCTCTGTGAACTTAGAGAAGTGACCTCACTTCTGGCTTCAGTTGAACATGGACAACTCTACCTATCTCACTGTTAGAAGAGAAATGCATTAATATACATGAAACATTTAGAGCAGGGCCTGACTCATAATAAGCTCTATGTGTCAGTTATTTTTAGACAAACATACTGATTTTCTTGGAGGAGAGCCTGGTACATGGTAGGTGATAAGTGTCTGTGAGGTAAATACATAAATACATGCACACATACATATATGCATAAATAAGGCACATGTTGACTTTAAGTCATTAGGCAGAAACACTCAATTAAATACACTTTTCTCCTTAAGGAGCCACAGCAAACAAGAGTATGTACCTCATCCATATTCATCCCAACTTACAGATAAATAGGACTTATTTTAAAGAATGATACACTATTTAGTACTTATTTAGACACTCTCCAGGTTAATTGGCAGGTACTAGTTGTGGAGACTGTATTTACCAAAGATAATTGAAGCAGAGTGTAGGGAATCATCTCAACTAATAGGCTACTAGAGGTGTTTGGGGAGGATGCTCCTTGCCTTACAAAATCAGGAAGATAACAAACAGAGAGCAACCAAGTTGGCATCTGCTCTGGGCATAACAGGACAGTATTTAATTTATGCGTTCTTGATCTTTTCTCCCTGCTAACAAGTAGCGTACATAATTATTTTAAAAGTATCAGAGATTATCTTCTTAAAATCTGTAACACATTTTAGTCACTCACTCATCTAGATATTGGATGAGCATCTAACAAAACTGTCAAGGGGTCTCTTGGTCCTGCTTCTGGGCACGCTGATTCCCAGCTCTGCTATCTACTAGGACACAAGCTAAAGTTTCACAAGGAGATGTCAAATGTACCCGTTGTTCAGGAGGCAACGACGACGACAAGAGTCACAAATGAGAGCAACATAGGTACACTGACATTCTCTGTGCTGTGCCTGGTCGCTCAGTCGTGTCCGACTCTTTGCAACCCCATGGACTACAGACCGACAGGCTCGTCTGTCCATGGGGATTCTCCAGGATAGAATACTAGAGTGGGTTTCCATACCCTCCTCCAGGGCGTCTTCCCAACCCAGGGATCAGACCCAGGTCTCCCACACCGCAGGCGGATTCTTTACCATCTGAGCCACCAGGGAAGCCCAAGAATACTGGAGCGGGCAGCCTATTCCTTCCCCAGGGGATCTTCCTGACCCAGGAATCAAACCAGGGTCTCCTGCATTGCAGGTGGATTCTTTACCAGCTGAGCTACCAGTGACATTAAAGAAAGAGAAAGTTAGTTTTTAAAAGTATTTATTTATTTTTTATTTATTTATTTTTTTTAAGTAAAATCAATAGTGAAAATATCTTTATTGACATCTATAAATAAAACCAAACCTAGAAAAATGGACAAGAGAGAGTATCAGCTGCTTAACTTTTTTCATCTCTTGTCTTCTCCCTCACTGTCGTCATCATCATAATAAAAGATGTCTCGAAACAGGAAGACGGGCTTAGGGGCTGCTGGAGCCTGGATCTCAGTCCCCTTTTTCTCCATCATCTTCTCCAACTTCTCTTTAAGCAGCAGTAGACTCGTCTCATAAAAGTATTTCTGATTTAACTCAAAACACCCAAAACATTATCATATCAACATATAACCAGTATTTCTTAAGGAACTGGGTATCTTTTCTTTCACTGACAAAGACTTCGAAATTCAGTGTGTGTTGTGCAAGAAAAACACATCTCAGTCTGGACCAGCAATATTTCGAGTGTGCAGCCACTTATAGCTGCAGTTGCAATACTGGACTGTACATGCCCAGACTGTTCATTAAGGGACCAGAGTCTTAGCCTCAATCCTCTAAACATGATCCTACCTTTAGTGGTTCTATCCTTCTCTAGTTTCTCCCAGGAACTTTTGTTATCTTATACTTAGGAATCCTTGTAAATACTCAAACCAAATATGAAAAAACATGGTATAAAAAATAAAATGTTTATCATTCATTTTCTGACTAAAAAAAATCTATTATTTAATTAGACTAGAAAGACAAGGTATTTACATAATTTTCGGTTCTAAAAAACATTTCAGGGGTGAATAAATGTGTATACAAAGGAGGAAAATTCCTCCAATTTATAACTGTCATTGTGGAATATATTCTGTTCAATGTTTGAGGAAGATACTTTTGAGTGACTTCTCTACCAAATCAGTGGCTGAACTTTATCCTTGATTTGCTGAACCAAGCCTAGAATTCTTCACCTTGATGTTTCCAATGTATTCAATAGACGGTAACTAGAAACCCATGGTAAAGAAACACCTGCTTTTGTAGTTATGACTAATGCCTCTGCTGAGTATGGTGTTATTAGAAAGTGAGCAACTGATAGATGCGAACCATTTATGTTTATAAGCACAGACAAAAGCTGAAATCTCTATGTCCCACTAGGACATCATTTAGCTCTGGCATGTCTTAAATTAAAAGAATTTTCACAAGTACACTGACAAAAAATTATACATTGATATTGCAAAGAAAAGGAGACATAAGCAATGATCCTCTCCTACCTCTCCAACCCAGCCTAGATGCATTTGGTAACACCCCCTTCAAAATCATTGTAATTAGGTGCTAAGGCTGGCTGTTTATTCACATGTATTTATATTGCTTTCTCTGATCTACAATCACCCTTCCCAACTCCCCCACAGAGTCAGAACTATTTTGAGCACATTTCATTTTCATCAATGGAACATGAACCTCCATGGCTTCCCAACCTCTATGATGAGCGCAGAGTCAAGGAGTTCTCTTATTTGATGTTTCTGACAAAATGAAACCACTACTTCCCACCCCCTTGTCGGATGGGCAGATGCATTCATCTGTTTTGAGAGGAAAGGTAAAACCCAACTTCAGATGGGGCCTGTGGAGATGCTAAGAGTCTCTACCTGACATTAGGCATTCATTTAAGTGGACATCACTATTTCCTGATAAACACTCAGTTTGGTAAATATTTAATTAGAAGCATACCCAGGCATGAGATTCACAAGTAAACGTGAAAACATTTTATGTAAGAGGTCATTAGAGCTGGGGGCAATGATTTCTAGAAATAGTGATAACACCCTGACAAAAACAGAACATTAACATGGTCAGAAATGAGGCACTGTTTATGTATAAGGTAGATAACAAGCACATATAAAATCATCAAGGAGAGGAAGTTCTGACTGTTGAAAATATTTCAAGTAACTCTGAGGAGGATCAGAGATGAACAGAAACCACTCTTTGCAAGTAACCTCACAGTTACAAGTATTTTCATCAATGCTCTTGATTCCCAAGTCCTTATAAACCTACAGATGCATCTGAGAAGCATAACCTGTGTTTGCATCAGTGTTCTAACCATTATCTTACGCATCATGGTATAACTCATCCCGATACCTAATTGTCATACCACACTATCCACACCCAAGAATGCCAACGGCCCCCAAAACACTACTGGAAACTGTCACATGGGTCCCCTTCATGTCTCTTCTTTCTTGTCCTCAGAGCCACCGTCTCCACTGCCTTCCTCTGGAGGGTGAAGGGTGAGTGTGGGTCTTTTTTCTCCTCTATACAAGTGTCAGTCACAGTCATCCGTGTCCAAAATTTCTAAGGTCAGCAGCAGTCAGGGGAAATTAAATCACTCCGTCCAGAACTCTCCCTGGAGGAGTTCCAGCCACACAAGCAGCACAAATATACGGAGATACTCATGCCTTTGTGTAGAATACACACAATGTCACCCAGTCGTGAAAACAACAGCTATAATAAAACTAAGATGAGAAGCACAGGGATATGAAGAAAGAGTATTTGCTTAATGGCATCTCAGTCATGTTACTGGAGGAAAAGAAGAATGCTTTTAAGACATGGATAAAAACAAAAAGGTTAAATTATATTTTCTCCACAAATCTGTGCCAGTCTACAAAGGAAAAGGCCACTCACCAAAAAGCCAAACTGAGAAACTGAAGCTCAAGTATGCGCAAGAGTTCTGATCGATCCCTAATGCTCTGGGGGCTGGATATTGCAAAATCAGTTCCGAAAAGCCACCCTGTGTCCACCACAGTTCAGGGCATACCTATTTCTCCAGCATGCCCACAGGGTGGCATTTAGAAGTCATTCAGACCAAGGAAACAAATATATACTCAGGTAAGTTAATGAAAGGTGAAAGAATGGTAACTTGGACAAAGAGAAATGTATCGTGGCCTCAAAGGAGAAATGTAAAGAAAAAATCAAATTCTTAAGGAATACCTGCCAATGGCACAAAGAAAAACAGCCCAAAGATATAGCTCTTCTGTTACATAAATTATTCTTGGTTGTGTTGCTAAGAAAAGATTCCAAGATAGTCAGGTGTTACCATCATAAGCCTTCCTTTAGACTACCTTCCTCTTCCAGCATTGCACACATAAGATAGAGGCCTACTAAATGAAACGAAGTTCCCTGATCAAAGGCACAGAGTGCAAAGAGCAGGAACACCTGAGGTCGGTGTCTGAAACTATACACAGACACTGATCAAAGACCATCCTGATTGCATCTGTGTTCACCTTCAAATCCAGGTCCTTAAAAAAAAACCAAAAACCCAGTATTCGTATACGAACACAGCCAAGTCTCCAGCCCACAAATACATATTAGGAAATTAGGTGGTTAGCACTGGATTTTAAACCTAGGTTAAAGGGACCAGTTACAGCCTAGATTCCTGAAGTAACTACCTCTCAGCAGCTGTACAAAGAATTCCTCTCCCAGACTCACAATTCTTCAATTTCCATTACTCATATAGAGACACAAAGCAAAGATATTTCTCGAGTTCTTAAAAAAAAAAAAAATTAAAAATAGAATTACCATAAGATCTAGCAGTTTTGGGCATATTCAATCCAGGGTCTCAGAAATGATTGTAGCCTATATTCACAGCAGCACTACTCGCAAGAATCAAAAGGGAGAAGGAATCCAAATATCCACGGATGAAGAAACAAAATGTGGTCAATGGAATATTTTTCAGCCTTAAAAAGGAAGGAAAGTCTAACATATGCTATGATTTGAATGAGTCTTGAGGATGTCGTGCTAAATTATATAAGCCAGTCACACACACAAAAAAGAAATAATGCATGATTCCACTTAAATGAGGTACTTAGAGTAGTCAAACTTCAAGAAAAAAGTACATCAGGGTTCCTAGGGCTGGGGGCAGGTGGGAACAGGGAGTCATTGTTTAATGGGTATAGTTTCAGTTTTGCAAGATGGAGACTGATTGCAGAAGAATGAGAATATCCTAACACTACTGAATTATACACTTTAAAATGGTTAAGATGGTAAATTTGATGTAATGTGCATCTAACAATTAAATGTGCGTGTGTGTATATTTTTAAACTTGGGGTATTCTACCCACATAAACCAGGCAGAGCCCAGACTACTCCAGAATCTCTGAAGAATTCAAGAGCATACTTCTATCACTTTCCCAGGAAAATAGATGGTTACCCACCGGCAGCAGTCATTAGAAGTCATCTCCAAACCCATTAATAACAGAGTAGAAGCCTCGATCATAGAGGACAAATCATTCTATCTTCCTAGGATATGAAATAGCTATTTTTCTGCTTCCTAAAGAGAGCCAACTAAAGCCGCATGCCTAGGTACCACAAGTCTAACTAGATGGACCTGTGTCACCAATTCTTAGAGGCAGCTATAGAAAGGGATGGAATAGTAGTCTATAGCTCACTCTCTTTCTATAAAACTGTCACACAATTTTGGAAGTCTTGTGCTCTGACAGAAGCCCTCTATGCAAAGCAGTTCTCTGTGGAGGTCCGTCTACACTTCTGGGAAACTTCTGTGTTCCATCATAATCCCCCACCTCTACCTAGTTCTGCAGTTGAATTTAATCCCTGTTGTCCATGCTCTTATCTAATCAACATTCAGTTTTCATGTGCATCTCTAAGCGACAATTTTACTGTTGGCAGAAACCTAAATGGGTACATCTTCTGAGGTCAAACTGGCAAGTGTACTAATATTTAATATGCAGTGTCTTTTGACCTGGCAATTTCACTTCAGGGAATATAGTTCTATAGAAACAAAGATGTATGTACAAGCATTCTGTCCTTTGCATTCATGGTGGTTTAACACAAATGCATAATTACAAGTTGTGATCAAACTCTCGCACTAGCCCAAGTTCCAAGTTGGCAGTAAGCATGGCCATTTTTTCCCTATTACAAGCATGTCTCGATAAATATGCTGTAGCTGTTGAAAACAAGGGAGATCTGTATCTTCTGCTATGGCAACGTTTTCAAATTTTAAAAAGCAAAGACACAATGGTAGCTATAATCTCATTTGGGGGAATTCAGGGACATACTTAGAAACAATCTGGTGGAACTTACCTAACACTGTTACAAGGGCTTACCTTCACAGGTATGTGTTCAATTTTTCACATCATAAATTTCTAAGATTTAAAATTACATTTGAAGGAGAAAAAGATAAGTTAAAAATATAAACCAGTGGTAGATGGAATAAAATAGACAACAGAAACACGTAATTAAAAACAAACAAACAAACAAACAAACCTGGCCTCCTCTAATCAGATTTCAATGTTGAACATTTATTTCTGACTAATTCCCAGGATGATTCCAGGGTCACCACTCAGGCCAACCAATAAGGATGATGCAGGGCCAGCAGAACACTGCTAGAAGGGCAATTCCGGGTGCCCAGTGGTGCGCTGTTTCCATGGCAGGTGGGCATCACTATCTGCAAATGAACTGCCAATCTCACTGTGCGCTGATAATGATGCTGCCGCCGCCACCTGCCTGCCATATGTTTTCCCTACTTGTCACGTAACAAGGAACTGCATTTTGGCACGCTGATCACTGACAGACAAGTCTGATACTACTGGTCCATGTTTGCTATAACTATCTGCAGCACTTCCTATAGCTGAGGTAGCTACACGATGCCTCATAGGATGCAGGATATGAAATACCACTTTACCAACTGACCACTGACTAAGCACCAACATTTTACAGTAGACTTCCCCTGCTGTTCCTCCTCTACTCCTACATCCAAGAGCTACTCATTGAAGGGCTGTGCTCCATCCTCAATTCATGCCCTGCAACCCTGTTTCCCATTAGTAGAGAAGAAAGACAGATTTCCTACTCTGATAAACCCAATTCATTCTCTCTCCCATCATCATCATGGTACAGTCAATAAAGGCTGATGACAACCCAGGGGGTTTCCATTTTTAGCTCTAACATAATGTGTGTGTGCACGGTCATTCACTTCAGTCATGTCCAATCCTTTACTACCCCATGGACTGAAGCCCGCCAGGCTCCTCTGTTCACAGGACTCTCCAGGCAAGAATACTGGAGTGGGTTGCTGTGCCCTTCTCCAGGGGATCTTCCCAACTGAGGGATTAAACCCACGTCTCCTTCATGCAGGTGGGTTCTTTACCGCTGAGCCATCAGGGAAGCCCCTAACATAACGCACAGATCAGCAAAGGGTTTAAGAACTAGTAGTGATGAAACACTGCCTCACAGCCGCAGATAATCTGAAGGTGACGAAATATGACAGAACATGTTGGGTGTACCACTAAACTGCCTCCACAGTCACTGCTCCTATTAGTAGAACTTAGGTCTGTATGAACCAGCAAATATCAGTTTAAGGCCTGTTGCCACATCTAGTCAACAAATTGGGAACTAGTTTCCAAAAAAGAAAGAAAGTAAAATTTCAAAACCTGATATTACCTTCTTAAGCAAAAGACAGCAAACATACAAATGTGAAATCAATCAAGCATGTGAACCAAATGTCTTGCTTTCCCATTAATAATGAGAACATAAAGATAATTATCCAAAGCACTTCTATGATTTAGCAAATCCCTAGACAAGTAGATGCTTCCCTTAATGAGGGGACTCTTCACACATTTCAGCAGCCACCCCCATCCCCACTCTCACCCACACTTAACTCACTGGATAAAACGCCAACCAGCAATAACATCAAAAAGGAAACACCAACTACTCCTTGTCCTTCATTCAGCAGCCATTCTGCCAACAGTCAACAGTATACCAATTTAATAAATTTCGTTATATCCACAATGCTGTGCAACCACCACCATTATAATTCCAGAACACTTTCGTCATCCCAAAGAAACCCTTTACTCACTGAGCACTCACTCCCCAACCCCTGGCAATCCCCCATCTACTTATTGCCTCTTCCCATTTGCTTGTTTTGAACATGTCCTTTAAATGGAAACATACGATAAGTGGTGTTTCATGTCTTACATCTTTCACGTGGTATTATGCTTTCAGGTTCACCCAGGTTGCTCCATATGTCAGTACTTTATTTCTTTCTATGGCAGAATGTATATAGTATGTTCATATACCATATTGTGTTTATCCATGAAAATATACTTTTGAGACTGCAGCCATAACAGCAAGTGCACTGAGAACCACTTTAATAAAATCTCATTATAATGATAAAAATAATCTTATTTTTTATAACAAGAAAATATAACTGAGAATCAGCTGAGAAAAGAAAGGCTCTATCTGATGCCATATGCAGAAAAGCTACTATCATTAACACAAATAACTAAACAGTTGGAGTCAAATCACATAAAAGAAATATTTGAATCTCCCAACCTGTCTGGTTCAGAGAACTTCAACCAAATCCATGTAAAAAAAATAAAAAGCACCACTCTCTCATGAAGAGGAAGAAGAAATCTTTCAGGGCCTAAGTCTTGGGGAGATGGTCCAAACAAACAACCAGCCAGCCATTTTCGAGGAAAGCAATCTTCTTCCCAACAGACCATGTGATCAGGACAAACAGCACAGGCACTCAGGCACTGTTTAAAATGGCAAAAATGATGCAGATACCATCTATGGTAATATTCTTTCAAAGTATGAAATCCCTGTAAAGCTTTAAGCCTCCCACTGGCTGCATTTGCTTTCCAGTTTCCTTGCACACACTCACTCACAATGAACCAGACTGTAACACGGTTTCAAGGATCCTCGGATCTTCATGACTTAGCCTGTTTGAATACATCCTTGATTTCCACAGCAATGTATCACTCTCTGACGGGTCACGTGAGCTTGTTTCTATGTGATGGTCTACATACCAGCTGACCCAATTCCTCTCCAGCCTGCACCAATTGCACAGCGGAAAATGAACGATGAATTATTCTACAGCACAGAAGGACAGGAATAAACAGAAAGACCCAATGAGCCCTCCTCCATAACTTAGCACAGAAAGATTTTTTTATTCTTCTGCTACTAAAGAAAAGTCCCCATGTCTTTTAGCAATAAGATAAACTCAAAATAGGAAAATTGGTTTAGTCATTACATAACTGTCTGAGCTATAAATTTACTACTCTGATCATCAAAAGACCAGCCTAAGAATATCATGAGGATATTTAACAATATTCTGCCACTGTAGCATCACCACAGAAGTTTAGAAAGTCTGTGGGAAAGAATTTTAAGCTAAAACTTCTAGCAGGTCTAGAGAGTAAGAGGAAAATGCCTGGTGAGCATGTAGAATCCTGATAGAAGCACCTGGATCACACAACAGTACCAACATCCAAACACTAGAAAATCAGCAACTGAGGAATCCATCTATAGCCAAGAGTTTATTGCAATCAGTAGCCAAGATCTTTAGGCAAACCACCCCAAAGAGAGACTTCTTGAATAATCTCAAAAGAATGGTCTGAAGCCCAAACATTTCATTTCATTCAAAACATTTCAGAACATCTAGTAGGTGTAGGAAATAGAAATCAAACTTACTGCATTACAAAAAGGGCAGACAAAACTGCAATACATACATGCTAAATTTCATATATATGTATGTATATGAATGAAATCAAACAGAACAGTAATGCATATATTAAAAAAAAATTCAGGTTCCTTAGGTGAAAAAGAAGGGATGGTCCATAACATATTGAATATATTATCTATTTTCTCTGTAAAAGATACACCAAGATGCACAGGCATGTTTGAATCAAATGAAGTGACCCACTCATACGTACATCCTGCGTAACAAATGGTTGTAACGGACAGAGGCTAGAAACAGAAACATTGAATAAAATGAGCATTCTAGTGACATTTGATAAAAATTCTTTTGAGTACATATCACAATAAGCATAATACAGTAATCACTAAAATATCCAATGGTAAGTATGAGGCTCAAAAGTCTAGGAAACAAATCCCATAGTTAATAGGAAATGACAGGCATGTTAGAGATACCCTAATCTGGAGCAGATGGGGGAAAAGAGAAGAATTATTGGGTTGGCCAGTAAATTCATTTGGATTTTTCCATAAACTGTAACAAAAAACCCCAAACAAACTTTTTGGCCAACCCAATAACTGGCACTGATCTAACAAGCAACTCCCATAACCAATTTTTAATAATTCTACAATATATTGGTAATCTATCTGTGAGAATTTTTTTAAAAAAATACACATTCTCGATTCTCTTGAACACTGTGAGACTGTATTTTAACTGCTTAGAGGTGGTCTGGGCTGTGGAGCAGGGGGAATTAATAACATTAATAACATTTGCAACATGACAGTTATTCAGGAAGATTATATAATCTGTCCAAAAATTATGCAAGAGGGGTCTCTTCTGCAATACAAAACGGCTAACTCATACAATTTGGAACAGGCTAGCTTATTATAAAGACTGAAAATGGAAGATATATCTCAGTAGTAAGTTACTTTTAATGATTAAAATTTTTATTACATTGAGATTATTTTTTTATTCCAACTCTTAGTTAGCTGAGCTTTTAAGGCATAAAGTAAAATGAATGACTTTATTTTAAATCAAATGAAAGTAATCACAGTTATTACCTAGGGCAAGCATACACCACTATGTAAGAAAAAGCAGATTCAGAGGAGTTACATGAATTATCAAAACTTAAACAGCAATTCAATGAAAGTTATAACCACTAAATCCTACAAGTAAGAGTTGAAATTACAAAAATAGTAATCCACAATAAAAAGTCATTTCAGTAAATTAGGTCTGTTATATGTCTGGAGAGATTTACAGTCCAAGAGCCTAAGGTCTTGCAAGTCTGAGAAGCTACCCTTAAATACATG
Source organism: Cervus canadensis (assembly GCF_019320065.1). Classification (NCBI taxonomy): domain Eukaryota; kingdom Metazoa; phylum Chordata; class Mammalia; order Artiodactyla; family Cervidae; genus Cervus; species Cervus canadensis. Next base: position 87,193,493 of record NC_057388.1, on the reverse strand, counting down.
ATACAGTGCAGGTGGCTGAAGGAATAATCCATGAGAACGCTGAGAAAGACTTCCAACTTTGGTTATTGTTTCTGGTTTTCTCCAGAACTATCCAGCTTATTGCCATATCTCCTGCTGATTTATAAGCAAGAATATATATATATATATAAAAAAAAAAACCTATTCTATTGCTTAGTTGCTCTAAAATAAGGGAATAATAGAAGGTTAAAATTAAGCATTAAGAACTAGACTAAATGAAATCTATGGAAAAAAAAATAAAAGTTCAAAATTCAATAATTAAAATCTCGAGAAACAGATGTCTGACTTTAAATGAGAAAAATCTAAGAGACTTGAAAGGGGGGAAGCTATTATACTTCTTAAATGGCCAAATCCTATGTAAATAAAGCACTCAACATCAATGAATAGACATTATATACAAATTATAATTACATATAAATTATATATAAATAGAAGCTTTTTTGCCCTTAACTTTAGATCCTCCCACATGGAGAAGCCTGATTTTCATGCTAGTGAATCTAGCTGATTATACAGTATAGTATGTTTATCAAAACATAAAGCCACAGCACCATAGTTCAAAAAAGTTAAGATGAACACAAATTGGTGAGTTATCACACAATCATGAAATAAAATTACATAACCACTGCAACTATCACTTCAAAAAATTTCATTTAAGTTTGTGAGGAAATGTTCAGGTTATGCTGTCAATTGACATATAGGTTTATAATCTGTGTACATATGAATCAAAGAAAATCTCAAAATGCTAACAGTTCTTTGAATTACTTTTAATTTTCTTTTATACTTTCCAAACTTAATATAACAAACATACATCGTTTTTATAATCAAACAAAAATCACAGAAGGAAAACAAAAGATCATCTTAGTTATGGTGTGGTCTCAAGTGATAATAGTCACATTCACCAAAAGCATAACCTGTGTGTCACTGATAACAGGAGAGGCCTGGTTTCCCAGGTCCAGTTCTCCAGCAGGTTTAGAATCAACTGACTTGTACCTGCATGTTCCTACTTCCCCATTTTCAAAAGTAACTTACAAGTCTACAGTGATTGTGTACCACATTCCAAAAACCAGAGAAAATATTTGGTAAATACTTAACCTGAGAAGAAAGTCAATGGGGTCCCTCTCAAAGAAGAAGGGTCAAGAATGAGATTCTGAAAAGCTTTGCCAAGTGAAGAACTAAGATGATCAACAGTAGCAAGATGAGCAGAACTACTAGAAACGAAGACACTCCACTGCTCAAAAAGGTAAAATACCAATGGGAATGCAGGTGGAGATTTGTTATCTGTGCAAACTGCATAGGAATCCATCTTTTCCTAGCAGTGGGAGTGCTACTATGTGATGACAGAAGACTAGCACAAATAAAAATGAATGTAGATCAGAATTTACATTCTAGGCTATATAACCAATGTAAATCCTATCCCTAAATTAGTTAGTCCTTAGAAGAACTGGCCTGTAATGGGGGGGGGGGGGGGGAGGGGGAGAGAGACCAACAAATGACAATACAGCTGAGGATGTACCTGGCCTAATTCTTTTTGATCAATTTTGGTTAATATGCACTTTATTGTGAAAAGGACATCATTTAGAATCAGTGGAAACCTTAAGGGTAACACTATGGAGAAATGACAATATGACACGAACTCATAACCCGTTTACGTACATCTTTTAATAACGCCAAATTTTTACCTCATTTTGTTCTCTTATTTAGTATTAGGATAACTTATTAATTGCTCTGAGAAACGAAGAATCACTCTATAATACAAAGAATAACAAATCACCTGAAGCATCAGTGAAGTACTTAAAATGTGCTACCTACGGGGTTAGGAACGAACCTGTTTCATAGCATTATCACAAATGTAATCAATCTCCGAATTCAACCTTTTAAAAGTAAATCAAAGTGGCAATAATATTGTAAAGTGTTACATTAACTGAGCATTCATTTGGGAGTTGAAAAGCAGGACATCAAACATTTATTTCTAACTGACGATGAAACAGCTGTTTCTTGGATAGGTAAGTGCAGGAGACAGAGACTTCAATCTGGGATTTCAAGTTTGAGACTCTCAGAGAAACTGGGGGGCAAAAAAAATGCTGGTTGGGGCATACTTTGTCCTTTATTTAGCTTACTTTGGGTCATAGAAAATTAAGTTCTCATCAGATCTCCTGCCAGTTCCCATGGAAACTATCAAGCTATAAAAAATGTACCAGGCATCTCAGAAAAGCAGCAAACTGGATGTGAAGAGTTCTCCCCAGGCCCACTCCCACCTTCTCATGAGTCAGGCAGATACAAGCCAGGGCCACTGGGCACTTGGGGATCAAAAAGGTTTCTTAAAAAGAAGGGAAAGCAACTCAGTGTCATCTTCTTAAGACTGGTTTTCAAGTCAACAGAGGCCGAAGAAAATAAAATGAATGGCCATCTTCCTTTTCTCTCATTCAACCTTATCAGGACACAGAATAGAACGAGTTCACATTTTGTCGTATTATATACGGCTCCCTGTTCTTCATTTCCCCAAGCCCTGACTCAGTAGTTTGCTATTATCGATTGAGCTCTTAAAATGTGCCGAGCACTGCAGTAAGTACTTTCCATATATTACCTCATTTAATGCTCATGACAGGACTGAATTAGGTAATGCTACCCCAGAGATTCAAACCCACGTCCTTTTGCTTCCAAAAGTCCATATGCTAAACCACGACAAATAGCCAAAAGTAGGATATTGACTAAATACTCAACCGATGTTAAATAATAAAAGTACCTCGTGTAAGAGTCTATTTAAATGATACAGGGAAACCATCATATTGAAGGTTACAAAACACTAAGTACCATATAATTATTAGCTAAGTTGAAAATTATGCAAATACCCAAATGCATAAAAAGAAGATTGGAATAATACATACTTAAGTATTAACAGATGCTACCCTGGGTGGTAGTTTCTTTTTGCTTTAACTTTTCTTTCAGAAATACTTTTTTTAGTGTGAATAAGTGTTGCTTTTGTCACTGATAAAACAGGCAGTATGTGTTATTTATAGCAAAGCAGCAAAACCAAAATACACCGTCATACAGAATGGACATTCTCCCCAATATTAGCTGAATTCATAATTACACTTTCAAGTAGAAAAATTATGGTCATAGAGAAAACTAGGTTGAATAACAACAAAAACTCTTTAGTACTTAGTACATAAGTACATAAGTACATAGAAATGAAATACAAATGCAAAGATATCATTTTGGGCAATATATATAAAATTTTAACTATTTATGATACTAGTATTTGAAGAATATACACCCACAAACACATCTGTCTATACTGGCCTAAAATATCTCTGGAAAAGATTTACAAGGAAATGATAATACTAGTTATTTCTGAAGAGGTAAACTGAATTGCTGAAGGACCAGGGTAGAAGGGAGCTCTTTGATTAATAGAGCCTTTGTCAGCATTTTGACTTTTAAATGTATTACCTACTCAATTAACACAAAAAGTAACACTAACGCACCCCCACACACACACAAGAAAAACTTAAACAATGTTATTGACTTTCCAACAAATGCCTAAAAGATATGTTAACTAATTTAAGGGTCTGCCTATTTTATACAATAATTTGTCAAAAATATCCTGTGTTTCCATATTGGCTTTCCTGCCAAATGACTTCAAAATATCTGTTTCAGCAAATGAAACAACAAAGAAGATTTAGTTTCTTGATTTGACTTTGAAAGTCTTCAGGAGAATAAAAAAAGATGCACGGCTTTATCCATATACGTCCTTTCTAAAAATGAAACCTCCATCTATTTTTTTAAAAAAGTAAAGAACATGTTATATAAAACAACCAAAAAATGTTTCAAATTATGGCTTCCTGGCTGTTTAAAAATTAAATTTAAAAAGTATCTTTGCCTTGTCATAGATACATATCAATGCAAAGAGGAATCTCTGCAAGAAAAGGAAGAAAGAACCCCCAAATCAACCTGGACACAGAGGGGTGGAGGACAGGGACAACGGCTTGCAGTCAGGGGAGAAACAAATTCAAGTATCAACTGCAGGAAGGAGGACCATGCAGAGAAGACACAAGTTCCCAGATTTGGAAGCAGGTCCCAGTGTCAACCAAATAGTTTCTCTTTTCTTAACGAGTACAATACCCAAGCATCCACAAGATCTTGAGCTCACGGTAGTACCGAGCTGACCTATCACTGGAGCACCTAGCAAGCACACACATACCCTGGCCCAATCCTGGCTAGAAGGGGTGACCAACAGTTTCTTCCTCATGCATGCTTTCCCTTTTCCAAAAACAGAGCAAGTGACGGTTCAAGCAGGCAATTTAAAATGTACACAGCATCACCTAGCCTGTCAAATTCTAAGCTCATCTGAGACGGCCCAAGCCCAAGGAGAAACTGGAATCGCCAAGCAAACCGAGTGGACTTGTTCAGACAGAAGCTGATGCTTTGTCAGCTTTGGTCATCGACCAAGTTCCATGCTGCTGGGAGGAAGAACAGAAACAAGAAAAGATGACATTTAGCAAATCACTTTTTCCCTGTTAAGGCCAGAAAGGTCCCAGGGATCCAGTGCAATGGCCAAGTCAGACAGCACGGCAGATGGGCGTGTGAACTGGAACAGGAGAGCTACTACAAGCTTAGAATTCTGAAACTGTTCGTGTTGTGGGTCTGAGCACCTCTGAGGAGGGGGATGGAAAATGGAAGGCAGAAGAGGCGGGAAGAAGGAAACCACCAGAAGTTAGAGACAGAAGGAAAGGAAGAGGGAGTAGGTGTGTGAAAAGGAGAAAATATGAGAGGCTATCAATACCATGTTCACTCTCAGAACAGCAAGAGAGACACAATAAATCTAGACTCAGTGATCGTATTACCATTTTCCCTTCAGAAACTCTGATTAGCGACCACCAAACCAGCAGCACTGAAGAACAGCAATACAACTTATCCTTGTCTTTCATCTTCAAAAACCCTCCCATGCTGTGGAGTTCAAACCACACACAGCTTTTCTTCCCCATGGCTGGCAGCGCCACTGGCAATGGAAGAAACTAGTAGAAAATGTGAAAAGGCTCTGGGCCACCTCAAGGGGTCAGTCATTCTGACACATTTGGTTTCCAAAGCCATGTTCCCCAAATGTAGCAAGCTGACAAATGATAGAGGGAAACAATCAGCTGAAGACACAGGTTCCAGAAAAGGGAGAAAAGAGGTGCTTTCCCCACTGGGAAAACTGTGACCCCAACCATAACAGTTTAAACTTTAAATTTCAGATGAAAAGACAGAAAAAACACTCTGACCAGAACAGTAATATAAGTATAATGGGAAAAGAATGAATTCAATCTCCAAGCTTTCTCTTATGGAAGCAGGAGTCTAGTAGGTTAAGGATAATTAAAGCCACGCCATATAGGGGGTAGAGATTTATCTTCACACATTTAAAAGCACCTCTCAAATCTTGTATTTTGGCTACTGCAGGTATTCACATTATATTGTTATTTGAAGTAAAATACGTCTTTGGTGTCAAAAAATTAAACTCTAAGGACTATAAAAAGATCAAGTAGATCAATCAATTCAGCAAAAACAGGGCAAAAAAAAATGTTCATTCCCCCTTTGCCAACAAGGAAATTAAGGAAATAAAAGGAACCATAATCCAAGGTCATGGGGTTAAGTGAACAAGGACTAGGTGTACTTCACGTCCCTGGGTACCAGGCAATGGTGTTTTCCCACGTCTGGCCCAGGCAAGGGAAATTAGCCTGCCCTTTCCCCTACACAGTGATCAGTATTTGGGTTGACTGTATTCACAGGAAAACCCAAATGAACTTTTTGGCCAACCCAGGAAGGAGATGCCCATTACGTCAGAGAGTCTCATCAGAGATACCAGGATGACCAATGATCCTTTCTGGATTCTTAAGTAAGATCTTACAAAGGCAGATTCCTTTGTATATTACAGATCAAGAAAACAAGGCAGACTGGAAGAAAGAAATTCACCCCAAGGATAAGAATTTGAAAACAATCTTCAGCTGTGTATCTCTCGGCCTCTGAGGTCATGGAACCGTCCCTCCTGTTCATTGTGATGCAGGCTGACAACCATGGATGCGGCTGCAGGGCGGCACTTGAGGTGCTAGTTTCTATTTCCATCCTGAGGAGCTTACACGGCTCCACCCTTTGTGCCCTACCCCAAAAGTTACTCCTAATGCAGCAGGCTGCTTCCATCGCTTCCCTATACCCGCACACCTGAGGAGTCACAGCTGCTGAAATAACCATGCCCATTTTACAAATGGAGAAACAGAGGCTGTGAGAATGTGCAGACCATATGGTTGGTTAGGGATGCATCTCCCAGCTCTTAAGACTCACTAGGAGAGTAAAGAAGCTTCTGCAGCTCTCTCGCTGCATGTGGCAAGATTTCACCAATTCCTAATCAGGGCCCAGGTCACTCCACTATTTACTTCCCTCCTCTCCTCCTTTCCCTCGAGGTCTATATTACAATGAGCTTGGCTTCCTTGGTGGCTCAGACGGTAAAGCATCTGTCTGCAATGCAGAAGACCGGGGTTCGATCCCTGGGTTGGGAAGATCCTCTGGAGAAGGAAATGGCAGCCCACTCCAGTATTCTTGCCTGGAAAATCCCATGGCTGGCAGAGCCTGGTAGGCTACTTCCAGGGGGTCGCAGAGAGTCAGACATGACTGAGCGACTTCACTCACTCACTCAAGGGGTGTCACAGGTTTACAGGCCCCCAGCAGGAAAATCCCATGCTCAACTGGCCTCTCCTGCTCAACAGTCCTCCCCACCTCCTCCCCACATCCAAGTCTAGCCTGACAGGCTCTGAGGAGCCAGGCTCAGCAGCAACCTTCCAAGCTATAAGGCAAGCCATACGTCGCAGAAATGGCCAAGTGGAGCCAGTCAGGGACTTATTTATTTCCAATTCATCTGGACTATGTTGGGGAAGATGGACATTACCGAGCCCACGTCCCTGGGAATGAGCACGGCAGGCAGCAGTCAGGGGCCATCAAGCATCTGTCATTTAGAGGTTTAAAATCATAATGAAGGATTCAAGTGAAAAATATTCACTTACTAGTTGAGTAAGCCCCTCTGTCAAAAATCGTTTTTTTAAAGAGAACAAATTACAAATGCTGCACAGGTTTCAAAAGGACACAGAAACGGCCCTAAAGTAGACCTCCCGAATCAAGGAGTGACTGCTCCGGCTGCCTCAGGAACAACCCCCCGGGGAGGGGGGTGCCTCACAGAAAAACCAGCACACTGCCAGTCAGGGGGAGTCATCAGTTCATAACTACAACTCATATCCAGAAAAACACATGAGAAACATCCTCATTTTACCTATTTGTAAGGCCATGGTTTTTATCTGTCAGACAGAGCTATGCCTAAAGTCTCTTTGGAGTGGGGCTCGAGGTCTATATTAGAATGAGGAAATTGAAGAAGACAGGTGACAGAAAAACCATCTGCCTAGCTCAGAGCTATGCGATGAGCTTTCTACATCCCTTCTCTATATCCAAAGACTTACGATTTTTAAGAACTGCCAGGTGGAGGACAAATTCCACTGCTTCTGTAGAGACTTATTACTGGGGGATCCTAATGTGATTTCTGACATCAGGAGCTGAGAGCTGAAGAAAAGGTCAGACAGGCTCTTTGCCCGATAGGGGTGAGGGAGGGAGGTCAGATCTGGGAAAGAATACTCCAGAAACCGGCACAGGGGAATGACAGGTTGGAGGGGCCCCAACATTACACAGGGAGCCAGGAATAGAGGACCGTGCTAAGATCCTTACAGAAAAAGAAGTGTGAAGGCAGGAAGCTGTGAAAGGGCTCGGCATGTCGATGCAAGGGTGAGAAGTTCTTTGTGATGTATCATATGGAGGGTAGAGTAGGAAGTGAGACTGGAAATGGAAACATCCCTAAATGACATTATGATATTTTATACACAACCAGTTTTCTTTTCTCTTCATTTAAGGAGGCAGGAGCTTTCCTGCAGGCATCTGGGTACACGAGAGTCTGTGAGGTGACCATGACTGCCCACAGAATGCCCACAATTCTGACAGCACTGTGAAAGATGGCAGAACTAGAAGGAGCAGAACCACTTAAGACAGAGTGCAGTAACTGAGAGATAAGGAGCACACAGACTCATAGCCATGGGTAACACTGGGAAAAGAAAGATTTGGAAGTGATAACTGTGGCAGAATGGGATGGGGAAATTGCCGATACTAAAGTTTGGGATGATGGCTGGGTGGTGACAGTATTTAAGACCACCAAAAGGTACCAAGGTGGTTTGTGGGCACAGAAGAAAACCACATGGAAGCCAAAAACTACATTTTAGACCTAATAGCTGACACCTATCTCCTGGCATCTCTATCTGAGGATCCAGTGTTCAGCAGTTGGAAGTACATCTGAAGGCAGAGAAAGAAGCAAGGGGTGGAAATATTCATACGTAAGAGGCTGCTGAAGCCACTGAGTGCATGAGGTCACACAGCAGGTGGGACCTCTCCTGTCTCTGAAAGACAACTATGATCTGTACAATTCACATTAATATTAATCCAATCCTGCCAAGAGACACATTTCTTATCTCACCGAGATATTCAAATCTGTTCTTATTCAACTTTGCACATTTTGATGTAATCTTCTCGCAGTTAAGACTGTAGGCAGATTGTGACAGAGATGATACTTTATTCACATTTTACCTCCCAAAAGGTACCCAACCACCATGCGACTTTTCTGGACTATGAGTTCCAATGAGCACAGGTGTTTCTAAGGTTCCATCCCCAGTGTCTTGAACAAGGTGTGGTATGGAGTAGTTGCTCAAGAACTATTTATTGAATAATAAAAATGAGTTGATTTCACCAGGCTTCCTCTTCTGGCTTTCTTATACTATCAAGTGATGAGGCATGATCAAAGCTTTAGGGGCTAAGTCGTCAAAGAGAATAAGCCTATTCAACCTTTGTCTTCAGAAGAGGGCTACCTGCTCATTAGCCCAGCCCAGTCCAATCACTTTTTACAGCCAGAAGAGGAGGGAAGGCAAAGCCATAGAAAAATTATCCAGTCCAAAAAGACTAGATTGAAGACAAAAACTGTGATTCCTATAGTGCCAGGAGAAACTCAGGCACAGCTCTCGTGGCACACACCTACACAAGTGACCTGTTTCATGTGGCGCTGCAGACCAGGTCTCTGCTAATTATTCCTAATGTCCTATTCATCAGTCTTAAATAGGATGAGCATAGTTCATCAAAAGCTCCTGCCAGAATGATTTCTCCCAGGGCGTGCCATATTTCAAAATGCTAATGATCAAAGTCGAAATGATGGAAGCCCTGTGACTACAGCAGCCTTCTTAAGTAGACATCGGCACTCATTCTTCAAGAAAGGGAAACAAGGCAGAAGTCTTCGGGTGAGCCTGCCAACAACACTAGAAATGTGCTCAAGTAATGGTTGTTGTAGTCATCTTTCAGTCACTAAGTTGTATCTGACTTTTGCAACCTCAGGGAGGGTAGCCTGCCAGGCTCCTCTGTCCATGGGGTTCTCCAGGCAAGAATACTGGAGTGGGTTGCCATTTCCTTCTCCAGAGATCTTCCCTGATCAGGGATCAAACCCACATCTCCTGCATTGGCAGATGGATTCTTTACCACTGAGACACCAGGGAAGCCCAAGTATTGGTTATTCTGTATCAACTGTCAGCTGGTCTGGAGATCACAGGCATTAAAGCCTGGGAGAAGAAAGGAAGGAAAGAAAAAATGCAAGAAATACAAGACAGGCAGAGGGTCAGAGGTGAAAGAACATCAACATAAAACCCCAACTGATGGATTACTTTTCAAAGGAGCTTATCACTAAAGTACAAAACTAAAGAATGAGAACTCCAGTCAGGAATCAACTGGACAGATAGATAAAGAGGCTAACCTACATTTTCACTGTTTTACTTTGCTAGGGTTGCTGTAACCAAGCACCACAAACTGGTTGGCTTACAATGAAACTGACTGTAACAATCTGGGAAGCTTCGGGTTTGAAATCCTAGCCTCTTCCCAGCTTCTGGGGGCTCCTGGCACTCCCCCTGCCATTCCATGGCTTAGCCCCTTCTGCGTCACTTCCATCTCCATCGCCACTGTCCTATGCCCTTCCGTCTGTGTCTTACCCTCTTCTGATGAGAGCATGGATCTTTGGGTTTTGACCTTACCCTAAACCAGTAGGATCTCACTGTAACCCATCACATCTTTAAAAACTATTTCCAAATAAAGTCACATTCTGAGGTTCCAAAAGGACATGAATTCTAAGGGGACACTACTCAGCCCACTACACCAATCATCATGAAATCACCAGGAAAGACTGTCCACGCCAGCAGTCCTTATAGGGTAGAACTGCAGTGCTTATCGGCCTGCCAATGCAGGAGACCTAAGAGATGCAGGTTCGATCCCTGGACCAGGAAGATCCCCTGGAGGAGGGCATGGCAACCCATTCCAGTATTCTTGCCTAGAGAATCCCATGGACAGAGAAGCCCGGTGAGCTACAGTCCATGGGGTCTCAGAGAGTCAGACATTACTGTGCACACACACAGGAATATCTGAAAGCTTGCCAGAGGAAAGATAACTAGTCAATGGAAGCAAGAAGGCAGTTCTAGGTATCAACAAAAGACCTTGATTCAGTAAGAACAAAAACCTTTGCTCAGATTTTAAATGCATTAAAACAAGGAGTGCATAGCCTTTGAGTTCACAACCGTATGACCTCAATTATGAAGCCCTAAGACACCACTTGAGTCACCCAACTGTAACGAATTGGAGGAATTTCCACCTTAGAACCAGACAATTGTTCATACTACCCTTTTGTACACCCACAAGTTGTTCATGTCCTTAGGAAAGATACTCAAGCAACTGGAAATATTAGCCTAACTTTCTGGACACATCAAAAACAGAGGCCACAGAAAGAAATCCTAAAGAGTCTATGCCTAAAATTTGGACTCACTACTTTGGAATGATGTCTGATTTTGCAAATATACCAAAACCTTTCTTCCTGGAAAATTTATATGTACTATCCCTACACAAACCCTTAGAAGATGAAACTACTAGGGAAAAAATATTGTGAGAAAAGATAACAAGAGTTGGGTTTGCTTCCCAACAGAGCACGTCTGGGTAGTCTCACTTTACTCTCTTCCACACACTGTAAGATATTCTATACATTATCACTGAGCCCAAGCTCCAAAGAAGCTATTCGCTGTAAACCAGGAGGTATAGGAAGTTGGAAGATTTGCAATTCAGCACATTTTATAGGGTTTTTTGGCACATAAGGGTTATTTTTAAAGTAGGGAAAAAAAGCCTGTCCTCTCCCTACCCCCAAACACAGCTGAGCTGATTCAGCACAAATCTCCCCCTAAAATAAAAGCCCTGTTTGCAGAGAACAGGCATGGAAAGTTCCAGCCCCAAGGACGATATTTCAGAATCTTGGTTGAAAAGATCAGGAGTGGGTGGCTTAAGACAAGCCAATTGAGAATCAGTTATAAAGGTGAGGACTCTTACCAGAACCTACGAGCAACCTGGGAGTCCAGGGAAGAAGGTCTCTAAACCAAGTAAGGTCTAACAGTACCCAGAGACAGGAGATCTTGAGGATCCTGGTGCCTAATAAACCATTTCCCACAGGTGAGCCTACAGAAGAAATTTCCAGGAATGCAGTTTCAATTTCTGGTTTCTTCATTTATATAAGATGTCCTTTCTGAAGAAGGCATAAGAATATACTTCATACAAATACCACACTTCACCAAAGAGCTACGTGCTCAGCTCAACACCCTGACGGTCCCTAAAGCACAGAGGTGCTCTGCCCCACCTACAGATAGAACAAAACCAAAACCTCATCAAGAAAGCTCTCAAGTGGCAGCCAGGAGAATGCTACCTTGCTGGGAACAACTGAGTTTCCAGAAACTCTACAGTCATTTCTGTTAATTACCTACACCAGACAAGAGAGCTGATGAGTCCAGCCAAGAGGTCAATGGCATCTCCAGTGACCCTTGGTCTCCAGTGGTGCACTGACATGCTCCCGTCCCGTCTAAGTGGGAGAAGTCTTACTCGGAAAAGGCATGGTCAGAAAACACGAGCCAATTCAAAACATCTCGATTTGGTGAATATCTTCAGCCATTTATTCAAAAAATTTACAGCCACACTGATGGTAACAGCTGGCACTGAGAAGGCAAGGACAAGCAACCTCGCATAAACCTGTCAATTTAAATCACAATGCATTCACAACCCTAGGGCCTGTTTTGATCATTAATGTAGAGGACTTTTCCATGGCGTGAGTGAATCACATTAATATGAAGTGAAAAATGTGGAGATGACAAAGGAAATGTTTATAAAAACCAAGCTAAACTGCATCAGAGGTAATTAAGAACAAGAATCCCCAGACTGCCAGCTCTGTACTTAACACAGGGGATTAAGTTAACATACAGCAAAAGTATATTTGCGACGCAGCCTGTGAGAAAAGTGAATGAATTCTCAAGGAAGCCCCACGCCCTTGCAGAGCACCCACCGGCTAGGGCGAGTGCTGCTTCGGCTGAGAAGGCTACCCGGGGTCTCCTCAGGGTCCAGGGCTCACACAGGGGCTGGAGCACTGAGTGTGTTCCTCAACCTGGGGCGGGGAGGGGCCCTGCCGAAGATTAAAAAAAAAAGAAGTAACCTGCCCTTTCCCTTCTCCCAGAAGCCTCACCTCTGCCAGGAGATGGCAGAGAAAGTAAAACGAGCTCCACACTGGCTTAACACTGTTTGTTATGACCTCACATTGTCTGTGGAACTGAAGAAGATCATGTAATCTGACACGGGCTTCTCGGAGGAGCAATCTGAGGAAACATCATTTCACAGGGACATCTCAAAGACTCATGAGATAATGTCTAGAGGGCTGAAGGCATTCAGAGGGTTGATCCCTGGTGCTCTGACCACCTGCGGCTATCTGTGGACAAGTATGCTGTGGCGGCAGAGAATCAACTTCTCACAGCAGGTAGGGTGTCATACACAAGAACGGTCGTACCCCCAAAGCACCCCGACCCTGGCCATCTTCACATCAGTCAGTACACACAACAGGAAAAGCAGGCCTTTCCGGATGCCCTTTATCATCAGAATCATCATTAAAAGCATGGACATCTGGGGTAAGTTTCGGTTTCCATGTCTATAAAATAGGAATGATACATATATCTTTCAGGGCAGAGGTGAAGATTTTAAAAAGTGAAAACAAAATCCAGTGTTTACCAGGAAGAAACAACTCAATAAATGACAGCTCTAACTTTTTAAGCTAAAATGAGCATTATATGAAGTCCTGTTAAAAAACAAGTCTTTAGTTCATGCTACATACATATTGGGATGGCATGAAAATCACACACAGGTAGCCACCAAAGAACAAATGAGCTCTATCTTCTATAGTCGACTTAGACATTCAGAATATTTTATCCCAGAGAAGCAAGGCTATTAACTGTGCCTGGGTTGCCAGCCTGGCTCATAAAAGCACATTAACTCAGAATAGAGATAATATCGTTTACATACTACACCAACCATTCTAAAAAGTGAGAACAGATTTTTCATGAGGTTCGGTCTTGAACCTGCTGGAATTGTTAAGTCTGGCACACACGGAAATCATTCCCACCCACCCCCCAAAAGCTCCATACCCCCAAAAAGCATGACCCTCAAGTAAAATAGGCTTCCAAAAAAAGAACAATCTAAAGCAATAATTCCCTAATTTATAGCCCAATAACTTTCCAAATGTCTGCATTTATCAAGAAAACTACCTAATTTCGAGTGCCTAAAAAGAGTCTGCATAGTTTACAGAACAAAATTTAATGACATAAAAAGCACACAAAGTCAGCTACTGGTTTACAAAGGAGCCTCATTCCCCAATTTACTTATTCAACAAAAACAGTGGTAAAATCTTTAGGGAATAGATGAACTGGTGGAGGGTCGGGGTAGGGGTAGAACTTCTAGAGACAGGACAGTCTGGACTGAGCATCTTCCTACTGCCAGGGCTGAAGCTTCATTACTTTTTGGAATTTCACTTCATCCACCATTTATGACCCTTCAATGGTCCAAACAAGTTACAACTTTGAATGCAATGGTTCCCATGGTGACAAAAATTCCACAATCAAGGGATAGAAGTTACAGTGATTCACATGTCATTTGTAAATGCTGTATTAAACAGATTAAAAAATATTTAGAGATTCTATGAAATAGCTGTGGAAAATTCCCAGTGAAGATTCCCAGCTACCATCACCTTATTCCACTGGAGCAAAATGACTTAGACATACAAACTCTTCCTTTCCCAGGGCTGACAGTCTCTAAATATTAAGGAAAAAAAATACACAGAGAAAGAAGCTGTTCTTGCGATCACAACAGGACTGTAGCTCTGGTTCTCTTAGAAGAGCATCACAATCTCATCATCTTACACAAAGTAAGGATGACATTCTGGAAAACTACAAGACATGCTGAAGTTACCAAGGATTCCATGTGTCCAGTACACTGGGACCATGAAGAACCTCAGAAGAAATTAGTAAGACAGTTCTCTCCTCCATGCATATTCCCTGAGTCAAATCTGAGTGAATGCACAGATGGCAGATGGTAAACAGGGGATGGGGAGGGCATTCGACCAGGCAGTGTGGCAATTCAGACAGCTTCTGAAACTCTTCCAGGATATACACGTATTCTACCTCTTCCTCAAACCACACAAAACACAAACACGCACACAAATATATACTCTAACATAAGTGCATATTCATTTTGTGGAAGTGGGTATCAGGGTAACAACACCCAAATCTGGGCAAGGGCAAATTAGTTGCCCACCGATTCACACCTCTTGACCTCACCTGAAAAAGTCAGGCTATGCCAGATTCTACATGAAATCAGTATCATTAAACAAAACAAAATCTTAATAGGCACCTGGAAAAACATGAATGACTAGTTTTATGCTGGATTCTCATCCATGAGAGGAAAGGCAAATAATATTCCCAGCTCACAAATGATAAAACCAAGACTCAGAGAGGTGCCTGGTTACTTTTTAAGGCATTAGCCAGAATTAAATCTGGGGAGTGAACCAAAGTGCATTTCCATAACTGAAATGGAGGCCACTGAACCTAACAAAGCACTGCACCGCTTCACCTTCAATCTTATTTCTCTGCATTCTAGAAATCCCTCCAAACTGTCTTATTATAGACTCTCTGGGATGGTCAAATAATAGTCTGGGCAGAGAAGATGATTTTTACCTCCATTATCTTGCTTAAGCTGTGACAGGCAGCCCTAATCAGCTTCTGTGCACACGGGCACACACAGGCCCGCATGCACCCTCTCGGTGCCTCTTAATCACTACATGCTGCTCTCAACAGCTGCAGAGTTCTGAAGGGAATTGGCAGAAATGTGTGATGATGTGCGGGCTATCCCCTTGAGGCAGCCACTGCCCTGTCTGCTCCCAGACTCCAGAGCACATGGGTGTTTGCTGTTGCAACTGATGGGCCCAGAAGACAGGCAAGTGGTTTCAGGTGGCGAGTCAGGAAAAGCAGTTTGCATCAGGAATGTTCTAGCCCAGCAGAGCTGAGCTGCGTCCTTCTCCCTATGCGGGGATACAGTATTCATCATTTATACAGTGTCACCGTGGGGGACAAAACTTGGGCTCAGCACAACAGAATCCAATCAACTCTGATGCAGAGGCACCAGTAAATGAGGTTTCTCCCACCAAGAAGGAGACTAATTGCTTAAGAATCGCCACCAAATCGGACACCGGAGGTTAGTTCTTTTATCCTGAGACGGAGGACTTCACAAAGGCCCAGTAGGCACACAGTGTTTGAGAGCAGGGCCCTGGACTAACCTAAAACCATTCAGCAGCTGCTACCCTGAGCTGTGATCTATGCTCCCAGAGATGAAGCAGAATCGAATCGGGAGGGCGATATTCAAACCAAGCAGGTGGAAGCCTTAACACAGACCACACAACTGGCTGCCCACGAAGTGACTACGCACTGCCACCCCTTTCAATGTGATTCTTGGATGGATTTCAATAGATACGCGTACGTACGGGGGCTGGCGGGGTAGGGAATGGGATTCCGTGCTTGTCTCTATGCCATTGTTTATGAGCCAGTAAATGAGTGATATGGTATCAACTTGGTGAAATAGAGATGTTAGACATTCGATCAGATAACAGGAGATCTAGAAATTGAAAGAGGCTTAAAGCCATCATTCGCACTACACTTCATGAATGAATACAACATTCTGTCAAGTTTTATACAATGACAAATGAGCCTATTTTCTGAAGGAACCTGAGGAGATTTAATACTCATGTTAGGGAATCCAGTTTGGTGTCTCTACCTCAAAATTAGCAATTTCATCTTATGCCCAGCTTCAAAATCTCTTGTTATAATTTATCATTCTAGTGACTATGGTATATAATAAAATGGCTTATATTTATATTTATTTTTACACTACTTTGACAAAACTCTCACAACTCCCATCATTTAAAAACCTGCATGGAGGTAAAGAATGCTAATATGGCTTCAACTTGCTGAAGCCAGACTTAGAACCAAATGGCCTGACCTTTCTGAACCCACAACCAAAGCTGGCCAAAAACATAACATTTTCCTGGGAGAATTCCCACCAAAACAAAGTAAGGAGTAAGAAGACAAATCATAGTTCTTCTCCACAACTTTCAATTACTGAAGGAAATACTCCCAACTCATTCCCTCTCTATAGTCAGGACACAAAGAAATGCCCGGCACAGGCAGGGTGGGGAGGTCAAGGGAAGTCAGCAGGAGGTCAGAGGTTAATGATCCACTCGACAGAACGGCAAGTTCTGCAGCTCCTAGAACATTCTGCTCCGACAACCCAAGGAAATGCCCTCTGAGGGCCTCTGGGCTCCACCAGAAAGTCTCCCCTAGAACCACCAGGAAACCATGCTCTCTTCCCCACCAAGGCAGGCCCCCTCTTCTCCACAGAAATAGGGAAGGCAGTACAGAGCAGCCACCTTCTTTCCCCAGCAAATCCCACAGCCCCAACTTTTAATGGAGGTGGCTAGAGAGAAGTAGAGAGCCAAGTGAATGGAGCTCAGGGCAATATGCAATTACTGAAACTGGAATTGAGCCTGGACCCTGGAAAGAACTCGCCGTGAGCGCCTTGGCAATCACACTGTGGTCAGGGCCCCAATTTTAGACTTCTCCCGAGGGATGTCACTTCCTGAGACAGAGGCACGCCTCTCTTTCTATCACAGCAAAATCGCTTGACTTGGGGGAGGCAAGTCATCTATCTGCTGGTCTCTGGGATTCCGTCACAAGGGCCCAGCTTAAAACAACACACAACTATTCGCAAATAGGTTTCTGTCATCACTTACCTTCTTCCCAATGAGCTTCTTCCGCAGAAATTCCCGGGCTTCAAACATGTATGGAATGTCATAGAGGGGACGGAGTTTCTTGTTCTTATCCTTAAAGCAAAATAAAATATCACATCAGGAATGGGAAATCAAAGCAAAAACTGACACAGGAACACAGCCAAGAGCACAAGATACAGACAATGCACCTGAAGGAGGCTCTATCTTCCAGTATCACAAATATTGAATAACTGCTGGATACACAGTGAGTGATTAAGAATTTGGTTGCTTTACAGGGAACAAAATTATCTTTCACAAATGACAGGCTCAAAAATAAGCAATGAATTGTTTACACAACAGGAAACAACCTAAATGTTCATCAACAGGGAAATAGCTATATAAACTGCAACATAAAAGCAGTTCACTGAGTTATCAGGGCCCTTCTAATATTTTTAGATATACTATAAATCTCATTCTATTACTCCATAAGCCTTTATTAAGCACATACCAACTATTAGCCCCAGACAAAGCACAATGTAAATGTATGTTATAATCCTGGACTTAAAATCCTTGTAACCTAACAATAATAATAGAAGAAATCCTGTAACTGTGAAGTAACATGAAGCAGTTTTGAATAAGTGCTGAATTATGTGATACAGATGAGGGAGTAAGTGCTATTAGAATTCAGGGAAGTGGAAAGAAAGAAGTAATCGGGAGATGTTTCATTGACAAGGTGGGACTTAACATGAGTTTGCAGGATAGGAATGAACTAGGAAGAAAACTAGAGATGGGGAAAAAAGCAAGACAAGCACAAGTAGAGAGGCAGGAACAAACAGTATCTCAACACATAAATAACGCAATCAATCCCTCCCTTTGTTATTTCTTAGAGCTCAGACTGCCCCCAAAAGAGGTGCTTTGAGTAAAACAACTGAGATGAACAGAGAGGGTCTAGATAAAGGCAACAGAACTGGGAAGTGACAGGACCTTGAGAGACATGAGAACTAGTTTAAGAAATGAATTAACAGCAACTGACAGGGGAATGGGCAGAGGGGATAAAGGAGAAGGAACCTAAGAAGTTTGGGGGTGGGGTAGAACAGGGTAGGCAGGACTGCTACTAAGTAGCTTCAGTCGTGTCCGACTCTGTGCAACACCACAGACGGCAGCCCACCAGGCTCCCCCATCCCTGGGATTCTCCAGGCAACAACACTGGAGTGGGTTGCCATTTCCTTCTCCAATGAATGGAAGTGAAAAGTGAAAGTGAAGTCGCTGAGTCGTCTCCGACTCTTAGCGACCCCATGGACTGCAGCCTACCAGGCTCCTCCCTCCATGGGATTTTCCAGGCAAGAGTATTGGAGTGGGGTGCCATTGCCTTCTCCAGTATGCAGGACTAGACCATGTGAATAAGAAACTGGGAGACGCTGACTAGATTGGTTGGTATGACTAATGCTTCTCTCCTGCTAGCCCCTTGAGTTCCATGAGAACAGAAACCCTGTTCCTATCTGTTGTCCTCTGTGACCCCAGACCCAAATATATAGTACCTCCCTTATAGTATATATTCAAATACTTGGAGGTAGTAACAAAAGAAATACGCAGAATGATATACGAGAACAAGTATGCTAGAGGAATAGGACTGTACGAACAGATATTTGGAGGGAAAAAAAATCAGAAAAAAAGAGAAAATTAAGCAATTAACTTCCAACCCAGATGCCATGTCATTGCTTCCCATTCTGTATGATCAGTCCACTTGGGCTCAAGTTTGCTTTGCCATCTCTTACACAACTGACACAACAAGATCTCTAGGTAACTCATGCTGTACTTATAGTATTCAAATTACGTTCTCTTAAGCAGCCAACTACACTCAAATTAAGAACACTTATCATTTTCATCCTAATGACAATTCTGAAGTCAAAGGCATCAAGATAGAGGTCTCCCCCTAGACCCAAAGCAAGACTTGGCCTCCAGAACACATCACTTAAACATTCAGTTCACTGATATCACCGAGAATATGCACAATTCTTTGAGTTTGAGCTTCAAATATACCAACTGTCTTCTCATTTCTCTGGGTTAAAAAATAAATAAAGGCAGCAGGATCACTGCAGTGCTCCTCAAAGAAGTGAAGACACCTTCAGAATTGAAGGTGAGTCTTTACCCCTTTTGCAAGTTGAGGTGTGAGAATCTACACAGGAACAACGGGGATTTCTAAACTCTGATCAAAGTCATATGGTGGCATGTCTCCTGCCTAATAAGTATAGCCCTAAACATGAACTTCTTTAAAGAAATAACCTAACACTGAGTTTTCCTTATAGTGGGTCACTATTGAGAAGCCCTAAAGTAAGAGTTTATGACAGCACTATTGATAGTGTAAGAAAGATTGCTAGACAGAAGATACTAGGTGTCACTAACGAACAGAATTTTAAATAAAGACAAAAATCAATGATTATCAGAATCGGCCATCAGGAGCAAACCGGTCCCAATGGATTCATATTATTCCCCTAGCAATACAGGGAGGGCAATCTACTCGGAGAGGTGGTATGTGGTTACTAAGTGAACATTTGCTTTTTTTAATGACTTAAAACCACCAAAATTTACCTTCTACAGCCTTAGGATATACCATAGAACCCGGTATCAGAAGCTTACCCTACTTATTCTAAAACGCCACCGAGGTTAAAGGCAAGGTCACTTGACTGGAACTCTAAAACGAGGAGTGGTAAGAAACAGCTTCAACAAGCGTTTTAAATAAGGGCCATGGGATGAGACACACCTAAATGTGTGAACACAGCAGCCTCAACATGAAAGGTGCTCGACAGAACTGGGCTGAGCCAAGACACTCTCAAAAGAAGAAAACAGTACATCAAACATCCCAATAAAAAACAGGGCAACTTGAGTCTGATTATATGTCTCTCATGAACCTAGGAAAGAACTAATAGCACAAGCAGAAAACAAGGTATCACAAGTGAAAACAGAATGATCTTGTTACTCTAACCCTTCAGATCTAGTAGCTATTGACATCTGTAAACATCTTACAAGAGAGATATTAGAAGTCCCTAAGAAACTACAAAATAAAAGCAATTCCTCCAAATTACCAGGTACATAAAAGCCTTTGAAATCTCTAAGAGGCAATTGAGGTATGGAATGTATTCTGAGAAAACAAGACTTTAGCTGAATCTTGCCTGTTAAAATGGACTGTCTAGTTTAGATTCTAATCTACATGGAAATGCTTTTTCTAAAAAATAAATAAATAAGTAAAAATAGAAAAGAATGCTTGATTTTTCTGGTGGGCGGATAATACACAAACCAATATGTGCTGTAATCACTGTTCATCCTGGGAAGTGACTCTGT
Source organism: Cervus canadensis (assembly GCF_019320065.1). Classification (NCBI taxonomy): domain Eukaryota; kingdom Metazoa; phylum Chordata; class Mammalia; order Artiodactyla; family Cervidae; genus Cervus; species Cervus canadensis. The sequence continues at coordinate 87,172,885 of NC_057388.1, read as the reverse complement.
ATGTAAGCCTGGCAATGACTCGCATTATAGATAACTTCAATCATTTTACCTCTTCGTGGCTGGGGAAAGAAGCCCAATATCAGCATCTCAGCATCCAAAGACATGCCTGGCATCCTCCCCCACACTCAGGATCTTACCTTCCTAAAATGAGGTCTCTGGTCAACACTCATCTGGAGGAAACAGAAGGGATCCCTAACACAACTAAGTGACTAACACACACTAATCAAGATCTTTATTCTCAGCCCCATCTCAGGCCTAAATTTTATCCAGCCCATCTTGCAGCCAAAAAGCTGTAGCCAAAAATTTTACAGAACCCAAGGATCCTGGAGGAGTTCTTAAAACAAGGCTGAATAAACACAAACCATGAAAAGATTGATAAATGTGACTCCAGTAAAATTTTAGAGTTCTTTACTGAAAAGGCATCATGAACAAACCGACGGGCCAAAGCACAGATTCAGTAGCTGAAAAGTGAAACGGATAGAGAAAAAGGTAGACCCAGGTGAGAGAGAACTGGAATACTGAGCCACAGGCATTAACTTCTCAGTGAGGCCTACCCTTATCACATTACATTTTAACAGACTCAAAAGAGGTATGCAGTCATCTGAAGGAAGGCAGAGAGGACAGCCAATGCAAAGGCCTCGAGTTAGAAGATGTCTGGTGGGTTGAAGGAACAGCAGAGGCATCACTGTGGCTACAGCACAGAGCAAGAGGGAAGAACAACAGACAAAGACGCGTCTGATTTAACATCTAAAGGAATTACTTTGGCCACTGTGCTCAGGACAGACACTAAAGCAAAGAAAGGAGAAAACAAAGGAAGACTGATTAGGAGATAATGGCATTAACCTCGGATGGGAAATGATGGCAGGTTACATCAAGAAGGAGCAGTGAGAGAGTAAGAAGTGGTTAGAATCTGGGGATATTCTGAAAGCAGGTAGATGGAATGTGAGAAGAGAAAAAAGGGAGAAGTCAAACATGAGCAAAGGTAAAGGAATACCTGGTGGGGTGGCGGGGTCATCACCTGAGATGAGGAAGACCACAGGCAGAGGGAGTGGGGGAAGAACAGGAGTTTGACTATGGGCACGCTGAACTCTCAAGCTGAGGTGTTGCGTGGGCAGTGTGGGTTTGGAGAAAAGCTCTGAGCTGGTAAGTTACATTTGGGATTGGTTAGCATATAGGTGGTACTTAAAGCGAAGAGACTGAGAAGCACAGAGGACTGGGGCATTTTAACATTAAATTGTAAGGAATAAGTGAAGGAATGAACAACAGGAGACTGAGAAGAAGCAATCAGTGATCTCAGCAGGACAAAGGACCAATGTTACGTCCAAGTCAAGGAAAAAAAGTGAACTGAGGAGGAAAAGACCAGCTGCGTCAATGCACAAGGCAAGTGACTAAGATCCACTTGGATTAAGCTAAGTGTGGGTCATCCGTAACTTGGCAAGATTAATTATGGTGAAGCAGTAGGAAAGCCTGACGGGAACTGGGAATGGGAAGAGCTGTGATACTTCACAAAGTTCGGCTACAAAACACAAAGACATTATGTGGCAGCTGGCAGAGGAAGCAGGGTGAAAAGAAGGGGTTTCGGTTTCTGGTATTAGAGGGAAGAAATGATAGGCACAGTTCCTATGGAAAGCAAGTATGTGATAATGCAGAATGAAGAGGATAAAATTGTTAAGGCAATGTCTTTACATAGGGAAGGAGGGGGTGGCTTTTTCACAGGAGCTCCAATAATTCACCCTAAAGTGATACTAAAGCAGATACTGTTAGGTGGGCATGCGTGGTAGTGAGAGTTGTTGGAATCATTAAGAGAAACAATCCAACAGAAAAAGTGGCCAAAAGGTATCAGCAGGCATTTCACGAAAGAACGGCAGCAAGACATTCAGTGTATGAAGAAAGGTATCACTTCATTAATAATCGGGGCATCGTAAGCTGAGATACTATAGGACATTGATTATACTGTCAAACTCTAAAAATGAGGATGTAGGGGAATGGGTATGCTGTAACCACCGATGGGAATATAATATGGTTCGGCCACTACGGCACGTTCACATGGTGCTACACTCTTATGAGGCTGAAGTTAGAGATATACATCCTAATACTTAGCAAATTCTCCTTGCTGTGCTGTACTTAGTTGCTCAGTCATGTCCGACTCTTTGCAACCCCATGGACTGTAGCCCACCAGGCTCCTCCATCCATGGGAACTCTCCACTCAAGTACACTGGAGTGGGTTGCCATGCCCTCCTCCAGGGGAGCTTCCCAACCCAGGGACCGAACTCAGGTCTGCACCGCAGGCAGATTCTTCGCTGTCTGAGCCACCAGGGAAGCCCAGAATTACTGGAGTGAGTAGCCCATCCCTTTCCCAGGGGATCTTCCTGACCCAGGAATCACACCGGGATCTCCTGCATTGCAGGAGGGTTCTTTCCCAGCTGAGCTACCAAGGAAGCCCCAGAAAATTCTTCTCACAGGTAGGTATGTACCAAAGAGAAGCCTGGCTCATGCAAGACAAGGAAGACAGAGCTCATGTTTATGGTACAATCACAGAACAGAACACAGAGCGGTTAGTCTAAATGAGAGCAACACAATAAACAAATCTGAAAAACACTGAGCAGGAAAGTAAGGTGCAGAATGATAATGATTTAAATACAGACTAAAAAACAACATTATTCCTAGAGCTATGTAAACAGCCAAAATACAAAAATACCTTGAAACAAAGGTCAGTGGTTAGTTACTGATGCAGGATAGGCAGAGGAAGAAACAGAAGAGGAAAGAACAGGGTCGAGGATGAGTGCCCAGGCACTTTACCTGCACGGCTGTGTCTTTAAAAAGAGGAGGATCTGAGCAACACGGTACAACATCAAGGCAGAAGAAGGAAAGTTTGCTGTATTATTCTATAATGTCAGGGCCTTTTTAGACTAAAAAAATGTTTAGGGATAGGAAAACTCCACACCTGGTTTGGTCAGCTTTTCCCTTGGCTCTCAATGTCTCATACTTTTATTTCACTCAGAGGCAGAATAATTGCCCATCCCTTTCCTCATAAGAAATGCATTAAATTCCCTTCCCCCCACCCCTAAATAATATTCTTTCACAGATGTATTTTTCCAAGAGGCAGAAGGGAATAATTTAACTACCAACGGGCTCTCAAATAACCAGGGTCAAAAACAAGTTTGTTTGTTTGTTTTATAGACTTGAAATACACTACAAGTAGCCAAGCAGAATTATACTCTATGAAGATCTTAAAACAGACTGTTGAATTAAAATAAGAACAGACACGATTCGATTTAAATGGATAAAATTTCAAAAGGTAAATGGACCAGTCCCAATTGCCGTGCCACACAAGCTCTGTTAATAAACAAAAGGCTGTGATTTCCATTTGAATTATAGACTTAAAATAGGAACATTACCACATGCCCTGGGCATATTTACAATCAAGGACCTTTCAATTCCCTTGGCAGCCAGGAGACAGAATCCACAGGGATATCCACTATTTATTATCCTTAACACATACAATAGCACATTTTTATAAAAGACAGATCTAACTAGATGGAAATCTACAGCCAGCAGCTATAGGGGAAGGGTCAAAATCATAACCACCTTGACCAAACGGAAGATATCTACACTATCTACAGGAGCACACACAGAAGATTCATGTACCCAATACTCCCCAGGAGTTGCTTCAAAGAAAAAGATGCTTTCTTGCTCAATTAACTCTATTTCTTCCTCCTAAAAAATCCCTCTTAAAGGTAAATGTGTGCTGCATGCTAAGTTGCTTCAGTTGTGTCCGACTCTTTGCAACCCCACGGACTGTAGCCCTCCAGGCTCCTCTGTCCATGTAATTCTCCAGGCAAGAAAACTGGAGTGGGTTGCCATGCCCTCCTCCAAGGGATCTTCCCAATCCAGGGACTGAATGCAGGTCTTCTGCACTGCAGGCAGGCTTTTAACTGTCTGAGTAAAAAACACCAGGGAAGCCCCTAAACATAAATAGGGTCTATTAAAAAGATGAGGTCTGGGTAAGTCCTGAGTTCGCAACAATGCAATACATTTCAGACCTATCTCCAAGGAGGCAAAGAAGAACGTTAAATAAAAACTGAAGGGGATAAAAAAAAAAAACTGAGATGTGATTATAAAAATTTACAGGTGGGAGAATGGAAGACGGCTGGACTTTGAACCGTGAGATTATGTAAGACACTGGGCCCCTGAAGCATCTTGTTGCTTTTATAGAACCCTGAGTTGACTACACTTCTCTCATACTCTTCGACCCACTGTTTCTATACAGTTGCCTACACTTCATCAGACCTAGGACAAAAAACACTGGGTCTGCTTCTGAGTCTTCAATTCGTTATGAAATGGTTTATGAACTTAAATTACAGCAGGAAAGTGAGGCTCAAGGTTAAGTAACATGCCTCAAGTCAGGTTAACCAGCAGAATTAGGATTCTGACCACAGCTATCCCAGTGGCTGCAGCTGGAGGGCCAGACACTACTCTCTCTTGGATTCTTACTATCAAAGGACAATCAGGTGACTGTCAGGTTTAGTGTGGGGGTTTGGGAACATGCAGGCTGCCAGGCCCACATCAGATACTCTGATCAGGTCTGGGGTTCTGGCCCCGACTCTGTTTATAGTAAATAGTGAGAAGGACCACGGGGCACTTTTTGAGAAATGCTGCCGAGCACCATTTGAGCACTCTGGCCCAACTTAAACCAATGGAAACAGAAACAGAGGGAATCCAAAGGTTTAGACAGTCACAAAGCAACACTGAGGAGCTTGTTTAAAGTCCAAACGGCTAAGTAAGCAGGTAAATTAGTAAATAACTGGGGAACTCACGTTTCTTCCTCCACATGTAGCTGAAGATAATTTGAAATACTCCTTAAAAGTCTTTACAAACAAGACAATTGGCAACATAGTCTAGCTGCCAGTCCAGTAACGGTAGGAAAACAAGACTACTAAATATTCCTCAACCTGCCCATGCCAGGGAACAGCAGGACTGGCAGCCCTCTCTCCGCCCTGCGTACAGACAGCCAGCGGTCTACACCTACACTAGCCACAGTGACAGCAGACCAAGTGGCAAGTCTGAGGAACAGCCCCAGTTACCACGGTCTCTGGGCAACATCCAAAGAGGGAAAAAGAAGCAAAGCAGGTTTCGGCAGCCTCACGTTCCAGGAAGGGCCTCGCCGATCATCTACAGAGCACACTGTGCATCATGTCCCAGTGAAGGCGCCGTTCCCCAAATGAAGAGTCCCTTTGCAAGACCATTATGCAAAGAGCAAAACATCTGTCTCTGGAGATGGCTCTCCTACACAATTACACACCAATTAAGAACATTTTCAGAAGTTCTTGCTATTTATTCTGTGGCTGCAGTAAGCACAGGGGAGGGAGGTGGGACAGAAGAGGCCAAATATCAGGTTGTTTTTTTTTTTTTCCACTATCAAGACCCTGTCAAGATTTTAAATACTGTTAAGGCTATAAGGGCTCCAAAACCATTATCCAAGTAGCAAACCATATGGAGTGACTTCACTCGGCTATTGGTGGCTCCAATGGTAAAGAATCTCTCTGGAATGTGTGAGTTCGAAGTTCAATCCCTGGGTCAGGAAGATCCCCTGGATGAGGGCAGGGCAACCCACTCCAGTATTCTTGCCTGGAGAATTCCATGAAACAGAGGAGCTTGGTGGGCTACAGTCCATAGGATCTCAAAGAGCAGGACACGACTGAGCAACTGACATTTTCACTCAGCTACAAATTCTGCTGGCCAGGAGAAAAAGAGAAAACAACAACACTGCCCCGCACAGACCGCAAGGCCCCAAGTCAAAGGCTCCCAAGTAGGAAGCTATGCAACCAGCTGCAAGGAGGCTCCAGACCCAGGAAGGAAAAAAAAGGTGAGAAAGCCCCGCCCATCTTCCTTTCCCAGCACAGGGGACAAAAACTTCCCCCACCCAGCCAGCACTCTGAAAATAAAGATGTGCTCCAAGGGCGAGTTGGAGGAATGGTGAGGATGCAGACTGGGATAATGAGACAGAAAGGGCATCAGATCCTTGAAGAAAACAAAGCTCAAGTTCAGCACTCCTGAAATCAGACAGAAAGTGCTGTCCTGGACTTGAAATCAAACATTCCTCCAGCATTTGATGGCAACAAATGATCAAGAGTTAAATGGGCAGCTCGCTGTCACCCAGAGAATGAACAGAAGCCTAGGCTCTCAACAATGACTCTGCACCAGCAGCTCCCAGCTTGCCTCAGTTTCCTCCCAAGAGTCAGCCAGTTAAGAATAACCTGGCGTCACACAGAACACATAAAACCCAGGGGGAAATGACTTCAAAGTCCAGTCAGAATAACGAAGGCACTAAACCTATGTACTAATACATCATCAAGCAACTCTTTAAGTTCACATTCAAGGAATATTTCAGGTAATAAGAACCCTGTGGGGAAAAAACAGATCTACACGTGTAACTAAGAAGCTACTTAGCTAAAATTTTACAACATCTAACATAGATGTTAACAAATGCTAAAATATCAAGCAACAGAAGAGATAAGCAGAAGTTACAGCACTAATCACTTTGTTCCTTGTATTACTGTAATTTAATTAATTCCTGTAGTCCTTATCTTTCCTACCAGACCACAGGAAGGAAGATTTATGTGAGAGGAGAACTGATCTTAATAATACCTACGAAGTGCCTAGTATAGTGCCCTTTTCCTAGAACATGCCAACACAGAGAGAGAATAAGATGGGGGATGCAAAAAAGGCCTTGCTAAAATATTTATTTTTTAAAAAACTCAAACTGCACTTCTGATTAGGGGAAGAAGTGGAAGTGGTCAGTACATAAAGAGAACGTTAAAAAAAAAAAAAAAAAGGAGGCAGTATCACTGTGGATTCACATCACTGTTAGTAATGAATGTCTCTCATATAGCACCAGTTGAATGTGAACTATTTCTAATGCCTCTCCCTTCCAGCAACTATTACCAGAAATGATTCAGTATTACATAAAGATAAGTATATTCCTGAATAATAATTAAAAAGACTCTATACTAGGTATCTCACTGTACAGCGGTAAAACGAGGCTCTTAGCAAGCAGTCATGCAAAAGCAGTACTCCTGATAGTTTCTATGTGTTATGTTGGCGGCGGGGGGAAGCTATTTTACAAAATCTGAATACTTAGTGTTTTCTTTTTACCTGGTTAAGACTTCAAGGCAATCCTCTGCTCTCTACAAATCTGACATAATTCAATTACTTGGGATCTGCGAAATAACACACTTGCAAAACTACCATTAGCTAATGGTTATCCTTACAGAACATATATAATAATTCAAGTAAAGCTGAACTGATACTATAAAAACAAAAACAAAAAGACTGTGAGAATTCAACACTACATATAATGATAGGATGCTACAATATGAAAAAAGGGAAAGGGTTAGTCACTCAGCCGTGTCCAAATCTTTGCAACCCCACGGACTGTAGCCCACCAGGCTCCTCTGCCCATGGAATTCTTCAGGCAAGAATACTGGAGTGGGCTGCCATGCCCTCATCCAGGGGATCTTTCCAACCCAGGGATGGAACCGAAGTCTTCCACACTGCAGGCAGATTCTCTTACTGCCAGAGCCATCAGGGAAGCCCTACTATAAAAAGGGATAATTCCCTTAATGTGGGCTCAAAAGTACCAGCAGCCTACCTTCCTAACTAATTCACCAATCTGAGTTTATACCAAGCCTAAATTGCCTGGGTAGTATTTTTTGTGGTTAAGATGGAAGAAAAAGAAAAGGATAAAGATTGTAGAGTTGTTCCTTTGTCCTCAAAAGGCTAGTCTCTGACAGTACTAAGGTGTGAGGTTCTGCTGAATGATGCACTCTTCACGTGTTGCTCAAATGAGCAAAGGAAGCCGAGAATGAAAATAATTAGTGTCTCTCTAGTAAGGCCTTCTTTCTACAGAGCTAATAGTTCTGAAGATGGATTGCAAACATAAATCAATGTTAACATAGGAGAAGATACACACACACACACACACACAAAATGGTCTACGAATAAGAAACCAGAGTTTAAAAGCAGAAGGGAAAATGGGGTCTTCAAGACCAGAGCAGGCCTGGGGTCTAAGAGATCTTGGAAAGTCATGGGAACCAATATATCTCAACTCGCTCAGCCCCTGTGGAACATCTTTCCTTTTCACTGGAAGCTCATAATTAACCAGTTGGCCCCGAATCTTGTTTTCTAGTAATGGAGGAGAAGTCTCCCTATTTCTCACCCTTCATCCCCGGGCTAAAAATGGAGAGCCCGTGCCCTCTGAAGAGACAACCCCGTTACTTAAAGTACAGGCTGCAGGCCAGATGAAACACATCCAGCACGCGGCAATATGCCACCGGCCCTCCCACAGTTCTAGAAGAGAGGGAAGGTCCCGGAGGAAAAGAAAATAAATCTCTTGCAATAGGAAGGCAATCTTTTCTGCAACAGACAGCGGGCTCGGGTGAGCCCATTCAGAAAAGAACACTGTTTTGTTAGAGAAATATTTCTTTGTGAATGCCTTCCCTTCTTCACCATGTTAAAAAATAATAATAATTATTAAAGTTTCTTCCTGGAACAACACAGGAGGGGACAATGATGCTGGGTATGACACCATTATTTAGCTGGTGCCAGTGGAATCTCCAATTCAGTCAGATTTCCAGTCAAATTTGTGCAATACATTGTAGTGCAGTTCAAAAAACAGGACTGAATTATGTAAGTGCATGGCTTAAGGCCTCCCTTTAGACAGGGCTCCTGCCTTGCCTGCTGCATCAGTCCCAGATCTGAATCAGGCTGCAGGTCCAGTGCCACATATTTTATCTACAAATTCAAAGTACTCTCAGCCTGTGTTTAAATACTCAGCAAAATGGGGCCTGTGGATTTTTTTTAGGACAGGTATCATTCTAACGCTAAACAAAGATGACTCTCTCGTACTGTGTAACCTCTCATCAATAAGAAAAATATAACATCTGTCACCTACTACCACCATGAAGAAATATGGGCAAAAGAAGTTACCAGAATTGTGAACAGCACAGACACTCAGATGCAGCAAGGTGCAAAGGCAACTTCATCATGTACACATGCCATGGCTTGGCCGACTGCAGGAAGGGGGACCTTCACAAACCTGAAGCCAGACCCGGTAGAGGCTGCCCCTGGGCAAGAGACTAGTCCTCTGCCCAAATGAAAGGAATGGGCTCAGGAATATAATGGGGTTGTTGTGCGCCAGGTGTTGGCGCCTAGGGAACAAGTAGACAAGTGACCAGGTTGCCAGAACAGCCAGGTGAATGTGGGGGGCAGAAGGGTGTGAGCAGGAGCGTATCACCCTATGCCAAGGGCTGTCACCCACTGCTGTTTGTCTCCGTGTGGACGGACAGGGGACCTGAGACCAGGGCCTTGGTCTGTGAGAAGGCAGTTTTAGGTCCTGCTTTAAGTGCCTACATGCTAAGTCACTTCAGTCATATCCGACTCTTTGCAACCCCATGGACTGTGGTTCACCAGGCTCTTCTGTCCATGGGATTCTCCAGGCAAGAATACTGGAGTGGACTGCCATGCTCTCCTTCAGGGGATCTTCCTGACCTAGGGATCAAACCTGCATCTCTTATGTCTCCTGCATTGGCAGGTGGGTTCTTTACTACTAGCACCATCTGGGAAGCCTGCTTTATGTAATGTCACGTTAATTGTGCCTATTTAATGATTTTAGGTCAATCATGTCACCATCCAATTTTGATAACCACACACTTTTCTCTCCCACAGTTGGGCTTCTGACTTAACCCCCTTAAAAGGTTGTCTCTCCACCATAATTTTCTACATTTCATATTACTTTTAATCCCCTCAGCAACCAATAAAGCTGGAACTTTTTTCAGCTTTACTCAACTGAGAAGTTAAGGGTCCAGATAAAAAGCATGCCCCACATAACATATGTCAGAGCAATAGGGCCCAAAAGAGTTCAGACTAGCTTTTCTCACCTAACTCCCAACCACTGAGGTAGCAAGAAAGAATTGACCCACCTGGTTCTACATGCAACCCTCCTCAGACCTGAAAGGGTCCCTTTTCAGCACGGAATGCAGGCCCACCATCTCCCGGGAAGCTCAAGAAAAGGTGGACATAGTTTGTGCCAGTTGTGAAGCCACTGTCCAAACAGCTTGAAAAATAGGTTCCAAACCTAGCCTTTTAAAAATTCCACTCTGTGGGGTGGGAAAATTGCCAATCCTGTTTCTGCTTTGCCAGCTGGTTGGTTCCCTGTTAGGCTCTGCAAATAGGGTCAAACGGAGAATGGACAGGAGGAAGAAGGGACAAACTCTTTCCTATTTCAGTCAGCTTCTCCAGAGCAGTTCTTCTCTGCAATGGCAGCTTGTTCCAGCAGCACCAACTGATTCCAGCTTGCAGTTTTCTCGACACTCCCAGAAACATCCTCAACACACCCTCTCAGAGTCACCAGAACAATCAACTGGCAGCCCCTCCTGGAAGGCTTGGGTCCCAGGTCCACGGAGTTCCCCTTCCACCCTTCATCGGCTCAACAGAGATCTGAGTCCCGCTTCCAATGGGTCCATCCTCCAAATGCCTGAGTTCTCACATTTCGATCTCACACTTGTGTCCAGAGGTTGTATCTGTGTGGTGTGGTTAAAACCTCCATGTAACCCTTATGGTTCTCTTTTTGCCTTTTTAGTATTCCCATTCCTAGTTAATAATTCTTTATGTTAAGCTGTTTGTTAAAATAACTGCTGTGGTTTCTTTACTACCATAATGGCCAAAAGCACCCTCTCTATATAACTAAACAAAAACTGCAACCAGAGAGGAACAGTCCAACTCTTGATAATCAACTCTCTCCTGAGAGAATAATGCCTCTTACCTGTTCCAGATATCTACCTGGCCAATCCCCATAGAGCAGGACCACCTACAATATAAAATGTGCACGTGTGCACACACACAAGCCCACAAGAAAAATGGTTGGAGTGCACACAAAGAGCTTCCACAGCTAAAACGGCTGATGAAGAGAAATGCCTCGGTACTTAACAGCTGGCAGCACAAGCATCACATTAGCCTAGGGAAGACTTCCAAACCAGTAGGTGTCAAATCCATGGAGTCTACAAGATAGAGAATTTAAGCAGTAAGAGAACAATGTACTTTATTTTTTTTCCCCAACAGTTTGCTGGACCCTCATGAGTAGTGAATCATTTTATGATTTTAAAGACCAACCATAACGAGCATATATCTGGAAAAGATGGAAAAGTAAAAACTTTCACTGTGTCAGAGAGGCTACCATATTGCATGAAGAAACACATATACACAATGTGAGGGTTAGTGAGGGTGGCCAAATTCACAGAACACCCACAAAAGGTCATCTTTCCACTATAGTCAGACGGAAAAAAGAAATAAATAGCACCAGATTTGCTGTCATATAATTTATCATGCAATGTTATACGTGAATTCCAGAAACTTCTTTTAAAGTCAACTGTCAAAAAAAGTAGACCTATAATGGTTACCAGAGACTGAGGGGAAGGGGAAAAAGAACTGATTAATGGGTACAAGGGCTTCAGTTCTGCAAGATGAAGTTTTGGAGATCTGTCTCATAACAATGTGAATATCCTAAACACTTCTGAGCTGTACACTTAAATGGTTGAGAATGTAAATTTTATGCTATTTAACCATAAGGAAAAGAAAAGTGGAATTCAATCAAGGTAATATTCTGATTTAAGTGGCAAGAAGCCATAGCACGTTAAAAATTCAAAACCCAAGTAAACATGAGACTTTTCAGATATGAATTCTGATCTTTACTTAGCTACAAGAAGGTATTAATTATGGATACAATCAAACATGCTAGCCCACTTCTGATCCCAACAACTGTATTCCAAATTGTTTCCTTCCTGAACAAGCCCATGACTAAATCTTCTACTCCCCTTTTTATGTTATTTCCAGTGCCTGGATGTGACTGCTATCTCAGTGCTAAAGACTTTGCTTACTAAAATGCCGAACATTTTGTAAGGGCATCCTCAAATGCCACCCACCATCCCCAGGAAACCGTCTGAGCTCTCTCAAATATCCTGTTTTCTCTCATGGTTCATCTGGCCCAAGTCAGTATCTATGCTTCTTATAGCTCATAGGTGATTAGAAACTAAGCTTAAAAACAGCATCTGACTCATCATTTTAATTCCACTGTACTCATTTAATCCTCAATAGAATCCAACAGTCAGCAAATACAATTTTTTTTTTAACAGATGAAGGAAAAGAGGTACCGTGTGATTTAGACCAAAGTCCCCAAGAGTAGAAAATGGGTGGGGCAAAAATCGAACTCTAATTTGTTGCTGTTCAGCTGCTAAGACGTGTCTGACTCTGCAACCACATGGACTGCAGCATGCCAGGCTCCTCGGGTTTAAGTGGCTCTTAACTGACTCCAAAATCCATGGCCACTGAATTCTATTACACGGCATCTAAGGACTCTAGGATGCCTCTCCAGTTTAGAGCAAAAGGAAAGTCCTCTTCCAAGCAATAAGCTCTTGGCTATAGGAGCAGAGTTCACATGCAAAAAGAAAAGAGAAACCAGTTGGCCTGAGCACTCCTTACAAAGAGCCCCCTGCAGTGGAGACGTGCACAAGGCGACCTCCTCACCCAGCACCCCAGCTCTGCCTCACTGCTGGGTGGCCTCAACAAATGCTGCTGAATGTGAGAAAACTACTCAGGGTCACTGCTAATGAGAAGCCAGAACATCTTGCCACTTAGCTACAGAATGTTCACCTAATAAATCTTAGAGATTTGAACGCCACCCAAGACCAAGAGGTTACTGGAAAAGACAAACACACACAAAATTTGGAACCAGCAGCTTAAAAAAATCTACATCCCTATTGCCATACTTTCACAAAACAAGGTATAATGCATATGGTTGGTTATCAGTACAAATCAGAAATAAAAGGCTCTAAGTAAAAACAAAGCCAAAAAGTCACCTGGTATTTCCTTCTGAACAGTTTAATGGTAATATATGGTCACTTACTCTACTGAGGATGTTCTTCTTTATACCTTGATTCAGCTTTATTGATCTAATTTTAATCAAGGACAAGTGTACAGCCAAGGACAAAAGGTCAGCAACCCAAATGAAATGGGGAAACGAGAAAAACATGTTATCTTGGCAAACGGATCATTTTATTAAGAGGTCTAAAAGTCTTATCATGGTCACATGACACAGAGAATTAGGCACTGGGGAAAACCAATCTGTATGTTCTTGTTTAATTGCGATACACAGGTAGGATGGGGTGCAGCTTGGCACACTGGAGTCATAAATGTTTAGGTTATAATAAAATGTGGAAACAACGCATTATGCAAGAAAATCACTACTGTGTTGAGAACCACTTATTTTACCTGTAAAAAATTTGTTAGTTACCTCACACTAATTATGAACTAAGATTTAATCAGAGTTAGGCTCAAGTTAATGCATGTATAATTTATGAATTTTTAAAAAAGATTTGCCAATCGATCTGAGTATAACTAAGGGTTATGTTTAAGCATCTTAAGTGAATTAATATACTGACAATTGATAGCACTATAAATCTACCATTAATAGCAGGTCACCACAGACTGTTTCTTGGCAGCGAAGTACTGGCCTAGCACACAGACCCCAGTAGAGTGCTGGAAAAAGAGGGATGGACCGTGGTGGGCTGAGCTACAGAAGTCATTCTGTGCGAAAGTATGTTTTAAAAGCAGTATCAAGTGCCAATTGTAGGTAAAACTGTCCCTGTTCTCCATCAAGACAAATAAAAATCTCAAAAGGAGAAGGTTGATTTATAAACCACAAAATTACAGGATTCATAAAGAAAGACAAGGTGCAAAAGAAGAGCCAAGAAATGGAAAGGGCTCAGTTCTTCAAAAGGTTAGCAGCATTTCCCGAGGAGATGAGATCTGAGCCGAGTCTGAAGGATGACCAGCTGCTACAGAGAGGTGGGAAAGTGTGGCCTATTCAGGGAATTAAGAAGTAGCAGTGGCAACACAAAAGGAAAATGAAAAGGGAAGAGAGGCAGGAGAATTGGGGCACCAAAGAACCAAGGGAGAATGGAGTTTAAGAAGAGGAGACAGAGTCGGCACATTCAAAACAGTCACAGTAAGGACTAAAATGTGGCCACTCAGGGTGGCAATAAACTTCAGCAAGAGTCAGTTTCAGTAAGCTTTTGCAGGTTGAATAGTTGATAAAATGGAGATGGCTAGTGTCCACTCATCTTCAAGAAAGAGTGGAAGACTTTAAAAGAATCGAAGAGGCCTAGGGAAAACCCCAGATTTAGCCCCACAAAGTAAGTAAATAAGTGCAAATCATCCTTATTGGATGATTTAATAAATTAAAGGTAAGGGGAAGCACAGAGAGTTGACAATTAAGATATAAAGATCTGACTAGGAATGATTCATAAATATTCTACTTCCTATCCTTCTAATTACAAACTGTACATTCTGAGAACTATGTATTTTATTTCCAACAGGGACTTAAACTTATTCATCTCTGTAGCCCCTAGCTTCTAGGATTGGGTCTGACATATGGAACACATTCAATTAATGTTTGTTGAATAAAATTACTTAATCTCTCTGGGCTTCCATTTCCTCTTGTTAGAAAAGGGGGAAAAAAGTGGCCGGGTCTAAATGACATTCCTTCTATCTCTAAATGCCCATCAGCCTGTAAATGTTACATAAAATAGATCAATTCACTATGATTCCTCAAAAATTTGCCATGTTTTAACATTCACATTCAAGCGAGGGCATGATAACATCAAAGCTGCATCCATTCACCTAAAAATGAGAATATATGGTATTCTTAAGATCCTCCTTTGAGGTGGAAATATCTTCACCAAATCAGGTCACAGAAAGGAACAGAAGATTGATCTCTTCAGAGAACGTTCTGAGGAGTTTCTTTTGCCCTCCCCTCCCCCAGGATAACTGTCAGTCTCCTCAGACATGGGAAGTACTGGGAAACCTTAAAAAGATAAAAGAACCCTTTTAAAGTTCATTTTAAAAAATTCAAAAGTAATAAATCTCCAATTGTGTAAATGTCTTATTTCTTCGAGGCCTAAGCTGTTTAAGTTTTAATCCAAATTGGGAGCCAGGGCAGCAGGAAAGAACAGAGAGAAGGGAAATAAATGAAGCCCCAACTTTAAGAGTAGAGATGCCCCTGGTATCAGCAGACAGATAACAGAAATACTTGTGAGACATTAAAACATCAACACTGACCAACAGCGCTCAAATGAATAACCATTTTCCCATTATTATCGAGAAAGCCACACAACCTTAAAAATCAGAAGGCAATTATGTCTGCTATTACTCTAAAATGCCAGATAGAACCAGACTCTGGGGAGAAGAGGACTCAAACCTGTGCCCCACCCTCACCTGCCACCAAATATGTTGGGGGGGGGGGGGGGAGGCGTGCGGCTAACACAGCCACAAACAATGGCAGTTGTTTTAAGACAAATGGACTGATTCGCCATCACCACATCCTACAACCCTAAAAACTCCACTGGCCCCTCCAATCTCTCCAGTCTTTTCTATAACTTTATTCAACCTGCAAAATCAGAATTTAACTACAAAATAATTGGACCTCATTCCACATGAATTTTGAACAGATGGGACAAATAACAATTTAATCTAGCCTAATCCACAGGAAATATTTAGATTACAGGTTTTAGCAATAAAGCTATGGCATGAAACAATTTTCAAAGAATAGAGAATTAATTACCGAGTGGCAATGTGTTCACACTTGGTAAATTAACACTTTGTCCTATCCGAAAATATTTAGCTGACTATATTGTGGCTCAGCTGGTAAAGAATCTGCCTGCAATGCGGGAGACCTGGGTTCGATCCCTGGGTTGGAAAGATCCCTGGAGAAGGCAAAGGCTACCCACTCCAGTATTCTGGCCTGGAGAATTTCACAATTGTATAATCCACAGGGTCGCAGAGTCGGACATGACTGAGCAACTTTCACTTTCACTTTTCTGTTGATCGATCCAAACTGAAATCAAGTAGCATTGATTTACTGCAGGCAAACAAAAATCCCAACATAACAGAATATTAGTGATTATTTGTGATTTAAAAAGACTCCTCTATAACTTTAAAAATCATTTTATTTACAATTTTTTCCCCAGTGCTTCTACAACAAATTGGTTTACCAGTCAATTTTATTTGCTGCATTCTAGAAAAATTACAAAGAGCCATACCTTTTCCCTTTGTGTTTCCAGTGCCTTTAAACTATGTCCTTGTAAAGTTAACAGATTATCATTATTTAATTTAGCATCAGCAGGGCTAAACTGTTCATAAAAAGAATATAGGGATGAAGAAAATATTGAAGGATTTAATTTTGTATACCCTTTTCCCAACAGGTTTATACAGTATCCAATGGTAACAGATAGTACCCCCTGCCATTCTGTACCAAGATTGTAACCTAAAAACTGAGTGGTGGGACAGAGGACTAAGTAGGAAGGGTTCCAGCGAGCAGATGGACGCATGACAAGGTTGGGAAGCTTACTGTATGTCCCAGAGGCACCCTCGCAAAGATATGGTGGAGAAACTATAAGCAAATGCAAATTTTGGCCTATTATAAAGGGGAATCTTATTCAGACAACCCATATGGGTTATGTATATGATATCATATCCATTTAATCATTCCAAAACTCCTTGTAGTTTAACACATATGCTCATACTTTTCTAAGAAAAAATAAACAAGCAGCTAAGAAACCTACAGCAAAGGATGAAAGTAAAATCAAAAATAAATCAAAGAAAAAGCAGAAGGGAAAAGAGATCCATCCACAGTCCTTGAATTGACGGTGGGGACTGTTACCCCAAATCCAGATCTCCACGGTTTAACTCTTGTGCAAGTCCCAGTACTACAGAACCAGCAGGATATATGGTTAACAAAGGGTGGACAGAGAAGTTGTTCCAAATGAGATTTTAAGTGAGTCATGCTTGGTAACCCAGACGATTTCATTTACTTCTCTAACTGAACAATGTATTTTATCCAAGAAGCCATTAAGAAGACATTGCATATGCCTAAAATACAGTGATCAATTTAAATGAAATTCAAGACAAAATGATATGGGTATGAAACAGAACATACTTTATAGCTGTAGCTTGACCAAATTTAGCCTCAAAATTTTAAACTGAAATGTGGTGAAACCTTGGGTCTTGAGGTATAATCAAAGAAGGCAAACAGTAGAGAAGGAGGGGGAAGAAATGACTGATGTCAACAAATCACAAAAAACCGGTGTGCCCTAGGCTTCAAGAAGCGTCCTGAAAATGTCCCTACCATTTTTTAAAAGACATCTTTCCTAATACAAGTAGATGTGAAAACAGGAACCAAAATTGTTTTATTTTCTTCTGTACATGCTTGGAAAGCAGAAGACACAGGAAGGTCCTAAGATTAAATAAACATGCTGCACAGCTTGGGTTATTAAGGCAGCCAGATCTTCTGCAATCTCAGTACAACTTAAATTCAATGATCTGTGCCAAGAGTCAGATAATAGAAAAATTTAAGTATCCAATACATATTGTCCTTAAACACTATCCTGTCAGCCACCATTAAATACCATTTTGCTAGCCTGTACAATTGATATTTCATATCTGGGGAGTGTACAATGGATAACCCTGGGAAAGCACTCAAGACTTTGGACACACATTTACGGTTTTGCAAATAAACATTAAAAATCAATTCAACAGCAAGAATGCTAACTAAATTTCATGCCTATCGAATGTCTAGCAATTACAGTCATCCAGAAAGATACTGACTTGTTAAATTACTTTTAGGCCAAAAGGCTTAGATGGCTCAAATTCCCCAGTGACCACCATGGGTGATATTTCTTAAAGAATGTCATCTCACCACTAATAAACTTGGATAGAGAATGGTCTTTCCTTCCTCTCTGAAGAGCACTCATCAGAATACCCAAGATGAATCAATATCATTTCTATCTCTGTATAATCAGGAACCAGCTCACAAAATTCAAGTAGACATTAGACAATCTTGGGGAGGGCTTCATGTCTCAGTTTTTCTCAGTGCTGTTCATTCTCCAGTTAGTTTCCCTTTTAACTCTTTCTTCCCTTCCACCAAGTCAATTACAATGCCCTCCTTTAAGTCATCCCCTTTGCATGATTAGCAGGTTTCTTCACTTCTTTCCACTCTCACTGCTCTTCCAATATTCTATATTTCAGTAAGCAGAACCTTTGAAAATGTTTCCTGCTTCATTCCCATCCTCACTGTTTCCAGCCTTTTTGTCAATTTCACCTCATACACAAGTGACTCAAAAACATAAGTCAGAGAAACTAGGGCTTGGGGTGAACTTTGCCCAAGTTTTCAAAAAAAAAAGACAACAATATGTCAAGTCTGAATTTGACCAAATTTAATGTCAACTATTCCAGACTGAAGGACTGTTTATTATTATTAAAAATATGTGTTGCACACACACACAAATTAAGTTTTGGGAATTAGTTGTTCACTTTTCTAAGAAATAACATCAGAAGAGGTGAGGCATTTTCTCAAGTTTTGAAACTGGAAGGAAGAGTTAGTTTTCCAGAGGGAGAGACACAAGAGAAGCAGTAGGAAAGAATGGGGAGTTCAAACCGGAGGTAACGCTGGACAGGGAGCCGGGGGAAAGCTCAGCCAGGGCCTGGCGCTGTTTGCCAGGCAGAGATGTTAACCTCTGCAACAGAGAAATGAAGGGGAGAGACCAGAACATTACCATTTTACAAAACGAAGAACGTGACTGGAATTTTACAAAGACCAACTGAGCAGCAACGTGGAAAGACAGACAGAAGAGTGTTACCTGAAACTGGGGCCCAAAAGCTTGGCAATGGATGATAATGCAATGGATAAAACAAAAAATGAAAACTTCAACAGCAAGGGTTAGAGGAAACCTGAGGCAGTATTCTAGAGCTTAAATCAGTTACCATGTATAAAGTGCCTGGCTGACTATGTTATGACCCACACAGAGAAACTCAAAAGCCAGTATCTTTCTGTTCCCTTTATACCTAGAATGCTGTCTAGATGTGGTTCCATTAGCCATAAAGTAAGAAGGTAAGCCATTAGGTAAGAACCCGAAGGCTTTGCGTTAACGTGGTTCCTCTCCATACACACAAAAAGCAAAATAATTGGTGTATGCATGCACCTTCATGAACACTAATTATCCAAACCACAGCATGTCATATATAATCAGGGAAAATTTAAGAAGTCTTCAAGGCAGAGCATGAAAAGATGTGGGCACAGTAGGTGCTCAATAAATACATTATAACTGACGATAAATGACTCTCACGAAATCTCACATGAAGCAAACAGCAAAGAAAGGCTCAGGTGACGTCCAAGTTCGGTTACTAGAAGAGTCCCCAGAAACACACAAGTATGCTTGGCCTACCACCACCGCTCTTCAGGGTCAGTACCTTGATTATCAACCTAAGAGCACCCAATCTTCTCTACAGTCTCTCTAAACAACAGTGCTTACAGCTGCTGTTTCTCTGTGAACACAAATATCCATCAGGGCAAAGGAGAAACCCAACCTTCTGCTAATCCCTGTCTGATGACCAGTGTCTCATCAGTGAACGGGGAGAAGAAGCCAGTTCCTCTGGGCAAAAACTGTTCATATCTAATAAGGCTTCAAAAATCTAAAAAGGTTGAAGTAGATGGAATAATGATCTTGAAGAGTTTAGGTAGCAGCTGTCAGACTTCACTTCTGCAACAGCAAGCACATCTGGTTCAAGGTCTACTGGGAACAGTAACTCTATGCATCCACTGGAAAGTGCTTCATGCAGCCTCAGAAGGTGAGGAGGTAACCGCCCTTTAGAAGAATCAAGAGCCAGGAGTTCCCTGGCGGTTCAGTGGTTAGGACTCCACGCTTCCACTGCAGAGTTTGAGGGTTCGATCCCTGGTGGGGGAAACTAAGATCCCACATGCTGTGTGGTGTGGCCAAAAATGTATATAAATAAAATTTTTAGAAAATAAAAAATAAAGGAAACAGAGCCAGAAGTGATATCCCTCCTTAGTTTTCTATGAGCAGGAGCCTATCATAAGAACTCATACCTCTGCAATATCTGTTGAATTATACGTGAGAAAAATCACTGACCATGTACATTACTATACTGTCCCAATGGGTCTCTTTCCTATTTAGCAAAAGAGGAAACCCTAAAGTCCAAATCAGGAAGATAATTCCTCATCTGTGGGACAGTTCAATTCCTCCACATTTCCACAGCAAGTAAACAGACAGCAGTTGAAAAACTCAGTGAACACGTCGTGGGCACTCCTCAGGGCTGGGGCAGACACTGCTTCTCCAGCTACACAACCGGCAGAAGCTCTACTGTGCACAACCCACAATCACACAGACAGGGCTATATTCTTGCGTTTGTGCAGGAGCAGAGTTCCAGGTGGGGTTTTCGTTATGTTTTCTCACTTCCATACAGCCTTAAGGACCTAATAGGTTGACTGAATTACAACTCTCTTGCCAAATTAAAAATCAGTACTTTGTACAGTAGCCAATTAAGTTCTATTTTCAGCAAACTAACAACCCGTATCTGCCCCCAAAGGACTATAACCTATGACAGAATGAGGTTTAAATAGAAAAACAAGCCATCTTTCAACAGCTCAGAGTGCTTAACCTCAAAGGAACTGCACATCTCCTCTGAAGACCAGTATCTTATCAGAATCGCAGGCACAAGCTTGCAGGCCCATGGCAAGATGCAGGGCCCCAGTATTGGTTTTTAAACTCATACACATGTATCACTGAAACTACTACTCTGATGAAGATCTTTTTAAATTAACTTCCCTCCCACCCCGGGAAAACAATCAGACTCCAACAGTAATCATCCTCGACGACCATAAAGGAAGTCAGTGTGTTTAAATTAATCTTCCTGGCTTGGGAGAAGCGATCAAGAAACAGGAAATCAGACAGGTAAATAAGGTATTGACTGTTACTTAGGATCCTGCCAGGCAGGACATGGAACTGTTCTCTGCCTCCTTTGTTAAAGATGCACAGCCTTAAGCAGCATCACAGATTTTGCCGGTTGATCACAAAAATACCTGAAAGGAACTGGTGACAGTTTTGTGGGAACTTGTCTTAAGTGGAGATGGGGATGTGGACTTGGTTCTGCAAATAATTCTCTAATTTCAGTTATCTTGGGCTTCCTCTCTGTGAAATGTTTCTTGTGAATAAGCGAGGTAGTTATGTATTTTGTGAGATTACAAATGGAAACATACTTCAAACATTTTCATTATTATTGGAATGATGTTTCATTTTGATTGCTTTTAATTATTAGGAAGAGAAAAGAAAATTAAATATAAGCACATGGCTAATTTGCTCTAGGGCTAGCCAAAAGTCATTCCTGGGATAAAAAGTAGAATTTACAAGTCAAATTATGAAATAAGGTTCTGACCCTGATTTCTACTCCAAATGAAAACTTCCAAAGAAAAGGTTTCCTGCTTTTCTTAATTCCTAAAGAACCACAAACGCTGCTATCCCTTCCACCCCAGCAACTTGGTATAACTGGAATGAGTTACAATTAAAAACAGAACTAAATATCACAGGCAGTAAACCAGTTTCCATTTTTCTTAATGTATCGGGCTCAATTATGTTAATTAGCATAATGAAGGAAAAAAGAAAAGGCAGGATCATTGCCACATGGTATAAGCAAGCTTCATCAAGAACCACCCACTGCACTTGTCTTGGATATATATAGATATAAGGACAGGTGCATTGTTTCTATGGGGACTTAATCAGGCTTATTTTCATGCATTATAAGCCACAGAATCACAGGCCCTGTGGGCTGGATGGGAACTTAAAAATTATATATTTATACAAAGTTTATATATATAAAAGCTTATATTTAATTTTCTTTTCTCTTCTTAATAATTAAAAGCAATCAAAATGAAACATCATGTAGCCTTCTATGCAGTCAAATCCCCTCCACAACGTTCCTACCATCTGGTTATTCAGGTCATGTGTCAAGGCATTTGATGAAAAGAAACTATAATTTCATGGGACAGCCCACCCCTACTGAACATCTTTCTTAGAAAGCTCTTTTTTTGTATTAAACTTAATGATGTTTCCCTATAACTGGCCCTAGTTTTACTCCTTGATGCCCAACAGAATGAACCTAGTAAACTCCCTCACCGACTAGTCAATATTACAGTTTCTTTGCAGTGCAGCCTAACAAAGAGGTCATAAAACTTCATAAAACGAAATGTTGCCAGAAAAATAAAGAACTCAGTTTTCAGCCATAGGGCAGCTTAGGATACTAAATCCCCCTGCACTGTGAAACTCATTTTTCATCAACTACACCACCTGTCGCTCTGATCTTCTAAATGACCAAACTAGATAAAAATAGATCTAAAATTAAGGATTTCTTCTTTGCATTGTCTAATCTGCCAGTTAAGGCACTGAAAAGAATTCTAGCCAGAGGTAAGACTAATGGTGTCATTATAATCAGTGAGTTAAACCCTAAACAGAGAACACAAGGATAGGCTTTCATTATGTCAAGAAGAAAAATGACCAAAGGAAGCCATCTTTGAAGAGGCAGGTGATTCTAAATACAAATTAGAGGTGTCAAAAACTAACAAAATAAATACAACAGTGCTGAGATATTTCCATAGGGATTCAGATTCTTGCCTCAGACAAGTCAGGCTCAGTGAGTTACAAATAATAATTTTAACATCGGGAGATTGGACCCATGCATTTTAACAAGACTGACAATTTTAATACTCTAATATTGTAACTGGTAAAACGAATTCTGACTCCGCCACACATCCTACTGCTTCCTGCAAAGAATACGATCCTCCTCACTATAAGATGAAACAATCCTGTTTCACGTGTTGGCTGGAATTCACAAGTAGAAGCTACCACATTTTAATTTATTAAAAACGTTTTTTTTCCTTTCTAACTTTTGATCATGCCACAATGCAGCATGTGAGATCTTAGCTCCCCAACCAGGGATCAAGCCAGAACTCCCTGCATTGAAAGTGTGGAGTTATAGCCAATGGATTGCCAGTGAAGTCTTGAAGCTACCACATTTTAATCAGTGTGATCAGGAGAATTATTATAAAACATGAGAAACCACAACTCCCTCACCCCCTTTTACTGAAGATTTTCAAGCAATAAGCAGCAATTGCTGAACTTGTCACTGCTTTCAAACAGGAATAAACTTCATCCACTAAATAAAACAAGTGTTCATGCCCTGCAAGGAACCCTTCTGCATATACTAGGGACACAAACATGAAATCTACCCTCAAAGGAGCTAGAATTGTAGTTAGAGAGACGAGGCATGTGCCTACAGCACAAAACAGAAAATGGCACCATAAAATAAGTCATGGGTAAAGTGCTGTGGCAGCTGAGCAGGAGAGATTACTTCTGACACAATGGATCTGAGTTTTTCAAAAGTCCTGCCGTCTGCTAAGTGGATGTTCCACTGTTGTTCTAGCCAAATCATTGGTAGGACTATCCTATCTAGCACTTTAAGCCCCCTACCCAGTAAAAACATCCCCCAGTGATATGCACCCAATGTCTGGACATATTTCCAACTTCCCACTGTTAATACCCACTCTAAAAGCAAGTGTTATATAAAGAAAGTTTGGAAATTTAGGCCACATCATGAGATTTCAGAAGTTCAGCCCTTTTCTCCAGGAAATGGGAAGCTTTTTAAACAGTTGAGGATAAAGAGTGACAGAATCAGAGGTATGTTTCAGGAAGATTAACATAGCAGCCATATATAGAGCGGGATTAGAGGGGGGACAACTGGAGATAAGGAGGCCAGTGAAGAGGCTATTAGAGCAGTAGAGGCAAGATGTAATTAAGACCAGAACTATTCACAAGGTGTTCGGTTCAACAGCACACTGCTCAAACCCATTTTAAATGATTCCCATCACCATGGATTCCTGGCTTCCATGATGTTTTCTAGTGCAACATGTCACCACCATTCAAGTCAGAGAACAGACTTCCTCATGGGCTGCCACAATCTCCCTCATGGTGTGAAGCTGAGCCAAGGGTTTTTTGCACAGAATATTTTGCATGCAAGTATGTAGGCAGGTACCTGGCCTTATTACATGTGGGCTAATTAGGAGACACATTATATGTTAAGGCATTAACATAACAAATCAACTTAAAATGACACTTGAGACTAGGCCATTCAAAGTGAAAGCCAAGATTATAAGTCTAAGTCTTTCAACAGGAAAAAAAAAAAAAAACACAACCATCTGACCTAAGGAAAGTGGTCAGCCGCTCTCAGTGAGATGGATGTACAAAATGAAATGCCAGAAGCACCTTCTTATTTAGCAATCCAAAGTGAGCCAGAGCTACTAAGTAAGCTTGATAAGAACAATTAATAACTACATATATTTGAATATGCAATACATAAGGACGATGCGAGTTCCGTTTAATTTTCACAAAGACCAAAATTTCAACATCATCATTTTGCAGATAAAGAAGCCAGAGCTCAAAGGTGCTGAATACCTCACCTGAGGTTAGTCATTGCCAAGTCACAGACTTGAAACCCAGATCATTCTGACTGCAAATTGTCCTCTTTCTAGACCATTCATTTCAGAAGTTACTGTAACAATATAACAAGGACAAGGCAAGTGATTTGAAGACACACATAAAATGGATTGGCAAATGAGTGGACGAACATGACCGATTTGGGTCAAGAAACCCCAAATGGGGGCTTCCTTGGTAGCTCAGTCAGTAAAGAATCTGCTTGCAGTGCAAGAGACCCAGGTTTGATCTCTGGGTCAGGAAGATCCCCTGATGAAGGAAATGGCAAACCACCCCAGTATCCTTGCCTGGAAAACCCCATGGGCAGAGGAGCCTGGTGGAGTCGCAGAGAGTTGGGCACAACCGAGGGACTAACACACACAGCCCCGACATGGAGGGTAAGGGACAGGCTGTAACACCAAGGGCAAACTTCTGAGAAAAGTCAACAGAGCCACAGGGCTGAGCAAGAATGGCTTCGAACAAAGGAAGGTCCCTTTTCTCAGCAAGGTCTTTGGGGAACAGAGAATGGACAACAAAAACAGTGTCTTTATCCTCCCACAAAATGTTGGAAGACTCACTATGTTCTGCGATAGTCAAAACTGTCTTTGGTATAGTATGTGCGTGCAGTCAGTCAGTCATGCCGGACTGTTTGAGACCCCATGGACTCTTGCCCGTCAGGCTCCTCTGACCGTGGAATTCTCCAGGCAAGAATACTGGAGTGGGTTGACATTTCCTTCTCCAGTGGATATTCCCAACCCAGGGATCGAACCCACATCTCTTGCATCTCCTGCACTGGCAGGAGGATTCTGAACCACCTGGGAAGCTCCGACCTGAGGGGTAGTGTAGACTTAAGCTGGATTTGGTCTTGTGATCTGGGCAGGGAGAAGGGCAGACAGTGCCTCCAGCTCTTGAGGACTTTCGGATTTGGCTAGGAGGTTAGCAATAAGTGTCACAGGAATCCCTGCCCCCTCTGTCTTTCTGGACTCATCCTGTGGGCTGCCCCCTCCCCCTTTCTGCTTTGCCCCTGCTCCCTGCTGGGCAGGAGGGAGAGTCTGGGACCCCCACCAGGGGTCTTCCCAGTCCAGGGATTGAATCCACATCTGTGTCTCCTGCATTGCAGGTGGATTCTTTACCACTGAGCCATTGGGGGCTGGGGGAGGGCGGGAGGAGGGGACGGATCTCAATAGTCAACCAATTTTCTTCTGTAAGTTGACATACATTGGGCTTTTCTCTTTCAGCATCCTGAAATACACTCTACCCTGGAGTATACTGTGGTCATGTGTTTTTTGAAGTCAAGAATGTCCCAGTATCATCCAGTATGGTAGCTATGCTTTACTTACTGCCCATTCCTGTCACTGTCCCCAAGTATGGACACCCAAATTTGCTTTTACAAGTATCCTAGTCAGTAGGTAAAATGCAGACACCCAAGTCTGTGCTACAGGCTAAATGATATCGATCCAAAAGTTGCTTCCTTTACTAAATCCTCACTCCTGTCAAACAACTTTATCAATTCTTCTCTGGAGTTTTTCAGAATTTATTTTTGCTAAAGCCATGATGATATTTTGAATATAATGCTAAGATATCAGTCTAACAGCAATAAAGTTCAACCCCACTTCTGCCGTACAAAAGCATCACTTCCTCTTTATAGGGGAATGTATGCACTTGTTATAAGCAGGTGTTAAGAGATGAGAAAGTGCAGTGAGGGCCTTGATTTTACAACAAAGCTGCAAGGACTGTGACATCCCTCTCAACAAGTTGGGTCGCTGGAGATAGCATCGTAACAGTTACAAAATCCACTATTAGTGAACAAGGATAAAAAGGGGCCTAAAGGCTAAAAATCAGGAGGGGAGCATGCAAAATCCTCAGAAGACATGTACCCAAGTTCAACAGAGTAAAAATGTGCTTTGCCTGAACCCACAGATCCCAAAGGATAAAAGGCCAACACATTCTAAAAATTAATCTGTCCCTGAGCAGAAATTTCTATTCTGAGCTGGATTTAAATGGAGCCACGTTCGAATAAGCACTCGTCTGGAAAGTGACTGCCACCCCAACATCCTCCTCCCTGTGGCCTGGTCATAAATGCCTTGAACTCTTTTTAAAATTTATTTAATCATTGGCTGCGCTGGGTCTTTACTGCCTCGAGAGGGCTTTCTCTAGTTGATAAGGGGGCTACCCTCTAGTTATGGTGCATGGGCTTCTCACTGTAGTTGCTTCTCTTGGGAAACACAAGGCTCCAGGGAGGTTGAGCTTCTGTAGTTGCAGCGCATGGATTCAACAGTTGCCGCTCTCGGGCACTAGAGCAAGGGCTCAGCAGTTGTGTCGCAAGGGTATAGCTGCCTCAAGGCATGTGGGATCTTCCCAATCTTGGGATTGAACACATGTCCCCTGCACTGGCAGGCAGATTCTTAACCACAGGACCACAGGGGAAGCCCTTGAACTCTTGATTTTAAGGAATACCACTGTTCTAGCACAACATTTTAAATCAACTTTACCCCAATACAAATTTTAAATAAATTATAGAAAAAAACCTCAGATATGCAGATGATACCACTCTAATGGCAGAAAGTGAAGAAGAACTAAAGAGCCTCTTGATGAGGGTGAAAGAGGAGAGTGAAAAAGTTGGCTTAAAGTTCAACATTCCAAAAAACTAAGACCATGGCATTTGGTCCCATCACTTCATGGCAAATAGATAAGGAAAAAGTGGAAACAGTGGCAGATTTAATTTTCTTGGGCTCCAATATCATTGCAGATGGTGACTGCAGCCATGAAATTAAAAGACACTTGCTCCTTGGAAGAAAAGCTATGGCAAACCTATACAGCATATTAAAAAGAGACATCACTTTGCCAACAAAGGTCCGTAGAGGCAAAGCTATGGTTTTCCAGTAGTCATGTACGGTCGTAAGAGTTGGACCATAAAGAGGGCTGAGCGCTAAAGAATTGATGTTTTCAAATTGTGGTGCTAGAGAAGACATTTGAGAGTCCCTTGGACTGCAAAGATCAAAACAGTCAATCCTAAAGGAAATCAACCGTGAATATTCATTGGAAGGACTGATGCTGAAGCTCCAATACTTTGACCACCTTTTGTGAAGAGCCTACTCACTGGAAAAGACTCTGATGCTGGGAAAGACTGAAGGCAAGAGAAGGGCACAATAGAGGATGAGACGGCACCACCGACTCAATGGACATCAGCTTGAGCAAACTTCGGGATATAGTGAAGGAGAGAGAAGCCTGGCGTGCTGCAGTCCATGGGGTCTCAGAGTCAGACATGACTTGGCAACTCAACACGGAGAAGAAAAGAAAAAGAGGTAGAGTCCAAAAACAAAACAGAAACACTGACTGTTTCAGACCACCCACTGTGCTCAGATGTCTAAACAACACAGTGACAGTCTTTCCCCTAATTTCTTCACTATACCTACCGAACAAAACAGTGTTTTGTCGTTAAGAAGCTCTTGGAAGCTTGGTAGGCTTCCAGAATATCTGTATAACTGTCTCAGTGCAGTAGATTGTGAAAAGACAAGGTTTCAAGGGGTTGAAAAATATAGTTTGAGCTGGGCTAGAATGAGTGGGGACACCAATCACTCCTCTACCAAAAGTTGATTTCTAAAAAGCACTTTGGTTATTTCACCAAGAAATTACAATAAATGTCCCACTGTATCTCATAATTAAGCATTAAACAAATAAACATGACATAGCATGGAGAAAGATTTATGATTTAAGCCCACTTGAGGAAAGACAAAATGATCCAGAATTAAACAGTATTTTTACAAAATAAAATGTACTGAAAAAGTATCTAGACACAGAAAAACAATGAAACCCATCTGAAAGCCAGGTAAGAAGATACAGACATATAACCAACAAAATAATTCTACACTGAAAGTAATCAAAGGAGATTCATCTTTCTGTACAGCAGAAACTAACACCACAACGTAAAGCAACTACACTCCAACAAAATAAAAAAAAAATTTTTTTAATAAAAGTAGTTCAAAAAAAAGTAATCAAGGAGATGAATGATTTACATGAAGGGAAATCAAATGCAGATTATATGAAAACACACATTCTTACTAGTAATCTTACATGCAGATGAAAACAATTCTGAAATTGTTTATCTAAGGCAAAAAGAACAGAGACTAAACAAAAACTGGGTTATACGTAGGAAAGTTTAAATGTTTATGGGGTACATTCTGAAATATATACCCTTTAACCTTATATACCCTTTAACCTACTAATTAGGTTATACCTACATACTAGTATATCGCCTTGTGGATATATTTCTAAAATAAATAATCCTAAATGGGGAGAAAAGTACATATTTAATGCTATTACGAAAAAGAAATCTGGAACATGTGCATAGTTAGAAAATAGTATATTTGTTTAATGGAATATATGTGTGTTTAAAATTAAAAGTGCCATAATTCAATAAAAACGTGCAACTTCCAAAAATGAAACAAGGACCATACCTACCCTACTGCTTAAAACAAAAACAAAAAAACCCCAAACATTCTAAAACATGGGTTTTCAATAAGACAGGTAACAGACAAAGAACAGTGATCCCTGACAGACAGGACACAAATGAGTTCCTACAACTGCTTAATGCCTAGAGTTTCTAGTGAGGACGGTCTGGGGGAGATTATGGCAGCTACAGCTCTCGGCACAAAGGACTAGGGAAAAGACAGCAGCAGAGAAATGACCTCTGAAACCCACACAGGGTCAAGCACAGTATTAATCAGCCCGGGGAAAGAACTATGGGAAAGCATTCCATGCAACAGTGCCTACTATCACCATAAAGACCCAACCATTATACTCCAGGGTATTTATCCAGGAGACAAGGAAATATATGTCCATACAAAGACTCATATACAAATGTCCATCGTAGCTTTATATGTCAAGAGCCCAAAACTGGAAGCAACGGAAAACAGTCCTAACGACCACCACAGGTAAATGGATGCGAAACCATGGTATATCCACACAGTAGAATACTGTTCAGCAACAAAGGATGAACTGTTGACACAAACTACAATATAGATGAATCTCTAGATAATTTAACTGAGTGAAGGAGCCAGATTAAAAAGTAGATACTATATGATTCCATTTATATAAGCTCTAGAAAATGAAACTATTCTATAATGAGAGAAAGTAGATCAAAGGCTTGCAGGGTACATAGGAAGGGATAGGAAGAGGTACAAGGAAACTTGGGGGGCTAGAGGGCAGGTAATGAGTATGTTCACAATTTTGACTGCAGTGATGATTCCATGGGTATATATGCATTTCTCAAAGTTTTCCAAATTTCACACTTTGCCTCCATATCCATTATGTCCCAATAAAGCTGTTTGTAAAAACAGAAGGAAAAGAGCTGTTTCATGAACAGTTATGAGTATCAAAATATAAACTAACATGTATACACTGGCCACAACTACAAATTTACATCTACAGAGATAAAGTTTATATAGAGGTTTTAGTTACCTTTGTAAAAAATGTACACCCACTGAGTTTATCTAAAGAGCCATTCTTATTTTCTAGAAACAAGAGCTGGGAGATCTGCCCGTGACCATATGAAAAGGTCACACAACAGAAACAGACCACATAACTCTGTTCTACATTACATGCTACACAATTAGAATCCCAAGATGCTCGGGAAAGAGAAAGCTGCTTCAGAAGTATTGCAAACAGGGAAACCAGAGCAACTGCAGCAGGGCAACCACAGTGCTCCCAGGGTGAGGCAAGAAGGGAACCCTGTCACAGGACAGAGGACAATGTCTGGAGATTCGCCCAGGCTCAGCATTCAAAGCAACCTTTCAAAAATCCAGGTTAACATGCCTCGACAGACATGATGTTCACTTAAAAGCCAAGTGTGTAGTTTTTGTTCCAAAAAAAAAAGGCAAAGTCATTCTTCATCACAAGACATAAAATGTTTAAAGAAAGAGGCGGGAGACACAGGTATGCATTTTCTGGGGCTAACATAAAAATTACCCAACACTGATGGCGGCAACCAACATGAACTTATTGTCTCCTGGTTCCGAGCCCAAAGTCCAAAGCTCAGAGTGCTGCAGGGCCATGCTCCCTCTAAAGGCTCCAGGACAGCTTCTTTCCCTGCCTCTTCCCAGCTTCTGGTGGCGGCCAGCAGTCCCTGGCGATGCTTGGCTTGCAGCTGCATCACCCTTGCTCTGCCATAGGGCTTTCTTGCATCTGTGTGTGTCTGACCCTCTCATGGGTCTAGGGCCCAGCCTCACCAGATATGACCTCATCCTAACGGATCATTTGAAATTAGGCTCTTCACAGATCCAATGTCACAGTCGTTGGTTCTTAGTGTGCTAACTTTAACATATCTTTTGCGGGAGGGTCACAACTTAACACACAATAGGGGGGCAAATATCTAACATAGTAAAATTCTCTTCAAGTAGACAATAATGAAGGAGTCAGATTTCGGTTACTGTAGCAAGTAATATTTTCACTTCTATATACATATCTGTGGCCATTTCACACTGAATCAAAATACCTCAAAATGGCTAACAAAATATTAATATCAATTGATAATTTTTAAATTGATTTCATTTTTTTCAATGGAAAATATTTGCAACAAACATCCCTGATTCATAACCCCTCTTATTAGTAAGAATATTCATACACAAATATACTGCTTGAATTGGGGGGGGGGGGGCTGAGACTATTTTTATAAGTGGAAATGAAATAAATGAAACCGTTAATTTTTTTTCTTTGTAAAGTCAGACACCAATTTGCTTCTAAAGGGGTCTTGTCCTTTCAACCCATCATCATCATAAAGGCGTTTTATGATCTTTAATATAACATGTGTTGGTACACTTAATTCACACTTAGGCACAACACTATTGTTACAGTGTACACTTACATTCTAATAGAGCTAAGAGTAAAGGATTTTACTGTAGTTCAAACATTCTTTTCTGTGCGGTGTCTAATGTGTACAAATCAAATAAGCTTAGCATAATTCAGAACATAATAAAAATTTGATTCCTATCCTTTAGATTTACAAATGAAAACCATTTCATTGTTAAACAGTAAAATATATGTACTAACTGAAACGGATTAAACTGATCATATCACTAAGGAAGATATTGAAGATTAAGCTATAAATTGTCTGATATTCAAGTGACATCTCGGATGGATGACCGAGGGTTCATTCTGATTTCAGAAGCATATGCCTCCGGTTCATATGATTTGCTTGCCAGACAGTGCCTGGAAGACGTCTGTTTAGTATATTACTTCGTAATTAAAAAAAGGAAAACTGCATGCTTCATAATTTGCTTATTTTTAGGTAGCATGTAAACAATATCAAAACAGCCTCTATTACATAACCTTTTAACATGCATCAGCATTGTGGCAACACAGAAACGGGGAATGTTTGTGATGACCTCTAATATTAAGCACAATACAGTGAATATTTAAGGAATGGATCTATATCTGGTATAAGCAGGCATTAGATCTAATACAGTCCATTTCTTCCTATCCTAAAAATCACCATCAATAATGAAAAATATCTAAAAACATAATATGTTTTAAAGACACACATATAATAAAAAAGGCTCTCTAGAACTGAGTTCAAAGGCCACTGTCTACTATAAAGGTTTTGCAAGCACAGGAAAGTGGTCTTACAGAACGGGTGATGAAATACCAAACCTCTGCACTCATGGAAAAGGGCCATGCGCCTGAGCTACTCAAATCTAACTCTGATGAGTGAGGAAAGTCCCCTCAAGGTCTAAGTCTAAGATTCAAGGACACAGCTACTGTTCTTCCTTTCTCTTGGTGAAGGTAAACAGCATTAAATCTAAATGAGTTTTCGCTGAAATACATGCTCCACTCCCCTCCTCTAACGTCCCTGTGCATTGACTATATTTGTGAAGACTATGCCTCTGGTGCATTTAAATTAGACACCATCTTTTCCATTGCCTACAATCCTCAAATGTCACATGAACTCTGAAGTGGTACATATATTATCCAATGGGTAGGAAAGCACCAATGATGAACAATGAATAACACATCTTTTTAAGCAAATGGCCAGGCCAGACAGAACCAGAACTCGGGGGTTCTAAACAAACTAAGCAATTTACCAAGTCAACAGAAATAGAAAGGACGGTGGGGGTTAGAACAAAATAATGGTGCATAGAAGACCTACCATGTTTAATTCAATGTCAGATCCTGATTATTTTAAGACACATTATTTTATACACCATTAAAGACAAAGCCGTCAGTTATAACTAGAAGTTTCATCCTGAAGCCAGATGTTAAAATTTGGGAATGGGCAGAGAGATACCTTTTAAGAATTCAGGAAATGCAATGTGTTTCAAATAAGGTCAAGTATTGGCAAACACGAGTTCACAGTTATTCCTACCCTGAACATTCATTATGTATCCATTACAATCACTCAAACAGCAAATAGACCTTTAAGAATTAAGACGATATTGTGGCAACCATATAGAAAAGGACGTAGAAGGCACTTGACTAGCTTAGCTGAACACTACCCATCCAAATCACTGACACCCATTTAGGGAAAATAAACTTATATTTGGCCCTTTGGGAAACCAAGAGCATGTGTATGTCAAGTATTACCCGGTGGCCCCCGAGCTGATCATTTCCTTTGCATTAACTCGGGGTGAATAATGATGGAAAGGCAATTGGCAGAAACACACAGCCCCCAGCTCTGTGTGATGCATGATCTGTGACAACACGATTAGCAAGAACCATTTCTCTTACACCAAAATACTGAGTCCAGATGTCAACCTGGTGCCTGGAAAAGACGCCGCACAGGGACAGCTGTTTGATGCTTCCAACTGAAGAGCTGCATTCTGACCAGACACACGCTTTGACCAGGAGACATCAGTGCATTCACAAAGACAACATTACTAAAAAGAACTCTGACTACCAAAATTAAATCAGCACACACTTTTTTTTTTAATCTAAGTCATAATAAATAAGGGCAGTTTTGCAGAAAGATGATAAAAGGACTACTGCATTTTATGTAATTAAGCAATAAGCATATAGAAGCAATTAAGTGTATAGCATGAAATAGCAATAAGCATTCAGCACAACACAAATTACTCAACACATTCATTTCACCACACTTTTTTTTTTTTAATGGAAAGAACTGGTGACCTAGATAAAGCACTGGATTGAAACATCAAAAAACAAAAAAAATGAAACAGCAAGATGTAGCGGTTAACTTACAGCCCTTGAGCCAGGCCTGGAGTCTATACCCAGAGGTTCCACTTACCAGGTATTTGACCTTGCACAAGCAAGATGACATTTCTTACCAAGCTGTTTCCTCATATGCAAAATAAAGATAATAAAACCTTCACCTCATAGGACTTTGGCTTGTGTGGTATCAACTACTGCAGGAAAACTCTTACCTACTGCCTGGCACCGGGAAAAAGATACAAAATAGTATGTGCTCTTTATCATCAATACCAGTTATAACATTATCAGGC
This sequence comes from Cervus canadensis, assembly GCF_019320065.1. Classification (NCBI taxonomy): domain Eukaryota; kingdom Metazoa; phylum Chordata; class Mammalia; order Artiodactyla; family Cervidae; genus Cervus; species Cervus canadensis. The sequence continues at coordinate 87,139,008 of NC_057388.1, read as the reverse complement.
ACCTATTTCTCAAACATCTTTCTTGCTCTGAATTTCATTAGTTCTTTGCTTTTGTGCCTTTCCTGTAACATTTTTTATTCTACCTGGCACTGTCTTTATTTCTATTTTAACTTGACTCAACCCACCCCACCTACTTTCAAAAACATCTCTGAACACCCCTGCCCCTCAGTAACTAATAAGATATCAAAAAGTATTTAAGTTCTATAGCACTGCTAGAGAAATACCTGGGCAATGAGTGAATGAAGCATAAGTGAACACAATAATTCTGTGGGCTTGAGACCTGGTATCCACTGCCTGGAACCCTTCGTGCCGATGAAGGGGAGTGACACAAAGCTGGGAGGCGAGTAGGGCCAGGCAGCAAGAGGTCCCACAGCATTGCCGTTTCCCTCCATACAGAAGGACACCTCTGTATAAATGCTTCCACTCAAAGGAGACACTAACGTGCTTCGGTGGAACTCTGCCAGTCTGACCCATAAATATCCTTATCGGGAAGAGTCAAAAACTATTTAATTCATTAAAGGCTGCGAGTTTAAAAAAGCAGGAGAGGATTAAGCAATGCACACTGCAATAGTGGGCTACAGAAGGGCACTGTTCCAGTTAATACAGCTGCCTCTGCAATGGAAGAGGAACAGAGAAGATACACGATGAATGCATATGGAATCCCATATTAAAATACATATATACAAAGAAAGTGTTTTTTTTTTTTTTTTTAAGAGTCTGCCAACATTATGTAAGCAAAAACAGAGAGACATTTCAAAGGACCCTTTCGGTAACAAGATGCCTGAAATGAACAGACCTGGCCAAGAAATAGAAACTGGCTGGGATATACCTGACAAAACAAGTACCAGGGAGGGTGATGGTGGTGATGTAGTCACCAAGTCGTGTCCGACTCTTGTGACCACGTGGCCAACCAGGCTCTGCTGTCCATGGGATTCTCCAGGCAAGGATACTGGAGTGGGTTCCCACTGCCTTCTCCAGGCTGTCTTCCCAACCCAGGGATCGAACCCACATCTCCTGAATTGCAGATGAATTCTTTACCACCGAGCCACCAGGGAAGCATGACCAGGGAGGGACTGCCCCCTAAAATAAGTAACCAGAATCAGTCGGGTATGTTGCTAGAGAGAAACTAAGACAGCCTTCAGAAGTCAGCAATCAGTAGTCCTAGGTAGAAAGTCACCCTATAACGGCACAGAGCATCCAACAGAGCTGACAGCACGTTTACAGCCTGCCTTGGGCACACAAGAGCAGACTTGCCTGGCCTGTGCAGACAGCCTACCCTCCTGAAAAAGCAGAGGGCAGCACTGCCACTTTTCCAAAACACTCTACTCGATGTTTCTGGGCCTCGGAAAACCAACCCAAGCATCTCTCTTGACCACCGTCAGCTGCGGTCTAGCACACTGTCACTAGCAGTACACTAAGACGTTGTCCATCCCCACTTCAGTCGCCTCATGGAATCTTCTGGGATTTATTTCTCCAGGGGCAGGTCCTTATGAACTCGAGGTACAATGAAGACAAAGAATTTGTCTCTGAAACATATTTAACTTACCGGTATAGCTGGTATTCTCTTAGAGAGAAAGACAGGGGTTGGGTCAGGTGGGAGTGGGGTAACTATAACTTTAAACGTTACTGTCTATCCCTGTTCCCTGCCAATTCCATTCAGAAAAGACTGGTCCTGACCACTCTGAAAGCACTGCTTTGTTTGTACAAGATGACAATGAAGAAGAGATTTTTAAAGGTCATTTTCACTATACAATATTTTATCTCATACTATGACCTTAGACTTATAGTCCCCAGTAAGAGACAACAATTTGTCTCCTGACAAATTGAAATTAAAAAAAAAAAAAAATTCCTATTTTCTTGGCTGCGGAGAATATAAATACCATCTCTACAAGTTTTAAACAAGAGAAAGACTATTCTTTCTTACACAAAGATTCATCACCTACAAAGTTTTAAGTTAGTTTTATCCTTTCATTTAAAAACTGTTCCTCAAAATCAAAGACATAAAAAACATCTTTGTTCGTGCCACTCAGAGGGCCACTAACAAAGCACCATATCAAACGAGATTATGGATTATAGACCAAGATGCCCGTTCCCCCCCCCCCCCCACCGGCTGACTTCTTCGTGCCTCCTCACCAAACAACAACAACAACAACAAAACACAGCAAATGGGGAAGCATCCTGAGTCACTGAACATGCCCAGGACAGCTATTTGCCCCTTGAAAGTGAAAGTGAAGTCGCTCAGTCGTGTCTGACTCTTTGCAACCCCATGGACTGTAGCCCACCAGGCTCCTCCGTCCATGGGATTTCCCAGGCAAGAATACTGGAGTGGGTTGCCATTTCCTTCTCCAGGGGATCTTCTGGACCCAGGGATCAAACCTGGGTCTCCCACATTGCAGGCAGATGCTTTAACCTCTGAGCCACCAGGGAAGCCCATGCCTTTTAATCCTCTTGTAGTAGAGAGGTTATGCTCTGCCTCAAGTTTGTTAGGAGGGAAAACTGATATCAAACAAACAGGCTCTCAGAGAATGAGCAATGAAAGGAAAAGGTAGAAAAACAGAGAGTGAAAGGACAGACTTATGAAAATCACAGAGAGCCCAAACACTGACCCTATTAAGGAAAGATGAAGGGTGTCAGGCTGTTGATGAGGTGCTGAGAGAGAAACAAGGCAGCGATCTTGGATAACTATGCTGGCTCAATACATGTCCCAGTAAATCAACTATACCTCAATAAAATAAAACAACATGTCTCAGATTACACTATAGCATATCTAATTATTCAATCCAGTTTTACCAGAAAATCCTCTTCATGTTGTTGCTTGAGGCTATGCAAGGAAGACCTGGTCTGAAGAGACTGAATGCTCTAGAAATTAGTCTTCAGATAAAGCTTAGTCTTATAATCAGTTGTGGCTGTGTTTACTGTCCTTTCCCTTCTCACATCAAAACCAACACCTGTAGGCCTATAAATTCCAAGTTTTGAAGGCAATTCCAAACACTGAAAAACCCTAAACTCCCAGTCATTCCTTAGAATGAGGGAGAAGAGGAAATGGTTGGGATGAAAACTCTGTACGATGCCACCATCATCTGGATATTATGTCTTCCTGGTCCAGTATTATTCACTGAATATAGTGAATAGATTTGTTAGAATCATTATTAGAACCTAAGAGTTATTAGAACCTCATTAGCAGAGTCCAATTACAGAGAGAAATCCATGCTCTTTTAGCTGAATATTCATACCAATGGAAAAAACAGAACCTTCTTAATCACTTTCATTATCAAAACAGACTCCCTGCTGGAGCCTTTTAATTGGAAGTCTACCATTTTAAAGATATTTGCATTTTATCAAACTATATTGACAGGGCTAATAGAAATAGACTTTTAGCTTCACATCTCCCAAATATGTGATGACATCTGCAGTGATCCACTGGAGAATAAAACAGAAAGACCAGGATAGAAAGCTAAGCCCGTAGCACACAAGCATGTGGTTGGAAATCTCACCGTGCTGGCAAACAGCTTTTCTCTCCTCATCCTTGTTATGTTAAAAGAGGGAAAGGATAAAAAGAGAGAGAGGAAGGAACTAGCATCACACCTAGTTTCACCATCAAATGTCCCAAAGATAAAGGGATGTCATTTACTAATAAATGAACAAAAATCAGAAGCAGCACAGATGTGTATGAGATGAATAGGTTTGCATGCCAGACATTCTCTACTCAAGATAAATGTGTCTCTCTCTCCCTTTCTCTCTTACACACACTCTCTAAACGTGTAGGGTGCCACAGTGTTATTGCCATGAGCTATATTTTGTTATTTATAGAGGCTATAAAAGTACACAGCACTTTACAAACCACAGAACATAGGCACAAGAGCCTGGAGGAACTCAACCTAAATTAGACATGGACAGAGTGGTGAGGAAAACAGGAAAATATTTACTTGCACCAAATTCTTGGCAAGAATAATTCTGGGAGGCAGTAAGACAGGGACTATTAAGCAGTGATCTGTAGAAGGAGAGTTCACAGGAACCAGAATCAACTCATCAGTAATCCAAAGCCTTAACTCTTGAAGGCCAAAAGTTGATACCATCACAGCAATTCCGTGGCCACTTCCACCTTTGGCATTATACATGACTTTTAGTTATATACTATATGATGCCAAGTTCATCCAAGTGATATTAAAATAAGAACATTGACTAAACATCCACATACTTAGGTAAGAAAAGAAAAACAAGTAAAAAACTGTTCTTATGGTCTTGGTAAGCTGCAAACCTAAATTACATTAAGTTCAGCCTTTGTAAGTGACAGTTAAAGAATTTTCATCAACTAAGGAAGTCATCAAGTCCTTTATCCCCCTAGCAAAATACAAGATCTGGGCTTCTAAAATGTCTATGAAGTATTTTCCAAGAAACAAAGAACTAAAACATAAGAAATTCTCTGCACAGAGAACACATAAAAAGTTGCATTCCCAGACATTCACAATGTACCCTGCCATCAACTGAAGGAGCCACAGCCCAGGAAGGCCTTGGCCTCTCAATGCTTAAGGATTTAAGGCCAGACCTTAATTTAGTGTTTCTCTGCACTTACCAGGGATTCGGCACAATGGACAGTTTATAGCACCAAGTTTTATTACAAAAGACTTGATAGCATCGCACAATTTTGTGATGTATTATTATTCCCCATTTTGCAGGGAACTTGAAGGACTTTCTCAAATACACAGTAGGTGTGTGGGAAAGACATGAGCCAGACCCTCAGAATACCAATCACAAATACTTTCTTGATAACCTCAATTCTCAAATAACACCACAACCAGTCAAAACCAGCCAGGTTCATTTTCCTAAAGGCAAATCGGAAGTGCTCAGTAGTTGACCATCACGTAGAAACTAGCAACAACCTAAGGACTCACTCCACCTCTCAGGTCACTGAGGGCATACACAAGTTTCTGGGTGGTACCTGTCTATTAAGCAACAGAGTTCAATATGTTCATGGTATGTTTTAACATTTGTAGCCAATATTGAGAAGAATCACCTAACTGATTCTGATGGTCTTTTCATAAATTTCTCTTTCAGCTTCCAAGGAACAGACTACCGATTCATTGCAAAAAAAAAAAAAATCAGGCTTTAATCTCCTCTCATTCATCAATAGTGACACCAACCCCCTTCACTATTCAAGGGGGAAACCATCTGCAATAGTTCTGCCCGATTTCCCCTGGAATTTTAGCTTCGACTGCCTGGTTTCTGAACCCTCAGCAATGGGAGCAATTTACCTCGATTGACTTCACCAGTCACTGCTGCAATTTAGCTAAGACATTTCCCAGGGGCCCATTAGAAAAGGTTCCAATTTGAAAAACTCACATCTGATCCTACAAACCAGTCCTGGAAACATCATCTGGTACCAACAAATTATTGTTTTCTCATCCCAAATTCTTCGCTTGCATACAGAAATGCAACAAAGAAATAAGGACAAAATTTCTGAAAAATATCTCAAATATAAAAACATTAAAAGACATTCTGATAAAACTGCAGCCTGCTCCATGCATGTCAAGGTTCTGCTTTGGTCTGGTTTCGTTATTTGACTCTACACCAAGCCAACTGAAGATGGTAGCCCAGAGCAAAGGAAGCCCTCGGCAGCATCTGCAATAGAGCAATATCAGAAACCCAATGAGGATGTGAAGTTGCATCCAGAGAAAAGGACCATGGAAAGCCAAATCATCCTACTAAAGGACTTCACACATGCGCACACACATTGCACTGACTCATGGAGTTAATAACCAAAAGCAAAGTGAAAGCATGTTTTATGTGGAAATGGGCAAAAGGATGGGAGAGAACTCCTCTAGCAAGAGAAATGAAACACTTTATCTCAATAGGTAGAAAGGTAGCTGCTACCTTCATTACTGTTGCAAAAGCCACAGTCTTCAGATTGGGATTAAGTCTTATCCCATAAGCAATTTTATCATTATTTCAAATTGACTTAATAGGCCTTGACACTGTATTTTAATAAGTCTCAGTCTGGTTCTCTAGGATACGGGTGTTCACTGTTCTCAAACAATGTAGAAAAAGTGTCATCACCACTAAAAATAACATTACCAAAAAGTAAGTTAGTAACTGTAATAGTCTCAGTTGGAGATTTTTGTCCATACATTTTTCTTTGATAAGAAGAACATCTACTATCAAGTGTCAAACCTCAATAAATCAATGAACCAACATTAACACTGCTGTGAATTACTATTAATAGAATGAATACTTTGGTGCACACATATGCTTGATTTTATATAACATATATAATATGTTCTCTACCTGGAGAATTATCCTGAATCAAAATGAGAGTATTAAACATTCCTATGTACCATGAGTTCTAGGAGGCTTGTCACCTGAACATGTTTGGGAGCCAGTAATATATTTATAAAACTTAACAGTGGCAGAGTCTTAAATGTTTATGAAAAAAGCTCCCATTAGATATTAAACAAGGAACAAGACACATGACTTTAGACTCAGTATTCTGTTCTCTGACAACAGAGATAGGCTAAAAATTCCAGGGATCTCTTATCTTCCCTAAACATAATTAGAGAAGGTGTTTGCTCTTTAGGGCTCTTATTTTCATCTAAGTTTTCATAGTAAGTGAACAAAATAAGTGGACTGTCAGAGACATAGATTTCCAGATGATACTCTTACTTTACTGAATGTACCTCACAAAATTTGTAGCCACACACACTTCAAGCCAGAAGATTTTCTCAAGGCTCAGGTAGTACATTCAACAGGATTTACAATGCTACTTTGGAAATACCATTGTTTTAGAGCAGCGGTTCTCAAAAATGTAAACTAGAGACTCCTGGCTCCTCTTTTCTTCCTTTTCCCACTGTTTGTGCATGAGGTGAGAATTTCTTCAAACACTTCCACCAAAACAACACATCAAAACAATGAAAATGCAGCAGCTGACAGGATTCGAGCTGTCTTCTATTAAGTCACACAGTAAACAGATTTGCATAAAACAGTAACGTGTCACTCCTCATTTTTTAGAGAACAGTTATTTCTCATAAAAATTTATATTAACATATAACGGAATTTTTAATGACTTAAATGTTTTTAAATGTCTCAGTCTTCACTGCTAATATGTATTTAATGTATCAATAGATATAAAATACATAAACAATAGTTTTGGGGGCCCTCAAAAAGTTTTGTTAATATACAGAAGTCTTCAAAGCAAAAAGGCTGAGAACCACTTTTTTTTTTTAATTAATTAATTTATTTATTTTTTCAGTGGGTTTTGTCATACATTGACATGAACCAGCAATAGATTTACACGTATTCCCCATCCCGATCCCCCCTCCCACCTCCCTCTCCACCCGATTCCTCTGGGTCTTCCCAGTGCACCAGGCCCGAGCACTTGTCTCATGCATCCCACCTGGGCTGGTGATCTGTTTCACCCTAGATAATATACATGCTGTTCTTTCGCAACATCCCACCCTCACCTTCTCCCACAGAGTTCAAAAGTCTGTTCTGTACTTCTGTGTGAGAACCACTTTTTTAGAGGAACTTGAAAGATTAATCTAGTTGCTGATGCCACAAAAAAGGCCCAATGCAGGAGAGTCACAATGTGAAACTGCCTTATCAAAACTCTTTTAAACAGGAGTGTCATCTGCATAGATAAATCTAGTAAAAAGAAATCCTTACAGAAAATCAAAATGAAAACATCCACTTTCCTTTTTCCCCAAACGACTGTTTAACCCTGCTCTAAAAACAGTTCCCTTTCAGTCCCATCCTAAGTCTAGATTTTTGTACAATTATAATAGTACAAACAGAATGATCTATGCCTTTTTGATCAACTTAACACCGTATCCTAATCTTCCCAACAGAAATATAATCTTTATAATTTTTGGTAGATACAGAATTAGAATGTGTAATTATATATAAATGTAAAAATTCAAACTGTACACTTATGACTTTACTGAAATAATAATTCAATTAAAAATTTTAATACACCATTAATGTTCAAGAATTTATATAAGCTAGCCTCTACTTCGAAGAGCTCATTTGAAAAGACCCTAATGCTGGGAAAGATTGAAGGCAGGAGGAGAAGGGGACGACAGAGGATGAGATGGTCGGATGGCATCACTGACTCGATTGACATGGGTTTGGGTGGACTACAGGAGTTGGTAATGGACAGGGAGGTCTGGCATGCTGCGGTTCCTGGGGTCACAAAAAGTCGGACACGACTGAGCGACTGAACTGAACTGGGCCTCTACTTCTGGCTAGACGATTTCTGCTTTTTCTGAGAGACTGTCCTACAGCGAACATCTTCAGATACAAAGCTTGGCTCTTCAAGTCTTTCCTTAAATAGAGCTTTAAGAGGTGACAACTCTGATACAGATTATGCACATTTTATGAAGCCATCCACATCTTTAGCCAGTCTGACTGCTTGGTCCCAACAGCAAAGAATATTATGCCATTGCATATCCAATTTCTTTCACAATTATTCCTTGAAAATAAAGAGGATTTTACAAACAGGAAACCACTAGGAGTTCAATTTAGAAGTTGCTTAAGAGGGTCAAGCTTTCTGCGAATGAGAGTCAGCATCATGTGTTAGCCTAATACGGAGCTCCGTCTGAGCAGGAGACAAGGTCTAAGGCAAAATCTTCTCCGCCAGACTAAGCTACCTGATACACTGACGTGACTGTTATGAGTTAAGATCTCTCCCCTGCAAATTCACATGTTGAACCTCAGGATGTGACTATATTTGGAGCTATTACCTGTTAAACGAGAGGACCTAGTGAGGGCACTCACCTGACCTGACTGGTGGCAGCCTAAGAGGTGAGGACAGACCACACATACAGAGGTATGACCATATGAAGAGGATTCGGGAGGGCAGCCACTTGCAAGCCAGGGAACCAGGCCTTAAAGAAACCACCCCAGTGCCACCTTGGATCTGGAACTTCCAGCCTTCAGAATGGTGAGATAGTAAATGTATTATTTAAGCCATCTAGTGTGTGGTACATTATGGAAGCCTTAGCAAACGAGTAGGTACCAACCTGTCCTTAAGGACATTGCCCTACTCTACTCCAAACCCTTCCATTGCCAGATATTGGAGTCAAGCTCCATGACGCCAGGTTTCACCTGCGACCGCAAAGCAAGTGGAAGATCACGAGAATCTAGATTTCTTCTCACACCAAACTGCTACCATCCTACAAGAACTCCTACAAGAACTCCAAGATACAAGAGACTCCAAGATACTTGTGAGCATCAAAGATCTACAACTGAATCTTCAATTTCTGGAACACGAGTCTTGAGGGCGCTGAAAACATTCAATAGATTTGACCAACAACATTTCTAGGTATAAGAATTTGCAGTATCCTATACCAAACATACCTTTTCCACAAGATCTGTGCCTTCAAAGAAAAACTGAAATAGGGTATTTTTTTTAAAAAGTCACACAAAGGCTTTGAACAAGTAAAAGGAAGACTTGCTTCTGGCAGGGAGCTGAAGCTAATTTTAACAGCTTTCAGGGGAAAATGGATGTTGAATAAGTTCAAACAGCTAGTAAGACTAGAGAGAAGCTAGTTTTGAACCAGGTGCAGTGCTCAGTGGTGCCCGACTCTTTGCAACCCTTTGGACTGTAGCACACCAGGCTCCTCTGTCCATGGAATTCTCCAGGCAAGAATACTGGAGTGGGTGGCCACCTCCTACACTCCAGGGGCTCTTCCTAACCCAGGGACTGAACCCGCATCTCCTGCACTGGCAGGCAGAACCTTTACCAATAGCACCACCTGGGAAACCCCATAGATGAAGAAATGCAATCAAAACTGGAACTTAAAGTCTTTAGCTTTGAGCACCTAATAGAATGGAAGAGACTCCTGAGTGTAACGAGAACAGTTTAAGCGTGACTACGTATTTCAGATGTCTATGTCTCTGTACAACATCTATCCTTAGCACGTTATTTGTTTAGCTTTCCTCCCTTAGTTGACGCTTTCTCAGCTAAATGAGGAAGCAAAAGGCTGCAGATGAGCTGATGGCCAAAACTTTCCCACCTTGAAATTCACCAAAAATAATCCACAAAACTACAGTTGGCCAAATGACAGATAAGCATGGACAACATTAGTCATTAACCCCTTAAGTCTAGGAATTTGCTTGATAAAGGAACTTCCATACAAATGTTAAAAAGCACTTTTCTCCTCCAAATTCTTCATCCCTCACATAAAGAAACTGTTTGGGTTTGGAGATGATTAACTTAAAGTAAGGGACAGTGAGCTGTAATTAGAGGCAGGCAAAATATTCAAGTTCTTCACCATGCTAATCTTATACACGATGACCAAAATGGTAGTAGACCAAAATGGTAATGGTAGGTGGCCTAGAAAACCATATGGAGAAAAGATGAAAACAGTGATTTCCAGAAGCCCTCGTTAAGGTATACATGGAGAGCAATCACATGAAATCTATCTTTGAAATCATTATGTACTTTTAAAATGTGCTCTAAAAATTATATTGTGCTATAAAAACATTGTGATGACATACAAATTTGTTCAGAAGAGTTTATGATTACAATGCAGTTTGTAGTTCATCAAGTCCATATTATTACAAAATCAGCTATTGGTACATGTCTGGACACAGAGTCTCAATGTTTGAAGGTAGGAAGAAATAACCAGAAGAGGAAAATGTTAGATAAAAAGGTAAAAGTGTTAGTTGCTCAGTTGTGTCCCACTCCTAGTGGCTCTGACAATAAAGAATCTACCTGCAACGCAGGAGACCCTGGTTCAATCCCTGGGGTCGGGAAGATACCCCGGAGAAGGCAATGGCAACCCACTCCAGTATCCTTGCCTGTTCATGAGATTGCAAAGAGTTGGATATGACTGAGTAACTTCACTTTTCACTGTGTGTCTAAAGTGAAACTGTAGTATTAGTAGCTGAGTTGTGTCTCTTTGTGACCCCATGGGCTGTAGCCCACCAGGCTCCTCTGTCCATGGAATTCTCCAGGCAAGAATACTGGAGTGGGTGGCCACTGCCTTCTCCCGGGGATCTTCCCGACCCCAGGGATAGAACCCGGGTCTCCTGCGTTGCAGGCAGATTCTTTACCCTCTGAGACACCACGGAAGCCCTTTAGACATAAAGGTAGCACTTAAAAGAACTACTGAATAAATAATTAGGTTAAAATTTTAGAGGCTTGTCTCTTACAATAGCAAAAAGGTAGGATGTCAAAACATGGCAAGATGCGCTTTGAGACTTCTTACATAAAACCTATATGTTAACCTCTTTACTAACTTTTATCATTGTCACGTTTGCACAGAGATGATTATCCAAGACAAAGCTAGAAAAGTTAAAAATTAATAGTGCTAAAGTCAAACAAATATTTTCCTCTTCATTAGCTATGAGTAGGCAATCAGATTTCTCTAGAAAGTAAAAAAAAAAAAAAAGGAATGTGTGTTAAATAAATATCCCCTATGCAATATCTCTGAATGAATGAATTTGAGCCAACTGCGGATGATAGTGAAGGAGAGGGAAGCCTGGAGTGCTGCAGTCCATGGGGTGGCAAAGAGCCGGACACAACTAAGCAACTGAACAATGCATTATCTTTCCTCATTTACTACACCACCTCATTTACTACATAGCAACTAGACGCTGTAACACCCATCTCACAGATTCAGAAACAGATTTAAAGTTAGTTATCCTCTTAATGTCTCAGAAAAGTTAGTTATCCTCTTAATGTCTCAGAACTAGTGGTGGGCTGGTTTCAGACACCAGCCTAATTCAACTTGCCTAATCCTTTCAAGTCCACTCCTCTTCCCTTCAGTATCAAGTCTCTCAAGGAATAAATAAATAGGGAAGGTTAATGAAGCTGTAGAGTAAAAAAAAAACAAAAAAGTTCAGATCCATTCACATTCATCCCTGTGATCAAACAAAAGCATTACTAGGTACACAGGAAAAACAGATGTGCATGTCCAAAGGCATATACAAGAATGTTCATCAGCATTTTATCATAATAGATCCAAGCTGGAAATAAACTGTCCAATAATAGACCTCAAAAACAAACTATAGCTAATTCATATAATGGAATATTATACACATAAATCTTATAGGCACAATGTTACATAAAATAAGCCAAACCCAAACTGCATGATTCCATTTAGTGAAGTTCAAGAATAGATAGGCACAACTAATCGATGATGATAAGAATAGTGGTTTGCTGTTGTTTAGTCACTCAGTCGTGTTCGACCCTTTCATGACCCCTTGGAGCCCGTCAGGTTCCTCTGTCCATAGGATCTCCCACACAAGGATACTGGGTTGGATAGCCATTTCTCCAGGGGATCTTCCCGATCCAGGGATCAAAACTTGTTGTGTCTTGCATCTGCTGCACTGGCAGGCAGATTCTTTACCACTGAGCTATCCGGAAAGTCCTTAAGAACAGCAGTTACCTAACACAAAGCACATGGTCTGGGAATAGGCACCTTCTGGGATGCTAAAATACTGTGATCTGGGTAGTAGATACATGAGTGTATACCTACCTAACAACTCATCAAGCTGTACACTTACTACACCTTATACACATGACTGAGTGTTAAACCTCAAAGAGGTTTCTTTTCAGAAAATGGCAAAGATAGGCAAAGTAAATACCATTTACAATTTAATGAAGAAAAGTGTATTAGTACTATGAATGTAATAGGGAAGAACCTTTGTATCCCACTACAAGTTAATCACTGACTCATGGGATGCTGCCTATTAATTACATGTAGGGCCGTCTCTGGGAACCTGCCTCCTAGGTAACGAGTGTTAAGCTTTTGTTTAGTTCACAAGAAACACCCTGGCCACGCCCACCTATGAATAATGGCTCCAAGAAGAAAGAAAGGAACACATTCCCTCCAGAGTCCGGCCAGAACCAGGACTTTCTCCTCTCCCTTTTCAGTATAAAAGAAGTCTGAATTCTAGTTCTTCGGGACAGTAATCCACCCATCTTCTAAGTCTCCTGGCTTTCCAAAGAGTCGCTGTTTCTTGCCTCAACAACTCATCTCTTGGTTTGCTGACCTATCATATGGCGAGCAGCATGAGTCTGGATTTGGTAACAGGAGCAGAATCCAAAAGCTACTTGGTATTTGTACCATTATGCAAATATTGTTATTTCTGGTAGCAGCTGGCAATTCTACCTCTTAGAAAATGAAGCTGTGTATCTAATCTGTTTGGGGGCAAGTAAACAAGGTGGAGGAGCCCAGGTTTTATGTTGCCTCTGTACCCGAGAGGCGATGAGCCTTGCAGGTGAAGAATCCCGAGAGGAATGGCTGAAACAAAGAGTGGTGGTAAGAAAAATTGAAGACATGCAGGCCTAAGATACAAAGGGACAGGGGAAGGACGCTGGAAGAACCAGAGGCTCGACACTCTGGGAACACAGCCTCTGCTTCAGAAGAATAAAGACAAAACAGGAAATATCAACTAGGATTCTCTAGTTCCTTTTTTTTTTTTTAAACATTATACAACATGCCCTTATAGAACTTGCCTGCTATCACCCCCTGCCCTGTGGCAATCTGCTTTAAGACAATACACAGGTCTGAAGTACAGAAGCTGTTGGGAAAGCGGATGTGAGGGAGGCACCAGGGAGAGAGGCAAGGAGGACGAACAGGCAGCAACACCACAATTGTTGGGGTGCAAACACTGGATAATCCCCAAACAGAATGATATATAAAGTTGACACAATTAGGGCAGAAAGCCTCAGTCACTCGCTGCTTTAGATTTACTACTATTTTTTAAGTGATTTTTTTAAATACCAGCGCCCTAAATTCTTGACTGCCTGCCGCATTAACTTGGCACGGTTTATAGCCTGTGCTCTAAACATCTGGATGTTGGGAGGCTGATGGGAACCTGCTCTGTTGCTACACTCCTTACCCAGGGTCCTGAAAGGAAAGGCCCCTGTTTATTGTCTCTGAAATAGAAGGATGCTTGCTGAAATTATCCCCACAACCATGTACTTTGGCGGAGTCTGAAACTCCCTGGTTCGTAGGCCAGATCATTTTCCATGCTGGGAACACATCTCTCAGAAGCCAAAAATCAGATTACACAGAGTTCATAGGAAACCTCTTTTCTTATCTGCCTGAACTAACCCTCTCTTTTGGATGATGCATTCCTTTCATAAATACGGTTAATCAGTTCTAGCCAACAACCCAAGGTTCAATGGCCTCAAATTGTCAAGTTTATATATAAGAATATGAGAATTTGAAATGAAAATACTGCAGATCAGAGGCTGTAAAAGTCTAGCCTGTCTCCCCATAGGCTCCAGCACTCTCCCAGCTGAAGACCAAAACTCCAGACAGATTTACGACAAAAGCTCCTCTACTTGTAATTGGTTTGTAAAAACCAGAAGTTTATCTACTGCCCACCGGCATCTATTAGCTCTCGTACTTCAAAGGCTGATACGACGGCTCATTTGAGCCGTTGATTTGAGCTCTATAAATCCCTGAACATCCCTAAGTATTTCACCATTCAAATGAATAGTATTTTATTAAGGACAAATGGAAATACCAAACTTTATTTTTCAATGAATAGACTCTGCCCACTACCGAACGCAGAGTACGACTATTTGTGGGGTTGGATACTCTTGTATGTGTGTCTAATACTCCTACATTCATATAGTGCTGCAATCCCATTAGCAGCAGGCTTAAATTAATAAAATTGTTTGTCTTGTCAGCTTGTGTTACACGTTGTACAAACTTGTTAGATAATCAGCAGAGGCATGACAATTCATTATCCTACAGGGAGCCGGTCTGAAAACCAGCAGCTTCCCCTCGCAGACGGAGCCACCGCATCAAAGAGAGAGCAGCGTCTGCAGCCGCTTGCTGCACATTCTGAAGGGCACCGACACGGAAAGTCTGCACGCAGCCTACTCCTCACCAGCCGCCAAGGAGGTTTTATACTTCACTCCCCGATCCAGAGCACCTACGGCTGCCCAGCATCGGAAGGACTGCTTGGGATTTCTCAAAAGACAAGACAGACTCGACTGTTTCTGATCTTCAGACTGTCTGGCAAGGGTAAACGCTATGGTCAGATTTTACAAGAGGTTTTAAAATGCTTGGCTCATATGAAACCACCAAATGTTATTCTTTTACAGCAAAGATTGGGGGGCAGAGCATGCATAACCCCACCTGAAGAGCAGAAGGTCTTTCTGCTTTCGCTTCCATCACATAGGGCAACTGCATACAGGTAGGCATCTAGCTGTCACTCCATCGGGCTCCGTGCTACCCAAGACAGGCGATGCTGCACTGAATAAAGTTAGCAGGAACCTACTTGGGTATTTCTGGTGAAAGGAGGTAGATGTCAGGTGCAGAGTATACCTCTTGGCATCATTTACCCAGAACACAAATTGGTGGCAGATGGAAGACCATATTCCAATTGCTTTTTTGTAGGTTACAGAGATCATTGCTACAACTCGGCCCCAGAGCTAAGGACAGCTATGCAAATCAGAACAAGTCTGTGGACCCCGAGGCATTTATCCAGGTCTAAAAGAAATAATGCTTTCTGGGAAGTGAAAGGGCTAATAAAAATAAGACGCACAACTTGAATACTATCTTTTAATGCTTATCGTTACTGACCCATCAGACCAGTAAAAGTTTTGCAGGCCAAATACATTCCCCAGGGACTTCCCTGGTCAAGTTGTTAAGATTCTGTGCTATACCAGTGCAGGGGGCTCAGGTTTGATCCCTGGTTGGGGAACTAAGATCCTACATGCTGCATGGAGTAGCCAAAATAATAAAATCTTAAAAAAAAAAAAAACAAACCCTGCCCTCCTCCAAAAATAGTTTTCCCAAAGTGAAGGACTAGAGGTTCTGCACTGGGGCTGGAGAAATCTGGTCATCCATCAAGTCTGTGGTAGTGTTTTGAAACAGTGCCTTTTTCTCTCTGGGAGAAGAAAATCATCTCCCATCTCACCATCAGACTTGGCCATGTGGCTTAGAGGGCCCTTCCCAAGGAGGGCTTATACATGACTGTTCTGCTCCATGTGGAGGGGGCCAGTTAAATCGCCATGAAGTCAGTGCTTGACTGCCATTTCCTCTTTTCGCTCCACTATGATATTGGTAAAATCCCAGATAATGAATGATCTGGTTCACAGCTACAGCCTACCTAGGATGGACGTATGAATGAGAAATAAATCTCTATTATTGAAAGCTACTGAGCTTTTGTTACTGAAACAGAACTTAGCTTAAGTGGACCAAATAAAAGCTATAGGAAATTTGGTCCCCATCAGGATACTGACGCTACAGTGAAAGGCAACAAAACATCCAGAGAGGCAAAAAAACATCTTCCACAGAATGATGGCTCATTTTAGGAAGGCAACATTCTTTTACTCCATCTGACCTCCTCAACTGGAGCCCCATTTGCACTCAAGAAGATAATCTATACAGTTCCAACAGTGAGATCATTTTCTATCCTCAAAACAGAAAATAGTGTGGCACAAAATGACACATCATATTCAGAGCATCTAGTATCTGTTTCATCTTTCTCTGCTTCCTATCTTGCTGTAAGGCTGTTAGATCCAACTCACTGCTAATTGATAATCTTCTTTGGGCTAAGTGTGAATAAAATATAAACAAATAGGCTCTGAGTTGTCAAGGGGGCTCTACTGAAAGCTAATTTTTATGAAGACAACTATTTTAGCTCTTCAGCAGTCAAAATTTTCCTTTCTCACTGTCATCTGGATAGGTAAGGTATAACAAAGAGGTAACCATTTTAGCAGGATTCGGTTGGCACAAAATTACATTAGCTGTGCCGAGTTCAAGAGAAAATAAGAGTTGAAGTGCATTTCAATGTCAAAAATATTTTTCAGAGTCCTCAGAAGGCAGGATACAACAAACGGCATCTTAACAAACACAATAAAGGATAATCCTTAACGAAGATGACATTGAGGGAAGGAAAATGCACAGATCAGACTGGTCCACTCTACTTTGCTTGTAAACTTTGGGTTTTCTGCCAAAGAATCAGAAGACATCAGAAACAACATGCACTATATGTCTAGGCATCCTACAAGCCTCTGCTGTCCTGCCCTCATCCCAGTCCTGTTCTACCATCAATAATCAGAATAAGCAAGGATTTGGTTGGAGACAGAGGGCTGGGAGTTGAGGGAGTTCAATTTAAAACAAGAAAACGTCATCTCAATTTTCATGCCTAGCACACCTACACACAACATCTGGCTCCTAGCATCCAAGGCTCCTATGGGCCTGTTGTACACGACCTCTGCTCTTCGAGAGATTCAAGAATACTGTTTTCTATTATCAGGATGGCTGTTATAAAGTCTCCCTTTTGATTACCCTCCCGAAAGTGCAAAATACTCCTGTAAGAATTTAAAACGCATTGCTCTGAACCCAGTCTCTTCTACATGAAGCTCTGAGCTGAGACACGTGATAGGAATTCGTGATCCAGGAGGAGGCACTGAACCTCTGGCCCTCTGCAGCCCTGAAGAGGGATGTTACCTGTCCCTCAAAGCTGAGAGTGAGTTAAGACTACTGGGTCAATACCAAGTGTGTCTTCAAGCAGCCAAACCACATAAACAAGAGTTAAGGTGGGGCGAGGGGAAAAAAAAGCACCTGATCAATGCTAAGCCAGCTGTCTTGAAGAGCAACTCTCAAGACAGCAGCGGAAGCAGAATAGGCCATGTTAGAGGCCAGAGCCCAACACTTTACACCAGGGGCTGGTGGACAAGCTTCCACCCACCGGCCACATTGCCTCACTGCTAATCTGTTTTTGTGTGGCTGGTAGGCTAAAAATGGTTTTTACATTTGTCAGGGAAAAGTCCAAGAGGAGTATCTGGAGACAAGTGAAAATTATACAAAATTCAGATTTCAGTGTTCATAAGCAAAGTTCTGTTGGAACTTAGCCGTGGCCACCATTTAGGTGGTGTCTCTGGCTGGTTTTAGCGACAACAGCAGAACTGAATAGTTGTGACAGAAACCGAATGGCCTGCAAAGCGTAATATTTACTAAAAATATTTACTATTTAGCCCCTTTACAGGGAAAAAAAATGTGCCAACCCCTTCCTTATGCTCTCTCAATTCCCCTTCTGCTTCCCCCAAGGAAACAGTGTGTAGAAGCCCAGAGCTCACCACTGGAACCACCAAGGAACACAGCAGAGCAGTCTGCCCGGCAGCCAGGAGCTGGCTGGGGCTCCTGAGGGAGTGGGCTGGCTCCGCTTTACATTTCCCACGCCTGGCACACAACAGGTATTTAATAAATGCGTGTCTCTGAATGGCTCGTGAACCTAAACATGAGGACGGTTCTACAACTAACTCACCACACAGAGTTTACCCTACAAATTTCTCCACGCTCATTTTTAGAAACCACAAGACACCAAGACAACTGAAGGAAAACCCACCCTCGATTTATATGGAGACCAGCATGCCCCGTCCACAATCCCTGCTGGAATCAACTCTTTGCTTCTATTAGGGGCACAGTCTCCTAAGATGCTGACAGAGAGGAGGAGACGAGAAGGGGCGAGGCTGCAGGCCACAGCCCACAACATGCCTGGCCGAGCTGGATCCCCGCCAGCACGTGGCCCCATCGATCAGATAGTCACAGAGAAGCGAGCAGAAAGGACGGCGAGCAGGGCTGGAGTCGGTTGCACACTCGGCTGCTACTTGAGATGCAGGCGACAGCTGCACACGGGGTAATGCTCCCGCGGGCAGTCGGCCGGGAAAGCGCCGGGCCTCATCCTTGCTAAGCGCTCCGGCTGCAAACCTGCGCACGCTGTTTGGACAGCCAATTGCCTGTGACCAGGCCAGTTTCCAGAGGGTGCTGAGGAACCAGGAATGCAAAGGGGTCATTTGTTTGTGACAATCCTGGAAAACTGCAAGGACAGTCCTGATTTTCCCAAGCCTGTCCTCACCAAGGATTTGCCAGAGCAGAAACACTGCTGTGAGTCCCACAGAACCTCAACAGCAACATCTTCCAAACAAACGAGGACACTGAGGCCTGTCTCTCTACAAACAGCGTCCCTAGATCAAAGGAGGCTATAACCCAAGGTTCCTTCCACTAAGTTTTGTATTTTCTAAAATCAATAAATTTGTCTGCCTTTGAAAACCTTCCCCATTCTAACTCATCCCTCAAGACAAAAATATAAAACCAAGGAAAACAAAAGGGGGTGGTACACAGGCAAAAAGGCAAGCTTCCACTCCTCATCTGATCTTCTCAACAACACAGATCTCTGCACTGTCTGAGGGGTTTCGCTGGTGGCGCAGTGGTAAAGAACCTGTCAGCCAATGTGGGAGACTCAGGTTCATTCCCTGGGTTGTGAAGATTCCCTGGAAAAGGTAATGGCAACCTACTCCAGTATTCCTGCCTGAAAAATCCCACAGACAGAGGGGCGGGGCGGGCAACAGTCCATGAGGCTGCAAGAGTCAGACATGACATAACAACTAAACAACAAGACTGTCCTAGCCCACGGGCTACTATACCAAATGTATAGTATAGTATAGTACCACAGCCAAGCCAGGATCTATGAAAGTCACCTACAGGAGCTAAAAATGCTTGTGAAAATGCTTCCTGACTGGAAGTCGAGGTAAAACAAAAGAGGAGAGATTGAACAAGCTTTGACAGAACATGCTGCCAAAAAACAACACTGCAGCCACTTAAAACGGATGTTTGTTTATCTTGTTGCTAATTCTTCAGATTGGCCTCTATAACATCAATAAAGCGCCTAGAGTGGTCTCCCTCATCCAAGTCACTGGTAAACGAAAAGACTCCCACCACCTACATAACTACCTATTACCATTATATACACCCCAGAAAGATGACTAACTTGACGGGAAGCCCAGTGTGGTGTCCAAAGATACCAGTACAAATTCATCTCTTAAGAGGTTATTTCCTACCTTGTACTTTTGACTTTCTGCCTGTTTCTGCTTTGGGTCGGGGGGGCGGTGGGGGGGGGGGGGGGCACGGGGCAGTGCAGTAAGAAGGTAGATGGTGGTGGTGATATCCTTTCCTTGTCAGAATTCTCTAACACGGTAAACCTCAAACTGCAGGTCTAAAATCCCTTGCTCACTACTGTGAACTCCAAGAGGCTCTGAAAGCCCAAATTTGCATTTTATAACATATTTGATAGTAAATCTTCACCTAACCTGAACTTACATGCTGCAAAACTTCACCTGAACAGATGTGAGGTTACTTTAAAGTCTTTTATCCCATTTAGTGTGAACACACAAGTTTCACTGCAGATATTAATCTGTTTAATTGTGGGATTGCTATCCAACACCCCACTGAGGGCAGTATGGAATTAATATTATTTGGACCATAAAACCTTTGCTCCCGAGTTCAAATACATATGACCCTAATGATTTTTAAAGAAAGGATTGCAGGCCTATGTTTCCTCATATCTTCCTCATCACTCCCCCTAGCTCTCCATCCTTCTATTCCTGGCAACTGGCACATGAGTGCCTCTGAAGTGAAGTGAAAGTCGCTCATTCACGTCCAACTCTTTGTGACCCCATGGACTATATACAGTCCATGGAATTCTCCAGGCCAGAATACTAGAGTGGATAGCCCTTCCCTTCTCCGGGGGTATTCCCAACCCAGGGATAGAACCCAGAACTCATGCACTTCAGGCAGATTCTTTACCAGCTGAGCCACAAGGGAAGGCCCTTGAGTGCCTCTAAATCCTCTCCAACCCAACCTTCAGGCCTTTCCAGGATTCACTGCTTGATCCATCTGCAGTATGTGTAACCCTTTACTGGATTAACCAACCTGTATGCAGGGGAGTCAAACATTTCTGTCATCACATGTTTTGTTGAGTTACACCTCACTTATTTCAAACCCCTTTTGTGAACATTCCCACCTGTGGGTGTGCCAACTTACCTGAAGCAGAACTTCTTGGGGTTACCCAGTCTCCCAAACCAGCTCCACATCTACTAATCCACCTAATTTCATTAATGAACCCTTATAACCCCAGAGCAAAATCAGAAGTCTCAATTGACAAACTCACATCCACTGATCTACAAGTTAGCCACCCTTTCCCCAGGTTTAACCAAACAACTGCACCTCGCTGACTTCCTGGCATGAACACTCTGGCCTCCTTTCCTCTCCTGTGTCTACCACCTAATTCAGAGTCTCCACACCTCACTGTTCGTACCACCAAAGCCACCTCACTGACCCTCCACTGGGGTGTCTCCTCCTTCCATCTGCAGGGCACTCAGAGGGACTTCCTTGGTGGTCCAGTGGTTAAGACTTGTGCTTCCACTGCAGGGGGCATGGGTTCAATTTCTGGTCAGAAAGCTAGGATCCCACATGCTGCGTAGCATAGCCAATAAAATTTAAAAAGTTAAAAAATAAAAGGCACTCTGGATATGCCCATCCTTCTCTCTTACCACAACACCTGCTCAAAAACCTTCAAAGGTTTCTCAGCCCACAGAGTGAAGCCCAAACTACCCTTACGGTAGCTATCAAGAGCTTTCAATTTTGGTTCTAAGCAACATTGGGCAGGCTTATCTTCTTAAAGCTACACAGACATTGGAATTAACAGGGAAGATTTTTAGATCTATTACACCCATGTCTATATATCCTCCCGCCCTCCTCAGATATTTGTAGTTAGTTAGGAGGGGTGCTGGACTCCCCCAGTGGCTCAGGTGGTAGATTCCACCTGCAAACACAGAAGACTCAAGAGACGCAGGCTCAATCCCAGGTCGAGAAGGTCCCCTGGAGGAGGGCATGGCAGCCCACTCCAGCATTCTTGTCTGGGAAATCCCATGGACAGAGGAGCCTGGTGGGCTACAGGCCACAGGGTTGCAAAGAGAATCAGACACAACCGAGCAACTAAACAGGAGGGATGCTGTATCACGCTCTTTCTGTCATTGCAGCTTTGTCCCTTTATTTTTTAAAGCCCCTCCATGATTCCCAGGTGCATTCATGATTTATATGCCATTTCCGTAGAAAAACTTTAGCCCCAGCACCCACTTATGCTTTGCACCTTTCACTCACCTACCCACCCATTTCTTCTAAGCCCACCTCTTTCAACACATCTTGAAACACTTTCTCTTGCCTCTTAACAATTACAGCAATCTCTAAACAACTAACTCATGAAGGTATGTGATATTATATTCTACTGAAGTGGGAATGTTTTATAAGACACTTGTTTTTAAAACTGTGTTTAAGCTTACTGGTCAACTATTAATAGATTATAAGTTAGAGGAAGACTTCTAAACCCTTTCCTAGTCTCATGAAGTATGGTAAGCTTAATTCTCACACATGTAATTATGGTATCTTTTGAAAACCTCTAAACTGACTTTAAAATTACTTCTGCCATGTATCAGAGAAGTAATAGACTTCATGGCTATCAAATCAGACAGTAACTGCCAGGCAAGATACACACACCTGGCTGGGGAGGTTATGGTCCAGTACCTAGAGGGAAAGTGGTGTCCTGAAAGCGTACTGCCATGCACACCAGCTTCACACCTCAGGCACATCAAAGAAAGGTGCAAAGACTGAGTGTGAGCAATCATATTGCTAAGCATTATGGTCTGTCTGCATGGAGTCAGAAGGCAGGAGACAAGAAGTCACAAAATGAACATTACCAGGCTAGGAGAGCAGAAGAACTGCAGGTCTAGTCAGCCAAGATGGAATGGCTCTTCCGAGTGCCCAAACCTCGCTTTGATGTCCTGTTTTCACAAGCTTGAATTTCCACTGAGTCAGAAACAAGGTGAAAGGAAGAGGCTACCTAGATAACTAACAAGGACCTATTGTTCGACACAGGGAACTCTACTCAATACTCTGTAATGACCATATGGAAAAGAATCGTAAGAGTGGATGTATGTATAATTGAATCACTTTGCCATTCACCTGAAATACACATTGTAAATCAACTATACTCCAATAAAATTTGTTTTAATTTTTAAAAAACAGGTTAGCACACACTGACTTGGGCAACTGATACCTAGGCACTTAAGAAACTTATCAAAAGATCAAGATGTTTTCTAATCCAAAGCAACAAAACACACACACACAAGGAGCAAGATGTGGGGGACAGTAACAACATTTGGGTCATCATACAAAAATATATTAATTGTACTATCATCAAGACACACTGTTCTCCCCTATTGTCAAACAACAGTTTCTTCTTTCATTGGTCAAATAAAAGGCAAACAGACGGGAGAAAGACCAAGTGACAATACAAGGCAGTGACATTGATAATGGAAAGGCATGAGCAGCCTTCAGCTAAAGTACTGCTAAAAATCACGACAGTGGCATGTCCTGAAAAATTAGTCCATGTAAGAAAGCACCCTGCTGTGGGCCTACACAAGCAAGAATCATTTCCTCAAACCATGATGTTCAGTATTTTCCAATGTGTCAGCCAGGCTCTGATAGCTGCTGTCAGTAGAGGGGGAAAAAAAGTTTTCTAAAGGATTTTAGAGGCCAAGCATCAAGTTTCTGGATTATCTGACTCTTAATTTCCCTCTAGACTGTAGCTGCTGCTGCTGTTAAGTCACATCAGTCGTGTCCGACTCTGTGCGACCCCATAGACGGCAACCCACCAGGCTCCGATCCCTGGGATTCTCCAGGCAAGAATACTGGAGTGGGTTGCCATTTCCTTCTCCAATGCATGCAAGTGAAAAGTGAAAGTGAAGTCGCTCAGTCGTGTCTGACTCTTAGTGACCCCATGGGCTGTAGCCTACCAGGCTCCTCCATCCATGGGATTTCCCAGGCAAGAGTACTGGAGTGGGGTGCCACTGCCTTCTCCCTAGACTGTAGCTACAGCAAGTCATATCCAGAGTACACAAGACCACAGACATGTCCCTCAATTCCCAACGCCAATTCCTTGGGATACCATGCATGTCTGGAACAAGGCATTATGCAAACTGGCCTGTGAGTATGAGTGTTGTGATCTGAAGGCATGAAAAACAGAAGCAAGAATGATTTCCTGTCCATGATTCCTCAGAAAGACAAGGGCTGGAATTACATGGGCAGTCCTACACATTAAGAGTCCTTTGTACAGCACGCGTGCTCTCCTATCCAAAGCATAGGACACACGGACCTTGGCCATTGAATCAGAGGGCACTCCAATGTGTCTACAAATTTCAAAGGAACAGAAATGTCTGTCACTTTGAAAAAGTTGGCCAGTCTGGAGAACAGCTCTGGTAATCACATTTTCCCTCCATTTCTATATGAACTCTGCCACCCAAGACACACAAAAGATACTTTATCTGTACTGAATGCAAAGGTATAAAGTGTTTATTATTCCGACATTTTTAAGAGAGTTATTTTTTAAGACCAGAGAAAATACAGAACAAAATGTACTAGTAAAGAAGACAGCACACCTTGCCTCTTAAGTCATATTGATTACCTAGAGTTACATGTTACAACCACAGGCTGAGATTCTGAGATGGAACATTAGCAGCCTGTTAGCCATTTCTGCAACTCACTGATCACAGGCTCAAAGTGGCCAGTCACTGCTGGGAGCTGAGGGGAAAAGGGACTGGCCATCAACAAAGCCACAGAAGCCAGTGCATCAAGAGGTATTTTTGTACTACCAGAAGCCAGCCATCAGTTGTCTAGCCTAAAGCACCCCCACACTCACAGCATCTGCGTTCAGAGGATGCAAGGAAAAGAAAAGGGCAGCCACACAGGGCAGTCAGAAGCATCTCCCAATGAAATAAGGCTCAGAAAATCAGGAAGGAGGGAGACTTCACTCCACCAGCAGGATGTCTGTTTCCATTCTTCCTTTCCATCTCTCATGCCCTCCTCTGATGAATGTGTGACATTACAAACCGATTTCTCATTTAAGCCTTCATTGGTTCCTGCTATTTCCCTCCCACCTCAAATCGCTATCCCTACAGCTGAAGGGACAACAACCGGTTGTTATGGAAATGGATGTAAGACCACGCGGGCTCCAAAGTCAGGTTAGCTGGTGAGAAAGAGCTGAATGGAATGTGTAAGAAAACGAAGACCTCTGCCAGATTCTTTAAGACAGTTCTATGACCAATACTAGACAGTTTTTTAATTATTTCTAAAATTGCGAAGCACTGCAATGGCAGGCAGAGACTGTGCTCTGAAACAAAAAGGGATTTTTTTTAAAAATGTGTAATTCTCTACCATGACCATTTCTCACAGGTACTTTACTACTTGCCTCTAGGGTATGACAAAAAACATCATCGACACTCAGGTGCACACACAATCACAGCTTTGGCAGTGATGGTGGAGAACACCCTCTGAGCACGTGCTGGGAGGCGAGACACACAGGAGCTATGGTGGGGGGATGCGGGGCCGCTGCTGCTGGCCCCTAGGTCTGATGCCGCCCTCATTCTTCAGACCCTTAGTGGCTCAGGCCACCCAGGACTACTACTGATCAGACTCTGCAAGGTTTCAGGACTTGGAAGGGTTAATACAGATCTAACTATGTCTATGATGGAGCTACTCACTCCAGACAGGAAGATAAAAAACCACTTTTAGGTAAATTTGTAGCAGGCATTGGAAAGAGAACAGAAAGTGAAGTACTTCAGTCATAACCTCACAGATAAAAAAAATGGAATCCAAACCAACCAATCCTTGTGCTAAGAAGAAGCTATGTCTCTGCAACATTACAAATCATTGATGGCATGCTACAAGAGGCATATCACACAGAAGATTCTGGTAGCCAAAGCAGTTAAAATTCTGAAAATAAGACACAGCAACATCCTTAAAGCTTCTACTAAAGGAAACAAGGGGGGAAAAGCCTGAATCTATAGGACAAATTAAGTCCCTTTTCTTCATTCTTTTCCCTAATCTTCACACAGCTGAGTGACTGCATCTTCCCATGAGTATCTTTCTGCTTATCAAGGGTATTTAAAGGATTAACAGTACTATTTTTCTATAGTTTAAGGTTCTTGGAATTAATCTCCCTAAATATCAGTTTATGAATGTAACCAAGTTTAAAAAAGGAAAGCTTGCTCAGGGACTACATAATTTGTAAGATACAGAGACAAGGCTTAGAGAAAAGTTGCACTTGTGGTTATCTTAGAATTTACTTGAAGAAGCCATCCTTACCATTCAGAGGGAGGCTTTTTGTTTTAAATAAGCAAGAGTTCTATTTATTCTCTCTCCAAACTCTTGTCTTTCCACTATCCATTTGGCACTTCACAGAAATCATTTCTCTTTCTCCACCCATACATCTGAATTTAGAGGAAGGGGACCAGGATTTAAAGTCATAACCCAACAAAGGACTTTATCAAGTATATTATTTTCTTGATCACACACCAGTGATTCTTTCGAGAGAAAAGACGGGACAGCTAAGGGGGAATGAGCACATCACTTACAGATTCACGTGAGAACCTAATTCAAAGTGTTTCTTGTGCAGGACAGGCCAAGAGACAGACAAAAGTGTCTTCTCAAGGAATAACATTTACTTCATGTTCACCATGTGTGCAACACCTCTACCTCGGTCATGCAGGGGTGGTCAAGGGTAAAAACTGACTTACTCAGCAAAGGAACATTTCACCATAAAGTACACTGATTTTTTAAAAACATGTCACTGACTGGAGATGTATCAATGTATTTTTAGAGAGTGATACAATTAACATCACTGTGCAAAGCTGTTAGAGCTTAAAAGTGATCAAGGGTTCATGATACAACTTCTGATCGTCATTATCATTCAGTTTGCTCCGTTAGGTTTTTGTTCCAACTCTGCTTAAAAACATTAAATTTTCAAAAATGATGCGTTGCAAAATTTTGAGTGAAGAATTCAGTGAATTTTATGCAGATACTTTCTTATTGTCCAAGCAACATTTATACTAGTGTCTCAGAAGATGATACTTCTTCAGAATATAGTTCTGATTCAGACAATGTGAATATTGGACCAACAAAAAGCCAAAAAAAACCCAGTGACTGATTCTGATAGGAAAGTGAAAATGAAACTCACGGTGCTGGAGAACACTCCTTTGCTTCTACAAAAGAGTGAATCGAAGACAACATTTCATGAAAATTTGAAGACTTTACAGGTGTGTCTCTGAATCCAACAGGCCGCAAAGTGTTAGTGAAATAACAGAATGAATTTTGGCTGGCCAAAAGAAGACTCACCAGCCACCGATGGTCAATAATGAGTTAATATTATACCTTCAATACACAAAGGGAAGCAAACGAACAGGTAAGGTTACAAAAAAGAACAAAATGAATTAAAAGAACATGGAGGAACTAGGAAAGAAGAGGAGCCTAAGTATATTTAGCACACCTTCAATATCTATTAATTACAAATATAGATCTTCCCTAAATCAGCGTTAATTGCAAAGGGAATATTCATGATCACTTTGCCAAATAAACAGATGTTTGACTAAACTTATAACTTAATCACCACCATGAAAGATTATAATCTACTATCATTAAAAAACACCACATACAAATGTAATTTAAAAGGGTTTTTAGGGCAACTCCAAGTTCTTCATTAAAACCAGCATCATTACACATTTGAAAAATATTTGTATCTATGTGCAATTTACATAGCTGTTGATAAAAGACAGGTGCACGGCCTGCGAAATGAAAAGGAACCTCAACAGCAGGTGAGACTTCTCCCACTCAAACCACCATGATTATCTTGGCCAATTTCAATAAGGAAACCACTCAAAATTACAGTATGCTCAAGCTGTAAGATAGTCCAGGAATGACTGGCATACATGCTTAAAGTGAGCAAAAAAGAAAAAAACACCACACCAAAAGTCAATACTTTCTTCCAAAAGCCAGAAACCATAAATAACCAACTTCTTCCTGAGGACCAAGGTGACCATCTCAACACAACAACCTTCAGACTTACTGAATACATTCTCTGTAAAATATGGCTCCGGTGCTTTTCACAAAAACAGCTTCCAGAGGGACAAGTTATAAAGATGACAGTGAGGACAGAGGAGACAAGAGAAGGAGAGAGAGGGTGCTGACCTTTCAATGTAGAGCTACCAAAAGGCCGGGGGCTATTTTGCTAGAAAGTAATAACATCACCTTTCTCCCCGGCATCTGAGTAGCGACAGTAAATGCTTGCTGACATTCAGCAAGACGACAAAGGCTGCCTAAGGAGTGGCCTTCACAAAATGTCTAGGTAAAAAGCAGAGTTTCATGGGAAAACGCTTTACAGACTAAGGTTCTTGGACACTGCAAAGCACGTCTTCAAGTGGAAGACATCCAACAAATGATCAACACCTTATGAGTCTGTGGGGCTTCTGACCAGCATGTAATTTAGTTCCAATCCTAGCAATAAGTTCTGCACCAATCTTTCCTGTCCATCATCTTCCTTTTCCCCCAGAGGGAAGTTAAATAGTTGTTTGGATGAGAGGTTGGGTCCTACAACATTGGATTTGCCTGAAAGGTTTAAACAGAAATCCCTGAAGTAAAAATAAAATCGGGTGGAGTGGGGTGACACGTGTTAGCGCCATATCCCTGTCAGAGACAGGCCTCTGTTTGGGTTTCCATCTCATGAGAGGCACAAGCAGGACCATCCCCAAAACCCAAGTGGAAAGAACAGGTCAAACCTTATTTCCCTCTCCTTTGAGTCTCCTTTGCATCCCTTCTGGCAGGGAGAATATGCTGCCTTGTTTAACCTGTGCTGGAAATCTTTCCACTACCCGACTGTCAATTTCTGACCGTGGAGGCTCCCTCTTATACCTTGTAGCCCTCTCTCATCCCCAACACAATACATTGTTCACATTAAGGACTAAGTACCCACCAGAAGAAAATGACTAGATCACTAGTGGGTAATCTAGAAATGACTAGAAAATGACTGATCACTGCAAACAGCCCTATGATGCATGCTTTGCAGAGCACTTTCATACACACAGCAGTACATGGTGCTTGCCACACTCCCCCAACCCCATCCCCGCCAAACTGCTCTTTTAAGTATGACAAGTTAATATGAACTTCATACTACAGGGTTTAAAAAAAAAAAAAAGAAAGAAAAATATTGCAACACAGATGAGTAGGTTCAGTGGACCTGGAATGGTTAAGTCTCCTAAGTCCTCCAGAGAAGCTTCTTGCCTCTTCAGAATGTGAAATGCCGAGTTACTACCCCTAGTGACCCTCAGGGAGAGTGACAGTTCCAGAAGCTCAAAGCTGCTGAAAATGACACTAATTCTGCCCTTTGGTGACATGACAGTGGCGAATGAGAAATACCCTTTAATTTGAAGCAATTTAAACATCAGCCAAAGACACATCTCGGAGGCAAAGCGTGTCCTCTGGTCTCAGTGGGTCTGGCTGGGCTCAGTCCAGCTGTCGTGCCCACTTTCACACACTGACCCTAATGTTACAACATCCTTCGTGCCACACCAGCCACCAAATGCCTATCAGATAGAGCTCTTCACCTAAAATTAGAAAGAATACCTTTCTAAAGTCCCTGTAGGACTTATCTTTCAGCTAAAGAAAAGCTAGGTGGTGAGTCTTTCTGCTCAGATTACCAGAAAGACAATCTGGGAAACTGTCCAACCCCACAGGGGTAGCATTCAAATTGAGAACAATGGAGAACAAGACAGCAGAGCCCAGCAATTTCAGGGTATTAGTTTTAACAATAAGGAATCCCTTACCTGACTCAGGGGAAACACTGCGGGAATTAATTGTGCGGCCTTTAAACATATCCAAGTCCTCCCCCCAAAGAATCCTAAATAATACAGTGTTATCATTTATTACAAACAAAGTTCAAAAGTGGAAAAATCTACTGAGTTCCATTTTAACAAAGTGGTCTTTTAAAGTCACCTGCAGAAGA
Source organism: Cervus canadensis (assembly GCF_019320065.1). Lineage (NCBI taxonomy): Eukaryota > Metazoa > Chordata > Mammalia > Artiodactyla > Cervidae > Cervus > Cervus canadensis. Next base: position 87,109,371 of record NC_057388.1, on the reverse strand, counting down.
GAAAAGAAAAATATGGTCTCTCATAAGGGCCATAACAGACACACAGCTTTAGGCAACATTAAAAAGTGAGGGCGAGGGGGATAAGTGCTGGCCAAGAAGCACAACGACAAGCTCAGGCATCTACAATCTGCTTGAGAAGAGTCACCTGTGGGGACAACAGAGCCTGCGCTGCGTTCCCGGAGAGGGACGGTTCTGGTTCACTCCTGGGCCTTTTTGTCCTTAAGTCCCATAGGCAATTTTAACATTGTTAAAAAGAGCAGAGAATTCCCTGACTGCCCAGGGGTTAAAGCTGCACTTTCACCTGGCTGAAGAAAGAAAGGGTGAAAGGGTTTAGTCACTCAGTCATGTATACCGTCCATGAGACTCTCCAGGCAAGAGTACTGGAGGGGGTCGCCATTTCCTACTCCAGAGGATCTTCCTGACCCAGGGATCGAACCCGGGTCTCCCACATTGCAGGCAGACCCACATTGCAGGCAGCTTCTTTACCATAGAAGCCACTTGGGAAGCCCTGGTCTGGGAACAAAGATCCCACCTGCTACAGTGTAGCCAAAAAGTAAAAAAAGAAAAAGAATAAACAGAGGATAAAATGAAAGGGGCATTTCAAGAAGCTACCTTGTAGAAGAAGAAACCAAAAAAGAAGGGGGAAAAAAAAATTGAGACAGGCTAGGACCTGGAACCCTCTACCTGAGTGCTCGCACGTGGACAAACGGCTCCCGAACAACAGAATACAAAGAAACTATAAGGGACTAAAAGTAACTGCATGTATGAACTGTGTGCAGCTGGGGCAAGTTACGAACAAGATACCAAAAGGCCACAAACTCACCACCACTGGAGGTGCCAAAGCTCTGGGTGCCTACACACAGCACCACAAGGGGTGGACAACAGACCACCCAAGGTAAGCCTTCTGCACAAGTGACCTATCCTCCCCCATCCTCCCCCCAGTTAAGGAACCAGCTTGCCCTCAACCCACCTCAAGAAACAAGCAACCCACCCACCTGCCCCAGCAAGCAAGCAAGCACACCCGTTTTTTGCTCTCACTCCCTCCTGCTGCAGCAAGAGCCCCTAAATGTGTCTGGCCTCTTAACCCTCTCTTGATGAAACAGTTCAAGGAGCCAGGTTGGTAACAAAATCACATTCAATATTTAAAAGAGTCATCTTAATTTCTTGAGAAAGTTATACACAGGGTAAACCAATTCTGGGGTGAAACACGTAAGTATCTAAAAAGTTACAGGCATTCCTGACGGAAAATTAAAGTTTCCCACATAAATTGAAATTGTGAACAAATCAGGATGCATTATTGCTTTTAAGGCAACCAGTGGCCCAAATCACAAGAAAAAAAAAAATCCAGACATTACTACTATTAATGATTACCACTCTTATGCCAAGTTTAATGTGTAGGGAGGGGGTGGGGTGGAAGTGGAGGAGTCCCTATGGAACCAAGCAATGTTCTGACACCAGCTGAGTGTCCTACAATTTAACACAATTCTGACACTACCTGGAGGCAGGTTAAGGGAAAAGTCCTCCAAGATTTCGTCCCCACCCCCACCTTTCAGATGCCAATCACAAGTCCAGGTTCTTACCTGTGTTCCTTGCCGAATGGCTACAAACTACAGGTTCCAACAACTTTCTTAGATTTGATTAATTTGCTGGAGCAGTCCATAGAACCCAGAAATACTTTACTTACTAGATGACCAGTTTAACATGGTAAAACTCAAGAATAGCCAGATGGAAGAGATGCACAGGACAAAATCTGGGGAAAGGTCACAGAGCCTCCATACTCTCTCCAAGCCCTCACCAATCTCTACTCTCCAGTGTTAGAGGACCCGGAAGCTCTCCAAACCCAATCTTTTGAGTTTTTATGGAGGCCTCCTTAAACAGGCATGAATGATTAAATCATTGAACACTAGTGATTGGTCCAACCTCCAGCACATTCCTCCCCCTCCATCCTCAGGTGAAGTCCAAAGTCACCTTATTAGCATAACAAAAGGCAGCTTTCGAGCCAAACAGGGACACAGACTAAAAGATATGTGCATTATAAATCACAATAATATCAGAACTATAATGATTTTCTCTCCCTATCTCCAGAGGAGACAGAATATGCAATAATGTTTTATAGGGAAAGAGCTTTCCAGAAGGGAAATATTTCAACTTTCAAGAAATGAGTGGCTACGACATCTTTACTATGAAGTAACTGAAAATTCCCCAAACTGTTAAAAAAATGACTGTTTCAAGCAATTCCTAAGGCAAACTTAACAAAATTTACAGCTACAAGATTTATTTGAGTTAGATGCCACTGCTTTTAACCATAAGACCCCCACCCAGAATCCATCTCACCAGATTCCCACATCTGTGACAGCCACCCAGGAAACCCACACACAAAAAAGGTGGTACTCAACCCAAGTGGCACATCAGAAGCATTTGAAGAGTTTAAGGAAGGGGGCAGGAGGAGAGAGAAGCTATCTGGGACCCATCCTTGGAAATTCTGACTCAGTAGACCTGGGGCACATAAGGTTTTTTAGAGATCCCTAGATGATCTGATGTGCATTCAAGGGCTGAAAATCTCTGCATTAAAAGCATCGACACTTAACATTTCCACTCTGCATTGCTTTACTGATTGAGCCGTGTTGCTACAGAGTCAGACCATAATCGGTTCTGTTCCATGACACACAGATGAGTTACTGTGATTCTTTGGGGCTGTAATTTAGTGGAGTTGAGACACTGATGAGTTCATGGCTTTGTTTCTCATTAATCTTTTACTGTGTTCCAAGCTGTGTTTGCTTTTCTTTCCATGATTCCAAATCAACACTTAAAAAAAAAAAAAGTCAGTGTTTAAAAAATACCCAGGCTGCGGTCTTCTTTTTGCTTAGCCTTTTGCCTTCAAAAGATGCTTGATGAATAAAAGATCCCCAGCCATTTCCAGCCCAACCCTTCCCCCGACCCCAACACAGAGGCACCTCCAAGCATGTGTCCATTACAAACAAATGTAGCCAGTTATCCTTACAGCAGGAGAGATTGCAGAAACCTGTTTTACCCTGAATCTTAACACCTAAAATCTGTGCTTGCAGGCAACAAAACGAATTTAATTATGGACAGCAACCTGACCACTGGCTCAACCAAGAGGGATCTGCCAAAAGCTGCTGCTGTGCTAGCGACTAGCAGACATGGGGGTTGTGGCCAGGGGTAGGAGGGAGGGCGTATGTGTACATGGGAAGGGTGTCTCCCACCCAGAGGCTCTCTCCTCACCAATCTTTTCACCACGCTGATTTCAGGACTTGGAACCCAAGATCCGTCATCTCCTTCCAGAGCAGCATCTCAGAGACCATGATTATCGGCAATTACCCAAGCAGAGGCAGGTGCTGAGGAATTTCCAGAACACCTTGGCCAGGAAATTAATCATAGCAGAAACTCTCACACCTCAGACAAGAAAAGCCCCCAGAGCAAGAGGTCTGGGTCCAATCTGCTACAGGGCATTTTCATTTCTACATCTCTTCCATGGTCCTTCTGGGATCAGGGGGTGGGGGGTGGGGTCAGGATGCTAAGTCTTATCCACTGATCAGCTGTATACATTCAATGAGTTACTGGCCTTTGGAGGGGGCATTTTGGGTGGATTTATTACCACCTACCCAGGGGGAGGGACAGCTAGAGGCTTCATTAAATCCGGAAGAGCTCAACGCTGTCCCTAGAGGGTGCAGGCCAGGGGCCGGCAGATGATTATTACCAAAGAAATCATGGCGGTTGTCTGGCCCTCAGAAAGCACCCAGCACTGGGGAGAAGCAAGTTATTAAAAAAGACAATAAAATAAATAAATCAGCCTTCTGGGTTCACATAAATATTTCGCTAATCAGTTAAAGGACAGTAAAGGGAATATAGAAAGAGTGCCTAACATTTAATGGGATTTGGGGAAAATATTACACTTTCCAAAAGTTACTCAAGTGAGACACGGAGTCTATGAGCTAAAATTACTTTTTCAAATGGCCAATATACTCATTTCTTCTTCAGGACCACAGGGAGGAACCCACACACATGACACCGTATCACAGATGATCACCAGCCTGGCCTGTTGTTTCCCCTCAGAAAGAAACTGCAGCCTCATTTCAGCACAAACCCACCACTCTCAGGCCCATCAACATCAAACCAGGGGGAGCCAATGTCACTCCAAGTGACACACCTGTGCACAAATTAAAATCTCTCCACTCACACTCCTGTGCACAGACACAAGTAAGACTGGAAGTGTCCTTCCAAAGCCCTCTACCGTTCTTTACGGCAGCCCTCCAGAGCTGGAGGGAAACAGGGAGAAAGTTTATCAAGTGGAGGAAGGAAGTGGGAGGAGCATGTGTCATACAGGACACCTCCAACAGACTGGCAACTCAGCTCTTATCCCTCCATCCTCCCCTGGTCTCCTCTGTTCCCTGGACCAGGATTTATCATCTCAAAAGGATAGAGAGATATGAAGAAAAACAAACAGCAAATAGTAAATACATGCAACTTTAATTTGGGGTCCTCTGACCTCTGCTGATGGTCAGACAAGTAACTGATCCTGAAAGAAACCACTCTGTTCTGTCCCTGGCCAAGAGGACCCATGGGAGTAAACAACAGACCAGTCTTGGGGCAGGGATTTGAGGGTGGGGGAGAAACTTGCCCAAAGCAAGTACTGATCCTCAGAGAAAACACACACACACAAATATGCAATAAAAGTGCATTTGAACAATTGAGAGGAACTGTCTTCTGAGTGTCTTCTGATTATACATACAGATGTTAACTATGTGAAGTAACTTCTGGGTCACTGCATTATACACTTGATGCACCCAAGGCAGCAAATCAGAGTTTCTGGCCAAGAAAAGAAACACAACAGCTCAGCTGCGGAGGGACAGGCACGTGGCAAGCACACCTGGGCCTGGGGGACAACGGCTGCCCTTTGCCTGAGAGTGTATCTGAGATGCTGGCTGTAGCTTATTACCTCAGCGATTGGAGCCTGACCTCTCTGCAAACACACCACTTCTTCAGGTCAGAAAGACTCTGTAGCCAGTGCCGAGGTTTCACACAGAGACAGCGGAGCAGCGCAGAACCTGCATGTGTCTCCTTTCCTGGAACCTTGAAGGAGAGCAGCACCCTCCTCAGGGTGGCGGCGTTGGTGCGTGTGTGCTAAGTCACTTCCATCGTGTCCAGCTCTTTGTGACCCCATGGGCTGTCACCCACCAGACTCCTCTGTCCCTGGGATTCTCCAGGCAAGAATATTGGAGTGGGTTGCCATGCCCTCCTCCAGGGGATCTCCCCAGCCCAGGGATTGAACCCATGTCTCCTGCATTGGTAGGCAGGTTCTTTACCACTAGCGCCACCTGAGAAGCCCAGAAGCGTTGGTAATATCGCTTTGAATTAGCAATAGTATAATATCCACCGGTCAGTGATGCTGTTGTAGCTTAGTTAAATATAACTGCTTCCTATACATTTACCTGGGGATAATCGTTTTTATCACAATAGGCTGCAGTGTAATAATCTACAATGTAATTGTGCAAATATGCACAAGGGCATGCACAGTGGAAGGAAGTCACTGACAGAGCAGCACATGGGACGAAACAAATAAACATTGCCAGCCGCGCTCACAAAGCTACCGCGGGAGCCTTTGTGTTCCCATTAAAGTGTCTCCCCACGTCCCAGCCAGGGCAACAGAAAAGAGCGGTGGTCCCCGGGAGAAGATTTACCATCTACTCCACGCTTTATTTCAGAAGCAGCAAGTTCAGTTGCTGGTGGGGTGGGGAGGGAACCCTTCTGGCAATAAGACACAAAGGGCCTGGACAGCAGCCTACTTCTAAATAGCACACAGTTAAGGAATTAGGTGATTAGAGTCTCCTGCCAACGAGGTGAAATATCAGCCCCTCTGGGAATTCGTCTGCGGTGGGAATCTCCTGCACGGTGTTACAGCAAAACCCGCCCAAGAGCAGCCTCGGCTCTGAATGGACCTTTTCCTGCTTTCTACTCCAGGCAAACCTTCTCTTTTATGAATGAGAATAACTGTAAAGATCAGGAACAACTTATCTTCACAAAATTGGTGGAAACTGGTAAATTACGGTAGATTCACATTTTTTAAAACAGCACAGCCACTAAAAATCATGTTTTAGAAAATTATCTAAAGGCCAAGGGAAGTGTTCTGCTACAAAACATGAACACAGAAGCAGCTAAGAAGGTTGTGAGATATTAACAGTGGTGGTGTTGCCTCTTGATGGTGAGATATAATTTATATTTTCTTCTCTAAAAATTTTCCAAAATTTATAAAGTGAGTATGTTTCATTGATAACAAGGGAAAAAATGTCTATGGTAGGGAATGTATGTAAAAATGAAATCAGAAACTTAAGCCATCTAATGGGGTTACGGTGTATAAATAATGAAGTATCCAGGAGCTGGGGGCAGGGGGGGCCCGCCCACAGGTGGAGTGGCTTCCCTGGTGGCACAGGGGTAGATAATCCGGCTGCCAATGCAAGAGACGCAATAGACACAAGTTCAATTCTTGGGTCGGGATGATACCCTAGAGAAGAAAATGGCAACCGACTCAAGCGTTCTTGCCTACAAAATTCCATGGACAAAGAGCCTGGCGGGCTACAGTCTATGGAGGGTCGCAAAAAGTCAGACACGACTGAGCACATACAATGCAAGATCCAGAAGCAGAGGTTCAAAGGGCTCAGAAACCTATACAAAGTTGACAAGTACTGATACTTTTTATTAAAAAGGGAGAATCCAGTCTCTTCACAGAGCCGGCCTGACTGTTCTCAAATAGTGAAATTACTGCCACAAAAACTTCACATGGAAGACAAAAACATTAAGGTGACCCAGTTTACCCACTTCTCTGATGTTAAACACTCAGCAGAAATGTAAATTCAAATTTCTCTTGATATCCATTATGGTACTTCCAAAACAGTTGCAGGAAAACATTTTCATTTGTAAAAATAGTTGAGATAAGAAAACTTGTGTTGCAAAGACAACCAGTTGCAGCTTCTGGTAGGTGGCAGAAATTCTGAAAAAAACTAGAGTTTGAAGGGAAGTTCACCCAGCGTAAGGGAGAGGGTCACCAACCTGTCCGGCCAATATGAAAGTTCAAGAGACACACTTGAAGACAAGTAAAACAGATCTCAGTTGGGATTCTGGTCCCTCTGCTTACTGGGGAAGGCACCTTGAGCCAGTTCTCAAATCTTCCCATGTCTCCGTCTCCTTGTCTCTCACAGGGGTGGGGTGGAGTGAGCACAGGCCCTGTGCCCCACACTCTGCCTGGGCCACGTGGGCACCCAGGGCCCCCGAGTCTTCCTCAGGATCCAGCAACCCCCTGTACTTCCAATTCTGGGGACAATAAACAGACTTCCCTACGAAAGGGAAAATACCCGCGCGCATAAGAACCTTAGAGTCTACTTGGCAGTTGGACTTCGTATCATGAACGAATACATCCACAAAGTGACTTTCAGACCACATCTCTGTGAGTTCTTTTAGTGTGAATCAATTAACCAGTCTAACAGACAGCACTTCTCAACGTGAAAAACTCAGAGCGGAGCCCTAAACAGAAGCTGAGCTGGGCAGACGACCTTCCCTAAGACCTTAAAGAAGGAATAAGCTTGCCTCCTCCTCAGCCTTAACACAGGGTTGTCATAACCCCACAATGAACGTGCGCCTGTCACGATTCAGAAGGCTCTTCAGGATCTTGTGATGGCTGCATCCTGAACAGTGAGCAAGCTCCTGACTCCGCCGTACGCGCCAGGAAACACCTGGATCTTCTCCCATTCGTTTGCGTGCTGCTTGCACGTGTCGAAGGCAAGCACACTTTTTATCTGGCACCCTTTCTTCCACCTTACATAAGGTGTGAATCCAGCTCTAACAGGGCACCACTTCATAAGCCTCTTCACTTTTTACCATGAAGTTCACCCAGAAATCATCAACAGGCCTCCCTGCAACTAAACATCAGCTCAAAGAGTACGTCATAGACCCTAAGAGACTGCACTGCTCCCCAGGGAGCTCCATCCTCCGAGGCAGACAAATTTCTTCAGGCGGAACTCTCGTATCTCCTTTCACTGAAATCCTCAGGAGATGTTCTAAGCTAAGAAGGGATACATCTGGTTCACAGCTGGCTCTGAGACCTGGGGAGAAAAAAGCTCACCCGGAAAAGAGCAGAGATATTACAGACTGTCTGAGTCTGGCTCGGGGAAGAAAAACAGTACTGTCAGAGACCAAAATCCTGGAGAAGTAAACCCCCACTTTCCCCCTGCTAGGAGCAACATTCTAGAACACCAGCGTCACCCTAAAATACAACAGAACACCTGGCAATTGTGCAAAATGAACACTCCAGGCTCCAACCACAGAGATTCGAACACAGGTAGCCTATAAACCACACTGTAGGGAAAACTGGTCTAGCCTTGACTCTGGGATTAAAGCCTGGATTTCATGTGCGAACCAGCAGGATACCTGCCTCTGCCTCTGAGCCAGGGCTTGGAGGGAGAGGGGAGGAAGGGAAACCAGAAAGAGAAGGGCTGTGGCAAACCCCTATTCACACTGCAAGTCGGCTGTTCAATTAAAAGATACGGCATTAACAGACAGCCACTTAATCTTTGTCCTCAGAGCAGTCCTGTGCAAACCCAGAAGGCCAGAGCTCATCTGTAGCAAATGAGAGGCAATAATACTGGCAGCCATATTGGCAGTGAATTTAACAGTTAACAGTCAAATGATTTGCCCTTGTAGAACTTCCCATCAGGGGACACCTTTGAACCACACATATGAACATCATTCTCGTAGCAGGGAAGGGGGCAGAGGTAGAAGAGATGGACCAAGGTTAAACAGAAGCCAGAAATAGCAGTGAGTCCCTCCTCCGCAGCTTCTGAACTCCAAGTCACGTCAGCGTCACCACAACACTTGAAGGTACACAAGCATGAGGGTGGGCAAGTCAAAAACTGCTTCCTGAGGTTTTACACCCTCTAGTCTCCTGCTGCAGTGAGCTCAGTTACCTCTGCTACCACGAGGGGCTCTACATCCCCGAATTAGCCATGGCAGGAGGTTGTCACTGAGCAGAGAAGATAGTGTGGACTGAAAATAAAAGGAGAAAAGGGGAAACTCCCTTCTTAGGTTCTGGCTTCCTCTTATGGTCCTGACCACCACCAAAGCCAAAGACCACCAAAGTAATAACGAGGACCAAGCTGGAGACAGGGCGAGGTCAAGACGGCAATGGAAGAGGGAATGAGAGAGCTGCTGGGAAAAGTCTCTTGAAGCTCCACTGTCTGAGGCCTGCTTCCTCCCAGAAGTGAACCGCAGCCTCTAAAGCGGTTTTGAAACCTTCTATCAAGGTTGAAACCTGACATCACGAATGCCACCCTCTCCCTGACCAAACACTACTCAGGTTCCTCCGAGCTCTCTTCTCACCTGGACCCTGCCTTCTTGGCACTGCGTTCACCCCTGCATTGTCCTATTTTAGGACAATCAGATCTCCTATTGAGATCTGATCACCCTGGAGATCTGATTGGGTTTCTCACCATCCCCCAGCCCCATTCTTTGCCTTGATTATAAACGCCCACCCTTCACATGGCATTCAGGGCCCAATCTTACTCTTCCACTGCAAAACCCCACTGGAGTATGTCCCTACACCTAACACAATTGTGCTGAATAGAGGGTACCTTACTGTTTTTTAACAAGTACCTTTTTAATGAGTAACTTTTTAATACAAGGAAGTCAGAAGGATGTTTTCTTGCCCTGCCGCAGGCACCCTGCACAGCCTTGAGCACTCATTTAAAAGCAGACTCGACTGCAATCCGTCAGGCGCCTACTTCCAATCAGTATCCATCATCTATCAATTTAGAGAACTGACCAACAAAGATGTAAATTATGTAAATTCTGGGAGCAGAGGTATATTGGCCTGCTTTCAATTGCATCAATGAAGTTTTCTAGAACCTAAAATTACAGTAAATAAGCAGCTTAAATGTGGTTATTCAAGAAAACCAGGGCAAGCCAGTCTGGTTGTTCACATTTTAAGTCGTGAATTCAGGTGAAAGATGCTGCTCCTTCAGGCTGAACCCAAAGCAAGGCATCCACAGGATGACAGTGAACTTCAACTCTGTAGAACGTAAATGAGGATTCCCTGCCAGCTCACGCAGCATCCGAAACCCCACCCAGAGGATTTCAGGGCGAGGGCGATACAAGGGACAGCCAGGAGCTCCTTAGAAGGCGTGAGCAATGGTAACAGAATGACCAAGATGCCAGTGCCTGGAGTGACATCATCATTCAAATCAAAGTTTACTTCCCTGGTCATCTAGTGGTTAAGAATCTGCCTTGCAGAGCAGGGGATACGGGTTCAGCGCCTGGTCGGAGAACTAAGACCCCATACGCCGAACAGCAACTAAGCCCACACACCACAACTGGTGAGCCCACATGCCCTGGAGTGCCACAGCTAGAGGGTCCCAGCACCACAATTAGGGCTTGGCGCAGTCAAATATATCTTTAAAAAACGTTTACAAACTCCCTCTCTGAGCTCCAGCGGTGGTAGGGGAAATAGGAGGCACCCCAGCAGGGACTGGGAGAGGTAACTGAAAGAAATCCAAAGGGAAACTAGACTAGCAGGAGCACAAATCTATACTCGCACCACTTAGATACCTGCGGAAATACTTCCAAGTCAAAACACAAAAGCAAACAAAAGAAAGGGCACCAGCTTGCATTAGAACTTTTGAGAACCCTGTGGTGAGGAGAGAGGGAGACAGAGTGCTGGGGAAGGGGCGGTAGGGGGGGGGGGCGGGCAGGCAAACGGGGAGACACACAGAAACACGGGCCACCAGTCTCCAGAGCAGCCAGAGGAGCAAGGGGAGAGCGTGTTCCCACTTGCGCACATTCAATTATAGTCCAAGACAGAGATATTCAACACCATCGGCTTCTGCCCTGGGAATTCATTTCTCCCTGGGCGATGAGGGTGAGAGATGAAAGGCTGTAGGATTTGATTGCACTGAATTCTCAGTTTGTCAAGTCCCATTTACTACCTCAGGTACCCTGGGACTAACCTGTATCTTTTAGGATGGAGACATCTCTCTCAAATAGAATCCCAATGACCATTCTCCCCCTGTGGGATTTTATGAATATCTAATAATAACCAGGGACCCAAGGGTGTTACAGACAGAAACTGCCTTATGGCTTCTCAACTGAGAAGCTTACATTTTCTGGAACGTTGATACTATGGAGTCCAAGCACCTCCAGAGTGACTGTAACTCAGCTTGCAAACAGGAGCATCTAGACTGAAAGAAGCATTCACTCCTCACGAGAAGAGGGTTGGAAGGGGCTGAGGGAAGAAGAGGTGAAGCCAAAAGGCTTAAGAGCGAGGAGGCGGGCATGGCAGAGGATTTTGGGAACTGAGGCAGAGTTTGGTCAAGGCCAGGGAGGAACCCAGATGTTTTCCTGAAGAAAATGCTGAGCTGTTCATTTACTACACCCTGAAAGGAACAGCAAGGGACTGAGATGACTTCTTTGTGCTTTATAAGAAATAAGAAAGAAATAAGCTGCTTTGAGTGAATGTCAAGTTTCCCTCCTCTTAAAGTACAAAGTGTTAAGAATAGAATGAAAGTGTTAGTCACTCAGTCATGTCTGACTCTTTGTGACCCCACGGACTGTAACCCGCCAGGCTCCTCTGTCCATAGAATTCTCCAGGCAAGAATACTGGAGTTGGTTGCCATTCCCTTCTCCAGGGGATCTTCCTAACCCAGGGATGGAACCCGGGTCTCCTGCATTGCAGGCGCATTCTTCATAGTCTGAGCCACCAGGGTACAAACCGTCCTAATAGTCCTGGCTATCCCAATGGCCAAAACCAGCCAAGGGAGCTGGCTGCCACCCATCCCATGCAGAACACAGCGTGCTCCTTCAGAGGTCACACTAAGAGGGAGAGGGGGCCAACAAGACTAGGGTGGGCGGTGCATCTGCACCCCCACGCGTAGGTTCCTGCTCTAGCCAAGGCCTGAGGGAGCTGGCCTGGGCCCGCGGCACACCAGCAGCCCCTCTGTAGATATCCACCAACAGCTTGTGCACGGTAGGGTTTCTAAAACAAGCACCTCCAGCTGCATACGCAGGCGCTGAAGGCAGTTCTGTATGAAAGGATGTGGCTTTCTCCTGTTTCCAGACCATCTCACAGAAGACGACAGCACATTTAAAGAAAAAAAAAAGAAAGCCAAGCCTTCCTACCAGCCCCCTAGTAATGATGCAGAAGATGTCCTAGAAGTGTAGAGAGGGCAACTCAGAAAGTCCAGTATCGGTATATTCTGCCCCAATTATGAACCATGAGGAGCCAGTGAGAATGAAATGAGTCATTACACAAACATGTGAGTATCGAAAGCTCTGGGCCGGGGCTGAGCTGGCAACTACTGCTATTTTGGCTGTGTGCTCAGGCATCCCTTCAGTGGGTTAACCAGAACCAGTAGGACCGCAAAAGGAACTGAATTCTGGGACTGACATCTGAACACAGAGACTCAGCAGACGCCCCAGAAAGGGGATGTTTCTGCTTAGCCTCACGAAGGGCCCAAAACAATGAGATGAGGATAAAGGAGACAACATCCACTGGCTTCTAGCAGAAAAGTGAAAAAGTAAGGAGCACAAAGTCTCGGATGTCTCCACAGCTAATCCGAACGGAGCTCCTCCTGGTGAAGCAGCACTATGCCAAGGCGGCCACCAACACGGCCGTCAAAACCAGGCTCGGATCACAAGAGGTAGTGAGATGAAGGCCTATAAAACGTGAACAACCCATAAACTGGCCATGGATTTCAAGGGAGGACTGAAATGAAAAGTGACATTAAAAATATGCCTAAGCAATAGACCTGTCATTTGCAGGGGGGAAAAGCAAGCATCTGTGTCCTTCAGTTTTCCCTTCTCATTTCGGTTCTGAAAAGCCTTTTCCCCAGCAGTGACATGACCTGATGCTGCTTCATCCACAAGCCACCATCCATCTAAAGTCCACCTTGTGACCACACCAGGCATATGCTGGTCAGGATCTGAGACTCAGCTTCTACAATTACAAACATCTTACTAATCAAAATAATTTCCCAGATCCACAGTGCCTATAATACATGAGGAACTGGGACGTTTGGGGTTTTTGAACGGAACACAATTTTCCCAGTATAAAGCTAATTAGTCCACCAAGCAATGAAACCTACAGCCTTGGCCTACAGAAGTGCAAGGCACTGGATGGCTGCACTAAGCTCGCCCTGAATATAAATGTTATGGAAAAAAAGTAATTTATCTAAACACAGTGTAGGTGGCTCTGCAATCAGTATCTCATAAATAAAGAGAGAAAGATGAAGGGGAAGCTTCTCTAATTGATTTTAAAATTAGTTCCATGCAAAGAAATAATCTGACAACCAACAAGGTCGATAACAGGAAAAAGATGGCCCTCAGGTGGAAGCGCACCCCAAAACTCCGATGAATCGAGACCTCTGAACTGCTATGAAAGAAGGATTATTTGGGAAAGCCTGACTAAGAGGAGACGTGTTAAAAGAAAGTCAGTTGGGGACCAATCTGCAAAACACTTAAAATCCTGAAATTAACCCCTCTGGTGGCCTGAACCCAATCTGCCCCGCACTAATGAAATACTATTATGAGGAAAACCACCGCTCAGAGAGAGGCAGGGCTCGTCACCCCAATGGCGGCAACTAGATTGAAACCAGGAGTGGGGAAGAGGAAGTGCCTGCAGAAAACCAAGCCATGTGTGACATGACCATCAAAACAAGCAATCCAATTAGGAAGGAGGAAAAAACTGACTGCAAAAACTCTCTCCTGGGGCCTTTCGACACCAATACACTGGCTCAAGTTGCCATGGCTAGCAGAAGCAGTCAAGGAGATTAGCGATGGTTTGGGAGTGCTAAAAATGATGCCACTCAAAACTAATGTATGGATTAGGTCTTCAGCCTCAGCAGACATGTCGATTTAAACATCTGTTAAAAGCCTCCAGTAGCCACAGCACTCTGCAAGCTTTAGAAATAGAGGGGAGAGGAAGCCGAGAAAACCATACCATTCCTGCCATCAGTGGAGTCTAGGCTTCACAGCAGGAGGCGGGCTGGGATAGAAACCATCAGAAGAGGAGGATACAGAGAAAAGGAAGGACTGTGTATGGAAATCTCTGGCCTAAAGAGGATTTCAAGAACCAGGGCAAGCAAGAGGGTTACCTCAGCAAAGCATCTGTGTTCAATGGTCACAGGACAGTAAACACGATGGGGCTGTCAACTCTGGAAACAACAGAAGATTACCGCAGCTCACAGGACTGAAGAGAGGCAATAAATATGAACAAAGCAGTGCTGGGACGACTTAGATAAATTGAAAATATAGAAGTGTGTAATAGTGATGATTAAATGAAGAGAGAAGAGAGAGAGAGAGATGGATTGAAAGACATCAATGCACATGGCTTGGGGAAAGATTAACCAGCAAGATCCACTAGGAGACTGTTAAACTCACCCAAAAATTATTTGCAGGGGAGAAGCAATATCATGGGAAAGGGGATGCATTAACTACAGGGAACTAAAGAAAATATAATTTGTAATAGAAAAAAACTAAATCAAAGGCAAATAGGCATTTGTTGTCTTCTCCAGGATATAATTCACTTATACAGACCAGTGGAACATACATTTTAGGAAACTCTGGATATAGCTCTATCTAAATACAAGTTTGAGTAAACTCCAGGAGTTGGTGATGGACAGGGAAGTCTGGCATGCTGCAGTCCACTGGGTCGCAAAGAGTCGGACACGACTGAGCGACTGAACTGAACTGGAATACATGTATGGGGCTTCCCTGATGGCTCAGTGGGTCAAGAATCTGAATGTAATGCCGGAAACACAGGAGACTTGTGTTCAATCCCTGGGTCAGAAAGATCCCCTGGAGTAGGAAATGGCAACCCACTCCAGTATTTTTGCTGAAAAATCAAAGTCAAACACAACTGAGTGACTAACAGTGCAAATATATATATGAAATACATATAATATATAAAAATAAATAATACATATAAATATATAATATATAAAAATATATAGCATGTGTGTGTATATATATATATCTCCACTCAAATATGAAATGTCTTGACCCCAGTGACCACTCCAGCCAAGCAACAGGTATTGATGTTTAAAAAACAACAGCATACATACATCCTGGTATCTTAAATAGACGAGCTAAGACTAAGCCATCGTCTCCTAATAGTAATTTTTTTTTCAGTCCTCTAACAAAGAAGTTTCAAGTGTTCTTCTCAAAAACACTCAGATCAACCCAAATCTGAAATAGGTACAGAATGCCTCTGCTGGTGCTCTGACACATTCTGTGTCTTTTGATCACTTTGCTGCAGTCCCCAAATCTCTCCATTAGAAACCAGTGAGATGCTAGATCCATTTCAAAGAGCTTCTGCTTTTCTCCAAGGTGCTCAATGCCAGGATGGAGTCCCTCCCCAACCTGCTGTTTGCCTTATGCTCCCAGTCACACACTGAGATCGCAGTGTACTGGTTTGCCCCTGCTCCATGCAGGGACTGTAGTCCCACAGTTTCCTGTTGGTATGCATCTCAGAGGCAGCATCATCTGTTTTAGGGTCTCAGGAAAAGCTTGAGCCTTCAGAAATCTAAACTAAAGGGAATAGGTAGAGAAACCACTTTTAATCGTGTTTAAATAGCAAAGCACCCTGGGGTTCTGCAAAAGGGAATATTACCACCCAACCACCCTGCCTCTGAGGAAATGCCCTTAAGCATCGCAGGGCATCACTAGTAACGTGCCTGCCTGCAGCCCTGGTCTCCCGTCACCTGCCTGCAGGGCAGACCCAGTGAGGTCAGACCTGGGAGACCAAACCCCCAACAGGCAGCAGTGACTCTGGGAGACGAGGCAGACTGCAGCTTTAACAAAACTCATCCTACAGTGCCCAGGTCTGAATATTTAGAAGCCCTGCTGTGAAAGAACACTTATGTGGTAAGTTAGTTCAAGGGAAAAGGCTGAAAGACAGGGTGATGGAAACCAATACAAGTTGAAAGCATGAAACCACACAGGAGATGAGGGAAGGGTTTCTCCACTTCCCAGAGCGGGGAGGGTGGGTGGTGGTGGTGGTGGTGGGGTGTGTGTGTGTGTGTGTGTGTGTGTGTGTCATTGCCCACTACAATAGCACCCCACGATTGGACTTCATGGGGAAATAAGTCAGCCCCTTCATCGGATGCCCAGGGGCTGTATTTCCTTTGTCATTAACACTCCAAGTGTAACACAAAGCCCGCAGCAGCCCTGGGCAATAGAGCACTAGGTTTTCCAGCTTCAGATCAAAGTCGAAAGCTCTCTAGGAAGTCCTGAGATTGCACAATGTGTTATCTCCTTTAAGCAGTAGCTTGGAAAACCCACAGCCTTTCTCCAAGACTAAGCACTTGTATTTCTGTGGCAAACTGGATAACACAGACTACACCTTTAGAGAGGGCTTCCCACGTAGCACAGTGGTAAAGAACCCACCTGCTGATGCAGGAAATGTAAGTGATGCAAGTTTGATCCTGGGGTTGGAAAGATCCCCTGGAGGAGGAAATGGCAACCCACTCCAGTATTCTTGCCTAGATTTCCACGGACAGAGGAGCCTGGCAGGCTAAAATCCATAGAGTCATAACGAGTTGGACAAAACCGTGTGACTTAGCACATGCACACCACACCTTTCGAGAAATCCTGATACATGTTCAGGTCCAAAGGAGTACCACAAACCGATGTCCAAACAGGATCTCAGCCAAGGAGCTACATCTCCAAAGAGCTAACACTGGATCTTCCCTGAATAACCCAATACTTTGGTGCCACACAAACAGAATCCACAGCATCAGACACTGTACTCCTTCTCAGAGAGACACTAGCTTCTAACTCTGTCACGTGTTCCAGCAACAAATCAAGCTCTAACCACAATCTGGGAGCCATGGCTACTCCTGAGTTCCCCGTACTACCAGAAAGGAGCTGCAGAGAAGGAAAGCAGTTCCTTTGATCATGAGGTTCTGTCCAGAGCCCTTCCTCTGGCTGCAATTAGAAAGTAACCAAAAGGGGGGAGTGGAAGTACAGTTAGCCTTGGGCAAAACCTCCTTGCCTTCATGTATAATGTAACAGAAATGAATTTGTCTCTGTATGTAAAAAAAGGAAAATCCAACTTGCACTACTATCTTCACAATATAGAGATGTCTCAGAAGATCTGTGTGAGCTGATGCCATGTGAGTCTTCAGGATATGGAGAAGATAAACAATAGAAGCATCTCCCCATCCTCACCTGAAGGACAAGCCCCCTTGGGTCATCACCTGGGCGCCTGGAGGAAGGAGGCTGTCCGTAGCAGGAGTCCCTGCATGCCATCAGCCTGCCTGTGAGGAAGCTCGAGCTTGCGAAGCGATTGGCCCCTACCTCTCTTCCTCCCACTCCCTCATCTGCACCTTCTCCACTCTGCTCTTTTGTTTAGAACAGCTCCAATAACATAAGCTGCCAGGTTACTTTTTTCTCTATTTCAAAGCCACTGACACCCTCTCCCAAAAGTGTCCCAGACTTCGAGAGAAGGCAATCTCCTAAGGGTTTCATTCACTGCCCTCCATGGTCCATCTGTCATCTCCAAACAATGGCCAAGCATCCTTTGTTTCTATTAACTATGAGACCACCCTCCAGTTCCCAAAACACACCCTTGACGTTTCCTTTGGAGAGTCCATCAGGGCTGTTCTAACTAGGACAGCCACATCGTCTTGTACACACTGTGCCGTGAACAAGGGCACCTGGCCAGGGGGACGGAAGGGAAATGGGAGCTGAAATCCAGCCTCCACTCTATTTGCCAAGCTGTGTGCCCTGACCTGAGGCTGCCTGAAGCAAGGGGCGGTCTTCTCTAACTTGCATAAGGGTACAATGTGGCCTCACAGATGTCCTGACATCTACGCCTTCAGTACTTGACTGGACTGCCCTTGTAGTAAAAAAAAAAAAAAACTGTTGTATACAGTAAAGAACACTAGGGAAACCAAGGACTCCAAAGGGACTCCTGCTTGCCTAGTCATTACACACACACAGTTACAGCCTGGCTGGGATCCCTGGATGACGCCTATTCCTACACCTATACTGTAAATCTAACATAAGCATTAGGTCTTCCTCTCACTGTGAGAGTTCCAGGGGAAGTAGAAAGGCAAGAACTCTAACTCCTGTAGTGTAGAGGCTGCTAGAGCCACACCCACAACCCTGCATTTTCCACTCCTTTCGCCTCCAGGCGAGTTTTACCAAAAACAAAACCAGAACCCATCGCTACAGATCAGTTTTCATCTAGCATGATTTTCCTTTATAGATGCAAAGTTACTTTCATGTTTTATAAATGCAAGCCGCCAACACAAGCACGCTCAAATCTGAAAGGTGTCGTCCGTTAAAATTCTTCAAGGCAAAAGAAATCTAAAAACCATGGCATAGATGTTTTCAACCTGTGGCCCATGCCTAACTCCCAAACCCATTTCTTATTACCCTGCTTCCCCCCACCCCGACCCCAGCATTAAGTATGCTCTATTCCAATCATACAAAACTGCCGGCAGTTCATCACATGGCCTGCAGTCTCTCTTTGTGAGTACCGGGAAATGTTCACAGAACATGTGTTATCTGCCCTGCCCTGCGGCCCACGGAGCATCACACCACACGTGCACCATTCATAGTGGCCACCCATTCCCTAGGACCAAACTCATCCGGTTCTTGTCATTGCTGCTGTCTTGGTCAGAAATTGTCTTCTCTCCATTTTTTACCTAGCTAACTCCTAGTCAGCCTTCAGGCCTTAAGAAGCCTTCCCAGATCATACATTCCTATGAACGCTAACGTTTTCTTCCACAGCACATAACATAAACACACTTACGTGCGTATGTCCCCTACTAGACTATAAAGTTCCATGAGAGTAGTTTTAGGAGGGTTTATTCCCCATGGCTTCCCCAGCACAACATCTGGTACAAAGGGAAAGGACTGATCAAGGACAATGAACCTATTCATCAGAATTCCTCAACCTGTGCTGTCCATTACAATAGTCACTACACACCTGTGGCTCCTGAACCCTAGAAATATGCTAGGATGAACTGAGATCCAAGTATAAAATATACACCAGATTTCTAAGACACAGTTAAGATAAAAGTTAAATATCTCATGAATTTTTTATATTCAATAAATGCTGAAATGATACTGTTTTGGATATAGTAGGTCAAATAAGCTGCATTAAAATTAATGTTCTTTAAAACAGAGCTACTAGACAATTTTAAATAACACACAGAGCTCACATTTGTGGCTTGCATTATGCATCTATTAGACAGTGCTGGTCTACGAGGCCCTTTCTCCCACCTGCTTACTTCTCATCCATGAGCACTCAAAGAGGCTTTGGAGCTGTTCCCGAGAAGACTTCCCCAGCACCCACCACAACAGGGCTCCGCACAGCCCGTCCATCACTGTACTCAAAGGGGGTTATATTCGTCTCTTATGTGACCCTCACTAAGATCTTCCAAAGGAATTTAATGAACAAATAAGGGAACTCATTCCTCAATTCACTCAAAAGCTATATGTTGACTCTTAGAGCTGAGCCTCACTTAAAGCTTTCTTAAAATGGAGGAAGATCTCAGGAATGAACAGGAGTTTGAAATAAGCGATAACCTACCTTGGTAAAGAACAAGAAATTTTACAAACAGGACCCTGCCTAAACTAGGAAATATATTCCAACAACTTTCCGTCGTCCACTCGGCTAAGGGAAATCCATCCATTACCCCTTGAGAAGTTACAAAGGATTCTACAAAAAACATAAACTTCTCAGTGGTAGTTTATAATCATCAACCTGCTGTAACACCCCCACACCCCTAAAAACTGCTTAAAATTCAGCTCCTGAATCTACTTTAACATAATGCTTTGGCTGATGATGCAGGCACAAAAATTAACGTTCAAGAATTCCAAAGTTGTGGTTGCTGTGGGAACCTTAATTCCAACTGCATGGCACAGATGCAGAAGTGTGGACTACTCCCAACACTGATAAAATTGGAGATGTATATTTACTCTGTGCAATGAGGCAGAGCTACAGTTACTGAGAGAACCTTATTTTGGCATTTCTAAGCTTTCGTGCATTTAAATTCTCAAGCTTACCACAATACTGTTTGCTGCATTAAAATGCCTTCTCTATGGGGGGAAAAAGGCTGGGAGGATGGAGGGGAGGGGTGGAGATGAACTGATTGGCCAGACATTCAAAGAATCCATCCTGTATGGATTTCTTATGCATGATTTGATTCAAAAGACAATCACAATATTTTTATTTTACTCTTATGGGCTGCCTATAAACTCTCACACAAATGAAAACGGGGCCTGAATTTCATCTCGTGAATGCACTGAGACACGGGTAAGTGGAAAACATGAGAAAAGCAAACTTCACATCTCTAAAACTACAAAAGGATACATTACAAAACCACATGACACCAAGTTCAACCGCACTGTTTAATTTGCCTGTGGCACCGGCTCTCCCCGAGGACCCAGTTCTACAACCAGTCCACACACTCACACACTTTAACTCTCAGGAGGCAAAAACAGGGGCTGGAAGAAATGTCTACAGAAACAAGACAGCCTAACAAACAAAAAAGTTCAACCACAATCCCTTTCCCCAATCTCTTATAAGTCGGAACAACAGAAAGAAAATGACCACAAAATTTAAAACAAAACTGCCTGCAGTTTTCATCCTAAGCATAATTTCTCAAATTGACATACCAAAATCGTACACATTGGCTAGCCAAGCACCCCTGCTGCCCAAAGACCCAGCAAACAGCACAGAACAGTGCAACTAATTATTCTAGTCACCACTTGGAAAAGATGAGTAACTGACCCAAGACAATATATATGTAAGTATATATATATATATATACATACCAAGATTTATTTCTTCCTAGAGCAAAAACACAGAGCAAATCAAAATGACCAGCAGAACAGGCCTTGCTATCATGCACGTGAGACACGGACCTTTCCTCTCCTTATCTTCAGAGAATAAGATCTCGTTAACAAGACTCATTCACCACCTAACATACACCAACCCTACCTTCTCTCAAGCCCCTTAGGAAGGAATGCCAGTGGGGCCCATCAAAATCAAAGGAGAGCAGTGAGTGTGGTTCAAGAGAAACAGTCTTGCCCAGGGGCAGCTAGGCTGCAAATACTAGGAAATCACACTTCGGTGATTTACACCATTGGTCTGTTAGGGTTCGCCTACACACGAACCACATCTAAATGATCGTCCAGCTCCTCCCTTTTGGTTTCAGAAAAGAGGTGCTGCTGCTTCTCTCGTCTCACCTGTGTATTCTCCCCCTCCAGTCTCGGTGGTCTGATGCTGGACAGGTGGATGGTTTTGTAGTCCCCGGAGTTCAGCTTCACGACAATGGCATCGGCATTCAGCACCTGCATCACCTGTGGGCGGCAAGAAGGCAGAAATGCTGAAACATGCCTCAACGGCCCAAACCCCGCAGCACGTGTGCTAAGGAGCAAGGCACGCCGGTCACAGGAAGAAGGCTGAGACCAACAGCCATTGGGATAGACCCAACATCATTCTTTACGGTACAACAATGTTGAAGGAAACTATCCTATTATTAGCAGACCTGAGAGATATGATGATTTCTCAGCAAGGCAGGATCTGTATCACTCAGAAAGATGGCCAAGCTTTTTTATCTTTTGCCCTGACCAAGATTTGTGGGGAACTACAAAGCTTAAGAACTGGAAATCTAGTCTCTACGTGCTACTGAAGATTTTCCTTGAAACAGGTTCTAAGTTAAAATCAAAATGCCTATCACAACATGATTCTACGAAAAGAGGCAAGGGCTGGATTAGGAGGTACCAGCACTAGACGAGAAAAAACCAAAATAGGACACCCCAACACAGAGCAGAAAAATCAAAGGCAAGTGAAGGGCAAAAAGTATTGTCATCTCAGCGTGTGAAAGGAGATGTTCCGTTGTTGATCTCACCGGCAGGAACGTTAGATTGCTAAGATATGACTTACTACTCTGGAAGCAACTACTCCGGAAGCCACCTTTTCAGAGCACTACTATGGGCATCTCTGTTTTGGAACCCAAAACAGTAACACTGGACCCCACTCTCAGCTAGTAACTAACTCCCAAGCTTTCGAGGATATCTATTCAACAGCAAAAGCACAAATATTCCTCTGTGGAGGTTATCAGAACACCCCACCAATGTGCACAGAATAAAATTTCCTCAAAACCACACTCAGAGTACATCAGGGTTATAACCAGACTTCATAATTCAGCCAGCAGTCTACAATTCACCCAATTATATTCAGAACTTGTTATTATAAGGCCATTTGGGGTTTTTGGTAAGTAACACTTTACTACAAGGAAGCTATTGACTACAAAACACAGTCACCATCCACTTCATCTGATGAATCAAAACCCACTCTCCCCGCCTTCAATCAGATCCCATCAGGAGCAAACAGGTAGCTGAACAAACTACAGGGTCAGCTGCCACCGTGAGGGAAGGCTTGCAAAAGTCCCCTCATCTTTTATATGTGAAACAAAAGGAGCTAGCGTCTCCTTCGCTGTGGTAGGTATCACACTGCTAAGAATCCTAAAGGAGCCTTCACCACCTATTCCCTGGAAGACTCACAACCTTTTACAACAGAATATACCCACTCGTTTGCAGACTCCTGCAAAAATGGCTAGCCTCTATCTTTTCCTGAGAACCAGCCAATCACACAGGAAAAAAAAAAAAAAAGAGTGATTTAAGGGACAATCTGAAGAAGGAGCAAAAAAGCAAAAACCAAGTGAGAAATTATACATGACAGGAAATAGCAGGAGGAAAGCGCCATCAAACAGAATGAATGAAAAAAAGAAAGATGACAGCTGGAATCAAGCTGTAAGTCCATGGAGGGCTGACTACCGCTAGTGGATGGGGAAGATAACCTGGGGTTTTCACACCATTAGTAATGGAAGCAGTATAGAGAAAAACAGGCTAGGGACCACAAGGGTAGTAAAGGTCTGAGAAAGAGCTCTATAGATTAGGAGACTCTTTGTGACCCCGTGGACTGTAGCCTACCAGGCTCCTCCATCCATAGGATTCTCCAGGTGAGAATACTGGAGCGGGTGGCCATTCCCTTCTCCAGGGGATCTTCCTGACCCAGGGATTGAACCCAGGTCTCCCACATTGCAGACAGATGCTTTACCCTCTGAGCTACCAGGGGAAGCCCCATGGATTAGGAGAGGGGGTAATTATTTTCAAGTTTCTACTAGGTCTAAGATTAACTTGCAAAACTTGAATGCAGCAAAAAACCAGGCTCAGATAACTACAGCCATTCTGCTATAACCTTTTTCTTAGAGTTGAGAATCACACAAAGGCTAACTAACACTAAAGCCCAGAGAGTCAGAGCCTCAAAACTCACCTGGCCAGAAAACCTTAGTGAAGCCCAAGGGTAATCAAAAGCATGATGTGTGGTCACATGAGGACCAAGCCAAGGTCAGAAATGATTACCTAGTACGGGTGGTTTTGGAACTCTCCAAAACAAAGACCCCCCTTACAGCAGCCCTATCATTTAAGTGCAGTACTAAAAATAGCCAAGATACAACCAAGCATGTGGATTCAGTAACTGAAAGAAAAAGAGTATATCTTGCTACCATTACCATCTAGACACATTAATGCCAAAGTAAAAATGCCTGCCATAATGGAATCTCCCTCACTCCCTAAAGACAGCAGCAGTGGCTTGGCCAACTGACCACAAGAGAAAGACCTCAGCTAATGATTTCCCTATCCTTCAAAATCCCACATGTATATGAAATGGATTAATGCAGAGGTCCCCCACCTTTTCAGCGCCAAAGATCAGTTTCGTAGAAGACAATTTTTCCACAGATCAAGAGTTGGGGGATGGTTTTGGAATGATTCAAGCACATTACATTTATTGCATACTTTATTTCTAATCTGATGTCACCGCTCATCTGACAGGAGGTACTAGTCCGTGGCACGGAGGTCGGGGACCCCTCGATTAAAAGCAGAGAGAGGTAGGGGAGGGGACCACGTGGCATCCACAGTTATACTGCCATCCCGCCTTCAAGCCAAAAATCCCATAAAGCCATACCAAGCACGACAGCTAGTACAGCGAACCAGTACTGCTCCTCCCTCCAGAGGAGGTACAGAACCACGGCCCAACAGACATCTCAACTGCACACACATCACGGGATTTCCAAATCTCAATGATGGATCAAGCTGCACCTTCCTCTCCCTCCAAAACCAACTCCTATTAAAATGTCCATTGCTGAAAACATAGGGAAGCTTCCTGTGATTAAGACATGAGAAATATCTAGACATTCTCTACACCCTAGTCATGCTCACAGAGAAATAAAACCAAGGAAAGTATCACAGCGCTCACACCTTTACCCTCTGATTACAGAATGTGAGGCTCGAAGTATACCCTGGTGACAAGTTACTGGTATTCGTCACCCCTTATAACATGTTAGCAGCCGCAGCAGCAGCGAGCGGCTTCTCGGAGCTGTAAATTTCAGGCCTCAGCAGCAGACTCTCTCTGCTCGGCATCTCCCTGATTAGCAACCTCCTCTTCAGGAACTGTGTGCTCTGACGCTGCCAGCTAAACGAGGCCTGCCTTCCTGGAGAAGCGGGGTGAGTGTGCCTATCTGTGCGTGTGTGCATGTAAGTGGGGTTTATGGGGTAAATTGTGCCATAGCTGTCCGGAGAACAAGCAGCTCCTGGGCAGAGACATGGAAGAAGCAATCAAACAGCAGTTACAGTCACACAGTGCAATAAGTAAAATGCAGAGTGGATTACCATCCAAAGCCTGCTTGTCAGCACCGTCAAAGGCCACATTTATAACAGTGATGTTTCTGATGGTGCTTTCCATCAGGGCAATTTGAAGTATGCCCACATCATCGCTCACCTCCTCATACGACTGACCTCGAGTCCACACACACACACCCCTACTGACCACATGTTCCAAGAGCAGAATCTACACAGAATAAAAGGTCACTAGCTGGACTCCAGATGCAAGACCTAAACCCAATCCCCTCTGCATTTCTTAGAGCCCAACTGCAAAAGGAAAAATGAGAGGCTTAATTTAATGACAACACAGCGCAGGGTAAGGGCTGCCACAGGTCAGGAGAACGGCAGAGCGCTGTCGGAGGGAGGGGACATCTGGCCATCACCCTGGCCTCCTGCCACATCCCCCCATCTGCGGCGCCCGTCTACAGAGCTGAGCAAAGGGCTGCTGATGCTCAGCTTCTCAAACCTGCAGCATCTCTGAGACACAGAAAGACCCTCAGGACAGCCCCAAACACAACCCACAGTCCTCCCACAGCTGCCGAGGTGATCAGCACCGGACAGAAAGGAAAGGAACAGCCGCTCAAACAGGGCTTCTACAGGCACCACCTGTGAGCGCCCTTGATGGGGCCACTGGAAAGGGGACACCAAACACCCTTCTTACTCTCTTAACTCAGGACATGGCTGCTTCTCCTGCTTCCCCAGCTTTCATCTGCCAGGTCTGTTCTCCCCAAGCTAAACCTGGAAGCATCAGTGAATCAACACTGCAGTGGGGGATATCAGGAGCACCCCACCCTATCTCAGCGATGACCATGGCTCCCCACACAGCCCCCAGAAAACCCCAGCTACCACCCTGCATCCTCACAAGATACGAAGCACAACTTGCTGAGGCCAATACCCTTAGGTACCTAAGCCCGAGTCAACAAACTGGATGCTCTAATAGGTACTTAAAAGGAAGCCAGGCGTCAGACGAATTCCCATAGAGGAGTAGCCTACAAAATACCCGACCTACACTCCTCGTAACTGTCAAGGTCATCAAAAGCAAAGAAAATCTGAGAAACTACCAAATCCAAGAGGAGCCTAACAAGATCTGACAACTAAATTTAGCATGCTATTGAGGATGAGATTCTGGAACAGAAAACGGACATCAGAGGAAAGCTAAGAAAATCTGACTAAAGTATAGACTTCAGTTGGTAATATATCAATACCAGTAATTACTTATAATCAATGTGCCATAATCTTGTCAGATAATAATAGGGGAAACTGGGGGTGGGGGGCCACTAACGTAGGAACTCTGTAGCATCTGCCAATTTTTCTGTAAATCTAAAACTGTTCTAAACAAGTCTCAATTTTAAAAGTAGGTAAATGTTTACAAATGTTTTCTAAATTAACCATTTTCTTATCAGCAAATTAGTTTGCTAACTTAAGCAACAAACCAAGTCTTGACCTCTTTTTGGTTTAAGAGGGCCACCTTCCTAACCAGAAAGAACATCCCCAGAACTTCTTTTTCATCTGAAAGCCACATGACCAAACCAAAGATCAAGGGAGTAGCTAGTCATTTTTGTTCTCTCCATATTACCAAACAAGAACATAAAAGTCTAGACAAAAACACTAAGTACCCTTGCTTAAAACCATCTGTGTGCTCATCTGAGCTCATGCTCAGTCACTCAGTCGTGTCTGACTCCTTACAACCCCGTGGACTGCAGCCCGCCAGGCTCCTCTGTCCATGGGATTCTCCAGGCAAGAATACTGGAGTGGGTTGCCATTTCCTCCTCCAGGGGATATTCCCGACCCAAGATCAAACCCACGTCTCCTTCGTCTCCTGCTTTAACAGGCGGATTCTTTACCACTGAGCCACCATCTGAGAAGACATGGTAATGAACTCCATACAAAGCCATGACATTTTTGAACAGCAAAAAATCAGCAGGGTCAAACCAAATAGGTACCGGTGCCCCACCCATGGACAGCTCATAACCTGACCTCCAAAACTGGACACGGTCAACAGTATCACACAGCTAACTAAGGGTTCTCCCAGTCGAAGCCCCAGAGGGTAAGCTCCTTGAGACAGAAACCACTTCTCATTCTTTTGCATCTTCTCAAAGCACCTAGTTCGGGGCTCTGTTGGTTAAGCAATCAGCTGGAACAGAGAACCAAGCTGGCTGCCTCTATCTAACCAGGCTGGGCAGGGAGAAGACTCAGCCCCCTCGCCCCACCCCCAAGTGTTATTCAGGTCTGTGAAATCTGCAAGGCCCAAGCATCCAGCAGCAGGGACAGGGAAGCCAAGCCACGTGCTCAAGGGACCATATGGCTACAAACAGCACAGATCAGCTAAAACGCCACAGGGAAGGCAAGCAGGAAACTGGCAAGCCACGACAGGCACAAAAGTCTCAAGCAGGCTCAGCTAATCGCTGTGAAGTGAACATGTCTCTCTGCTAACCTGGAGAGACAAGGAGAACGTTCCCTAGCACTGCCTTCCTTAAGAGAAGAACACAAACCAGTCTTGCAGTGCCCCGTGTATCCAGAGAACACTTGGCTGAGTTTCAAGTTTCTCAGGAGTAGGACTCTTGGCCAACACTCCCACCTCCAGCTTTGCATCAGTTCCAGAAGTCACCCAGAGGGTCCCAGGGGCACAAAGTTAGAGTTCATAGGTCACCTTTAGCAGGCTTTTTAGCTATTTAGCTGTTCTCTGTAAAATTACGAACCCAGGTCTCCGGCATTGTAGGCAGATTCTTTATTATCTGAGCCACCAGAGAAGCCCAAAAATACTGGAGTAGGTAGCCTGTCCTTCTCCAGGGGATCTTCTTGAACCAGGAATCGAACGAGGGTCACCTGCATTGCAGGCAGATTCTACCAGCTGAGCTACCAGGGAATAAATTAATACCTAGGAGACAGTGGTCCTCTCTCCAGTAGGCACTCTATTTGTTTAGGCCTTATGGTCACACCAGCCTCAGAGCAGAATCCTTCAGCAAAAATTTGCAGGACTGCCAGACTATGTTCAGGAAAGCCCAACGCACCTTAGGACCTTTTTAGGTTTCCTTGCAAGAGTAGTTCTGTCATTAACAAATGTTTTAAATTAGGCAAAATAACTACAAAACTGCCGCTGGGTTCTAGCTTGGGAAAAGAAAGCATCTTCCCTTTTACATTTAATGCTGACATCTTGTGTTCTACAATAGAGTTTGGCATACTATGGCCAAGGGCCCACCACTTGCTCTTGTAAATAAAGCTTCATTGGAACACAGACACACCCATTCATTACGCATTACCAATAGCTGATTTCTTGCTATAGTGGTAGAATTGTAGAGTTGCAAAGAGACTATATGGCCCAGAAAGACTAAAATATTTACTATTATGGTCCTTTAAGAAAATGGTGGTCAAGCTCTGTTCTAACAACATATTTTAAAATGAACACACATGGGATATACACTAGTTGCCAATGTCTGGGGAGCTATTTGGCAAATATACTCCAAAATACTTCTAAGGAAATAACTGCCACTTAGGCAGAGATTTATTCCATTTATTAAATAATGGAAAAGTGATAAATGACATGAATAATGACCTACTGGGGACTAGTTAAATAAATTATGATGCAGCCTTACAATGGAACACAAGGAACAAAAAAGAAAGTTCATGTATTTACTTTGTTACCCTCCCTAAATACTTCTACACAAAAATAAAAGGTTTGAGGGGCTGTTTTTTCATTTTGCTTTGTCCTGTTGTTTGCCAAAGCCTGAAAGGACAAAGATAATGAGAGAGAAGAATATAGCAACAAAACTTGGAAGCTGGAAAGCAGAAGAATGAGTGGTAACTGACTCTACAGACTCAGGAAAGCTAAACCCTGAGCTAGTGGTGAGAAAAGAAAAGTCTTTCTGATTTATACTGCAGACTTCCCCTACTCACCAAGAGTGAGAAACTATCAAATCAGGGATCTCGAGGGGGAATGAAAATAAGGCCCAAAACTAGGACTGTTTTAAAATGTAAGAAGCACCTGGATTTCAAAATGGAGACACTAAATCCCATACTGCTTCTAAACCAGTGTTGAATACCTAAATTTCATACTGCTCCTAAACCAGTGCTGAATACCTCATTCTTTGAGAGACCACCAGAGGTTACCAGATATCTAAAGAAAGTCTCTAATATGGAAAAGAAGAGATCAAAATAACCAATCAGAATTAAAAACAACTGAAGAGAACACAGACTATACAGGGAGAGAAAAATCTTTAACAAATTATTGTTAATTCCTGAAATCCTAACAGATGATATTCATCTCTGAAATGTTATTTTTTAATAGCACTAAGAGAAACATTCAGAGAACAAAGGAAGCTTTTAGAAATTAAAACACAGCATGATAAAATATCTGATAGAAGAGATGAGAGATAAACATGAAGGTATCTAGAAAGAAGAAAAAACAAAAAAATGGAAAATAGTAAGAAAAAATTAGGACTAGTCCATGAAGTTAAACATCCAAACAGAAATTCTAGAAAAAGAGCAGAGAAACTAGATGGAAACCAACAACAAAAGAGTTAAAATTTAATTTTTAATATGGTTTAATTTTTAAACCACAACATGATCACACATGGATAAGCAAAGCACATCATTGTGAAATTTCAGAATAAAGAATTTGCTAAGAGCTTATAGAAATAAAAAACACAGCACTGGGATGGGAGATCAGAATGATTTCAGGCCACTAAAGAAATAAAGAAAGAAAGAAAACAAACAAAAACTCCTAACAAATAAAAGTGGAGCAATGCTTTCATAATTCTAAAAGAAAATAGCTTCTAACAAAATTCTATACCCATCTAAACTATCAAATGTAATAACAGAGTAGACATGAACAGTTTCAAAAAATCTACCTTCTAAGCACTCTTTTCCAAGAAGCTAACAGAATGTGTGTCACCAAAACAAAGTAGTAAATCATAACGAAGCCGTAAGAGTCAGCAAACAGCTCCAATCCAGGAGTGAGGCAAAGAAAAACTCAAGATAATGGTAAAGAAATCCAAAGAAGACACCTTTATAAAAGGAAAAAGAAGAACTAAACTAAACTAGACTGTTACAGGCCACAAGGCTCCTGGCAAGTACTATGGAAAAAGATAAAAATAATGACCTGAATCATGTCTTGAGAAAAGATTTGAACAGACGACAGAACGTGGGGGTTGAATTAATAAGTACATAAAAGATATATACATAAAATTTAAAAATTAACTCCAGGAAAAACAAAAAATCATGCAGGAAACGAAAAGCAGTCATAACATGCTATATATCTCGGAAGTGATTAGCATTTACAAAGTAAACACTGAATATTAACTGAGCCAGAATTATGATATAGTCTTATTAGAAGGCACGGAGAAAAGTACATGCAGACCCATGTGTGAAAAAACCAAATCCTCATCTTCCATGGTGTGAAGAAAAAGGGGTTACGCCTGAAAAATTAGGAGCAAGCAATTGAAGATTTTATTCAAAGACGTGGATTAGCCAAGAGTTGAAAATGGTTGCCTCAAGTGAGAGGGAAATAAAACAGTACACTTCTCTTAAGAAGCCCACAGAGTTCTTTAAAAATATCTACGCAAAAAACTTAGAGTTAAAATTTGTCAAATCCTTCACTAATCTAACCTGCTATGGTTGGTATTAGATATATTCCTATAAGAAAGTGTGCCTGTAAGACTGTATGTAGCCTGCTAAATTAGTCGTCTCATTTTGTCCAAAGTTAAGGAAATTCAGGTGTAATAAAGTCACTGACATCAGAACTCCAAAAGTAAATAAAATTTAAAAAAAATAATAAAAATGTCTACATGTTAAAAGTAAAAACTTACCAACTTAAAAATTATATACAAAAGAATACAAGTCAGTACTATTCAAACAGTGACTGCCAGTCTACAATGAGATAAGGCGCTTGTACCAGAACATAAATCAACTACATCACCGAGAACATTGCTGACATTTTTTCCATAGCAAGACCTTCTTGATGAAAGCAGCAAGGCCTTGATTTACATTCTGGCTCAAGTTCCTTATATCATATCAAACCATTCTGAGGAGGACTGCTATAGGTCAAAGGTTAGCAGACTTTTTCTGTAAAGGGCCAGATAACAAATACTTTAGGCTTTGCAGGCCATATGGTCTCTGTCACAACTTCTCACCTCTGCCACAATACCACAAAAACAGTTCCAGACAACATGTAAACGAAGAGACGTGGCTATGTTCCAATTTACTCATGACACTGAAATTTGAATTTCATGTAATTCTAACGTGCCACAAACCCTTCTTTCTATGTAAAATCCAATCTTAGTTCACAGACCACACAAAAACAATGGTGGGCCATATTTGGCCCATGGGCCAGTTTGCCAACACCCACAATTGACAGTATGATCAACTTTTTCTTTCATAGTAATTTCATCTAGTAAGTGTGTTTTTCCTCCTTTTTGTGCTTTTTCCTGTTTTAAAAACAAAAATAATCCTGAAGGATTTAAAAAATTCAGTGAAAACCTTTTTCTCTCTACTCTCTGAATAGGCCTATATCTGAATGACCTAAATTTATGTTTAGGATACTACAGGATCCTTAATCAGATGGCTTTTATAGAGATATTCTCCTCTATTCTGGCATTGTAAAAAATAAAACTTCATTGTAATTAAAAAAAAAAAAAAAGGCTCACTTTGTTTTAAAACAAAAAAAAGACAAAAATAGATCCTGAGATCCTGGATTTTTTCAAAATGGAAGGAATGTTCTATATGTCCTAAAGCTCTCCTTTCTCAAGTTACCAATAAAATCATACTCAGGATAAATGTAAAGCCGCTGGCTCAATCATCTAATTCTTTAGATGAAGAATTTTTCTTCAGCAGTGCCTTAGTTTCCCAAGTAACCAAGACCCAAAACCCTTCCAAATCTAGGTAGGTTTCTCTACCAATTCAGTTTCAACTGAGGAGGGGCAGGTAGGGACAGGACAGTGTAATGAGACTCTCCCAAGAGTCATCTGTATCACTGGAATTGTGATGATGGTGAAAAATGGAAGGCCTGCCTCCTTGATGAGTGAATGGTCATGCTTTCCTTGTGTAGCTATGTCCTTCTACAGCCTTAGGACAGATTACAGGAAAACATAAACACAAATAAATTCCAATCGGCAGAGCAGCTATGTCCAAGTTCCCAAGCTGGTGTGGGCCTCACACAAAGAAGCAGCAGTCCATTCTGATCTGCATCAAGATGTGAAAGATACATATGAAGAATCCAATCATGAGCTCCTTCAACTAACGTCCACTGAAAGGCACGACTACAGTTAACCCGACAGCTGGGGTAGAGACAGACCGTCTACTCGAAGAGGAAAGGGGCCGATTGAGCGCTCCGTGACCTACTGCTTTGGGCATCATAAAAAAGAAAGTGAAGAACTCCAGTCAACTCCTTGGAGACTTGTTAAAATTTTACCATTCTAAGAGAAAGCATTCCAAAATTTTTCAGGCTGACAGTGCCACCTAGTGGCTCTCCACCTTAAACTCACCGTTGGACATTTAGGACAGTCACTTCTCAGTCCAAGGATATGGATATTTAACTATTTTAAGTCCATTATGACAAAGCTTCCAGCATGTCTTGCCAAAAGTAAAAATAAGTTAAAAACATTAGCAATTTTGGGAAAGCGAGGTCTACTATAGGTTCTACCACTCAAAGTACCAAACCCCGAGATGAAGTTTTTTCAAAAAAACACTTTTACAGCACTGCTGCTGGATCCAAACAATCTATTCGGTAGTTCAGTTCCCTTCAGAGAAATCCATCCCAGCAAAGTGGAGAGCCCTCAGAAAAACACATCACAATAGAAAAAATTCAAAACCACAAAAACATTCCACATTAGAAAAAAATAAAAAACCACAAGAGTCTCAAACCAGAAAGAAGAGAAATTTGAGGTCTTATACCCTTGGGCATAAGAAATCTAACAGAGGGAGCTCCCTGGTGATCCAGTCATTAGGACTCAGCGCTTTCACTGCCATGGCTGGGATTCAAGTCCTGGTGGGAACTAAGATCCTGCAAGCCGCGCAGCACAAGCAGGAAAAAAAAAAAAAGGCAAGTGAGAAAGAAAGAAAGCAATCTAAGAGAACGGCATTTGCTAAGCAGACAGACAGAACCTCCAGCATATAAGAGATTTCAAAGGGTCAAGGTGCACAATTTTAACCCATGAATTTCTAATGAAGTTATGCAAATCTACAGCAGAAATTTATGTTCTTATAGTTTCCAAGTTCCTTACAACAAACACACCCGTGCAGGCAATCACACACACACATATGCACGCATCAGTGCTTTGCCTTTCAAGAGAAAGGCTTCAGCCCTTGACTGATTATTCAGATCTCTGTATTATCACTAGCCTGACAGCGTGCACAGTGCAGCGCCAGATGCTGAGAATGACTCACCTTGGCAACAAACTGTTTGTCCTTTTGGTCCAAATTAGCAGTGGGAGCCACGTAGTCTCTCCATATTCTCAGCCTGCGCTCCTTGGCAAACCTGGCAACAAAGCAAGGATTCAGATCACTCAGCGGGACTAGGGCAGCGACGGAATCCACCACCATCACAGGAGCAAACGGCACAAAACCCTATCTCACAGACAAGGCACCCAGGAGAAAAGGCTTATCAGACCAGCACAAAGTGTGACCGCCACAAGGAAAACTATACAGCAGCTGAAACAATCCCACACGCATATATGCCATAAACCCACGGCTGACAGGCTGGGGTCTGGATACACCCTTTCTCAAGCCTGGAAGGTAGAAGTCCATCTTGCTAACTAGCTCTTTGGCGTATCAAGTACCTCTCAAGTGATCCCTAAATGCCAGGCGCTGGGGTGACAGAGTAACGGCTCTCTTAAGTGGGAGGGAAGAGCGCACACATCTAACAAAAGTATTTTTTAAGACATAAGCCTGCTCACTTCTATTTGAATTATAAAAAGGTTGTTGTTCACTCAGTCAAGTCTGACTCTTCGCGACCCCGTGGACTGCAGCACACCAGGCTTCCCTGTCCTTCAGTATCTCCCGGAGTTTGCTCAACCTCATATCCATTGAGTCGGTGATGCTACAAAGACTGAGTAGGACATAGTCATTGTGCTCTGAGTTTATTGTTTGATTATGAAAGACAAACATTCTTCAAAAACAAAAGAGCACTGTGACCTCCTCCCTGGTCCAGTGGTTAAGACTCCATGCTGCCAGTGCAGGGGACATGGGTTCAATTCCTAGTCAGGGAACTAAGATCCCATGTGCTACACAGAGTGGCCAAAAGATAAAAAAATAAAAAATAAATTAAATGAATGTATAAGGAAATATTTAAATATATAAAAAGGTTATTAGCTACCCAAATCCCATGTGGAAAACATGAACAAAATGGTCACTATAGTGCATCTAATGAGGAAGAAAAAGGGACAATAATCCAATAGAATTTAAACAAAAGTTAAAAAATCATGTTGGTA
This sequence comes from Cervus canadensis, assembly GCF_019320065.1. Taxonomy (NCBI): domain Eukaryota; kingdom Metazoa; phylum Chordata; class Mammalia; order Artiodactyla; family Cervidae; genus Cervus; species Cervus canadensis. Next base: position 87,075,211 of record NC_057388.1, on the reverse strand, counting down.
AACATTTTTTTAGAGTACAAAGCCCAGAAAAGACTTTTTGAGTCAGAGTAAGAGAGGGACAGGGAATATGTGCAAAGATTTACATATATACATACACACACACACATATATTTTCTATCAGTGAAAAACTGTCAAAGTATTTATTTAGAAATAAAAGGATGTAGGGCAAAGGAACTATTAAACTGTTATTTCTGAAAATGGTATTGCGCTTTTCAAAGCAGTGCTAAAATGTGAAAAGACAAAAACAGCATGTTGTAGTTGTAAAAGCACGTGAAATACCTCAACAGAGATTTACCGACAATGCAAGCAAGTTCTAACACAGCATGCAAAACAGTAGGCAAGTAATCATATCATTGAAATATGATCTGCATTCCTTGGTCTAAATCTGTTTTTTAATGATGAGCCATCTTAAAAATCTCCTGTAGATGTTATAAAACATGTAGAAACTACTGTCACTGTAACTCACTTTCTTCAAAGAGAGGAAGGAACTTAAAGAATGCAAAAAGAATCATCAACCAAAATAATAATTTAGAAAAATAGACCTACAGGATTTTCTGAACAATGGCAACAACAACAAAAAAAACTGAGCATCACAAAATAATCAGAAATATTTGGAAAGCTGTGCTCGATACGCGTTTTGTATCTTTTGAATTTAACTGTGGAACATAAAAAGACTAAACAATGTATACAATCACTGTGTTTTTTCCAAGCACCTACCTTTGTCAGGTATGCCATATTAAATGGCCCAGATTAAAATCTATTTTTACAAACAGTTCTAAGTATTTCTGCTTACAAGTAGAGAAGGCTATAAGAGACCTAAGAAAGGAGAAATTCAATTCATGTTCTTGCACACCTCTTCGTTGTACACCTCAAAGGCAAAAAACTGTAAATTGTATGACTCTGAAATAAACCACACAGGCTTGAGTGGAATGGCACCAGTGGTCCTGGCCTTCTACCTAAACGTATCCTGGGAGGTAGTGGGTGTGACTTTATGAACATGATATCATTTCTATTCATCTATCTGCTTCATTTTTTTCCACCTGGAGACTCAAGTTCACCTATACCTGGAAACACCTGAAATGGCCACTGATCTTTGGCATATCCACTATCATTTTTCTAGAAATCAGTTACTGCTCCATCTGCTTTAACTACGGGGTACCCAGCCAAAAACACGACACCTTACAGTTGTATTAGCATTTATAACTCCAGCATACAGTTCAATAAATTAGGGCATCAGGCTTTGTAGCAACATTGGATAGTCCTATTTAGGGACCCACAGGCTCTGTCTTTCCATCATACACTTGGCTCCAGCCTGCACGTCAGGAAGGGGCCGGTAAGTTATTTCACTGTCCTCAAATAAGCCTCAAGTTTATTTCACTTCAAATGCCTAAAACCTGAAATTTAAGCGAGAGGCTTGGAAAAAAAAGTGAAATGAAAACATTAATAAAGCAAATCAGGTGACCAATAATGTTTGAGTGAAAAATCAGTAGACCGCCCTGAATTAGACTGAACCCAGAGATTGTAAGCCAGTCACTCCTCTACAAGATCCCAGTTTCTTCTGGCATTTCCCCAGTCCTGTACATTGATGTGGCTGGGTGAGAGAAGATCCCGAGGTTCCTTCCCCTGGAGTCCCCTACACCAAGATCCTTGGCTAGAAGGCTTCCGTGACAGGCCTTACCTCTCAGCTGCCCTCAGCTTTTCTGCGCCCCGTGTGTAGACTGCAATAGACCAATCCACACAGCGGGCAAAACCTTCCTTCAGGAGGAGCTCTGTGATGTTGCCGTTCTAAAAAATAAGGCAGGCACAGATTAGATTCTGTTGCAAGGGAATCCGTTTCCCTTGATTTCTGACGTGATTAACATAGCCACAATCTATTTTGTAGTTAAAAAAAAAAAATGAAGTAGAGTCATTTCTCTCATAAAGAAACCAGCCCTATGAGGGCAGACGCTGTTCTGTGACTCCCTTCAACAGCCCTGGCTTCATATCCCCACAGCACCCAACACAGTAACTCGCGCTTAACAGGGTAGGATAAATGTCAGTGGCATTGAATGGAATCGGCATTTCAACAGCTCTTCTTGTGGACAGAGGATGTTAATCTTCAGTAGAGATTATACCTTCTTATTTCCTTCCCTGAGATCAGCATTTACTCCCCTTTTCATAAGGGGAGAGCCAAAGAACAGGCTGAGTAAGGGAATAACTACAGTTACATTTTGCCCCGTGAATTACAATTCACATTCGACAGTGACGCAGAGCCATCTGGCAGGGCCCCGGCAGACAGCAAGCACTTCAGAAGAAATAGACATGACCTTGGCACATTCCAAACCAAGCCTCCCAGCCTTCCACAACTGCCATCATGGAAGAATTCTCTAGCCAAAGAAGAACGGTAGTTTATTGTGGTACTGGATACGGGTTACAATGACAATCTATTTAAACTTGGGTGTTAAAAAGCAATTTCCCATCCAAAATATCCCACCTACCAAAGTATACACTAGGGTAAAACTCCCAGTAGTCAGAACTACAAGATCTTAACATACTTCCTACTCAAAAGCAGCATTAGGCAGCAATTGAATAAGGCCTGAGACACAGTTTTTCCAAAGGAATGTTTCCTCATGACAGTCCTACCCATATAGTAAGTCCCCTACAAGTGAACCTTCAAGTCTCAAACTTTCAATGATGTGAACGTGCGTTTGCACGTCCAGCCATGCAAGTGAGTTCACGAGTGCGGCGTGCACTGTCATGTGCGTGCATCCTCCACAAGCAGTTGCGCTTCTGTGCACTTTACTGTACAAGGTACAGGAGTACAGTAACTTCATTTCAAGCCCAGCATATCTGGAAAAAGCATAGAAGCCAGCAGCATATAGCCAACTGTGTTACTTGGGTACCAAGGCTAACTTTGTTGTACTTACAAACAAATTAGACCTAACAAATACACTCTGAGAACTGAGCTCCTTCCTCTGTAGGGGACTTACTGTACTCCAAACAGCTAACCTACTTGCAAACCTCAGCAATCCCATTCTACAAGTTCCACTGCCACTTCTTAACTGATGTGGCAACCTCCTACCTTTCTTACTGGCAATCTGTAGGACTAGCATCTGGGAAAATAAGTGCAAGCGTCCTTCCTCACAACTGAGATTAGTTTTCTAAAAGTACAAAGTTGCAAATCTGTCCAATTCTATCAGAGAACGGATAACTCCCTAAAAAGGTCTCAAAGTCAGTAGATGATAACCCTACCAAGATATTTCAATGGCTCCTAAACACAAAGAGGAAGAACAGAAGTCAAATGCACCTCTTCAAACCCCAAGGGGACCCCCACCCCACATGGTCCAGTCTGCCAGGCTCACTCACCGGGTGCAGGATTGTACCCAGAATGTTCTGGTTGTGGCAGCTCTCCAGGATGATCTGGACGTCTCTCTGAAGCAGTCGAGACTCAGTAAAAAATTTGGCTTCTGCAGCAAAAGGCTCTGGTGTTTCACTTCCATCTGCTTCCCGTCGAAAAGTTGGGCACTAAAGGACAAGTGAGGCGGGTGCATGGGTGCTGGGCAAGCTCAGCCCACAGGGAACAGTCCAAACAGCACAAACCCACAAAGCTGGGCTGGGAAAGGTGTCTAATCAGGTCTTCCAGCCCTCCTAAAAACACACTGATAAAAAGCAACTGGAAATATCATCCTCTTAGACTTCTTGGTAAAGCAAAATAAAACTCACGACAACATGGGGAAAATCATTAATTACACTTGAAAATGACCCCTTGCCAAGAAGAGACTCACCAGTGTCTCGCTTTAAGTCCCTGATTTTTTTTTTTAATCAAAATGGTTATTTTACATTAAGACAACACACTCAGCAAACTTTGCGTGTGCATACCTAGTTGCTCAGTCTTTGTGATCCCATGGACTGGCTTCCCATCCCCTCCTCTGTAGGTTTAAACCATCTCTGCACAGCCCACTCCAAACAGACTCTGAGTACTTAAAAAAGTCTTATTTGATCTAAATAGAACTGCACCACTGCAAAGTTTAAAGTACTCCAGTCAATGTTAATGGCCCATACTAAAAAGAAATGGTATGTATGAAGTCCCCCCAACACTGAACACTTCCAGGAACCACCCCGTAGCCCAGCGTATGAGCTGACCTTGATCCCTGACAGCATGACCGTGACCAGGTAGTAATCGGGCAGGAGCAGGGCCCTGACCACACTGCCGTCCCGCACGTGCTCGATGATAGCTGCAGGACAGAACGAACGGCTTGAGTGAAACAGGTCGTGCCAAGGACAAACAACGCCCCCATCAAACTGCCCGGAGCACAGTTCCTCTTCCCAAATCCCAAGAAATCCCCACCCTGGGAGATGACGAAGCACTGGCAGATCACAAGTGTTCACACAGACTCCTGCCCAAGCTATTCCAGGAGGATTTGGTTCAAACCAACTGTACATCTTTTGAACCTTCTGGGACCTCTTGGCTCATACCTAAGCTCTGTTATCCATAAGCCAGGTTGCTCATCTGTATACTGAGTGCCTGGCAAAAACTAACAATAATTCAGGATCGGTAATCATTTTATTTTACTGAGTCTGCAAGTTAATAAGGTCTCAAAGTAGAACTGAGAACTATATAGTGTGTGTGGGGGCGTGTGTGCATGCATAAATGTTTAGATATATAAAGAATACATATTTCTACCTTGAAGTTTTAGAGGTGGTATTTAGAGATAGCCATTTTTTAGAGAAAACAGGAAGATCCCCCACGTGCAAAATTACCAGCAATTTACTACTCTGTAGCAGCAAAGGACTATTCTCTGCAAAATACATTTGATCCCTATATGAACTGGATGAAAGCTCCCTTCCAAAATACCATGGTGTTGTTCTACCCTTAACAATTCTCCATGGGTACTAAAGTAGAATCTGCTTTATTAATCTCAAGGAGCTCAACAGCAAATAGAGAGAAATCACCCTGAGTCATATCTGTCTTTCCCCGACAGCCTCACCGTTGACAGGTTTCTGGTGGTGGGAGTCCACGAAGTGCCTTGGGTTCTCAATGGTATACTTGAGGTCCCGGATAGTATGTGAACCGTTCCCCTCACTCCACATCCCTTTCTTAGCTGCTTTCGCTTGCTCCTCACATTCCGCAAGCCGGTTCTGCTCAGGACTGGGACGTGAAAAAGAAGAAATAAGTGTGGTTAATGAGTTCACAAGAGAAATAACAGGGTCATCTTTGACTCTGGGTTTCTACAGCATCTTCTCTGTTTGGAAAAAACCAAAGCAACTGTTTCAGACCCAGGCCTGTAACCAGAAACCTATCTGGAGTGCAACTTCCAGACTCCAGATTTATTCCCTCCAATAGAAGACTCAATTGTAACAGCATTTAATGAGAATATCTGCAGACCACTCTTCTCAGTACTGCCACCATGAGTGATTACAACAGAACAAGTTGGTGGCTTACAAGGGAGCCACTCCAGGTAGGAGAGTTTCATTTAACCACCCTAGATTCAGGAACTAGAATCCAGGCAGACCTCAGCCAGATGCAGTACAGCAAAAGTGACTAAGAATCACCCTTATTCCCTGTCATCTGCAGAACAGGACTGGGGAATACAGAACAAATATCGTTATTACAGACAGTGTCACCCCAACACTACTTACACTTGCCATAAGGCCAGCTAAGCAAAAGGAGTTTGAAGATGGAAGACTCTTTCATCAGACAAGAAACCAAACTATGCACAAGAGCAGTAACCCAGTAGATAGACCACTCACCCCCCGCCTCCAAAAAAAAAAAAAAAAGCCATCAAAAACAACCAAACCCAGAAATGGCTCTACTCTTCACTCTCTCATCTGAATTTGAGCTGAAGTGAACACTGGAAAGGCTTTCCACGATGTCAACACCTCGTTCCATCAACAGGTATCTAGAGAAATTGACCCTCCCACCTTGATCGGTAGGGATTTTCAACAGGGAGCATGACCTACAATTTCTCAAACCAGAAGTCTTCGGTATGGCTCTTTCCCTCCTCCCCATTAAAAAAAGAAGAAAAAAAAAAAAAGACAATTATCATCTTCAGAGATCCAAATTTTCTGTCAGAATTTGACGGGGGCGGGGAGGGGTGGAATATAGCTTGAGATAGAAGCAAAAACACTGAAACTGAGAAAAGAAGTCAAGACAACTTTGGCGTAAAAAAAGACTGGGACTCCTGGAGGGATTTCTTTGTTGAGGTGGTACAATACTGCTGTAGGCTTTTTTATAATTCTTCATTCTGGCTGCAAACTGGATTCCAAAAAACATTACAACGGTAAAAATGCCAGCAACTGTCCTTAAAATACAGCTTCAGCGTGCTTCCATACACAGCACCTAAGACAAGTGTCAAAATTCAGCAAACTCCCACGTGCTCACTCACACTCCAATCATTAGCTCCAGCCAACGACTCTATTTTGAGTTGGAAAGGATCAGAGAACTACAGGATGAATGACTTGATCACAAAGAAGGATGCAAATTGTACATGTTGGCCTTTGCTCGTCCCTCTCATTGGCATAGTTCGCGCAAATATTTATCTAAAGCTTCTCCTACAGTCACAGTCGTAATACAGCACGGACTTAATGATTTAAACAGCAGGAGTTCCCTGACCTTCCGTAGTCAGGACTTGGCACTTTCACTGCTGTGGCCCAGGTTCAATCCTTGGTCAGGGAACTAAGATTCCATAAGCCATTTCGGCCAAAAAAATAATAGCCAAACAGCATCCAAATTACTGATGCAGATTATCACTTTTCCGATGTGCACTTTTCAGATTCGCACTTTTAATGTGCTAAACAAAGCCAGCTGCAACTCCCATCCTTCTGAGGAGCCAACACTGGTGAACTTGAACCTGACATATGCCCTATAAACCTGACATTGAAGTCACTCAGTCGTGTCTGACTCTTTGTGACCCCACAGACTCTAGCCCACCAGGCTCCTCTGGCCATGGAATTTCCCAGGCAAGAATACTGTAGTGGGCTGCCATTTCTTTCTCCAGGGGATCTTTCCAATACAAGGATCGAACCAGGGTCTCCTGCATTGCAGGCAGATTCTTTACCATCTGAGTCACCTGGAAGTCCATAAACCTAATACTCATTTCTAATGAATTCACACTGCTATTAACAACAAACACATTTACCTTATTACTTAAGTATCTACAGATCCATAAGCCAAAACAGACATAAGAGGCTTTGGAGAGACAGAAATTTTCCCTGAAAACAGAACCACTCAGCCCCTGTCAGTTTTCCTATATGCCAAGCAGCAGATGTTGCTTTGAATTTTATTTATTCGCTCTGCTTTATTCTGCATTTACTTATTCCTTGTATACCTGATATAATATTGTACATCTATTTGTTGATCGGTTTGTTGTTTGTCTCCCGGTTAAACTGTTAGAAGCTAAGTGTCTTTGTTCACTGCTATATGCACAGTGCCTAGAACATAGCCTGGCATACATGCTCAACAAATATTTGGGGATGGATAGATAAATACTCTGGAACCGAATATCAGGGGTATAAGAAACAAGCCTACTGACTCTTATGATATGAAGCACAGCACTTCTTTGTTGCCAAGCAAAGAAGTTTTTGATTACACATACCAAATGCCATTCACGAATGCTGAGAAACCTCCTCATTCAGAACAATACACACCTACACCTGGGCAGGAATGTTCTAGAAGCCAGGAGAACCCCAGATGTTACCCATTTTATGTCAGGGGGCAGGAATGAAAATGCATCAAAGCGAGTGCAGAATCCACTCCCCCAGCTCTCACGGTGGAGCGGAGGAAGTTGAGGGTCAGGAGAGCAGCGCAGACTCACTTGTTAGCTCTCATGCCTTCTCTCCGGGTGGCCAAGCCCTCTGCAACCAGCGATTCTGCAATGTTTTCCCCATTGGTATCTGAGAAGGAAAAAAAAGAGACATGAATCTTGGGTCTAAATCCATCTCCAATAGCAAAAAGGCTCTTAATGGGACCACTTTCACCCTCAGCTCTTCAAGGAATAATGTTATCCACTAACTGGACAAGGCAGCAGGCTGGGGTTGGGTTTTTCAGAAAAACCTCTTCTCCCTCAAAATGTCTCATCTCTAGGACCCAGAGGTCGATACATCTTCTCTGGACTTATTTCTTAGTGTATCTCCCGAGCCAAAGGCAATCTCAGGAACTCCAGGAGACTGACGGGAAAGCAAGGCTCAAGCAGCAGCCGGGGAGAGGATAAATAACACTGACCTAAGGAGGAGAGGCTGGTGCCCAATACAAACGCTGCCACTTCACAGGTCTCTCAGCACCTCAGTACACATACTCACCTATAAAATGGGAAGAGAACCTGACTAGATGGGTTCTCATGGGAATTCAATGTGTGTAAATCGTCAAGTGCAGTGCCAAGCACACAGCAGGAATTAAACCAACAGAATCCAAAAAATAAAAATAAAAAATAAAACAACAGAATGCAAAGGCAGCCCCACACCTGGACAATCAGACAGCAGAGGCACTTAACATGGCCCATTTACATTTTACACCAGAGTCCAGGCCCTCTCAGGATGTCCTATTCTCTGCTCCAGCAGGCCACCAAGACAAGCTACATCATTTGATAAACACACTCTCGTGTCCTAAAGAGATGCAAGGGAGAGAATCCAGACTTCCAATCTCACACAGCAGCCTTCAGAGCAGGCAAGAAAAATGAAGTGAAACAAAAAACACAACCCGATTAGGCTCCACCTGGGCACCAGGACCATTAATTGCATTTCCATGCTACTGAAAAAGCTTTTAGGCTAGGTGTATTCTTAAATCTCTGCTTGTCAGCCAACACGATAAAAGAAGACATCTATGAGGGAATCACCACATAAAAATCTTTAATATAGCAGAGAACAAGCTCCTCGATAAACTGAAACACAGCAGTCTAGCTGATAGGTAACATCAGCGTAGAATAAAATTCTGTAAGATTTATATTCAGTATGCCATGCATTCATTGAATTCTGCAAGCAACAAGAAGTCTACATACTAGGCCCAAACCCAACCTAAATGCCCTGCCATTAGCCTTGTCCAAATTTCTGAGGCAAATCGTAAGCCCCTTTTTCTACCACACACACAAAAGGCTGAGATGAATGCTGTTCATACAAAGAAAGTTCAGGTTCTGAAGATGAAAGCGAATCACAAGAACCTTTGCACTGGAGTGACTGCTGAGGCCAGACACAGACGCACACAGCTATCTGCCATCAATAAATATTACACTGAATCTTTCAGAGCAACAGGAATAATCCCACAGAGTGGGAAGTCAAAAGGAAGAACTCCACAATTACGGGGAAAGTTAAGCAGTAAGGTGTCAACAGGTCAGTGCGTAGAAAGAATGAAGGCAAGGTACAATGAAGGTCAACGGCCATAAAACCAGTTGGTTAACAGCAAACCCAATAGCTCTACTTCCTTGGCACAGAGCACAAAGGGCTGTTGGCTGGCTCATTTCTAAATGAGTTGATTGCTCCTTCAAAAGGGAGAAAAACAAAATTCTCTGGACCAAGAGAAGGCAACAAAATGTGATGGACAGAGTACTGAAAATGGGGAATCTGTAGGACAAAGATACGTTACTCACTTATTACTAATCAAAGTACAAATTTGATCAAGTTACAATTGAGGCTGGTATTCAGAATAGGTGGGTGACTGTATTTATCCCACAATTTGAAGATTAATCAATCATCTCTCCCTTTAAAAAAAAAATAAGTTCTAGGTTAACCACAAATTCTCATATTCTATTATTCTCCTCCATCATAAAAAGAGTATTCACAGGAGAATTCCCTGGAGGTCCAGTAGTTACACCCCTATACTCTCACTGCTAGGGTCCCAAGTTCAATCTCTGCTTAGAGAACTAAGATCCCACAAGCTGTGCAGCACAGCCAAAAACAAACAAACAAAAAAACCCCAGTACTCATGTAAATAAGAATTTACTGCACGGCACACGGAATTATATTCTGTATCCTGTCATAGTCTATAATGGAAAAGAATCAGAAGCTACATACCTGAAACATAATACTGTAAGTCAACTATAGTTAAATGAATATTTCAATCCATCTACATATAGCAAAAAAAAAAAAAAAGAGTAGCCACAAAATAGGATAAATGTATGAATGCTAATTAATTAGCGAAAGCACTGTTTCATTGCAGTTGGCACTGAGAGTCAGTCAAAATATCCGTGTGAAAATATTAAACTTTAAGCCATTAAGCGGTTGAAACTGAAAGATGAAGATAATTTCAAAATTACTCTTAGTAAATACTTATCAATCATCTCCTATGTGCCAGGTTCTATCAAATCGAACAGTAACACACTAAATTTATAAAATTTAACATACTAAATTTAACACACTCAATTATATCCACTCTGTCATGTGGGTCAGTTTAGAAAGCCAATTTCTAAATACAACTTTAAATTTTAAATGGCAGTGCCCCTTAGCAACCAAGCCCATGTGCCACAACTACTGAGCTCTCACTCTGGAGCCTGTGCTCTGCAACAAGAGAAACCACCTCAATGAGACGTCTGTATACCACAACAAAGGAGTAGTTGTGCTCATCACAACTAGAGAAAGCCCACGCAACAACAAAGACCCTGCGCATCTGAAAATATTAAATAAATAAATAAAATTAAATTTCAAATGGCAGCTACAGTTGAACAGCTACACCACAGGCGTATCTGTGTGCACACACAAACATATTTACTGAGTGCATACTCTGTCCTTGGAGAAGGAAACAGCAACCCACTCCAGTATTCCTGCCTGGAGAGTCCCATAGACAGAGGACCCTGGTGGGCTACAGTCCATGGGGTCACAAAGAGTCAGACATGACTTAGAGACTAAAAACAAATAGAGTACACGGTAGAAGAGCCAGGAACCCACATCATACCACTCCGAAACCTGTGTTCTTTCCACTCCATTACAAATCATGTGGTCTGCAAAAAAACCACAAGCCCTAAACAAATCCTATTTTCTTAAAGAGAAAAGAAAGGCGAAGAAAAGCCACAAGACAGATAAAGGAAATAGAAGATGCAATAGGAAATCTATAGGAATTCAATTAGCACCCTGACCTAGAAGCACAGAGCCAATGAGTTTGATGGGCTGATGGCCCACATATGGAGAAAACGAATACTACATGGTACACACACATCTAAACCGAGGCAGGAAAGCGGGCACAGGGTGAACAAGGAGCAGGTGTATCAGGGCCGTTCCTCTGCACCTACGTACCCTGAGCTCTGCACCCTCCTAGTGAGACCCCACAGCCGACCGTCCAGAGCCACCTCCACCAGGTGAAAACTGATCTTGGGAGAAACTTTCCCCCTTTGCTACTCACCTTTTCCAAGGTAGATCATGCCATACTCTCGCCCCTGCGGAGTCTTGTTTTCTATCGTGAAGCATACTTCTTTCCCAATCAGCTTCTTCCGAAGGAACTCTCGAGCAGGAAACGCCCAAGGCTGAAAGACAGAACCATCACGATCAGGAGCCAGGCCGTTTTCACACTGCACAATCATCACCCAAGCAACTTCACCCCTTCAACAACCCGGCAACGCACTAGGCCCTGAGGAGGAAGTAAAAATGAAACACACAGCCCAGCTCACACATTTAGAGGGCTCCTGAAAAATGAAAGTCTAATTGTTGGTGCAACTTGCACCAGCCCAAAAAACAGGCACCATGGTTTCCCAGGAACCAGCACTAGGACTTTCCCCACCTCCATCACTGTCTATTCAGAACTACAGTTTACTTCTTATTTGGTAACAGGCCCTGGTAAGGGATCAGCTTGACAACAGTGATTCTTTCCTATCACCCGTTTAAGACCCTGACACAGGGCTGAGCCACATATCCACAGTGGGTACAAATAGAGCCCCCATGTGATTTTAAGATGCTGTGCAAAAGGATGGTTTTGCCTCATCACTTTGGGGATGGTACAGACAAAGGGAGATGTCTCTTCAGAAGAAGCCCTGTTGCAGTCAGGGGTGACTAGCACCTGAATTTACAGTCTGGACCTAGCTCGGTGCCCTAAGTTTCCTTAGAACAGAAATGAGGAAGGAGAGGGTAAGAGTTCAAGGAGGACATGATCTGCAGAAGTTCACGGGCAGAAACAGTTAACATGTAAAAGGGCAGGGTGGTATACAATATGCACGGGCTACTACCTCCTGGAGCCCCAGAACATGGGCTCTGCATAGTAAAGGCAAAACAGTCCATCACTGACTGGAAAAGGAAGTGTCTGCCTACCTTCTCAGTCCATGAAGATTATTCCACGGGGTGAGCCAAGAAGCTTTTCTAGAAGAAAAACATCCATGACTTCCCAGAAACCAGAAGCCAATTTAAAGGTGGCAGTCCACCAACCTGCTGGGCCCGTGTTCACAAAACCAGTACTGTCAGCCAACACCAACTGTGGACAGTTCTGGGAAGAACTAATCCTGAGTAAGTGCTCTTCAAGACACAAAAACAAGCCTACTCACTCACTTAACGCACTCTTCTCAAAGCACCAATAAGCAAAAGAGCCAACCACTCAAAGGCAATTCGGAGTTCACCATATTTTTATCTCCTGTTTCCACCCTTTTTGTCCCACACCATAATAATGGAAGCAGATACCTGTAACCAAAGAGAGTCTCATGACTGATAATGAGCCCAAATACCAGCCACATCACAAAAACAAGTACTAAACCAATTAACAGAGCCTTGTACATTTTTATCACCTTAGTGATTCACTTACTCTAAAAACATCCTCGGCCATAGATCGAATGTCTAGGCTTCAGTTTTTGTGGGTTTTTTTTTAGGCTTCAGTTTTGAGTACTACACTAATACCCAAAGTTCAGTAATATACTGCTTCCCCAAATGAAAAGCTCTGACAAAACAAAGTGCCCCTAAAGGAAGCCAAGACTTTGGTAAAAATTCATTTATCAAGGGTCAATTCACAAAGAAATAGCTAACCCCTGTGGGGAAACCTCCAATTTCTATCAACTAGGCAGAATTACTAAAAGCTTTTAAGGCTTGCAGAAGGAGCACCCCTCTCTCGGACTTGTTTCACAGCTGGTCAGTCCTGGGCAGTAAGAGAAAGCCACACCGGAGGTCCTGAGAAGGACACATAACTTATCCTGGAAGGAAAATGATCGAGCTTCTTTAATCTTCCAGCCTTTGGAGGTTGTATTCCATCCAGGGTTGGGCAAATTCAATAACTGGACAAGGTACAGGCCAGGAAGAGAGGCAACTGGGATATTCAGGGAAGCAGCTGGCCACATCACTGCTCCCAATGCAACAGAGCACTCCAGGAGACAGTCCTGTCCACACAGAGGACAGTCAGCAGAAGGCTACCCCATGGAGAAGGCTATCACAACAGCACCTCCCTGAACCACCCTACATATAGGGAAGCTGACTCAAAGCATTCATCCACCACTTCCCAGGTGGCTCAGTGGTAAAGAATCCACCTGCCAGTGTAGGAGACGCAGGTTCGATCCTTGGATCAGGAAGATTCCCCTGGAGTAGGAAACAGCAACCCACTCCAGTATTCCTGCCTGGAGAATCCCATGGACAGAGGAGTCTAACGGGCTACGGTCCATGGGGTCACAAAGAGTTGGACATGACTGAGCATGCACACATTCATCCACACGGTCCACAATGGCCCCATAAGAAGAACCACTGTGATGTAGTCGAGTGATGTCCCAGAGTTCCATCTACAAAGCAATGGCTGTTAAGTGGCTGATTCTCAAAACTGCCTCTTCCCTTCAGAATGCCCAGTAAGAGGTGATCTAGCAGTTTGCTCTCCCAGACCCACCACAAGGTTCTGGTGTCTACCGTGATGAGTGGAATTTTAATTCCCATTTTTTCTTTGCACCAGGTAGACTCCTAAACTACTGAAACAACACTAAATCCCACAACACGTAAGACCTCAAAGCTAGCTAGTCCATCATCCCACTGTACCACCTGTGTATGTAATTAATCCCTCTCTGGCCCAGCCACCTCACCATCCCAACTTTCAAAGGCTCCACTGAACGCACGACCACTGCGACATTCATTTCTGTATTTCACATGAAACCAATGCACAGCTTCACACATAATGAAAGCTCAATAAATCTGTGAGAAATAAATATATAATTCCCACAGTGGCTGTAAATGCAGTATCCAGGCTGCCTAGAGTAGCTAGGCAACGCCAGGGATTAGCCTGGAACTGGGCAGTGATGGCTGGGGACACAGAGCAGAGCTGCTTTTATTGCCACAGCACTTAGGAGAGAGCTAAGTTTCTTTGAAAGCAAATATGAAAGAAGGCAGAGAATAATCAAGTGCATGATATTTGGGACAGTGATACAAAGGGAAGCAAATGGGCAAAAACGTTCTTGACTCTGTGTGAATGTTAAAAAAAACTAGACCTGCTCCAAAACAATGGAAAGCCCGAGAGAAAGCCTTGCCAAGTTCCACAATCTACTGATCCTCAAAAGGAGATGCTCAGGTTCTTTCTCCTTGTTATTCACTGAAACGCTTCCTCCTAGATACCTGCTTCACGTCAGGCACTGACTAGGCAGAAAAACACAGATATGAGAGACGGTCCTTCCCCTCGAGGAGCTGACAATCTATCTAGTAAAGAGACACAGGAGCCCTGAACAGGATGATAGCACCAAAAGGGGATAATGAAAGGAGATGTCAAGAGGGACTTCTCAGGGGGCTAGATCTTAACAGACGATAGGTGATCACCAGGGCACAAGACGGAGAAGGAGCTCCCGATGGAAGGGGCAGCCTGAGCCACGCCATGAGCCGGCAGGACTTGGGTGGCCTGTTAGGAGACCAGAGTACTTCCTCGGGGTTGGGACTTCACATCCCAGAGTGGGCTCAGTGAGAGAAGACTAGAAGCCAAATTACAGAAGGGATTGTATCCCAGGCTGAGGCATTTACATTTGTCCAAGCAGGGGTGAGAAATCGCTGAAATACCTGGGAGTAACACTGAGTCAGGGAAACAATGAAATTGTGTTTCAAAAAGATCGAACAGTATCAGTGAAAGGATTAGAGGACAGGAAAATGAAGGCAGATAGACTGTTCTCTCAATATTCCAAGCACACGTTGAGAGCTGAACAAAGAACAATGGCAGTTGTAATGAAGCTTCAAGAGCGGCGAAGAAAGATTTTTAAGAAGGCAGAATCTCTAGTCCTCGATAAAAGCTGGGGGTGTTTTCATAATTGGGTTACTAGTTGGCATCACTCCTTAGTTGAGGCAGAGAAACTTCAAGCGCATGGTAGGAGGAAATCATATCACAGCAAGGCAGGGAGAGACTAGACCATTAGACACAGAAATAGTGACTGTGGCTGACAAAGGGTGAACTTTGCAGGTTTCTAACACTTCATGTCACAGGGACCTCTCAAGAGTTGCTAGGAGAAACTGAGTTGCTCTGGAAGAGACAAAAAACCCACTAACTTGGCTACAGAAATATAAGAAACTGATGAGAGTGGGGGTCAGATTACATGGTGTTCCTTCAGCTGGGATAGTTCTGGTAAGATTTCATTGTACCGTTGCACAGGCTACAGCTAAGAGATTTTAGAACCAGCTCCAACTGGCCTCGATCCTCACCCACAAAACAGGAAATGAAAACCCAACCCTTCTTTCCTAGAGGCGACTCTGCTTCTTCCTTCTGGGGAAATAAGCTTGATTGGCTTTAGCCAACCAGGCTCAACACTCTTCTGTGCAAAGCAGGCAAGCTGTTACACAACACAAAACTGAAAGGAAAGAACTATTCAAAACATTGGTCAAGAAAAGCACTTAGCAGCCAAAATCTGAAAAGTGCTGAGAGAGATTTACTCTTCAGTACTTGGGCTAACCGTATGAGAAGTGTTTGTAGTTGCAGAAATTAAACAGCACCAGTGATGACCACATACCTCCCAGTGGCTCAGCCATAAAGAATCTGCCTGCAATGCAGGAGGCCCAGGTTTGATCCCTGGATCAGGAGGATCCCTTGGAGGAGGAAATGGCAACTCCCTCCAGTATTATTGTCTAGGAGATCCTATGGACAAAGGAGCCTGGTGGGATATGGTCCATAGGGTCACAGAGTCGGACACGACTGAGTGACTGAGCACATATAGATGAGCACAGCTAACATCTGTTAAGTAGCTTACAGGCCCCTGTGAAGTATTCTCCCACTGTCTTGTTTAATCCTCACTGAACAACCCTGAGATATACAGCACGGTTATCTCCAATACTTGTGCTTACTGAGAGAAGACCAATGGAAAATAACTGATCTTCTATTTAGTCATTATCCCAAGAATCTAATTGTTGATGACAGAATTGGGGATGATTTTTCTCTATTTCCTGAAGAATGTTTCACTATCTTAAGTCCAACAAAATGCCTTTTATTACAGATTAAAAAACTACATGTTTTTCCTTAAATGCCTGCTTATATGGATGGTAAATGTCTCTGGAGACTCAAGACCTGTAGTGTCCAGGGAGATTTTTTGCTGTGCATCCCTCTGAATTTTGAAGGTAAAGGATTTAAACATAAATAAAGGAGCTGGGCCATAACCAATACCAACCTCAAAGAGCTGAGACTACCTAGGAAATATTCTAACCTGTTCTAAGACAAAGAGGGTAAACCTGAAAAGGCTGATAAACCTGGAAAGGCTCTAAACTTATGGGACAGTATATGAGGAAAAGAGAAGGGGGGTTACTGGGATTAAAGGCAGTGAATGCACAAACTGAGGCATGCCACTGTGGGTCTATCACTGGTCCTGTGACATAAAATACTCAAACATACAGAGAAGAAAGCACCCCAAATGTGCAGCCGGGGAGGAGACGGGACTGTCAGCAGGGCCCACAGCTCGTGAGGAAGAGCACCTACCTCGTCCGGGGAGTCTTTTGCATCGGGTTGTGCGGCAGCTGCCCTGCGGGCAAGGTTTCCAGCGCGAATATTGCTAAGGTTGATCTGCCTCTCAGGAGGAGGCCCCCCACGAGGCTGCCCACGGACAATGATGGCGCACCCTGAGAGCACCTAGGTCGGGGAGAAACAGAAAAATTTAGCCATTGAAAGGTAACATCGCCATAACAGATATGGTCCACTACTGTATCCCCAACATCTAGAACAGTACATGGCACTCAAACATTTACTGAATGACTGAATGAACAAGATTACTTTCAATTTTTTAAGAGAAATACCTACATAAAACCTTGGGCTCGATTCTAAAGGGACTGACCCAGAAATACAAATGAGAATTAAACAAGATGGTAGAAAAGTCAGAAAAGATTGGAGGGTGAAGAGGCATGTGAGTCATGGAGAGAGCCTTTGTAATTTCATCCCAGCAAGACCACCACTTGTATTCTTTTCAATGATTAAGAAGCTAATGTCTCCATCCATACAAGCTGTTCTACGATGGGAAAGGCAAACAACAGAAGAAAGCCAGAGAAAAGTGGATGTTGAAGGAAGAAGCCTTGACACGCCACCCACACCAGCCGGAAGGACCCGAGGTGCCCAGGGCTAACGTGCAAGTAGTGCGGGCCAGAGTCCAGGACTCAATACTTCCTCTGCAGACAGTGCTCAGAGTCAAGGCTAAAAGAGAAACACAGTGCTCACAGTCGAGGCTAGAGGAGAGCCTCTAGAAAACTCATGACCTCCATGATGAAAACAGGGCAATCCAAGAAGGACCTTCGGGCTCCCGAGCCCAATAGTTCCTTCCCTCTCTCTGAAGAAGGATGTCTAGCATACCACCCACTTGCAACTATGCAAAGAGCTCTAAAGATCACTTCAAATATTTGCAGGGCGGAAGAAGAAAGGGTTTCACGTGGCAGAAGAGAAGCAAAGGCACACAGCAAAAATGACAAACATCGCTCAAGCTATTCAAATTCTTCACACAATTTCATCACCAGGGAGGCTTGAGCCGTGCCTTTGCTTGAGCTGAAAGGCTTAATTCCACGTTTCAAAACAAATAGCTGCTGAACAAATAGTTAGAAGGCTGGAGAGCCCTGCCAGTGTAGAACTTCATGGCAGACTAGACCACGGAGTTTTCTGTACAGGAAACAGTCCTTGGAAGAGAAGCTGACTCAGAGGAAAAAAAGAAAGAATAGGAAGGGAAGCCACTTCAATAGTCATTTGCTTAGCTGAGTTGTCTCCCTCGCCTCTCCAAACTCACGCTCTAAATGGTGGGCAAGTAATACAAATAAAGAACTGCATTAGACATATGTGCATTTGGTTGGCCAAAAAGTTCCTTCGAGTTTTTCCGTAAGGTTTTATGGAAATACCTGAACGAACATTTTGGCCAACCCATTACATCTTAAAGAATAAGAAACAACAACTAAGTAATCATCACCCAAGCTAAGAACTAGAACACTGAGGACTTCCCTGGTGGTCCAGTGGTGAAGAATCCACCCTCCAATGCAGGGAACGTGGGTTTGACCTCTGACTTAAGATCCCACATGCTATGGGGCAGCTAAGCTCAAGTGCCACAACCAGTGAAGACCCCCCCCTGGCTGCAAGTGGGACCCACTGCAGCTAAATTTATAAAAGAAGAACTAGAACACTGGCAGGACCTCAGATGCCATGTCCCTCTTAACTCGCAGTCCCTTTTGCTGACCACCACCTCTATTCTAACTACCATGATAACCTCTCCCTTGCTTTTCTACAGTGTTACCATTTGTGTATATGTTTCCATGCAATATGGTGCTTCCTCATCTCCTATTTCTAATCTCTATATACACTGAGTTGACAGCATGTACACCCATCACTGACTTGCTTCTTTTGCCCTTTTTTGGTAAAACCCATTCATGCCAAAACACTATTCACTTTTGTGGCTGTACAGTATTCCACTGTATGAATCTATCCTACTTTCTTACAGAAACTCTGTCAGAAAAATACAGACATTCCAATTTAAAAAAAAAAAAAAAGATAGTAACATCTCATTATCCCCAATAACTTAAGCACATAGACCTTGGTCTACACCACGGTCTATACCTCCCTGGCTACACCATGGCACACATAATAAAAGACTGCCTTCCTTATCTAGTTATAAGTCATTTTTTCATTTTTATCCTCTGTGATTAAGTGTTACCAGCAATCAAAACCTTACAGCCTCCAACAAAACAGCCTTTCTTGAGACCCCATGCCCTGGGCATCATCCCAGGGATCTGACACTCTAAAAAGACAAGGCCTCAAACAAAGTAAAGCCAAAGAACAGATATACACAGCACAGGATGGCTGATGTTCCTAAAATGAGAAGGGCCAAAGAAAGAAAAGAACTTGGAAGTGACTCATTTACAGTCAATTCTTCACCAAGGGGCAGATGAACAGCACATTGTTGAATGCCTGCCTTGAAATCATCCACGTACAGTCTCCAACAGGGCTGAGCAGCACACAGCGTACAAAGCAGAGCTCCTGTCTCAAAGGCCGACTCCTCGATTCTTGTCAAGTTTTCACGAAAACTCATAAAGCTCCCCCGGAAGACCTAGTACGTCTTGGAAAGCCCAGCTAGATGCTCGCTGTGGCTGAGCAATGAGCACTGACCCCAGCTAAAAAACAATCTTTATTTCTCAAGCCTGACAAAGCCTGCTGAAAAGCTCAAGAACACAATGGCTGATAGGTACCCTCTTATTCTCCTTAAATACCAGCAAGGTGTTGCCGCTAACGCCCTCAATCTAGTAAATGAGACTCCTGGGGGACAATGGGTCTATAACTATTATCCCAGCCCCATAAAGAGCTTTAGTAAATAATTTATATGAAGGAATTTTGAAAAATCTCCTTTGTACACTCCCCCCTTTCACCTTGAAAGCTATTCTGAAGACTGCTTCAGAGCCTCCTTGCTTTCTCTGCACCAAATAGGCCATTCAGGCAACAGTCCACATTTGAATTAATCTTAGAGAGAGATGACTTTATAGGCTGTGCAACACCTATTGGGTTGGCCAAAAAGTTTGTCAGGTTTTTCTATAAGCTCTTACGGGAAATTCCAAATGAACTTTTTGGCCGACCCAATACTACTGAAGGTGCAAATATAAGCAACAACCAGCAAGTCAACCTTCCAAGGACAGATATTCCCTGTGGCGGGCACTGCTATTCCTGCTCCCCCAGGAGGAGAGGACTAACATGCCTACATCTTTCCTCTGAAACTCTCTCCCTGTCATTCATCTGGCCACAGCCTTAGTGAAGAGATAGGAAAGAAGAGACCTGTCTGCATCGAAAGAATTCGTTTCCTTCCTATTATTTATGCAAACTGAAATAGGTCAAAACACAGTCCATCTCCGTTTTTTTGCTCTGTCCATTTCATCATCTTACAAGTACTCTTCAATTCCCTCCACCTGTCTCACTTGTCAAAAGTCTTTATTCAAGTTCTTTCTCAATAAAAATACTTAATGGTCTTCTCTTGCCTAAGTTTACCTAAGGAATAAAGCCAAGGGAAATGTCTTTTGGGGGGAAAATATTTTAAATGTCTTTAAGTGAAATATGAAAAAGACCAACGGTCTATGTATCAAACTTAACATGAATCTCATATGGCATGAAAACAAGTCATTTTTCTTCTATAAGTCACTAGATCTGACATCTAAGTTGATTACTTACAATTTTATCCATTGATTAATCCATTTATTCGTTCAACACAAATTTACTGAGTGCCTTCTATATGCCAGGCATTGTTCCAGGCAAGTAACATGCCTCGAGTGAACTAAAACAGACAAAAATGTCTGCTCCTGGAGAGCAGACATTCTAGTGGGGGGAGTCAGATAAACAATAAACAAGTAAAATACTGTTTGTTATTCAGAATTTTAATTTCAGAAGAATAACGTTAAGATTGAGAGGAAACTGTCAGGGATAATTGTTCTGCCAAAGCTGTACTGATTCATGTTGCAAACTTTCATGGACGTGGTAATTATCCTTAATTGCTAATTTATAGGGCATAAAAAGCAATTCATATGGTAACTGCTTTATCCAATTATATTAATAAAATGACATATTCTAGAGAAATGATCTGATCTTAGCCCTACCTGATACACCAGGAGGTTTGTGAAAACAGCTGTCACAACGAGTCAGTTTGATTGAGGTTATGAATTAGACAGTTCTCAGCTCTGCCAATAAAGGTTACAGAGAAACGTGGTGTGATTCAGAGGACCTGGCTTCAGGTCACGAGTCCGAGGCTGACAAAGACTGAAACAAGTCAGCTGAGAAGGAAAATGGGGACTCAAACGGATCAAACCCACTAAGAGTTTACTAGGAGAGTTACCTAACAGTGACAAGCTGTGCTCAGCAACAGCAACCCCACTTTAAATCATCACTAGATACTGATAAACGACTTGGTTTAACACTTAAACCCCCAGACCACAAACACCAGAAGACAGAAAATCTCTTACACAAAAACCTAGCCACACTACACTTAGGGCAAAAAGTGATGGTACAGAAAACCACATGCTGTTCTTAGTTGCTCAGTCGTGCCTGACTCTTTGCGACCCCATGGATGCACTCTCCACTCTCCATGGGGCTTCTCCAGGCAAGAATACTGGGAGTGGGTTGCCATGCCCTCTTTCAGGGGATCGGCCCAACCCAGGGATCGAACCCAGGTCTCCTGCACTGCAAGCAGATTCTTTACCAGCTGAGCTACCAGGGAAGCCCCATAGAAAACCATAAATACATCAATAAAACCAGAATTTTTTTTTTCACAGCACCAAGAGCAAAAATCTTCCCTTAAAGATCATATCTTACTAGGTGAGAGTATCTTGTTAGCTCTGCAAGGAGGACAAGCTGAACAGGTTTATCTGCCTGTTTAGAAATAACAAGAATATCTCAGTCATATCTGCCAATCTGAAGATCCAGTACAAATAAGGATAGGACTTCCCCTGATGGTCCAGTGGTTAAGAATTTGCCTTGCGGCCCTGCGGGCGCTCGCGCACCGAATGTGCGTAAGGGGCGCGCTGGACGCACACCCGTGCCCGCGGGGCCCAAAAAAAAAAAAAAAAAAGAATCTGCCTTGCAATGCAGGGGACACAGGTTTAATACCCTGGTTCAGGGAGACCCCCACACATCACAGAGTAACTAAGCCCGAGCACCACAACTACTGAGCCCACGCGCCCTAGAGCCTGTGAACCGCAACAAGAAAAGCCTCCTCAAAGAGAAGCCCGCCCTCCGCAACTAGAGAAAGCCTACACGCAGCCACGAGGACCCAGCACAGCAAAAAATAAAGAAATCTTAAAAAAAAAAAACAAACGAGTAAGGACAGTCACCTGGCAAATACCAAAATGTTACAAAAAGGAAGCCCAAAATAAACTCAAAAATGGATGGTCAACTGATTTTCAAAACAGGTACGCAGATAACTGGGAAAGAACCTTTCAACAAAAATCGCACCAGTAAAATTGGACTGCTGTTGTTGTTGTCTAGTCCAACTCTTTTGTGACTCTAAGGAATATAGCCCACTAGGCTCCTCTGTCCATGGGATTTCCCAGGCAAGAATACTAGAGTGGGCTGCCATGTCCTCCTCCAGGGGATCTTTCTGACCAAAGGATAGAACCCGAGTCTCCTGCATTGCAGGTGGATTTTTTACCACTGAGCCAACAGAGAAGCCCTAGGAAAACTGGATATCCAAATGCAAAAGAATGAAGCTGGATCTCCACCTCACACCAAATACAAAAGTTAACTCAAAGGATCAAAGACCTAAATATAATATGAAGCTCTTAGAAGAAAACATTGTGATGGTGGATAATGCAATGGCTTGGGCAATGACACCATCTTAGAATGCACAAACAACCAAAAATATTATGCTTCACTGGATACTATCAAGAAAGCAAAAAGACAATATTCACAAAACATATCTGATAAGGGTCTAGTATCTGGAATAAGGAAATATCGTAATTCAAATTGAAAATGGGCAAGAATTTGAACAGATTCTATCCAAAAAAGATACACAAACAGCCAGTAAGCATATGAAAAGATACTCAACATTATTAGCCATAAGGGAAATGCAAATCAAAACCACAATGACATATCATCACTTCACAGTGACTAGGGTGGCTATAATCAGTAAGACAGACAAAAGCAAGTGGTGACAAGAATGTGGAAAAATTAGAACCCTGATACACTGCTGGTGATACGGTCACTTTGGAAAACACTCTGGCAGTCCCTCAAAAGTCAAACAAAGAATTATCCTATGACCCATCAATGCCACTGCTAGGTACATGCCCGAGAAAAATAAAACATACATCCACACAATATCTTATACACAACTGTTCAGGGCAACATTATTCATAAGAGCCAAAAGGAGCAGAAACAATCCAAATGTCCATCAAGCGAAGAATGAATAAGCAAAATGTGGTATATCCATGAAATAGGACATTATTAAGAAATAAAAAAGAAATAAGGTACTGATTGATGCTAAAGCATGGATAAATCTTGAAAACATGCTAAGTGAAAGAAGTCAAGACAAAAAAGCCACATACTGAACAATTCTATTCATATGAAATGTCCAGAATAGGCAAATCCATAGAGATGGAAAGTAGATGAATGTTCTCAAGGGCTGGAGGAAGAGAAAGGGAGTGACTGCTGTGAGTCCAGGGTTTCTTTTCCTTCTGAGTACCAATGAAGCATGTTCTAGAATTAGACAGTTGTAAGTCTTGTGAATCATTTTAGGGTGTGTGTTTATTTGGGCTTCCCTGGTAGCTCAGCTGGTAAAGAATCTGCCTGCAATGCAGGAGACCCCTGTTCAATTCCTGGGTCGGGAAGATCCCCTGTAGAAGGGATAGGCTGCCCACTCCAATATTCTTGGGCTTCCCTTGTGGCTCAGCTGGTAAAGAATCCACCTGCAATGTGGGAGACCTGGGTTCGATCCCTGGGTTGAGAAGATCCTCTGGAGAAGGGAACATTTACCCACTCCAGTGTTCTGGCCTGGAGAATTCCATGGATTGTATAGTCCATGGGGGTCACAAAGAGTCAAGAGACAACTGGGTGACTTTCACTTTCATATTTATTTCAATTAAAAATACTGCTAAGGTTCAATATGGATGTACATTAATATGACATAAAATGTCTATTTCACCAAACAGGTATTTCCATATCTTGCAGGAAGATTAGACCCTTAGCTAAACAACACCAACAGTCAGCTGACTCAGACCCAGAAGTCAGGCATGGTGACTCACAACAGAATGAAGGGCTACTGTAAACTTTCAGATCCTTGAGAAATAACAAGGTAGAAGTCATAGGAAAGAAGCCAAACTTTAGTAAAATCTACAAAACCTGAAAAAGGAGAAAGATGACCAAAAACAATACAAATTTTTTCTTCGAGACAAGTAGAATGAACTCCTTCCCTCTGTGGCACAAAAAGAAGAACCAAGAAGGTCACTGAACTAAACAGTCCATAATGCCATTTGGAAGCTTGCCAGGGCCACCACCCAGAGGCTGCTTAGAGGACAAAGGAGCAGGCCAGTGACTCGTCTCCAGACAAGGTGCCCTCTCCACCTAAAAATGCCTTCAGGGGATGAGGAAGAATTGTTGTGTACATTAATGAAACAAAAAACATCTAAAGAAATGGAATTAAGGCACGTGTAGAACTTAAAAAAACTAACTTGGAGAAAAATCTCAGAAAGCCTATCAGGAAAAAGATTCCTGGCAACCAGAGCTGTTGCCTCTCTTTCTTGAAAATTAAAAAGTCATTTGGACAAGGAGCAAGCAACCCAGAAGACTGTAAGCCCTGTGACCTGGGAGGTCTTTCCCAGCATACATGCCAACATGGCCAGCTTCTGCTTTCTTTTTTCTGGCAAGAGCCAGAGGCCAACCTAAATAAGAGGGGCCCGGCACAATGCCCTGGAAGCCCGTGGCCTTGCGGCAGCCTGCTTCACTTGCACTGGGTGCACAGACTCATTCAGGAGAGATGATCTCAAACAGCTGCTCCAGGGCCGGCTATACCAAGACCTGGACCTCAGTTTGAAAAGAAACGAGTTCAAATCTCAAAGGGGACTCTAACAAGAAAGCAGCTAAGTGAGAGCATCTCAACAAGGTCCTTTTATTGTACAGACGAAAAATCTGCATGTGAGACAGGTAGAGGTGACTTTTGCTTAAAATGAAATTGATGGCAGGGCGAGGACTAGACCTGAAGTGTCTGATTCTGATGTTCCACTATGTCACTTGTAGAAACAAGCATTTGAGGAGCTGCTATCTGTTAAAACGGTAGGTGAGATGACCTACTGATTAAATCTTTTCCTCGGTTAAAAATCTCCATTTCCGTGTGCCAGCCGAGCAGGTGTCAGAGACTGTCACTAAGCCAGCAAAGCTTCCATGAGCTGGCTGCCCCAAACCAAACCAACACTTATTAAACACTGCCATATGCAGGGAAAGCAGGCTTACAGTCCCAATTTTACAAAACACCCAAAAAGAGATACAAAGGAAGTAAACTTCAGACTGAGAAAGAGCAGGATCGGCAAACTACAGCCCACCGGCCAATTCCGCCCTACCGCCTGTTCCTGCGCAACCCACGAGCTAAAAATGGTGTTTACATTTTTAAATGGCTAAAAGAAAAAAGAAGAATCATCAAAAAGATGTTATGTAACACATGAAAAGAGTATAAAATTCAAATTTCAGCATCCATAAATAAAGTTTTATTGGAACATGGCCACGTTCATTCATTTATGTAATTGTCTATCTGCTTGCTTTCACACTGAAACGCCAGAGTTGAGTAGTTGCTACAGAATCCGTATGGCCTGCAAAGGCTAAAGTATTTACTACCTGGCCCTTCACAGAGTCAGCCTGCCAGCCTCTGATATAAAACATTATGACAGGGAGTGAGATGAAAACTAGTTTTATGGTAGTCTAAACGGTATGTGCACAGCAAAAATAAATTCTGGACGACCACTTCAAGTTACACAGACTGCTCATCTTTATAATCAGAGAAAGGGTGGTGGTAAGCGACAAAATAATTTAGTTTCAGTATCAAATCCACGTCAGTGGTGATTTTTGAAAGTTCCTTGGCTCTATTAGCCTCAATTTCCTCATTAATAAGTTTATCAGAACATCCATGAGAAGTGTCATGAAACCTAAACAAGGGAATAAAGCCCTTGGCACAGAAGCTGGCAAAAAGACCCAATAAATAATAGCCAATATTATTGTGATAAGAAATGGTTCGGGAGTTTCCTGGTGGTTTAGTGGTTAGAATTCAGTAGTTTCACTTCTGCGGCTCAGGTTCAACAGGTTCAATTCCTGCCGGGGGAACTGAGATCCTGCAAGCTGCTTGGCATGGACAGAATTTTTTAAAAAAAGAAAGAAATGAAACGTCTCAAAGTGTAGTCTGAAGTAAAGATTGGAAAAAATAAATGTACCATAAAAAAAGAAACATTTCCTCCTGGGATTTAAAAGTAAACACCAAATTCATGGAAATTCTTCCACCACTGAATTCAACCAGAAAGAATCAGGGAAATGACCCATGATCTCACTCCCCTCCTTTACCACCTAAGATTTCCACTCTCTAGGCAAGTTATTTCTGAACCTCTGTCCTCAGAGATTATCATAAATAAATGTCATATCTTATGTCTATCGTTATTGTTGTTTAGTCACTAAGTCATGTCCAACTCTGAGACCCCATGGACTATATGTAGCCTGCCAGGGTCCTCTGTCCATGGGATTTCCCAGGCAAGGATACTAGAGTGGGCTGCCATTTCCTTCTCCAAGGGGATCTTCTTGACCCAGGGATCTGACCTGTGTCTCCTGCAATGGCAGATGGGTTTTTTTTACCACTGAGCCACGAGTGAGCTTCAAACGTGACCAAGTTGTCTTGACGATCACAGCCTCAGATGAGCTGAGGCTGTGAAATCAGGGAGTCCTAAGTGAAACACTGATATACCCTCATCTGCATGTGAGGACAATACTACCACCACCTTCTCTGCAGGTTGTGGTCACTGAGATGCCTCACAGTAGCTGACACCTAGCAGATACTCAAGAAATAAGAACACAATAGTCTCTCTTCCCTTCCCTCTCTACTGTCTACCCCTCGCCACCCTCACAATGCTCTGCAGGACGGGCACTCATTTTACAGATGAAAAAGCTGTGGCACGTCAGGACTAGAACACAACTTCTCCCAGTGCACTTCCTAATAAACCGCAAATACTAAACATTTGCTATGAGAATTATGCATCCAAAAAGTGGTAACACATACAAAACACCACGCCTGTAACTTGCACAAAGAAAGCCTCACCAGGAAGGAACTGGCTCAGGTTCCTAGAAGCCAGAAACCCCACGATGATCCTCTACAGAGCCAAGTCCTCACCACCCACGCTGAGCTCCACTGTGCTCGAGGAACCAGAGTCACTCAGAAATCAGAACTCAGCAGGAACTATGTGGCAGGCAGAGGCAAAGTGTCATTCCCGAAAAATCCATTCCAGCTGTCAAGTTTTTCAGAGTAACCATCATGTGTGAAAATTATCAAAGGAAGAACCAAAAATTAACTGACTCCAAGCTCCAATACTCTGGCTACCTGATGCAAAGAACAGACTGACTGGAAAAGACCTTGATGCTGGAAAAGATTGAGGGCGGGAGGAGAAGGGGGCAACAGAGGATGAGACGGTTGGATGACACATGGACTCCGTGGACACGAGTCTGAGAAGCTCTGGGAGATGGTGAGCTCCCTGGGGGCTCAGGGAGTGAAGAATCCGCCTGCAAAGCGGGAGACCTGGGTTCAGTCCCGGGTTGGGAAGATCCCCTGGAGGAGGGCACGGGATTCTCTTGCCTGGAGAATCCCCATGGACAGAGGAGCCTTGCGGGATACAGTCCATGGGTTCGGAGAGAGGCAAACACGACTGAGCAACTCAGCTCTAAGCACAGGAGATGGGGAAGGACAGAGAAGCCTGGAGTGCTGCAGCCCACGGGGTCACAAAGAGCTGGACACGACTGAGCGACTGAACAAGAAGGAGAACATAGAAGTGATCATCTGCGCATCACAGGACTTGACTTTGACCCCTCAACCGAACATTTAGGGTCAAGTACACACATCCCCTGGAGAAAGAAATGGCAACCCACTCCAGTATTCTCTCCTGGAAAGTCCCATGAACAGAGGAGTCTGGCAGGCTAGAGTCCACGGGGTCACAAAAAGTCGGACACGACTGAGTGACTAAAACACCAAACACTCATACTGTTAAAGCTAAAGGAAAATTACTGCAGTCATCAGGGCTTCTGTGTGGTGATCTTGCTGTTTAAAATGGCTCACGGGCATCATGTGCCTCAAGTTTCCCTAGGCACAAAGAAAGCTGCTGTGATGTGCCCTACAGAGAAAATATTCGACAATTTTCATTCAGGTACAAGTCATAGTCATAGTGCTCCCATGTTCCATGTTAATGAATCAACACTACATATTAAGTAAGAGGACTTTAAACAGAAGCATACAATACAATAAAAGTGAAAGCGAAAGTTGCTCAGTCATGTCTGACTCTTTGGGACCCCATGGACTCTACAGTCCATGGAATTCTCCAGGCCGGAATACTGGAGTGGGTAGCCTTTCCCTTCTTCAGGGGATCTTCCTAACCCAGGGATCGAACCCTGGTCTCCCGCATTGCAGGCGGATTCTTTACCAGCTGAGCCACAAGGGAAGCCCCAAGGATACTGGAGTGGGTAGCCTATCCCTTCTCCAGGGGATCTTCCTGACCCAGGAATCAAACCAGGGTCTCCTGCATTGCAGGCGGATTCTTTACCAACTGAGCTATCAGAGAAGCCCAACACAAGATCATGTATCTATCACTTGATGAAAATGCAGTGACCAGAGGCTCATAGGAACAAACTCAGTATTTCCCACAGAAGCAATGGTTCGAAATTCACTAACTTAGTGCTTATGACTTGATGGAGCAGGCATGTGTGCGTGCATCCTGTTGTGTCTGACTCTTTGGGACCCTATGGACTGTAGCCCGGCAGGGTCCTCTGTCCACAGGATTCTCCAGGCAAGAATACTGGAGTGGGTGGTCATGCCCTCCTCAAGGGGATCTTCCCAACCCAGGGATTGAACCCCCTCCGGCGGCTCCTGCATTGCAGGTGGATTCTTTACCACTGAGCCACCGCGGAAATCCCCTATAGAACGTGATGACTATTTTATAAGTACAAAGAAGAAATTATGACAACCAGGGACTCTGGGTGAAAGGGTCACAAGAGTCACCTGCACTATTCTCACAACCTTCCTGAACGTTTGAGATTATTTTAAACTAAAATTTCAACACCTTTTTCAAAAGTGGAAAACATACTACCGGCCACTTTAGAGTCTCAATTACAAAACAAATCCCCAGAACTAGATCTCCTTGGTGGTTCTGAAAACCTTTCTTGCTCCCCTCCCTCTACACACACAACTAAGAGAATGAAGGTCAAACTAAAATCGAGCAGGACTCTGTACGACCTTCACAAAAGCGGTCTCCTAGGCCTTCTGGAGTTCCAAACAGCAGGCACCAGCAGTTACTCATTAGGGAAGTGAGGGGGTGCAGAAACGAAAAAAAGTTAAGTAGGAAAAGTAACGCAACAGTTCAGTGATAAAACAGAATTCTAGTTCCTCCTCAAGGGATAATACACAGAAACATCTGACACACATCTTTGAGTTGTTTTGCAGAAGCTAAGACCCTCACCCGGGTCGAGTATGGTGACAACAGGCTGTGTAGACTGTCACCAGAGGGTCAGTGGTTAAGACTCACATCACCATGTTACCTCACCACCAATCAATCAGAAGTCATACACCATGACGCCCTCACCCCAAATGAGGGAGGGATAAACTGGAAGACTGGGATTGACAGATACACACTACATAAAATAGATAACTACCAAGGACCTACTGTATAGTACAGGGAACTCTACTCAATACTCTGTAATAGCCTATATGGGAAAAGAATCTAAAAAAGAGTGGATACATGTGTATCCATCACTGTAACTGATTCACTTCACTCTACCCCTGAAGCCAACACAATGTTGTAAACCAACTACAGTCCAATTAAAAAACAAAAATTCATTTCCTGGCAGCCATCAAAGAATTCAGGTGTTTTGAGCACAAGCAATCTTGCTTGGCACCCAACATACCCAAACACTGTACTTCACCACAACCCAGTCAGTAAACTGGCTTTGCTGTGTGGCAAAGCGGATCCAAGTTGCGTTCAGTGACAAAATCATTATTGTCATATAATGGCAATAATGAAGGACCATATCTTCCCATGATCCATTCATCATCACTTCATGTTCCTCTCCCCAATGAAATAAAATGCTAGACATGTTCCAATCACAGAATTCCAACCTCTGAGCACATAGTTCAAAAAGGCTATGGGCCCCAAAAAGGATCTTGAATTTTAGGGAGATGCCCTAAAACTTCCAGTGCGAGTTTATCTAGTGGGGATTTGAAAAACCTGTATGTGTGATCTAATTAGGTTTTACATTCAGAAAAGCTGAAAACCCCTTAACGTCTCAAAAGTTTTGAGATACAACGTGTGAACATTCTCTCAGAGGCAAGAGCACCATACATATTTTTGGTTTGTTGTTGTTCAGTCGCTAAGTGATATCATCCAACCATCTCATGCTCTGTTGCCCCCTTCTCCTCCTGCCCTCAATCTTTGCCACCATCAGGGTCTTTTCCAATGAGCTGGCTATTCGCATCAGGTGGCCAAAGTATTTTTGGTTTAAAATCTTGTAATCTTGATGGTAATCCCTTTCCCCAGGGAGTTGGCCTTCTTTATTATCAAAAAACAATCTGATTGTCAAAAACGATGCCTGGGTCCTTCTCTCTAGTCTAGAAACAAAGGAAAAGATGCTTTGGGAAATACCAAGAGAAATGTGTTAATTTGCAAGACACCAGATCCTGAGTTTAGATTTTATTTTCTCTTGTCCTTACCAAATCCTAATTTCCTCCTTCTGCCTGCCACACCTCTGGCCTTCTCTACAATGCAGGCTGTCAGGATCAAGATGCCAAGGGAGGAGAGGAGTATTTTTAGCCAGCACAGGGATAGGGCACGAACAATAAGATTCTACAGCTAAACAACTATGCTTTGAGTACATTGAAAAGTTATATCACTGCAGCCAACATAGCTACAGATCGGGAGGAGTAGGGGGCTTGGGGAGGGGAGGGTGCTGACCCAGCTGAACACCACCAACTTTCAACTGTAACAATGAAAGGGGAGAAGGAAGATGCACAGAAAGTTCCTGAAGGCACTCACAGACCAGCAATCACCTGAGAACTTGTTGATGCTGCAGGCTCAGACCCCACCTGAACCTCCTGACTCAGAATCTGTTTTAACAAGATCCTTGGGTGATGGATTCGCACAGGTTAATCCACCACCACCACCCCTTTATTCTCCACTCTGCCTGGGGAATCTGCCTGGCTCAGACAGGTCCTCCAGCAAATTCGGCTCGAACTTTTTATTCAGAGAGGCCTTCCCCAGACTAGGTCAGCTCGATGCTGCATATGCTCTGAGCCTCTGTCTTTCTCTCCCATAGAATTCACCACCACATTAAATAGCATAGTGAATTGTTCAGTAGCAGTTTTCCACCCCTCCATGCAAGCTCTCTCTGGGCAAGGACTCCATCTATCTTGTTCACCATGGTAGCCCCAGAGCCCAGCACAAGAACAGAGACAAAGTAAGCATTCAGTATGTGTTTTTTTCCTGAGTAAATGAATGGTCCCAGTATGTATCAAGCACAAGTATCAAGTGCTAGACTTTGGAAAGAAGAGACAAAAACAATTAAAACACAGTCCTTGTCCTTAAGCAGCTCATAGCTTAGTGGATTTCTGTTGATGCTAATGAAAGCCAAGCTCTTGAGAGCATGCACCGCACTCAAGGTGTTTTTCCTGTTTCTCTGCCAAATGACAACAGGTAGACCAAAAGTTCTCTCAGGCCTTTCAGGGAACCACCCCCATTCCAGGCCCTGGAAGACCTATAGGCAAGCAGGTCCTCACCTAACCCTCCCTTCCAAGATTCTCCCCTCCCAGATTTCAAAACTTAGTCCACCCTCTCTGCCCTCTCTCAGGCAACTCCAGCAGTCTTCAGCAGTATTTCATTCTCCCCTAAGAAATTCGTGTTTCCTCTGGGAAATTTTCTTCAACCTGCGTTCTTCATCAGCCCTCTTATTATGAGATGTCAAATTTCCCTTGTTATTACCTTTCAGAATGTTTTACCTAACTCATTTCCAACACTCGATTATTTCCTGTGAGCTATATCAGGTCTACTGTCAACAGAAACCACTCAAATCTATATCCCAGACCACACTGAGAAATCTCCCAATTAACTATTCAACATTCAATTGTCCTCCCACTTTCCTCGGCCTTTTCCTACCTGTTGCAAAGAGATACTCCGAACAAATGCTGTCATCTCTTCTAGGACTATCTTCTCCATGGTTCTTTTATTTATTCTTGTTTAACAGACAAAGATCTCTTGATAGACTTACATCCCAAAGCCAATATCCAAATACCATGGTAACAAAAACATATCTAAGTGCCTAAACTGATGGCAGTGACAGTAACACGTTTTCACTTCATCTCCAGAGAAGAAGCTCACAGAGAAACATTAGTGGAGGCAAAGAACACACTGACAGGGCAGCAAGTGCTCAGTGAAGACGACAGAAAAAATCAAGGCAGCTCCCGGCCCTCTCCAAGGGGCTCAGAATCCACTCCACCTCCCCAGCCAGGGCCCCCGTTAGAACACGATGCAGCCACTGAAAACAGCAAATTCTAGATTCTATGACTTTGATGTAAAGATCTGTTCTAAGCACTGTTTGTGCACCAAGTATTAGAGATATTCAAGTGCCTGTCATGAATGGGGCTAAAAATTCCAAGGGTATGTGTTCTGAATATTTTCCACATTGCAGTCTGTAACACCGTTTACCAAACAACAACAGGCTGGAACCCTAGTCCAAAGATTTGGTTTGTGGACTATGAGAAATTTTAAAGCACTTTAAAAAGTCACCAATTGCTTTCTTAAATGCTTCAATACACACTTCTAGGGTAACTGGCCTTAGCCTACTCATGGGTTTCAAATCACCAATGCCTTTTGTGGTTCAGATACACTTTGCATACCCGCCCACTCTGCGTTGCAGAATTGCTATGAAAACGTGACAGGAAGGTTGAAAGTCTTATTTCTTTTGAATCGATGTGCTGGCACTGCTGGTATGGGAGGCAACTCCCCAAAGACAAGTCTCCTGTGAAGGAAGCTCAAGAAAAAGTGTTCTGATGACAAAGACCTTTCCTCCCACCCACAGACGAACGGAGGTGAAACTCCGGTTGTCAGGTGAGAGGGTGCACTCCAGGCACAACTCAGCTACCAGGCTCGGTGCGTCCCGCCCTCCCCACCCCTTTGCTCTCTTTGCTTCTCCTCAATTCCAGTGCTCAGAAGAAGGAGAGAAATGTAGCCACGATTCCTCATTCAGAAAGGAGAAGAGGGGCTTCCTTGGAAGTCCAGAGGCAAACACTGAGCTCCCAATGCAGGGGGCACAAGTTCAATCCCTGGCCGGGGAACTATATCCCACATGCCACAACAAGAAGATTCCACATGCTGCAACAAAGATCGAAGACCCAAGGGCAGCAACTAAGACCTGGCACAGCCAAATGAACGAATGAATGAAGAAATAAATGGGAGAGGGCACAGCTACTGCTTTCCCAGCCTCAATGGCCATAGCTGATGTCATCTCTTCTTTCTCTTCACAGCACTGCCATCAATGAGCAATGAGTACAGTATACAAACTGGCAAACCACAATCCCACGATCAAAAAGGAGGCAGGAGACCTGCACCAGATACAGCCAAGTGAATGAACATCAGACTTCTTGCAACATCTGAGAGAAATAAAGATTATTGCCTTTACTGCTCCTTGGGTTTTGCTTCCATAAAGCCATGTGCATTTTTTTCTTACAACTGACAGCAACAGGGATGCTAGGTCATCGAGCATAATACCCAATCCTGTTCAGAATGACCGTTTCGTAACAAGAGCTAACACATTTATTTTGGCTTATGTGCAGGGCTGGCTGTTCCCCAAGGGAAGTCAGGGGAACTTCTCTGCTACCCATGAAAGGTGTTAATTTTCCCATTTTATTGTCCAAACTTCTCCGGAAACTTTTCCTATTTGAAATGTTGATAGTCAATTTGAGATGTCAAAATAAAGAAGTGGATGTCACAAATCTACCATAAATTTTTCAGGTCCTTTATTGCTAAATTAATGTTCCATCCTAGAATTCTCCTTACCGTGAAAATCCCTCTGAGTGTGTGATGAAGTCCCGTATCACCTGACACTGCTGGAGATCACACGACAAGGGGTCCCTCCTTCCCCACCATATGCTGGGGTCCAGCCCACCCCCCCCCCCCACCGCAGTGCATAGATGTGCACACCTCTTCACGGAGTGAAACAGGCGGCCATTTGGCCATGATCTGGAATTTGCTTACAATTACTGCCCAGGAGAGACTGTCCCTCCATTTTCATTAAAAATACCAACAACAAAGACGTCCCTGGCCATCCAGTGGTTAAGATTCTGTGCTTCCAAAGCAGGGAGCATGAGTTTGATCCCTGGTCGGCAAACTAAGATGCCGCATGCTACACGGCAAGGCCAAAAAAAAAAAAAAGCAATAATATTCTACTTACCCTATACTATCACTAAAGCCCAACTCTATGATTCCTTTCACCCTTTTTTGGGGAGGAGGGGGGCAGGCATACTCTTTCCAATGTATTACCAAATAAATGAACGTCTTTGACACACAAAGCACAAAAATTTTATGAGCAAGTTGATGGACAGCTCAGACTCCTGGGGCATCTTTACTATGTTTAGCCCTGTGCTATCAATTCCTTTCAAAAACCCAATTTTCCCTGTTACTCAGATAATCTGAGTCGCAAGTTTACTGTTCTCTCTACACTGGTTTTCCACTTCTGTTGATAATCAAAGAAGCACATTTTCTTACAATACGAGAGTAAGGGAGGTACGCTCATTAAGAGCACCAATCTGGGGACGACAAAGAATTCAATGGCAGCAGCCGAGCACCGCCTGGCTGTGTGACTTGCTGGCAGGGAGATGACTAACTCGCGGGCAGGAGGGCTGAACCGGGAGCCAGGCCTGGACCCCAAGGAGAGCCTGCGGGAGGTCTCGGGAGAGTCTAAAGCTCTCATAAGAGGAGTTTAATAAGATAACTCGGCTTTTAAGTAACAGAGGCAGCCTCCTGGCTTCCAGGCTTCGAAAGGGCTCACCCGCCAGGAGTAACAACACAAGCAATTACTGCACCTAAAATAATAGAGCTCAGCGGGATCCCAGGACCCAGGTCTCCCCTCTCATTCACCTACACACAGGGGAACGGAATGGAAGGAAGATAGCCGCACTTTCCATGAAGACCTGGGACAGTCCTATTAGGTAAGCTGATAAATTACACTTGGCAAAGTAAGTCACTGTTTTGGGTGATTGCCAAAAATAAAAATGCCCCTGGTATTAAAGGCTGTATATAAAGCAATGCCCTCTCCTGGGACAGAATTACTAGTTTAAAAGTTTGTAGCACTGCATTCTAGAGACTGGAAACAGACTTAAACGTCTCGCTTCTCATTCCTTTCTCTACCACAAACTTCCAACAGGCCTTTAGGCACATTGCCTTCAACTGGTACCTCGACTGCAGGTTGCTTGCAGCTGCCTTCAGGAACATCTGAGTATACCCACCTGGACCTACTCATTTCTGCTGTCTTTTATCTCCCCCGTTTTATTCCTCTGCCTCTGTCAAGACTTGTCACTTTCACCATCTCCCCAGAAAAGAGGTTTAAAGCAAAGAAACTGACCTGAAATATGACATTTGATTTTTCCAACACATCCATTCTCCAAGAAAAGCTTCAGTATTTCACTTCATGAGCTCCCCCTTCCACCATAAAACATGGTTACCTGCCTCTATTAAACAACATTTCAATGAGACAGACATCTAATATCTCAACAGCCTAAAAAGCTTTACCCAGCATCAGGCGCACAGCCTGGTCTCAAATCGAAGCTGCCTGTGCTTCATAAAAGCCTGGAGACACCCCACACCTTGGGCCATTCACCCAGCGACTTATGGAACCATCTACTCTCAGTTAATTTTGACCTCTCTGAACTAAGCCAACCCAATCTTTCCCCCAGACTTGACCCTTCTTACCAAAAGGGTCGTACATTTTATCACCTAAACATACATTTTATCACTCAAATTGGGACACTCTGAAGAGTGAAAATGGGGTGTTACTGACAGTCATGCCAAGACAACAGCCCCAGGCAAACTGGGATGTAAGTTGCCCTGTCATTACAAAGGTGGGAGGCCAGGTAAGGCGATATTCCTTGCAAATAACCAATTTATGCTGATCCTACACACACTGTTCCTCTCTCCCAGTCTCCAAAAGAGGACCAGAAAATGCTCAGACAAATTAGGATTACCTAGTCCATGTTGGGGCAAAGAAAACGGAATGTTTTACATTATAGTGGCAAAGTTTTCCTAAATATATCAAGTTTTGATCATTTAGAAGGGAGGGCGGGGTGGAGATGGAATGCAGCCCAGTTCTGAAGTACCAGAAGCTAGGGGGTCGCAGGGAGGAGAGGGCAGGAGCCAAAGGAGTTAAAAATTTTGCCAGGTGCATTTCT
Source organism: Cervus canadensis (assembly GCF_019320065.1). NCBI lineage: Eukaryota > Metazoa > Chordata > Mammalia > Artiodactyla > Cervidae > Cervus > Cervus canadensis. The sequence continues at coordinate 87,038,753 of NC_057388.1, read as the reverse complement.
GCCTGACTAGCCTCACCTGTGCCACTGAACTCCACCTAGTATTCACACACACAACTGCACTTTTCCATGCACTACCTAAATCTGTTTAAGCTTCCCTAACAGTTAAATGAATGATGGCTCCAAAGCTCAGAAGGTTAGACGTTTACTGGTGCATACCTTTCTGCTAGGCCAAAATTAGGGACTGATATGTTATCCGTTTTTATTTGTGTCGAGGACATGAAAGAAAGCAAATGCCATCACATTGTTTATAAAATAAAGGACATTTTAATCAAAAAATAACAATAGAAAAAATATGATCTTAAAATTAAAGCCAGTCTTTCAAACTGGGGGTGGCCGAAGATGAGATGATTAGATAGCATCACCAACTGAATGGACGTGAATTTGAGCAAACACCAGGAGATAGTGAAGGACAGAGAAGCCTGGTGTGCTGCAGGCCATGGGGTCACAAAGTTGAACACAACTTAGTGACTAACTAACAACATTACAAAACTTGCCGGGTGTCACTCTTGCCCTCATGTTGCCTCAGTTGGTTCCATTTCCACCCCCGTCTGAGCTGGGAACAATTCCAGCCAGTGGTCGGAATACCGCCTTCTTTCACCTTATCAGCAAGAGGCCAGCACTGCTCATTTACAGGCAAAGCTGGAAGGTAAAGGGTCAGTGACTTGCCCAAGGTATTGTGGCCAGTAGTCCGTGACACTAATGACGTGGGCACAGCCACCCCAGAAAATCAGTTCGGTTATGTCTCCAGAGACAATTTATGTGTCTGTTTTCCAAAGTGTGGCCTTGTTTAAAAAACAAAACAAGGAAAACTGGTTTCCGTAGTATATGATCCCTGTGTGTACCAGCATTTAATATTCATATGTAAATAAGAGCTGCCTCCTGTCTTCTTTTCAATTCTCTTTCAATCCCTCCCATTAAATGCAGTTTCAGTTTAGAGGCAGGAAGCCTTCAACACATCTCTACCACCTGTTACACACTTCCTTCAGAGTCTTCTGCAAAATGCTTAACCTAGTTAGAATTTAATAACACTCGCTATTTTGTTTTCATTGTGGGGTTTCTCTGAAGGTACTTTCTAGTAAGCAGTAACTAGCAAGTTACACTGGTTTCCCATTTTCAATAGTGAAACCATTTCCTTTTAAAATAATATGACGATTTTTAAAGACAACTGATTGTCCCAAAGATCTTCATACTAAATAAAAGTAGAGGCGGTGTTCGGATATGCTAAAAACACGAGAGGGGCACATGCACACCTGAAACCCAGGAAACTGGAGGTAAACCCTTTCCGGGGTTGAAATCAGCTGGCCCTGGCTCAGCCTCTCTGAACTCTAAAAAACGGCCGGGTTTCTCGGAGCAGGATGTGGTCAGATTCACCACCACTAGCACCCCCACCTTCTAATCCAAGTAGAAAAAAAGAAAGAAGAGGAACAGCTACGTATTAATACTAGTCTGTAGGGAAAAAAAAGTCAGGCCTCTCACAGGACCTTGCCTCTGACCTCCTCCTGTCACCGTCGTTGGGCACTGGCCCACTTCTTAGCGAGGGAGCTTTCTAGAACCCAGAGAGAGTAGACATGGCTAGAGCCCTCAGAGCCGACCCTCCTGTAAGTTCAAGACCTTAAAACCCCTGGGGGGCCTTGAAGCAATTAAACAATGGTGATTTAATGGTCCCCAGGAGCTGAACCCTGCCCTCCACTGGGGAAGACAGTGGTTTTCAAGGGTACTGACCGGGGAAGTAGACTACCAATTGTGAAACAATTAATTAGTGTAAGGAGGTTGCTGGGCTTCCCTGGTGGCTCAGATGGTAAAGAATCTGCCCGCAATGCAGGAGACCTAGGCGAGATTCCTGGGAAGATCCCCTGGAGAAAGGAATGGCTACCCACTCCGGTATTCTTGCATTCTGCCCTTAACCGAATCTAAGATGATCCTTGTAGGATATAAAAAGGTAAAGTCTAAATAAAGACCCCCTGCAGCCACCAAAAACACGAAGTATACTTCCAGGAATCTGTCTTAGGGAAATGCTAACACAAGAACACAAAGATGTATCAAAGAATGCTGACATAGCAACAGAGAAGAAAATGGGTAAGTAAATACACCCAAACTACAGAACACTCCTCAAACACTAAAGAATGAGACAGACGTATAATCATGACACTGAAAAGTAGTTTTGACAATTAATTTTAAAAAGGAAGTTACAGAACTCATTATAACCTCATTTCTGTTTCTTTTTAAAAAAAAATGGGGGGGTGTATAAATCTGCATGAAAAAAACTGGGAAGCACATTTACTTACAGGGATGAGAATGAATGGCAGAAAATTCATAAGGAGGGTAGGGAGGAAGATTTTTGCATTCAACTTTACATAGTTCTGTACTGTTTCAAGTCTTAAGAGCAAGCATTAAGTCCAAATTTTAAACATCGACAATTGTGAAATGACTAACACTGGATGGCACTCACCTGAGCATTTGGAAGGATTTCTCAGATGAACTAGAAAAGCTGGTCAAGAGAAGGAAAGGCCATCAATGAACTGCAAATGTGACCCTTCATCCTCAGGCCTCAAAGGCTTGAGAACGATAGGAAAATTTTATCTCCATATTTGGCAAGCTAGTGGAATAAAAACTAAAGACCAAGACCACCAAAGAGGTCATTTGGGGTTTTATTGGTGTTGTTCTTGTTAAGAACGGGGTTTATAAACAAGAAACAGGATGGATATAAATAGACACAACAAAAAGCCCACGTGTGTGGTTCTGTGGGATTAAAAGGGCAGAAAGTAAGGAACAAAGAATCTTCATGCCTGTGGATGACACAAAAGACTTCCACAGTAATAATGTGCCAAGGCATTGGTGCCAAATTATAGGAAGATCTGGGGAATCTATGCAAATAGAAGGAAAAGTGGCAGATGAGTGTTAAAATGAGCATATGGCCTAAATCAGGCACATAAAACAACTTCTCAGTTGTCAGTTCTGACCTAGGACTATGCTCTCAGAGTCACTGTAAATGGACTCCTGGGGACATCAGCCCAATATTGAGCTAGAGATTAAAAGCAATGCAAAGTGTTCTGGGAGCCATCAAGTAAGTGCTAAAAAGAAAAAAAGAAGCTACTATCTCCCCTCATATACAATTCCAGTGCACTGGCCCCAAAAGCATACACTCCTTTTGCATTTTATGTCCTGACCCTTCAACTACATACAGCACAGGAGTTAAATAAGATCAATGGGTCTCAAATGCCAGCCCCTGGATCAATCCCTCCTCAGGAGAGAAGGGTCCCTCTTCAGGAGAGAAAGCCACCTAGGAGTGGCTTTTTAAAAATACGGATTTCCAGGCCACATGTGCAGATTCTAATTCAGTGCCTCAGAACGACCTTCCAGGTGGTCCTGAGGCAAGGATGTGTTTAGAAAATCACTGGGCTCTTAGGAACTCACCACTCTCTCTCTCAAAATCCCTCCCAGAAAAGAATGTAAGAAGCTTACAATAAAAAATAAACTCAAAAGAAAAGAAACCCTGTGAGGAACTACCAAGAATAGATTTAGAGGATTCCTATACTTGTACATTAAACAGAAGTGGAAAAGATCTGCAGGACAATGAGAATAATCTAAAGGAAGAGGTTTTGGCCTCAGAGCGTGAAAGCCAGAGCTCAGAACCCAACCAAGCCCCAAGCTCCCGCCAGACTCACCCAAACAAAAGGGCCAGGATAAACTCTCCCTGTGAGCTACACACTCCCAGAGTGCCCGTATCATCCCCACCTTTCTCAGGTCTAGACCTGCTGCCCCAGGAGAACGGCAGGGTGTTCAGAAACAGAGGTGAGACTGCGTAAATAAAACCCACTGGTACCACGTTCCTCTGGGTGCCAAGCAACCACTCCCACTAGTCTACCCTGACACCACGGCTGAAGCCAGGAGCCTCCCTGGTCCAATTCTACCCACCCTCCAGCCACTCCAGTAACTGGTCACTTAGTCTAATTCAAATTCTAACTCTGGTCTTCCACACTAGAAAATCATATTCCGACTAATCTACCTTCTCAATAAATAAAAATAAAACAAGCAATGGGAACAGAAAATATGTCTCCCGCAAGGAAAGCATAAATTCAAAGTGAAGACTAGCAGAAGGTATGAGATTCCTCAGTTTTGATTCATACCTAAAAGACACGTAATATAGGGTTTCTGATGCAACTGCAGCCTTTGGGGACTGCAAGGAGCCTCAGAGTCTGACCACTTCATTTAAGAGAAAAAGAAAGAGCCTAAAAGCTGTACTACCTTACCCCAGTGCCCACAGGGAGATCAGCAGCAGCTGGCCTAGAGCTGTGTCTCCTGAATCCCAGGGCGATGACCTCTCTTCTCCACCAGGCTACTTCCCAGGGACAATGTTAATACTGGGTTGGCCAAAAAGTTTGTTCAGGTTTTTCCATAAGCTGCCATGGGAAACCCCAACAAACTTTTTGGCCAATCCAATATATGGGCTTTAATAACTTGAACCACAGACTCCCCAATCTCCTCAATTCCCCTTATTACACATGAGGCTGGTGTTACAAGACCACAGCAGACTAATTCCCACATAAAGAGAACTTGAAGCACCTCATAAAGAGGAGAAAGACAGCACGTAAATGGAGAAAATTTGTGCCAGCCCAGTTTACCTCAGAGACAGAACATCTCAAAAACAACATCTGAAAAACGTCATCTAAATTGCCATTAGGTTTATTTTTCCTGTAAATCGCTTAACTTCCTAATTTTTAAAAAATGCCAACTGAAACCACTGTTCTTTTTATTCCCCTAAATATTAGAGCTAAGTGAGAAAAACATAACATTAATTTATCATATTGAGTCTCACTGAAAGTAAGTGAAACCCCACAATACTCCATCTGCATCAAATGTGCACAACCTGTGATTCTGCATCAATTTCTGCCATAAGAACAAAGCATATGTTGGTCTCCCAAGAGAGGAATAGCAACAGAAACTGGGTGGGGAAAAAAACAAAATCGAAAAAAACTAGGTGTTGGGACTTCCCTTGTGGTCCAGTAGCTAAGACTCCATGCTCCCAATGCAGGGGGCCAGGGGTTCCATCCTTGCTCGGGGAACTAGATCTCACAGGCTGCAATTAAAGATTTCCCATGCTGTAACTAAGGGCTTTCCTGGGGGCTCAGAGAGTAAAGAATCTGCATGCAACGCAGGAGGCCTGGGTTCAATCCCTGGGTTGGGAAGATCTCCTGGAGAAGGAAATCCAGTATTGTTGTCTGGAGAATTCCATGGACAGAGTAGCCTGGTGGACTACAGTCCATGGGGTCGAAAAGAGTCAGACACAACTGAGCAACTAACACATGCTGCAATTAAAGATCCTGTTTGAGACTGTCCCTGATAGCTCAGTGGTAAAGAATCCAGCCTGCCAATGGAGAAGACACAGGTTCGATCCCTGCTCTGGGAACACTCCATATGCCGAGGAGCAACTAAGCCTGTGCACCACAACTATTTTGAGCCTGTGCTCCCAAGTCTGGAAGCCACAACTACTGAGCCCACGTGCTGCAAGTACTGAAGCCCACACGCCCTAGACCCAGTGCTCCACAACAAGAGAAGCCACCGAAATGAGAAGCCTGCACGCCACAACTAGAGAGTAACCCCACTCTCCACTAGAGAAAAGCCTGTGCAGCAACAAAGACCCAGCTCAACCATAAATAAATAAGTAAAATTATTAAAAAAAAAAAAAAAAAAAGATCCTGTGTGCACGACTAAAACCTGGCACAGCCAAAGAAAGAAAGAAATATTAAAAGAAAAAAAAAAGAAAAAAAACCCCACAAACCTGGGTGGGTCTCTACCTCCAAAGAAATAGGAGAAAAAGCTACATAAGCTCAGTGAGAGCTGAATCTCTTTACTTCATTCCTTGCCCCTGATAAGGCAAAGAATTTCCTAAAATCTTCAGCTATTCTCTTCCTTGAAGAAATGAAATAAAATCTAAACATCAGATTCCAAAGGATATCTACTGCTGTACCCACTGCTAGAATCATACCTGTCAGCTGGCTTGACAGCCCATACTGATAAGTGAGTTTCACAACAGGCCTTAGTTCCTCCTCAAATGCACACATGCTAAGTCACTTCAGTCATGTCTGACTCTGTGCGACCCTATGGACTAAGCCTAGCCCGCCAGGCTCCTCTGTCCATGGGATTCTCTAGGTAAGAATACCGGAGTGGGTTGCCTTGCCCTCCTCCAGGGGATGTTCCTGACCCAGGGATCGAACTCGAGGTTCTTACATCTCCTGAACGGGCAGGAAGGTTCTTTACCACCAGCTCCACCTGGGAAGCCCAGAGAATCCTTAACTGCATTCAAAAACCCGGCCAATTTTCTCTTTTGAACTTAACAAATGAAAACTAAAATATTCACATATTTCCCCAATTTCATTCTCCAAGTAAACTGGGCATAGACGCACGAAATCATTTGCCTCCTTATCACCAGCACTGAGAACAACGCAGCCTCAGGAGTCCCCAACACTGCATGAGCCCTTCCTTCCTGACCATTACTTTGAGCTCTCAAGCATGCTACTCTGCTTTTCAACATCGATATTACCTACAGCTTGCTAGGTTAAAAGTGTTGCTAGAGGCCAGAGCTACTACATTCCAAGTAGCAATAAAATGATGTCAGAAGCATAAACTTTATCAGGTTCTAGATGCTATGCAACTCTTGTTGAGCCTGTTCTTGGCATTTATCTTCTCATCTAGGTCCTATCCACTGAAAGGTGGTGACCTCGGGAATACACGTGATTCGATGGTAGGAAGTCAAAGAACCCTGGTCTTGGCCCTGTAAGAAACATGACCAAGAGCAAGCATTTTGTTTTAAGTCAGTCTCCTATCGATTATATTTATCCTGTAGACTTAATGTCTGCTACTGATCTGACCAGGGCTTCCCTGGCAGGCAACAGTCCATGTGGTCACAAGAGTCAGACATGACTGAGTGATGAAACAACAACTTATCTCACCAGGATACCAGAACCACCACCACCTCTGCTGCCTTTCTGCCTTTTCTTACCCTAAAACACATATATTAACAGCTCAGGTTAAACCCATACCATGTATGTGGAACACTGAACTTCAAGAAATTGAAAAGCTACTGTAAATATTCTGAAGATAATCACCAATGGATACCTACGATCTTTGCACATGCTATTCCCTCTGCCGGGAACTCTTCCTCTGTGCCTGGTTCTTTCACATCCATCAGATCTCAGCTGAAGGAAGCCTTCCAATCTAAATGAGCCACCCCTTCCCTTACTCCCGACTACTCAGTCCCATTCCCCTACTGGAAATCGCTCTCATCTGCTTATTTCTTATGTACTCGTCTGTCTCCTCCATAAACTGTAAGGGCAGGGATATGATTTACTTTTTCACCACTGTTTCTCCAATACACAGGCAGCGCTTGACACAGATGATCAATAAAACTCGTTGGAGAAAGGAAATATGATTGTGCATCATCTCTATCATTAGTTAGTACATGGCAGCGGCCAGTGTTAGCATGACTACAGCCAAATGTATGCTTCTTTTTCAAACTGGAAAAATGACAGGAAATCTTTAAGACAGAACAAAAACTTAGTGCCCCTTTACTTACAATTTTGATTGAAAGCTACCATGCTCACCTGCAGGCTTCCCTTGTGGCTCAGCTGGCAAAGAATCCACCTGCAATGCAGGAGACCTGGGTTGGATGCTTGGGTTGGGAAGATCACCTGGAGAAGGGAAAGGCTACCCACTCCAGTATTCTGGCCTAGAGAATTCCATGGACTGTACAGTCCATGGGGTCGCAAAGAGCCAGACACGTCTGAGCAACTTTCACTCACTCACTCATGCTAACCTGCTGGGAAATAGACAATTTTAAGACTAGAGGGCAAAGTCTTCCATCCTATTCCACCTACTGCTTTGCAAATGCGTGCTCAGTCACTAAGTTGTGTCCAACTCTGCAATACCACAGACTGTAGCCCGCCAGGCTCCTCTGTCCACGGGATTTCCCAGGCAAGAATACTGGAGTGGGTGGCCATTTCCTTCTCCAGGGGATCTTCCTGACCCAGCGATCAAACCCGTGTCTCCTGCACTGGCAGGCAGATTCTTTACCACTAAGCCACCTGGGAATCTTTGCAAAATGACCCTAGTAAGATACTGTTATTCACCTACCTTGTCCCTTTGAGTGGCAGAATAAGGGTATTTTAAGTAGCTTAGGAAAGATAATTTTCTTTCACCGTCTGCATGAGCCAAGTGCACATAGGAAGGAACAGATCAGCAGACTACCACTCTATCCTCACTATACTCTGAAGACACGTACTTCTTAGCTCAGAAATCTAGAAACATTTAGCTGTAATGATCTAAATTACATACAGCAACTCCTACAAGCTGTACGCTGGAGAAATTCCCACTAACCTCCTCACCAGAAAGCCTACAGCCTGCTTCCCAACAGCCTGGCAGCACAATTCCTGTCAGGGGAGGAAGTTATGGCCATCTTCTTCTTTAGGTGCCCCGGGATTTAAGTCATCTAGTGAGGATCATGGTTCTAACCATAAAGCTAAAGATTAGCAGGGGGATTCCTTTCCCCTTTCAAATGGGATGGAGTGAAATGGGAATTGGGATTTGGCCTTCCACACCATAAGGAGGATGAGATAGGCTGCTGCCATGGCTGCTTCTGCTGAGCACCGAAGATTCAAGAACTGCCGCAGATTCACTCTGCTGTGTGCTCCTTGAAAAGATATGCAGACATAAGATAGGAGAGTTAAAGACTTCAAATAGGGCTCTGTCCCCCAAGACAGAAATAAATGGGGTCACCAAAACGAGAGAAAATTGCCCTAAGTAGCTGCTAAGTGGGGTGACTGAATTTCACACTCAGTACCCCGGAGACTTCTCCCAACCTCTGTTTAACATGGGCTGACAATATTCTGAGACAGCTAAAGAAAGTCTAGCAAATTACCCAAGAAACCCAGAGATAGAATCCTCCAGGGTTTCGAGAGAAGATCTGATGTGACACAGGCATTTACTTTCCCAGGTTCTATTTCACCTGCCCACACACTTGCCAGTCTTACCCCAACTCAAAAAATATATAAATCCACCTTCAGCTTTTCCATCATCCTCACTGCCTTCTCAGTTAACAGAAGAGCCCCACAATGATTGTGTCAACTCACTGCCCACTTCCTCCTTCAACATATTCCAGAACCAACTCTGTCCCTTGGCTCTTACTGTCAACAGCAGACACAGCCCCTACCATTATTTTTAAAAATTGGTCAAATGCAAACATTTTTTTACTACTTGAGTCCCAAGTTCTTTCTGCTTCAATCTTAGAAAAAAGAACGCAGGACTTACTAAGATGGCAAGGCAGAGACCAGAAGAAACATGCACCTTCCATCGCCTTATAACCCGTTCCTTACCCAAAAGAGGAAGATGAGTATTCCTCTTCACTGCAGCAAACTTCAACCCAAGACCACTTCGAGCCTTCAGCTCAGCCTGAGTCCAGACAAATCCGGAGGGCTCAACCTGAAAGGCCTGAGTCCGGTTGGTCAGTTTCTGCCCCTCAACCCAAAGGCAGAAAAGCAGTCACTGATAATTACTCTTTGCCTATTCATCAAACTATGTCCTTCCTCCTCACCTCCCTCTGTCATAGAGCTCCATCTTCCTTCACAGAGTTCTTACAAAGCAGTTCCTGGTACCACTGGAAACAATTACTCTCCAGGAAAATACAACTTCGCTAAGCAGAAGAGCTTCACACACAGCAATTTGCCAGGGGTCAATTTTTCATTCCAGACAGGCTTCGAAGCCAGGCACAAATCTGCCAGTGGCTCCGCAGTTCACCCGGCTTCCCTCCCCTAATCTCTGGCTGGAACTCACCCACCCACCCCTTTGCAACTTGAAAACAGAAAAAGAGCAGTAGCGGCAACTCTTAACACCTTCTTCAAAGCCTGCTCCCACCCTAATGTGTCTTCCACACCACATTCCTTTGCTTATGTTAAGGACCATAAGCACCAAATAAAGTCACTTACTGCAACAGCAGCTCCCGGACAAGACAGGAATAACATCTAATCTCTCCTAGGCTCAATTACAGTCAGCTTCACTTTCCTGCAATTTTGTGGCCATGCATCACTGGGCCTGCCCTGTTAAAATCACTGCCTGGAGTCAGAGTCATCAAACCACGAATGTTTTGAAAAGACTGTGATTTGGCCAACAGGGTCTGGGTTCAAGTCCCAGTTCTGCCTCTCATTACCAATTAAAAAGTACCTGTCCTGGGGTAAACTATTCTTTTGAAACCTCAGATTACATATCTATAAAATGTAGCCAATGATCCTATCAACTTGTTCAGTATTATAAATGAGATAATACAAGCAGAAAACTCAGCACAAGACATGAGCCTTAATAAACAAGTTACTGTTGATATTCAGTATCCATGGGAGTAATCTGCAGACAGGTATGGTCACCCCATAGAATCCAGATGCCCTGGAAACCTCCAGCATTTATAGAAGCAAACATATGATCAGCCCCTTTCCACTCCCACTCTACAAATAAGAGGGGACTTTAAGAAAAATTCAAGCCTTAGCAAAGGAAAAAAACTCGGACAAGATTCACTTGGTGCTGCCAATCCCACTACCAGACCACCAAGCACTGTTCTGTTCCTACGGTGAAGGGAAAGATCAGAGCAAATGAAAAAGCTAATTTAAGAGGAGCCACTTCAAGATAATCCTTTCATAGGTCAGGTCAATATTTCAGAGAGGTGAAACTATGTGGACCCTGGAAATTCCCTCCTCATTCAGTTTCTGATAAATTCTGACTCTCCATTTATGTATAATTAAGTGGGAAAAGCACTACTGAAAAGCCTAAGAATCTCAGTTGGAGGTAGAATACTGCTTAAGAAGTGACTGTGTGAGGATCAGGGGGAAAAAAATCTTGAAATCTAATTCACACACAAGCTGAGAAAAATTATAATCCTGTGAAAGACAATGAGCCAAGAAAACAGAATGTTTTTCAAATTTTCTACAACTATAAAAGGCTGCAGAGCTTTGGGACAAAGTGTCATAAAGAATATTACCACATGGAAAAGTCAGAATTGCGGCCTGAAATGAAATCTATAAGCCTGCAGCCATCACAACCAGAAATTCTGGTAACAACGAAGAAATGTCAGTTTCCAATCCTGGGGAATGTTGAGGGGAGGCCAACAGAGGGGACAATTGATAAAGAGAATTTATATTACAAAATTATGATGGGGGTTCATTTTTAATGAAACTTGCAAGGTTTTAAATTCACCATTCAAGGATGTAGAGAGTAAGGAGATATATAATCAGGCAGAATTTACAGTAACAGCAGGGGGCTGGGAATCAGAACACTTAGGCTCGGGTCCTGGCTCCAACCCAAACCACCATGTGATCTTAGGCAAGTCACTTGTCCTCTTCAAAGTTGTCTCATCCGTAGTGAAGGAACACCAAGGATCGCTAAGATTCCTACCGGCCTAAGGCTCTGAGGGCCAAAGAGAGGGGGAGCACAGATATGAAGAGCTCTCAGGACTACTGACTTGACACAAGAGGTGGAGGGGAAAAGACGGGAAATGAGGTCCAGAGAGCGAGAAAACTTGGCGTAACTGAGCGTCGGTGGAAACATAATAGCTTCAAGGAGGCCAAGTACTCCAAGAGTTCCATGGAAGAGCGGACGTTAAGATCTACGAAAAACTGCAAACTACTCCGCATATGGCAAAATGGACAGAAGGACGCTGAATCGGAGGACTGATACCAACAAATCCCCGTTAACTAATCAGTAATCGATCTGTCCCGGTAAAAAGCCAGGAGACTTGAGTGCCGCGATCACGGAAATCACTGTGACCCCCTAATGCCAGGGTGTCCCGGAGGCAAAGTACCAAAGGGGAGTCCGTGTTGACTGGCGTCTAGGGAGGGGATTCCGAGATCGGGTGAAAAGTGAGGAAGGGGCAGAGGAAAGAGGATCTGGGAGAGAGTGCAAGCTGGCGGTAGGGGAAGAAGCCAGCGCCAGACTCCCGCACGGTGGCGGCCAGTGAGATCGGTGTCCCGGGCCCCGCTCTCACCATCTTGACGATGCCCCGTTGCACGGTGGGGACCGCGGGTCCCCCGGAGGAGCCGCCGCTCTGCGCGGAAGAGGCCATGTGTAGCGATGGAAAACCAGCGATTAAGGCGGTGGCCGGTAGGACGTGTCAATGTGGGTGTCGGTGTTGGTGAGAGGCCGCCGCGGAGAGGAGCGGGCGGGCGACCAGCTGTGGGCGATAGACTGGACGGACGCGCTGGGCGCTCACTGGAGCAGCAGCAGGACTGGGAGCGAAAGAGACGCGATCTCCACCGCCGCCACACGTTCTACTCGCCGCGCAAGCGTGCCAGAGCGCCACCGCCCTCCGGCCAATTGGAGCCCAGAACCCGCCGGACCCCAAGCCAATAGGCACCCTGCTTGCGGAGCCCCGCCCCTTAGTCTCAAAACCGGTCAAGAGCTTCAGGAAGCGCTGAAAGAGCTGATTTGCAGTGATGGGCTAAGTATGAGGCGGGACTTCCGGGGCAGTGGCAGTAGGTGGTGTCGGGAGGTGTAGTGGAAAGGAAAGGACACGTCAGCATCTGGCCGCGGGGCGCAGTGGGCCCTGGGAGCCCCAGGGGCGGGGTCAGCTTCGCCCTCCGGCCTGGCCCCGCCCATTACGCCCCGCCCCGCGGGCGGCTGGGGAGCCCACGTGGACGTTAGCTTTCCCGGGGGGCGCACCCAGGTTCGCAAGCGCGGGCTGGGAACACCAGACAGCGAGGCCGAATTCTGGAGGGATCTCAGTTCTGGTGCACAGCGACTTCCGACATTTTACCTCAGCTAAAAGTGCGGGGAGAACTTGGAAACGTCTAAACGGTGTGAAACCTACCTGTGTTGGCCTTGACACCGAACGTGACCGAACGCCCCCCTCCCCGGTAGTCGGGAATATACCTCTCTCGTGTTTGTGGAGCCGGTGTCTCACACATGTTAGGCGTTCGATTAATGTTTTTTGGTGAAAGGAATAAATCTCCCTTACGGGGTTATATGTCTTGTGCGCCAGTGAAGTTACGGAAAGCCTTGCTAACACGCTCTCAGTTGACCGAGTGAAGGAAGAGCCACGCTGCCTCCAACCACCCGAACCCACCCCTTTACCTAGCCCTAGTCTTTTGCATAGAGATTGGGGAGAGGGAGGGGCAGAGCAAAGACATACACATGTTTACCTGAATGTTGAGAGACGGCTAATATTCCTCGAGTGCCGACGATGACGGGACAAGAACCTTACTTTCATGCCAGTTAATCTTGAAACTTGTTCCTACATTGAGGACAGTTCTCCCCTATGCTCTTGAGAAGAGGTGATTCTCCCACGCTTATCCCAGAGTCCAGTTTTGGGGTCAGCATCTTCCTAGATTCCTAGTGTTCCTTCCATACTATTAATTTGCCATCGTCTTCAAAAAAAACAAAAACACTTTGTGGCAGCTCATTCCACCTAATTATAGTACTCTCCATCTCACTAGGTTTCCTGTCCAAAGAGGCAAAGAGCCCCAGTGTCCCTTGTCATTCATTGAAACTGACACCTTGTGCACACTCTTCTCCACCCAGTGATCCTGAATGACTCCCACATTTATGCACCTGATTTATCCAGTACCCTGGCCTGGAAACTTATCTTCACTGAGTTGGATCTCGGCATCTATTTAGCTACATAACTGAAACTGTAACCTCAAACACTCCCATCTCTGATGGTTAATTGCTGTCCTTTTTCCCTTCTCACTCAGTTACTTATATTCTGTATTAGTGTTATCTCGTAGCGCTTGTCAGGAATCTCAGCAGGGTTTAGCTGGGTGCCTTTGCCACAAGTTCCCTCAAGGGGCCGCAATCAAGGTGTCAACACAAGCTGTGGTCTTAATCTGAAGGTCCCTTATCTGACTAAGGGAGGATCTGACTTTAACATCACTCAGGCAGCTGTTGGCAGGATTCACGCCCTCATTTCCTTGCTACGTGGGTCTCTGCATAGGGCGCAGACCATGGTAACTGGTTTGTATCAGAGCCAATGAGTGAGAGAGCATAGAGGACAGGAAGCGTCTTTTTGAAACTAATTTCAGAAGTAACATCCCATCACCTTCTGTTTGTTAGACAAGTCACTAGGTCCAGCTCACTCCCAAAAGGAGAAGACTACTCCAGGGCATGAATACCATGAGGTAGGATCACAGGGGTTCATCTTAGAGGCTACCTATCACACACTGTTCTTTAAGTAGAATTCAAAGACCCTAAATGTCTCTTTTTTTTAACCTCACCTCACAGCTTGTGGGATCTTAGTTCCCCAACCAAGGGTTGAACCCAGACTCTGGCAGTGAAAGCACCGAATCCTAACCACTAGACTGCCAAGGAATTCCCCTCTATCCTCCTTATATCAGCTCTTTTCTGCTCTCTTCTGGTCCCTTGGGTGGTCTCCATTCTTTTTGCTGCTCTCCTACCAGTATCCTCATCTCTAATCCCCATTGTCTTCTACTGAACTCAGCTGTCAAAACTCCAATTCTAGCTCTCTCTGTCTTCTCCAAACTTACCACTTAACTAGAACAAACGTGCAGGTTATTACCATAGTGAATTCATAGGTCCTCATGCATTGCTGGGAATTTTTTCTGTTTCCTCAGTCACGTTGATCTCCACCTCCATGAGTCTGATTTGTTGTTGTTGTTGTTGAATTAAGACTTAATTTTTTTAGAGGAGTTTTAGGTTCACAGCACCATTGAGAGGAAAGTACAGAGATTTGTCATGTATCCCCTGCCCCCCACATGTGCTCCCTAATTATCAACATCCCCACAAGAGAAGTACATTTGTTACAGTTGATGAACCTCCATTGACACATCATAATCACTCCAAGTCTATAGTTTACATTATTAGGATTCACTCTTGGTGTTTTACATTCTGTGAGTTTGGACAGATGTATAATGGACATCCATCCACCCCTCCATCAGTATAGTATCATACACAGTATTTTCCATGCCCTAAAAATCCCTGGATCTGTTTTAAACCTTCTCTGTTTTCCTCTTAACTTCGACTCAACTGTCTCCCACACTCTCTAACAGTGATAAGGCCTCCTACTTCGAAGAGATAATAAAAGCCATCAAGAACTCCCTCTGTTTCCCACCACAAACTCTAATTTTGCTTCTCATTCTTCTCTGAATCTCTCTTGTTACAAAGAAAAAACTTCCTACTGCTTAGGCTAAACTCTCCATCTATGTCCTGCATCTACCCCCTCCACTTTCTCAAGGGTTCTCAGATAATTCCCTCTCCTGATTTCACAGCCTCTCAGGTTATCCTGGATTCTTCTCATTAATATTTAAATATTCTCAAATGTCTAGCATAATAAAAATTAATTTTTTCCTTTAATCCACCTCCCTCTCCAGATCTCTCTTCCTTCATAGGCAAATCTTCTTGGTGAAACTCTCCCCCTTCCTTTTTTTGACCATGCTATTCAGCATGTGGGATCTTGGTTCCAATGCCCCCTGCAATGAAAACAAGGAGTCTTAACACTGAACCACCAGGGAAGTCCCTGAAATTCTTGGTGTTTGTTGCCTCCACATCCTCACCCTGCATTCAGTCTTCTGGCTCCTGCACTCTGACTACTGTTCTTATCAGTTTACTGAAACTTTTCTCCCCAAGGTCACTACCGAATTCCTTGTAACTATATTCAATGGACACTTTTCACATTTGGTGGTCACTTTGCTGAGCTCTCCATACCATTTGACACTGTACTGCTCAAAATGTCTCTTTCCTTCCTTGTTCCCTATATTCCTCCCATCTCTTTACTGTTCCTCCTAATTGCCATTATAAGTGACTCTCCTTTTACCTACCCATTAATACTGGTGTTCCTCCGCTTTCTTCTCAAAGTATCTTCTTTTCTAGTTCAAAACATTCTTCCTAAGAAATCTAATCCATTCCCATGGTTGCATGCTAATGAGTCCCAAATATACAACTCCTGTTCAGATAACTCTCTTGAGATTTCCTTGGTGGTCCCGTGGTAAAGACTCCAAGCTTCCAACACAGCAGGTACATGTTCTATCCCTAGTCAGGGAACTAAGATCCCACATGCTACACTGTGCAACCAGAAAATAAAACATTTAGTAATAATAACGCTCTCTTGAGCTCCAGACTCATATGTACAATGATACTCTGAATATCTGCCCATGGCTGTTACATTAGAAATTCAATTCAACATGTCTCACTAGCAACTTGTTATCTTTTCTCCCAAATCTGCTCTTCCCCTAGTATATGTTTCAGCCCAAACAATGACTCAAAAAGCTACTCAGTAGCAAGCCAGAGATCTGGAGATCTCTGTGACTCCTCCCTCTACCTCATTCCTTAATTCTTACTCAATCTCAGAAATCTGTTAGGTCTTCAGCAGCACAGTATAGCACAGAAGAAGCCCTGCCTAGAGCAAGACTGCCTGGGTTCGATCCCAACACTGTATACTCTTGAGCAGACTATTCCATGGATTCCTCCTCTATAAAATAAAGATGTTAATAGGACTGGCCTCTTAGGTTTATTCTGGTTTTGAGGATTGTATGTGTTAGTGTATGCTGAATGAGTAGAACACTTCCTGGATATATGTGTTAAATTTGCCATGATTATGTATCACCTGTTGCTTCAGCCTGGCACATTTTCACCTGGATCACTGCACTGGGCTTTTACTAGAGCTCTCTGACACCAGCCTGCCTTTACTTACAGCCCACCCATTCTTTCTGCTACAGCTGAAGCCGTATTTCTAAAATGCAGATCTGATCATGTCTTTCTACTCCCTAAGCCCCTCCCACGATTTCTCTACAGTCCTTCTCTCAGCTCTACCCTTCCACAGTCTGCCCAGGACAGGTGAACTTGGTTCTGACTTTGCAAGATGGCACTCCTTGGCTCTGGGCCTTTGTGCCTACTTCTCTGTCTGTCTGGAGCACTCTTCCCACCCCCACTTTGCTCCTTCCCACCCCAACTTGCTTCACCTGGTTGTCACTTCCCCATCCTTCAACTCCCCACTTAAAAACCAGAAGGCAAGCCTTGGAAGGCATTGACAGGAATGCCATTCCTCTGGGCAGGATTAGTTTTGTCTTTTCTCCTACATTTGACCTGTTAGAGCACTTATAAGATTGTAGTATAACTGTCTCTTTTCCCTCAAAAATGTCATCAGACTGTGTCTGATATACTTACAGTGGAATTCCCAGCCCAGTGCCTGGTGCTGTTCAATTCAGTTCAGTTCAGTCACTCAGTCGTGTCCGACTCTTTGTGACCCCATGGACTGCAGCACGCCAGGCCTCCCTGTCCATCACCAACTCCTGGAACTTGCTCAAACTCATGTCCATCGAGTCGGTAATGACATCCAACCATTTCATCCTCTGTCATCCCCTTCTTGTGCCTTCAATCTTTCCCAGCATCAGGCTCTTTTCCAATGAGTCAGTTGTTCACATCAGGTAGCCAAAGTATTGGAGTTTCAGCTACAGCATCAGCCCTTCCAATGAGTATTCAGGACTGATCTCCTTTAGGATTGACAGGTTTGATCTCCTTGCAGTCCAAGGGACTCTCAAGAGTCTTCTCCAACACCACAGTTCAAAAGCATCAGTTCTTCATCACTCAGCTTTCTTTATAATCCAACTCTGCAGTAAATATAAGTAAATATCTGTGGATAAATGAATGACTGAAAAGTATTATCATATTCATTTCACTGATAAGGAACTGAATGAAAGAAAGTGAAGTCACTCAGTCATGTCCGACTCTTTGTGACCCCGTGGACTGTAGCCTACCAGGCTCCTCCATCCATGGAATTTTCCAGGCAAGAGTACTGGAGTGGGTTGCCATTTCCTTCTCCAGGGAATCTTCGCAACCCTGGGATCGAACCCAGGCCTCCCGCATTGCAGGCAGATGCTTTACCATCTGAGCCACCAGGGAAGCTCTAAGACTCAAGTAAGATGTCTCTTGCAGGTCACAGGGCTAGAGAAGTAGTAGACAAGGGATTTTTCTTTTTTTTAACTCTCCTGGATCTTGGTTGCACCATGCAGGATTGTCAGTCTTTAGTTGTGGCATTAAGAACTCTTAGCTGCAGCATGTGGGATCTAGATTCCAGATCTAGACTAGGGATTGAACCTGGGCCCCTTGCATTGGAAGTACTGAGTCTTAGCCACTGGACCACCAGGGAAGGGATTTGACACTAGTTCTTGTGACTCTGAAGCTCATGTTCACTCTACCAATACAGGATGGTGACTTCAAAAGCCTTAAGGTGACTGCTGTGTGGTAGAGAACACATACGCACATAGACACACACACACACACACAGAGAATCTTGAGATAGACAAGGTTGATTTAAACAAACAAAAACCCTATTTCCTATATTCCTTTGAGAGTAAATTTAGGAAATACATCCCTGGTAGTAGTAATAGCCAAAATATATTGAGCACTAAACACTAAACAGGCTGTGTGTTAAATGTTTTTCCCTACATTGCATAATTTAATCCTTAGAACAATGCTATGAAATAGTGTAATCAATCCCCTTCAACAAAGGAGGACATCAATGTTCAGAGAAGCTGAGCGAACCAACTCTAAGTCAATAGGTAATAAGGGATGGAGTTAAGATTGAACCCTGAACTTTCTGACCCTAGTCTGCTCTAACCATTTGGCTAGCCTGCTTCTAGGGGGGCCAAACCTGCCCCCTCACCCTGGATCTGCACCTGTAGGGTCCAGAGGTTTCAAAGAAAACATTTTCAACTCTCCAGTAAGCTTCCTTTGGGTAAACAGGAGAAAACTCCAACACTGGTGTAACTTCCTGTCTCCGTTCTTCCAAGCCACCCTCAGACTTCAACCCACCCTCCATACTGTTAGCTCGCTGTTCTTTCTAAAACACACATTTCAATCATGTAGACTCCCTCCTTAACTTTACAGAGGTTCCCCTTCTGCTTCAGACAGACTTTCAACTCCTTTGCATAGCAATGAGGCCCTCACCATCTGGCCCTGACTTACTTTTCCTTCCCCTCTCTCCTCTCTCCCCTTCTTCCTTCTCCTTCTTTTTAAAGTTTGTTACAGACAAGCTTGTGTTTCTCCCAGATTCATATGTTGAAGCCCAAATCCCCTAACTGTATTTGGTGATAGGGCCTTTATGGAGATAATTCAAGTTAAATGAGGTCAGAAGAGTGGTTCCCTCATCCAATAGAATGGTGTCCTTATAAGAACAGGAAGAGAAATAGATCTCTCTCTCTCCCCCCACCCCCGTAGGTGCACAGAAGAAAGGCCATGTGAAGATAGCAAGAAGCTGGCAGAAAGAGAAATCTCACCGGAATCCAACCCTGGCACCTTAATCTTGGACTTCCAGCCTCTGGAACTGTGAGAAAATAAATTTCTGTTTCTCCAGTCACCCAGTCTGTGGTATCTTATTATGACAGCCTGAGCTGACTAATACAATGTTTTACTGTGTGTATGTGCTCAGTCGTGTCCGACTCTTTGTGACCCTATGGACTTTAGCTGGCCAGGCTCCTCTGGGCATGGGATTTTCCAGGCAAGAATATTGGAGTGGGTTGCCATTTCCTTCTGCAAGGGATTTTCTGGACCAATGATCAAACCCACGTCTCCTGCATTGGCAGGTGGATTCTTTACCACTGAGCCACCTGGGAGGCCGCAGTGTTTTACTACATGTTTATTTGAAAGAAAACTTCACAAACCCAAGTTGTCTGGGTCAGCACAGGCCAAAAGAAATTTGTACAGTGATGGACACTCTATATATGCTCTGTCCTACGCAGTAGCCATAAACCACATGAGGTCAGTGAGCACTTGAAATGTGGCCACTGCAACTGAGGAACTAGATTTTTAATGTTACTTAACTTTAATTATTTTAAGTTTAAATAACCACCCAAGGCTAGTGATGAATATATCCCACAGCACTAGTCTAGGTGATTAAACTTGAATCCTGCTGTCATATCCAATACCAGAATCTTCTATGTAGGTTTTTAAGTTATTTCTCTATGCCTTATGTAAACCAAACTTGATTAAAATTCATGACAGCATAAAACATTATTTTTAATCTAAAGAAACAACAAAAGGTTTATAACATTAGAAGTAGAACTCAAGTTCTATTTTAAAAAGAAAGAAAAGGAAAAGAATGTATCCAGTGCTTGGACTTAGATATTATTTCTCAGACCTCACAGAGCAGAACAAAATTCATATCAATCCAAGAAAGATAATGTGCTCTTTCCAATTTTCCCTATCTATATAGTAAGTCAATTTATAATAAAGGATTTATAAAGGTGTAATAAACGTGTATACGACCATGTAATTTGGGCAATAGTTATAAGCTTTTGGTTAATGGACTGACTTTGCAACCTGTCTTACTGTCATTTAATAGCATGACCTACCTTCATCTCATTCTCCCCAAAGCTATTAATCAGTGTCTCTGGATTCTCAGTAGCCTCAGATAATTGTGTACTGATTTACTCCTGCTACAGCCTTTGGCCTTAACCAGTGTCCAGTTGTGTCCCCTTGGACCCTGCCTGCCACCTTCATATCTCTACGAAAAAAGGCATAAAGAAAGCTCCAGCCAGTGGTAACACCTTTATCACAAGGTATCATGTCTTCAGAAGGCAGAATGGGTCTCTATAGAAGCAGTGAGCCCAGGATTGAAGATGAGGCCCTTCCCATGGAGGGCAGTGGCCTGGAATAGCCAGAAACTGATCCAAACTAAGTAAGGCTGGGTCTCTCGAGTGGGTTCGCATGGCCTCGCTAGGGTAGCCAGTGTCAGCTGTCAAAGCTGAGGGGTCAGAGCAACCAAGAAGAAGCAGAGCAAGAGGTCAGGATCTCAATGAGTGGTGATGGTGGGCAATGCCGGGGCAAGATGAAGAGTGGGAAACAGACAGAGGGTAGCTGGATGCATGGGGGTGGGGCGGCCAGCGTTCAATGAGCAAAGTCTAGGCCAATAGGTCATCTGCTGGTAGTGAAAGGATAGGGGTGGAGTTAAAGCAAGAGACCAGAGTTCAACTGACACCTTAAAAGAGCAACCCATGTACTAAAAGGTGGACTTCAGGATGGTCCAGGCATTTTTCTCAGGCACCCTTTTCTGGACCTCTTCCAGCTTAATTCACCAAGGGACTGCTGTTTCAGGTGAACTAACCCCTTATTTCAGCCACATTCTGCACAAAACCACAGAGACATCAAAAACCAGAAAATCTCTTTTTCTTCTTATCCCAAGTCTTTGTTTTATGTATTCGTGAATGACATGAATACCAATGAGAAATGATTTTATGAGAAAGCAAGATAATTCTAACTTTATTTTATACCCTGTGGTTTGGTGGAAAGCAGTTTGCTTTTTTTAAGAGTACTTCAGAGGATAGGATGTTACTTTATACTGCAATGGAAATGGGCTAAACAGCCACATAGTTATGTGATGTTTTTTCTAAAAAAAAAAAGTCTCTTTCCCAATATAAAGCATTAGAGCTGTTTCCCTCTGTCTGCCCCTTCAATAGGAACAAAATAGACAAAATCTCTGCCTTTTGGAAGCTTACATTTTATTTTTTTTAATTAACTTATTACTTTATTTGGGGGGCAACCTTACATTTTAGTATTGGAAACTCAGAAGGGGATCATTATGATGGCTGAACTTTACATTTGCATTAGAGATACTTGCAACCAAGGCAGAAATAAAAAAGATACATTAGGCTGTATAATTTTCACTGTCTGATCAAAGGAAATATATGATTTTATGGAACGACACAAACTTTTCCTTTGACATTGAGTTCCACAAAGTTGTCATTGCATGACTATGAAAAGAACAATGAGTAATATAATGTGCAGTATTTGCAGTAGAATTTTATAAGAGATGCAGAAACATGACTTTTTCTTACTAAAAGGTCACATCAAACCTAAAGGAATACTATTGGATGGTAACTCAGTGAAAGTTTCTGCGGTAGAAAACAGTAATCATTATAAAGAAAAAAATCTGCTTAAAAAAAGAGGGGTCAAAGTACCTAATTCTTGGAAATTCCATGGTGGTCCGGTGGTTAGAACTTGGTGCTCTCACTGCTGAGGTCCCAGGTTCAATCCCTGATTGGGGAACTAAGTTCTGCAAACTGTGCAGCCCACTAAGGGAAGATACTTCATTATTTCCTCCAAGGTACTGATAGTCAACCAAAACAGTCAAGAAAAGGGAAAGGAAGAGCTTCTAAAATATTCTAAATAGGTCAAGTGTGAGAATAATATTTAGGTATTCCCTAGCCTACACCATTTTGGTGAGGGAATTCCTACAGAGAGGCTCTAAAATTGGAATCAAGGAATCAATAAACTTGACATGGTCCTGACCCTTTACCGAACCCTCCTAATATCAGTTCAGGGTGTATAGAGAACCATCTGGATTCTAGAGAACAGTCTGGAATACCCTAAAATTGCTCACAACTTTTGAACTGGCAATTCCACTTTGGGAAATCCCAAGGAAAAAAAATGGTGAAGGAGGGGAGATAGTGAAGGACAGGGAAACCTGGTGTGCTGCAGTCCATGGGGTCACAAAGAGTCAGACACAACTGAGCGACTGAAAAACAAGGGAAAAAATGTCCTGGGGCAGGGTGGGAGGAGTCCACAGCAAGTATTGTGTCAAAAGGTCGAGAGGAAGTGCTCTGGAATGTGTTTGCCAAGGTATGAATAGTTGTGGAAGCTATACTTTGTGAAACTTACAGGTTTACCTCACATGAGTGTCAGTTTTATCATCTGTAAAAAAGGGAATAAAAGTCATGCCTGTCTCATTAATCATTAGGTTGATGTGAGAAGATGAATGAAGAGATCTATTTACAAGGTCTAGGATCTAGGGAGTTCTTAGATTTTATTTATTTATTTTTTTTGGTCACCTCATGTGGCATGCAAGATCTTCCCGACCAGAGATAAAACCCAGGCCCCTGCATTGGGAGCACAGTCTTAACCACTGTACCACCAGGGAATTATTAATAAGTTTAGTGATAACAGTGATGATCTAGAGAATTTGAAGCTATGTATAGTCTGAACAATATGAAAATAGCTAAGAAACCTTATGATTTGTAAACAATGAAATACCATGTAGCTTTAAAAAATGACATGTATGTAAACTACCTTTATAGCACAGCATAAAAACCAGGACACAAAATAGTTTTGCATGTTGATTATAACAAAGTAGGAAGACATGGGTACGTTAAAAAGAAACTAACAGAGATGGAGACAGAGTTTAATGTTCTGTTAGTTTGCTAGGTATCATTTCTAAAGTTCAGAGTGAATTCTTTTCACATAAACTTAGTTTCCAGTGCCAGAAGATCACAACTTCTTACCCTTTTTATTGTGAAATGTAAGACACAAGAAAGTGCCCCAAACAAAAATGTACAGCTCTTTATGATTTATCACGAACTGCTTCGTGATGTAATTGTCACCCAAGTCAGGATGAATGGCCAGCATTCTCAGAAACTGTCCTTCTAATTGCTGCCCTTCCTAAGTCTGTATCTCAAAACAGACTTACAGCTTTGCTTGTGTTTTTAAAAATTTATAACTAGAATTAAGCTATGTATTTCTTCATGTGGCTTCTTTAGCTCAACACTATGTTGGTGAGATCCAGCCACACTATCTCATATGGCTGTTGTTTGCCATCTTCATCATTGTATAGTATTCCTTCATAATGAACATACCATACTTAGTTTATCCATTCTCCTGTTGATGGATAGTTGGCTTGTGGCAGATAGCATTTTCCAAAGAAGGCCACAGAAATATCTCTCAACACACATGTTGTTTTTATAAAGCGACCTCAACATTCCTCCCATTCAAAGGTGGAATCTGGGACTTCCCTGGTGATCCAATGGTTAAGACTCTACCTTCCAATTCAGGGGGCATGGGTTCAGTCCCTGGTTGGGGAACTAAGGTGTGGCCAAAATTTTTAAAAAAATAAAAGGTGGAATTTATGTCCCCTCCTGTTGAAGGCCGTTGCTCTGTCTTAACCAACTAAGTGCAGCAAAAGTGACTTCTTAAGTCACTTCATAAAATATGCCTTGCACTTCCACCTTGTTCTTTGGGGATGCTTGCACTTGTTGCCAAACTGGGTGAAAGTCCAAACTACACCATGGAGAGGCTGTGTTCAGGTGTGTTAGCCAACAGCCCCAGCTGAGATCCTGACCAACAGCTAGCTGTAGGAGGGGAGTTCCCTGAGGGCTGAGTGGTTAGGATTCTCGGCTTTCACTGCAGTGACCCAGGTTCATTCCCTGGTCAGGGAAGTGAGATCCCACAGGCCATGCATCATGGTCCCCTCCCCCCCCAAAAAAAATCAAGAAGCATGCGTATATGTGTGTCTTCCATGCCATTTTGGGCATTCCCTGGCAGTCTAGTTGTATGAGGAAAAGGCCTTTAGATGATTCCAGCCCCCTCACCACTGAGTCACAGCCGTTGTGTCTCCCTGCAGAAGCCACAGACTTGGCGAAGCTGAGATAAGCAATCCTCTCTAGGCTCTTTCTGAACTCTTGACCCACAGAATCCACAACCATCATAAAATGGTGATGGATTTATGCACTAGGTGTGAAGTGGTTTAATACACAGCAGTAGTGTCAGAAACAGGACTGTATCTAGTTTTTAGCTATTATAAATAAGCATTCATGAACATGTGTTTCTTTGGGGGAATCTATAGGAGTCAAGGGGGCTTCCCTGGTGGCTCAGAGGTTAAAGCATCAGCCCAAAATGCGGGAGACCTGGGTTCAATCACTGGGTCGGGAAGATCCCCTGGAGAAGGAAATGGCAACCCACTCCAGTATTCTTGCCTGGAGAATCCCATGGATACAGGAGCCTGGTAGGCTACAGTCCACAGGGTCACACGTGGACTGTGAGTCACGACACGACTGAGCAACTTCATTCATTCATTCATTCATTCATTCATTCATAGGAGTCAAAGGTTATGAATACCTGAACTTTGGTGGATAGCTTTTTTCCCAAAGTGGATGGGCCAATTCAGACTGCCTCCAGCAGTACATGAGAGTCCTAATTATTCCATTAATCCTCACCAGCATTTGATGTTATCAATGTTTTAAAATCCCAGCCATTCCTATTCTCTAATATGAAATAAAAAGTTTAAGTGAATAAATAAAATTCCAGCCATTTTTGTGTATGTGCAGTAGTATCTCCTATGGTCTTAATTTGCATCTGCCTGCTTTCTATTTTTTTTTTTAATTTTAATTTTTTTTTTTTTTTTTTTTTGACTGTGCTGGGTCTGTCTTCACTGCTGGGCGTAGGTGTCCTCTAGTTGTGGTGAGCAGGGGTTACTCTCTAGTTGTGGTACACGGACTTCTCATTGCAGTGACTTCTCCTGTAGAGCACAGACTCTAGGGTATGTGGGCTTCAGTAGTTGCAGCTCTCACGCTCCAGAACATAGGCTCAGTAATTGTGCCCTGGCTTAGTGGTAGCTCAGGGCGTGTGGGATCTTCCTGGACCAGGGATTGAGTCAGTGTCCCCTGCATTGCAAGATGGATTCTTAACCACTGGACCACGAGGGAAAACCTGCAGCTGAGCATTCTAAAATATGTGTAACTGGTATTTGATCATAGAGGTGTTCTCCTGTATTATCTTTTATATCAGGGGATGTTTGACTTTAAGGAATCCAATATGTTGCCATTTCTCAAGGATTCTCTGTTCCTTATCAGTTCCTATTCTGGGAATGAGCGAAACAGCACGCTGTTCCCAGGACTGAGGTCACAGGATGAGACATGTATGAATCCCCTTCAGTGACTCTTTTCAGCGTCAGCGACCTTGTATGTATTAGACTATCCATATTGTGGCTATTGATAAAATTTCATCCTGTGTAATAGCTGAGTAATCATCTTACTAAAGATACATAAGCCTGCATTTCTGCTAATAAAGCACCCTTGCTCTATCAGAGCTTGGGTCCCTGTGTCTTTCTGTCTTTCTTTCTTTCTCTCTCTTTCTCTCCCTCTGGCTCTCTCTTTCACTTTCTTATCGTCGACTCCAGACTGCCAGGTCCTGGTCCACTAAAGGACCTCAACCCTTTTGGAAGCTTTATTATTTTGCCTTCCACATTAATAGCAACAATTCCAGGAGGTACTGTGACATCCTTGTGTTTGTCTGCCCTTGACTCATCATCTTTTGGGATTGAAGCCGTTTCAATGCTCTCCTAATCCAAAATGAGAGAGTCTAACCCTGGAATATTCTGCTGTTCCCAGAGTTTAGAAATTCTTCATTGTAAGTGAAAGTTGCTCAGTCATGTCTGACTCTTTGCGACCTCTTGGACTATACAGTCCATGGAATTCTCCAGGCCAGAATACTGGAGTGGGTAGCCGTTCCCTTCTCCAGGGGATCTTCCCAGCCCAGGAATCGAACCCAGGTCTCCTGCATTGCAGGTGGATTCTTTACCAGCTGAGCCACAAGGGAAGCCCTCTTCATTGTACCAAATGATAAAATTAAAACCCTAAGACCCTATGAGAGTAGAACTCTTTATTCTTCAAGCAGCCTAATTCCACTAACTCGTTTGAGTCTGAACCTCTGCAGAACAGCTCCCCACTTGCTCTTTTCTCCCCATCTCACACTTTGACCAAAATCAAAACTTGGTTTTGGTTTCCAAACCAAGTTCAGTTTCAAGCATGGTTCCTCCTCTTTCTCATTGTGCTCCCAAGCAAGCATAAACATCCCCACTCCCATCCAGCTCCTGTGGCCAGGACAAGGGGATTAAGAGGAGTGTCTCTCCTGAACTCTGGATTCCCAGATTGGAGGGCAAACAAGAGGATGTCAGTGCATTTCAACTGTAACTTTAGACTTTTCTAGCTTGTTGTTTGTGTTTCCCTGGAAGGATTAGGATGGTTTCTCTTGCTGGAAGTTACTACCCATGGAATTCCAAGGCAGTTAGATTTCCAGCCAGTTCTTTTGTAAGATGTGAGACCAAGTTCTTCTTCCTAGCCATGACAGACAAGTGGAAAGGTCTGTGCAGTTACCCTAATGTTTACAGCTAAACAGACTCCCCTAGGCATTCCCTTCCCTTCTCCTTTCTTTCTTCCTCCCATTTATCTTCCTTTTTGCTTATAACTCCCCCATATTCCTAAATGAATTTGTCTCTTCCCCCAAACTAAAAATAAACCTTTTATAATTAAGCACCCTTGGCCTAGCCAGGAGGGCCTGAACAAATCAAGGTGAGAGATAAAGTACAGAGTCATTGGTGGTCGCAGGTCCATGGACAGAGGATGTTGGAGCTCAGTTAAGTTCCTTATTTATTCCCCTGAAATTGCTTCTCTCTCATGGGGCCAAATGAAAATACAAGATTCTACTCAAATCTCCAACGGCTCCAAAGTGTGGCTGGGGGAAGTTGGTCTTGAGGTTGAAGAGAGACAGAAACCGAGTATTCTCCTGGTGTGCGGCCCGCAAATGTGGAGGAAGCTGTGGAGACAGGTGTGTAGACCCTTGAGACTGATTGAGGAATATGTTACGTGAGGACCTGAAGGTACCCCATCAACTGTGGAAGCAACTCGGGAACCAAGGCACTGATGTGCAGGCCCTCCAGACAGAATAAGCCGTGAAGCAGGATAATGCCTTGGTTACCCAAGGTGCCAGGGATCTTCCAGTCCACCTGCTGATGGACCCTTAAGAGAAAAAATTAGGAGCTCCCTGGTGGTCTAGTGGTTAGGACTTGGCACTTTTCACTGTAATGGCCTGGATTCAATCCCTGGTTGGGGAACTAAGATTCCACAAGTCCTGCAGCACAGCCAAAAAAAAAAAAAAAAGGAAGAGAAAATAAAACCTTAAACAATGATTAAAAAAAAAAAACAACCCACCCCACCCTTACAAAAATCCCACCCTGTGCATTGTTTTCCTTAAGACTTTCAACTTCCATCTCCTATCAGTATAAAAACGTCCCTGGGGGCCCAGTGCCTGGGACTCCTCGCTCCCAATGCAGAGGACACAGGTTCCATTCCTGATCAGGGAACTAGATCCCACATGCTGCAGCTGAAGATCCTGCATGCCACAACTAGGACCCAGCACGGCCAAATATATGTACATGTATTTATATATATATATTTTTAAAAAGAACCTTTTTAGGGCCAGGAAATGCAAAAGAGAGAAAAGGAGTCAGAACACAGTACCGGAGCATAATAAATGCTTACAAAAGACTGTGACTGGGTAGGAAGTAAGTGGTACTCATGAACTTTTCCCAAGAAGGCAGCCTTACAGAGGCCATCCCAACCCCAGCCTTGTTCACAAGTGGGTTGGGGGGCGCCTTTCTAAGGGTCCATACCCCATAGCTGGTGCTGGTTGAAGAATGCTACAGAAGATTGCCCAGAAGTGCAGCTGTGATCACTTATTCAGGTAATAGTGATGTAGCTGCTCTGCAGGACTTGGTCCCACCAGCCCTGTCTGCTGGCCGACACACCCAAAGTGTACCCTGGAATTGCTTCTCTTCGGCAACAGCATGATTGACAATTATGCCTTTCTAGCCTCCAGGCCAGAATTCATTTGGGTGAGAAAGAATAAATGAGCGAGTTCTGTGTGATCACAAACCAACAGCTCAGAAAAACAGCAAAAACCTCTTTGCTATTTGAGCTTTTGCTCAGGCCTGGTTTTATTACACATCACTTCAGAATGCCTGCATAGCCACGTGCTCATCATTTTTGGTAACTAAGTAACCCCATTTTCCCTTCTATTGGTGCTTAAGTAAATTATAAACACTACCTTTTATTCAGTCTTTAGGATGGTATGGTATAGTACTAGATATTTTTATATACTATCATATTATCTCATTAAATTGCCATAATAATCTCCCATGGGGGAAATGTTTCCACTGTGAAAGCAATAAAACTGAAGCTCAGAGGATATGATTCCAACCTAGGTCTTTTTTTTTTTTTGTCAGGGGCAGGGGCGGGGCATGTGTCCTGTGAGATCTTAGTTCGCAGACCACACCCTCTGCATTGGCATCATGGCTTCCCAGGTGACTTAGTGGGTAAAGAACCTGCCTGCCAATGCAGAAGATATAAGCGGTGTAGGTTGGATCCCTGGGCTGGGAAGATTCCCTTGGAGGAAGGCATGGCAACCCACTCCAGTATTCTGGCCTGGAGAACCCCCATGGACAGAGAAGCCTGGTGGGTTACAGTTCATGGGATCACAAAGAATCAGACACGACTGGGCCACTGACACACAGGAAAGTCCCAACCCAGGTCTACTGAGTCCTAAATACAAGAACCCAGTCAGTCTGTCAATCTATTCATGAAGCATGCTTTAGAAAGCCCCTTAAAGGCCATCCTACCTCACACAAAGGCTAAGGTCATTGTCAAAGACATCCTTTTAGTAACATTTAATAACATTCACCTTATCACCCTTTCTTTCTTACCTTACAAGGTCTTTACTCACTCAGCTTTTATTTTCTCCATCAAAGGATCCCTGTTTTATTCAGTCCTAGAACCAAAATCCTGGGCTAGAGGAGTCATTGTTTCAAGCCACTATGACAATTTTCTCTGTTCCTCCTACAGAAACTGTTATCTAGCACCTTGGGTCATTTTTTTTTCTCTTTTATCCAACTTGATTGTCCTTTCTCTCCCAAGAAAATTTCTGTTCCTAGAAAGTAGTGATTAGAGGGAGTCTCCTTTAAGCTCCTGGGGTTAAGACAGAGCTGAATATATCTGAGGGGTTTAGGAGTCCTGGAAGTGATTTTTTTTAAATTTATTATTATTTTTCATTTTGGCTGTGCTGGGTCTTCACTGCGGCGCTCAGGCTTTCTCTAGTTGTGGCATGCAGGTTCCCTAGTGATGGCGTGTGTACTCTAGAGCCTGGGAGTGATTTGCTTTAATATTGCCTGCTGGTCCCAGGTTCAACCCCATTTTCTGAGCCTTTACCCCCTCTAAGGGATGCCTCCCTATCAGGTACTAGGTGGCCAAACACTGCCCCCTGGCTGCCCAGTTGAGGCCTTGTTGGCAGGCTATTCCCAGGACCTGGCCCACAGCCTCTTTCTGTACCCAGCTCACATATCAGGATACCATACGATGGTCAAGTTGTTTGTAGAAAGTATTCAGTTAACTTGGGGATTTGTTTGCCTATGGGTTCTGCACAGCTCCTGATCTTCATTTTACCTTGGGGAGGATGAGCCTCAAAGGAGAGCTAAACACGTGGATGAGAATATGACAGTCAGCACAAAGTATTGGTCCCATGGAGTGATCTATAAGGAAGAACTTGCAGTGAGGGCATAAGGAGGAATGGCACCTTGGTGAGAGCCTTGGACTATTGCCTTGCTGGGCATTTGCTCTGGAGTGCCTACCAGGGGTACTGCTTCCTTCTACTTCAAGCTTTCCCCTTTCATCTCCTCCTCCATAAGTTGTTGAAAGATGAGAGTGCTTTAGGAGAGGAAGAATGTAGAAACTAGGAGGCAGGACTTACTTGCACATTGTAATTTTGCTATTTTGACCCCACCAACTTGTTGCCTTTCCAAGCAGACTGGAGTTCAGAGGATTCGATAGTTCAGCTGGTAAAGAATCCTCCTGCAATGCAGGAGAACCCAGTTTGATTCCTAAATGGGGAAGATCCCCTGGAAGAGGGATAGGCTACCTATTCCAATTTTCTTGGGCTTCCCTGGTGACTCAGTTGGTAAAGAATCTGCCTGCAATGTGGGAGACCTGGGTTCTATCCCTGGGTTGGGAAGATCCCCTGGAGGAGGGAACAACTACCCAATCCAGTATTCTGGCCTGGAGGATTCCATGGTCTGTTTAGTCCATGGGATTCCAAAGAGTGTACACGACTGAGCGACTTTCACTTTCACCCTCCAGAACAGAGAAAGCCCAGCATTTGGAGGGGAGAGACAAGCTGTTTTTTTTTTTTTTAATCAGTTTTTTTGTTGTTGTTCTTGTTTTCTGTTTTTGTGGCCGTACCTGGAAGCCTGTGGGATCTTAGTGCCCTGACCAAAGATCAAACTTCCGCCCCCTGTATTGGAAGCACTGAGTCTCAACCTCTGGACCACCAGGTATGTCCCTGTTGTTTTCCTATTTGAATTGCGTGGTATCTCTGTGGGCTGGCTGTTTTCTCTCTCAACTGGGGCTCTCCCAGTACTCAAGACATGTGCACTTGAAACTCAAAAGGAATCTACTCTTACAGACTTCCTTTGCTTCTACACTTCATCCTCGTAGGCAGATGTACTGAAATCTCCCCTGTTGCCCAGGACTCCACCTCTGTTCTTACCCAAGGCTCTACCAGTAGCTCCAAAAGTAGCTTTAATTTTTTTGAGACCAGGATAATAAAGAGAAGGGAAGCATGCCTAAGAACTTGCTTTTCAAAGACACCATGCCAAGTGAGATAAGCCATACACAAAAGAACAGATATTACATGATTCCACTCACACGTGGTACCTAGAATAGACAAATCAATAGAAACAGAAAGTAACATTAAGGTCCAAGTTTAGAGGGAGTGAGGAAAGGAGAGTTACTATTTAATGGGTACAGAATTTGGGATGATGAAAAATTCTGGAAATGGATAGTGATGACGGATATACCACACTGTGAATGTACTTGATGCCATGGAATTGTGCACTTAAACGTGGTTATGTGGTGCATATTTTCTCACAGGGTTAAAGAAAATGCCAGAGGTCAAATCAGCATTCTTTATTACTGATCCAGCAGACTTATTTTTTTCTGAGTTACTAAGATTAGTACATTTGGGCAATTATGTTAGTTTGACTGATATTTTTACCTGTTGGTTTAAAATAAATTCCTTGCTCTCTCCCAAGAAAAGAGAATTCTCTTCTCAAACCCAGCTTTCTTAACAGTGACAATAACCCCCAGAAGATTTTACCCTGTTGAGTTCCTGAGCCTGTCTTTTCAATGCCATCTCTGGAGAAAGTCAGGATCATGGTGTGGGGAGCAGATATTGAAGGGTACGGGGTTAGAAGGGGAACTGGTGCCTCAGGGCACTGGCAGCTGCCAAATATTTCCCAAGTCTGCATCTCCTTTGCCTCTTCTGACTTGATGCTGACTCCCCTGCCAATCACACAGCTCAGACTTTCTTTCAGAGGGGATGTGATGAAGGAAGCCTGGGTAACCAACCCAGGCTGTCCCCACCAAACGCAGAGCACTGGGCATCCTGCAGGGGGCGCCCATGTGCAGACCCTGAGGGCACCTGCATGGCCCAGGCGGGCTCCAGAGGGGCTGCCCCGGTGACTGAGATCAGGCAGCTCTAGCCAGCGTTCTCTCCAGACACTGTTTGATGGAAATGACTATTATTATATATTGTATTATAGATATAGAAAACTAACAGAAAGAACTTAGAGTACCAGGAGAAAGAGAAACCGGCATAGTGGATGGAGAAAGTGAGGGGTTTGGTGAATAGTCTAAACGTTGAACAGTGAGAGAAGGGAGAATCAGAGAGGAAACAGGAGTTTCCATGGAACATCACTGTTGCACTTTCTTCCACCACAAAAAGAAAGAGAGAGATGAATGTGGAGCAGTCCAGGGAAGGCTAAAATAATTGATTTCAGGTAGTTGAGATCAGGTGGCTCTGTCGGTAAAGAATTCACCTGCAGTGCAGGAGACCTGGGGTTGATCCCTGAGTCAGGAACATCCTTGGAGAAGGGAATGCATTCTTGCCTGCAGAATCCCATGGACAGAGGAGCCTGGTGGGCTACAATTCATGGGGTCACACAGAGTCAGACATGATTGAGTGACCGAGCACACACGCAGTGGAGATTTGAGAGAGTTGGGGTAAGAAGTGGACACGAGGACCACCAGTAACGAGGAGTTGGGTAAGCTGAGGGGTGCAGGTGAGAGAGATGCCGGCTGGGCTGATGGTGAAACCTGGGACACGGACCATTCAAAGTCTGGTTATTGGGTTTGATGGTGCCAAGCCAGAGACAGTAATGAGACAATTTACCCTCTGGTAGCATAGTGACTTCTGTTGGGCTCAGCAGGTGTTGCTTTGGGGGCCTTGGTGGACACAGTAAAGATGAAAGAGTTCTGGATTCCTGGGATGGAAGTAAGATCCTTAACCTCGGGGAGGGAGCTTTATTCCCCATTGCCTTTGGGTCTTGCTAAGCAGTGGATAGTTATCCAAGCTGGAGCACTGAGCTTTCCTATGTAGGACCTGTTTCCAGACATAGTTTCAGAGCTGACTAGATTACATTAAAACAGTTCAGTCCTCTCTCACTCCTTAGAGAGGCCACAGCCAGGATTCCATAACCTTCAGAAAGCATACAGGCAAAGACCTGAGATCCTCAATGACTTCTGTTCCTCATCCTCTTCCCTTTCAAAAGTACAGAAGTTTGGCTATTTCAAAGGCAGCAGAAAGATAGCCACCCAACTATCTCCAGATAAGGAAACCCTAGGTCAGAGAAGGAATGTCATATAATAGGCTCAGTGAGCCTAAAGAGCATGAGGGTCAACTGAAGAAGCAGAGAGACAGAAATGATAGGAGTGGAGACTTAAGGCAGCAAGGGCAGGGCTAGGAATGTCCTAAACTGGAACTGGTGAACTCAGTCAATAGAGAATAGCATTACCTGTTGGCACATAATAGTAGTAATAATAGTAGTAACAACAATTATAGTATAATGCCTATATGGAGTATTCTTTATATATATTCACTTACATAAGACATCAGTCTTATGAAGTAGGTGCTATTATGCGTGCGTGCTTACTCCCCCAGCTGTGTCTGAGTCTTTGTGACCCTTTGGACTGTGGTCCTCCAGGCTCCTCTGGCCATGGGATTTTTCAGGAAAGAGTACTGGAGTAGGTTGCCATTTCCTCCTCCAGGGGATCTTCCCAACCCAGGGATCGAACCCATACCTCCTGTGTGTCCTGCATTGCAGGTAGATTCTTTACTTCTGAGCCATTGGGGAAGCCCAGGTACTATTAAAGTCACATGTTAAGATGTGGAAACCTGAAGCACAGAAAGTTTAAAAATATAGGCTCCAAGAGCCTATATTTAAAAAAAAAAAAAAAGGCTCCAAGAGCACTGGGATTTGCCTTTTTTATCCCCTGCTGTTATCCCGGTGCCTGGCACATAATAGGTATTCAATTATTATTTGTTAAATTAACAGTTAATTGGCCCAGAATCATGCAGATGGTGTGGGAGGGCTGGGACAGGAACTGAGGTTTGTTGACTCTAAAGATTCCACTGTTAATTACTGAGATATACTGTCCTGAATGTCAAACAGGAGATGCTCTTTGCATGTCTCTCAGCCTGAGTTACAGGTGCTTAGTAAACCCTGTCCTCACTCTCAAAGCTGGCTCTCTGAGGGAACACTTCCTAACTCATTTTATGAGACCAATATTAATTACCCTGACATGCTCAATCGTGTCCAGCTCTTTGCAACCCCATGGACTGAAGCCCACTAGCTTCCTCTGTATGTGGAATTCCCCAGGCAAGAATACAGAGTGGGTAGCCATTCCCTTCTCCAGGGCATCTTCCTGACCCAGAGATGGAACCTGGGTCTCTCACACTGTAAGCAGATTCTTTACCATCTGAGCCACCAGGGAAGCCCCCAATGCAGTTAAAGACATCATAAGAAATGAAAGCTGAACACCAGTATTTTCATGAGCATAGGTGAAAAAAAAATCAGTAAAATATTAGTAAGTTGTATCCAATAATGTATAAGAAGAATTATAAACCATGACCAAGTGAGTTTATTCCAGGCATGGAAAGCTGGCTCAATATTTAAAAATCAATGAATATAATCCATCACATCAGCAGGATAAAGAAGAAAAATGATCATATCAATTGACGTAGAAAAGGCACTTAACAAAATCCAATACCCACTCATGATAAAAGCTCTCAGCATATGGGGAATAGAAGAGAACACCCTAAGCTTGATAAAGAACATCTACAAAATTTACAGCTTAGGTTCATTAACTGTAACAAACTGGAGATACTGAAAATGGAGGAGGCTATGCCTATGTGGGGGCAGTGGGTATATGGGATTTCTCTGTACTTTCTTCTCAATTTTGCTGTGAATCCAAAACAGCTCTAAAAATTATAGTTAATAGGTTTGATGATGCCTTTCTAAATAAAACACCTAAGACATGGTCCATGATAGAAATAATTGATACGTCGAACTTCAGTTTGATTACAAACTTCTGCTCTTGGAAAGACAAGGCCAACAGTATTAGACTGGGAGGAAACATTTGCAAAACACATATCTGAGAAAGGAATGTTATCCAAAATATACAAAGAACTCTTAAAGCTTAACAATAAGAAAATAAACACCTGATTAACTTCTCCAAAGAAGATAAACAGATGGCAAAGAAGCATATGACAAGATTACCCACATCCTATCATTTAAGGAGAAGTAAGTTAAAATGACAATGATATACCACCAGACACCTATCAGAGTGGCCAAAAACCAAAATCCTGACAACACCAAATGCTAATGGGGATGTGAAGCAATAGGAACTCTTGTTCACAGCTGGAGGGCATGCAAAATGGTACAGCCAGTTTGGGAGACAGTTTGGTGGTTTTTCACAAAACTAGATGTACTCATACCATGTACTTCAGCAATTGTACTGCTTGTTATTTAGCCGAAAGAGTTGAAAACTTTTGTCCAGAGTAGGTGAATAGCTACATAAACTGTGGTTCATCCATACAGTGCACTATTATTCAGTCCTAAAAAGAAATCAGCTCTCAGAAAAAGCATGCAGGAATCTTAAGTGCATATTACTAAGTAAGAGAAGCCAGTCTGAAAAGGCAGCATACTTTATGATTCCATTATATGACATTCCAGAAATGGCAAAACGATGGTATTTATACAAAAGGTCACTGGTTGCCAGGGGGCTCTTGGGGAGGGAGGTGGGTTGAATAGGTGAAATGCTGCAGATCTCCTGGGGTGGGGGAAACTACTCTGTATAGTTTACTGTACTTATGGATGTACAGATTTAGCATTTATCAAAACCTATAGAATTTCACAGCACAAAGAGTGAATCTTAATGTATACAGATTTTAAAAGTTAGTTAGAGGTCAGGGAATCCTAAAGTGAAATGCAGAATATGACTAAATAATCCAGCTGTACTACAGTTAGATTATGAAGAGAAGGGAGTGGGGAAAAGGGTGCTTACTTAAGTAACTTTGGAAATGAGTGGAGTCTGTAAAACTAAAGGTAAAATAAATTGTACTTAAGTATTACATAGATGTTACAGAAAAGCAAGGGAGGAAACTAGAATGATCTGTGTGATAATGGATTGGAGTTGGAGACATGAGTATGAACTCATGTTTAGTTTATATAGATGGAAATGGTTACATATGGAACTCTTTACAGATATTAATATGTCTACATACACAGATTAGTACACACTAATGTTTATTTCTTTGCTCTCTCAGCTGAGAGAATCCAGAAGCACTGATATCCCAGTAGCAACAAGCAAACCTACCACTCTCCAACCAAGTGAACCAGAGCTCCATGGAGAAATGACTAATTCTAGGCTTGGGGCAGGTGATGTATAAGATAAATAAGGAGATACACACACACATAATAAAAGCTGAACCCCATGAAAATGAGAATATGCCAAAGGGACACAGGAACCAATTGAAAGAGTGCCCAATGGCTGAAGCTGGAACAATTTGAGCAACAAAAACAACAAGTAGTATATTGGATAATAATCCAAAGAATAAAATTAGTATCCATCGTCCATATTGATAGACATAAATTAGTGAACAAATAAGTGATTGTGTGTGTCACGTGTTCAGTCACTCAGTTCTGGCCAGCTCTGTGATCCCAGGGCCTGCAGCCCACCAGTCTCCTCTGTCCATGGGGTTTCCCAGAGAAGAATACTGGAGTGGGTTGTCATTTCCCACTCCAGGGGATCTTCCCAACCCAGGGATTGAACCTTGGTCTCCTGTGTCTCCTGTATTGACAGGCAGTTTCTTTAACACCACATCACCTGGCGTGCTGCAGTTCATGGGGTCGCAGAGAGTCTGACATGACTAGGCCTTGGTGACTGAAAAACAACGAACCTGGGAAGCCCCAGATAGATGGGAGAGAAGTAAAAAAATCTCCGGGGCATAAGAAATCCAAAATCAATGTAATCACCCTCAAGTAGGTGAAGTATAACTCCTCACTCTTAAGGGTGCATTGTTCACAGGACTTCCTTCAGAAAAGTGCTGTATAGAAAGGAGGGAAAAAGAGTAATTTCAGTGGGGAAACCTAATATACACTACCTCAGCAAGATGATCAAGGTCAACATCAACAGAGGTGAGTCATTTTGACATGTGCTGTGATGGGATGTGATGAGAATGGCACTTCACCTTTTTGGATCTTCTTCCTCAAAACCTCTGTGTGTGTGTGTGTGTGTGTGTGTGTGTGTGTGTGTGCTACTCACTCAGACATGTCCAACTTTTTGCATTCCCATGGACGTAGCCCGCCAGGTTCTTCTGTCCATGGGGATTCTCCAGGCAAGAATACTGGGGTGGATTGCCATTCTCTTCTCCAGGGGATTTTCCTGACCCAGGGATCAAACCCAGGTCTCCTGTACTGCAGGCAGATTCTTTACTGTTTGAACTAAAAACCCGTCAGCTCAGTCTAATTATGAGGAAAACATCAGACAAATCACAGCTGACAGATGTTCTGCAAAATACCTGACTCCTTAACATTTTCAAAGTTATCAAAAACAAGAAAATCTGAGAAACCGTTACAGCCAAGAAGAGCCTCAGAATACCTGGTGACTAAATGTGGTGTCCTAAACCAGGTTCTGAAATGGAAAAGAGGACGTTAGGGGAAAGACTGAGGAACTCTAAAATAAAGCATGGATTTTAGTTATCAATGAGTGTTAGTTGCTCAGTCATGTCTGACTCTTTGTGACACCATGGACTTTAGCCCACTAGGCTCCTCTGTCCATGGAGATTCTCCAGGCAAGAATATTGTAAGCGGTAGCCATTCCCTTCTCCAGTGGATCTTCCCTGTCTCAGGGATCAAACCTGGGTCTCCCACATTGCAGGGGGATTCTTTACCTTCTGAGCCACCAGGGAAGCCCTTTCCACATTGGCTCACTAATTATAACAAGTAGTAATGTAAGATGTTCATAACAGGGGAAACAGTGTGTGGGGTATATGAAAACTCTCTTTGAAATTTCTCTGTAAACCTAAGATTGTCCTAAAAAATAAAGCTTATTACAATAAAATGTATTTTAAAAATGGACCACTATCTGCTTCCTTAGATTCTCCACTGGAGTGGGGAAGCTTTGTGGAGCTCAGAGCTGGCCATCCCAGAGAAACAGATGGAACTTTGGGTCAGCAGGCAGGTCTGAAAACTCCAGTCAGGACACTGCCCCTTCCCCTTGGGCAGGGCTAGTGTGCCGGCAGACCCAGAGACGTATTCCCCACAAGTGACTTGGCCTCTGTGGTCTGAGGTGCTTGGGGCCAGACCTGACAGCTTTGGGCTGGGCTCTTCCTTGCTGCCCTCGCCCCCAACACCACTGAGTTTCCTTGCCTGGCCTCCTAGAGTCTTTGGCTGTAACTCCCCAGTTCTGCTAAGGGTTGTCTAGGAAAGTGCAGACTCCCCACCCTGCCCGGCAAACCTAGTTCTGAGAGAAACGTGGGGAAGGCCGAGCGCAGAGGTTAGGCACTCCTGGTGAAAAAGAAGGAAAAGGGGGGGTATTTTCTGTGTCCCCAGTTGAGAGGAAGTGCTTTTCACTCTCCCTGGCACATTCAGAGGGAGGGAGCTGAGTAGCCAGCGTTCCAGACACCGGCCAGAAAAGCCCTGGGATTTTGCAGAAAAGCAGGGTCTCCCAGGTCTGGTCTGGGAGAGCAGGGCTGGCAGTGCTGGAGTTGCAGCTTCAGGACTAAGCTTAGGAATATCCAAGGAACTTGAAGATTCCCCACGTTTTTGTGGCCGGGAAACTACGATGACTTTCAACGCGGAGGCGTGTGCTGCCAGAGAGCGGTTTTGGCGAGATGGCCAGTGCGCTCTGGAAAGCTGAGGACTGGCAGGAAACGGGGCTCTCTGGAGAGAGGGAAGTTAGGAGCCAGAACCCTACAGCTCACTAGGAGGGGCCACGGGGAGGGGTAGCAATAGCCTGGAACTGGCATCGCCACCCTCATTGAGTGCCCAAAGCCCAGGGTGAGGAGTCAGGGCAAAGCCTCTGGTCTCAGCTCCGGCTGCGCCCTGCCATCTCCAGCTTTACGCACGGGCTTGTCTCGTCTGCTGGCCCCGTGAGGAGCGCCGGGGAACTCCAGCCTCCTCACCTGAGGACTGGTCTTTTCCTGCAGCTTCAGGGCTTTATACCAGGGGGCCCCAAGGGCAGTAGAAGCCAGTGGTTCGGGCTCTGTAACAGGGCAAGGGACAATCAGGAATGGCCATGGGTGGCCTGGAGAGGGGCGCACAGTCGGGCTGGCGGGTGGCAAGACCTCTGAGTTAATGTATAATTGTGAGCAGATGGCGGGGGCTGGCAGCAGCCTGGGGCTTGGGCCCAGCTAATGAGGGACAATTAGCCCCAAGCCCGGTGGGGGCGGCTGAGAGAGTCAGACAGTGAAGGCAGATATTTGCTCCTCAAACAGTCTGGCGCTTTGGGCAGAGGGCTGAGTGGCTGAGCCTTTGGGCTGGCTAGGCTCCCCTTCCTCTCTTTTCCCTCCCCCCATCACCTCTGGGTCGAAAGCCTCTGTTTGTTCAGACCCAAGAGTGTGTTGTAAAGGCGGGGGGAGAGGGTAGTTTATGGGGGAAATCACTGCCTCCACCATCTGCCAGGTCTTGTCCCTGCTCCCCCTGACACCCCTATCTCCACCCTTACACAGCTGTCCATGGGAATAGTGGGTCCGGACATGGAGCCTTTGGTCCCCAGATGCAGGGGCAAATAAAGGGGAAGGGATGAGGCAGGAAAAGAGGACTAAGATCAGGGGTACCACATGCCTTCCTCAGGACCTCCTCTCACCCAGGCATGGCTGAGTATTGGGACCAACAGTTTCAGCTGCCCTGGGAGTGAACTGGCTCTCCAGTCACTAGGGCGTGTGCTGTCCTGCCCCTGGTGCTGAAACCATCTGCTGCAGTCTGCCCAGGGCTCTGGACTAGCCCGAGGAGGCTGGAAAAGGAGGGGAGTAAGTGTCAGGGTAAGGGAGAAAACCCACTTCTGTGATACATTTGGCTCTGTTTTGAGAATGAGTTCCCAACCCTAGGCTCAACCATGATATCCATGCCTCTGTCCCTGCCAAACCAAAGCATTTACCAA
This sequence comes from Cervus canadensis, assembly GCF_019320065.1. Classification (NCBI taxonomy): domain Eukaryota; kingdom Metazoa; phylum Chordata; class Mammalia; order Artiodactyla; family Cervidae; genus Cervus; species Cervus canadensis. The sequence continues at coordinate 86,998,677 of NC_057388.1, read as the reverse complement.
TGAAACCTAGTCTTAGATCTCCACACCCTGCTTGCTTTCAGCCTGACATCTGAGAGGGTCTCTCAGAATCCAAAGTGTGGGATGGACCCAAAGAGTTTTCCATGCTGCCTCCTTCACAAGAGATCTGCCCATGCTGGAGGTGGCAACAGAGCTTCCGTGCGCTGGGGGCTTTGTCTCCTTTCCAGCTGCTGGGCCTTCCACCCCAACAACAATCCGGGTACCCTGTGGTGTCCATGGTGGGAACAGGAGCGTCATTCATAACTTAGAGTCTAAAAGCACCATATCCTTAGTGGAATGGAGCCTGATAAATTTAGAAATGGATAGATACCCCACATGCAACCTAACTCCCCTCAGAGGCTCATTCCCTCCATCAACCCTGTTGACAGTATTCTGAATCCCAGGGTCCCCCAATTTCTAAGCAAGACTCATCCTGGGCGTCACCTCAGTCAAGGAGCCAATTGGAGGTTTGGTTAGGACACTTGGGAAGAACTGGTGCCGTGTGACACTCTTTTCTACACATACTTCATTCTCTGAGAGATTCATGGGCCAACCTGGCCAGTATTTAGGTGTTGGTCTATGTACCCATTTATTTTTTCAACCAACACAGGACTCGGGAGTTGACCCAGAACCCAAAAGTGCATTCTGGGTGGGAGGCTGTGTCTGTGGTTCTGGAAGTCACGTTTGGGCTAATGAGCATCTGAAGACGTGGAGACACAGTCTGAAATTCCCCCATCTTCCTTATTCCTCATCCACTTCAGGAGTACTGGCCCCTGAGTGGGTGTGCACAAGGGCTGGGTGCCATGGGTGAGACTGGCTCTGGCCCTGCTTCAGGCTGGCACGGGGGGGGCAACATGGGCTCCGAGGACTTCTGGTGGAAGGACACAGTGGGGTTGGCTGTGGTTCGCCCTGACTCAGGGCCAGCGTCAGTCAGCCCCATGCACACCTCCCTCCTCCTCTCTCCTCTGCTCATGGCCTGTGACATCACTGGCTACTCCCAGAAGGCTGCCCTCTGCTCCTGATCACCGGGCTCTCTGTAGCTCTGGACCCCCTGGCAGGACTGAAGCAGAAAGAGAGAGGAGGCTGTTACCAGGACCAGACCAGCACCCTCCCTGGAGACTGCAGGGGTCTCAGGAGCCCAGATCAGGAGACTGAGACTCTTGAAGCATCGAAGCTGTCACCTCAGTGTCTCCACACAGGTAGCTCACCTCCGGCTCATTGTCTGCTCCGCCTCCCAGGCTGGCTCCATGTCTTTGTGTGGCCAAGCCAACCTCTCTCCTCCTTTGTCTCTGCAGCCACCTCCTTCCTGCCCCTTCAGCCCCCTCTGCTGCTCTCCCATCTTGTGAGGACCGGTTCTCTCCTCAGACAAGTCAATGTGAATGTTGGAAATGTGTGGTGCAGCGACTGGGAATGGGTTACTATTTTGAGTTGGGGGGATTTTAGGTTTGGGTATCGAACCTGAGCCCCTACAGCTCCTCTTGAGCTCTAGTCACTGAGGGGAGGACAGATTCCTCTCGAGGATTCAGGGCTTGGCTGATTTTCTGAGCTTTTGACATAGCCCTTTAAGTCCCTGGATTCTTTCCTCTCTCCATTGCTTTCGTGGTGGCAGGGGTGGAGGCAGAGAAAGAGAGCCTCAGGATTAGAAGCTGGAAATTTCAGCTTCTGAGGAGGGACTGGCTTCTAAACTTCCTTGAACTTTACTCCCTGGGAAGCCTCTTATTTGCGAGAACCCCAATTTGTCCCTCGGTTTTCTTTCTGGAGAAACCTCAGCCTGCCTTTCTGACTCTCTGGAAAGATGAGAGCTTGTAGGGGAATGTGTCTCTCTCTGTCTAGAGAGGAGTGAGTAAAAGCTGTTTCAGTTCCTGAGTTTCTCTGGTCCCTCCTGAGTTCATTGGTTTCTCCCCAGCACTAGTCTCCTCTTCCTGGTTGCTCTGCGATCTCTTGGAGAGCAAAAGCCTTGTCCTTTTCCTTTTTACTCCCTTCATTCTAAACAACTAGCTATGTACTCATGATTAATACCATGTTCAGTAGATAATTGCAGATTAGTTGATTAAGTCGAGATGGTGTGGTTATTACAGGAAAGTTCCAAGCATAAGCTATTCTCTGGGGTGACCCCCAGCCGTGCCAGGGGTCCAGGCATGAAAGGAGGTGGCATCAACTGCCATGTCTAGCTGTTAAAAGCAAGACAGACGTGGTGGTTCATGACCTGGGTCCCTAGCTGCCCAGAGACTCTCATGCTCACCTTGGCATCTATGCAGGTCAGAGACAGCCCTCTCCTGCTTCTCCCTCCCTCCCTTCAACCTCCCTTTGGTAAATGGTAATTGAGTGTCTGGCCCTGGAGAGCTGACCTTTGAGAGTATGAGATCTAGAACTCTCCAGAGTTAACAGGAAACAACAACCCCAGTGGGTTAGAAGGTGTCAAGAGAGGTGTCTTCTGGGAGATGCTAGAACTTCAGGCTTGTTCATCTCTACTTCCAGTGGGTGGGGACTGAGCTTCAATGCCTGGGGGTAGAGCTGAGCCCTGGTGTCTCCCCAGAACTTTCTGGGGAGCATAAAACACAGAGCAAGACCCTCCCATGAGGTGCTCTGCAGGAAGCTTTCTGGCTGGTGGCTTGGAGAACATAACCTGCATGAGACTACAGGCAGAGCCTTTAATGTGGTTCCCAGCCCTGGACCAGGGTGATGGGGATCTGTGGTCCCTGGTGCTCTCCCTGGCTGGGCAGAACCTCCTAAGCTTAGGAGGCGGGACCCCTTCCCCAAGTGTATCACCTCCTAGGGGCTGATAAGGCTTTTGAGGGATCTTAGCTCCTCAACCAGGGATCCAACATGCATGCTCTGCACCGGAAGTGCTGAGTCTTAGCCACTGGACTGCCAGGGAAGTCCCCTAGCCCTGTGATGTTTTAACTCAAAGGTTTAGTAAAACGAATCTGAGTCTTTGTAACCAATCTACTGGCAAATTTTAGAAATCTTATCCTCTATCACAAAGCCCTATCCCAAGATCATTCCAAGCAAGAGATTCCACCCAAAGAACCCTGGATTATTGTAGGCTCAGCCTCAAGAACAAAAAAGGACCTCCCAGGAGAAACTCCTCTCCCCAGTCTTCCCAGTGCCTGTCCTTTGAGAGGAGGCTCAGCCTGGAGCATGCCGCAGGATGGTAAGATGCCCGAGAGAAGCTGGAAGGACAGGGTAGCAAAAAGAGGGCAGAAATGACTCAGGGCTCTGCTTCCATCCACATGGTTTCATGTGCCCTTAGCCAGCATTCTAAGGGCGCTCAGTCCAGACAGTGTCTGTCCCACCCTGTGTCCCTAAGCTCAGGAGGGCCAGTGCCTACGGCCAAGGAGCAAAGATTCACCCATGAGCCAGCTCCCAGAGAAAGTGGCATGTTTGGGGGACCCTGTGAGCAGAAGAGGGACCATCCCCGGGGGAGAGGATTTTCTCTACGGTGGGAAGGCAGGCTGGAGGGGTAACCCTTCTCCCAGAAGGGTCGTCCTGGCCACAGGTAGACTGGGGAGAGGGGAGCTGCTGGGTTGGATGCTTCTTTCTCCCTCCCAGGGATCAGCAGTGTGAACCAGCTGGGGGGGCTCTTTGTGAATGGTCGGCCCCTGCCCCTGGATACCCGACAACAGATTGTGCGGCTGGCTGTCAGCGGGATGCGGCCCTGTGACATCTCCCGGAGCCTCAAGGTAGGATGCTGGGCCCTTCACCCAGTGATGGGGACAAGAAGCAGGGAGAGGAGGTCCTTTAAGGCAAGTCTGGGGCTGGTGCAGACTGGGAGGGCCTTTGGGCTTGGGCTGCTCCCCAAGGGCTGGGATAGGGAGCTTCAGATTTCCGAAGGTGGGGCTGGACTCCACTCTGTGGCCTTGTAGCCTCTGTCCCAGGGACACTCCTCCTCTGGCCATTAGGCCTTACCTGTCTCTGCATTTCACCTGACGCAGGTATCTAATGGCTGTGTGAGCAAGATCCTAGGGCGTTACTACCGCACAGGTGTCTTGGAGCCCAAGGGGATTGGGGGAAGCAAGCCACGCTTGGCCACGCCGCCGGTGGTGGCGCGAATCGCCCAGCTCAAAGGGGAGTGCCCGGCCCTCTTCGCCTGGGAGATCCAACGCCAGCTCTGTGCAGAAGGGCTTTGCACCCAGGACAAGACTCCCAGTGTAAGTGCCCTTCCCTCCGCAGAACCAGAACCGGAACCGCAGACAGGCTGTCTGGCGAGGCAGAAGTAGATCCTTTCTTCTTTGGCAGTGGGGCCTCCCAGGCTGGGGGCAAGGCTCCTGGGCTCTCTTCTGACCCAGAAGTTTCTCTTCTGAAAAGTGGTGAGACAGGTGAGATGAAGAAAGTATGGGGAGTAAGAGGAGGCTGCTCTTGGAACTAAGGTGTTGGCTGGGACAGAGAGAGAGAGAGAGGATGTTGGCGGAACATCCTTAGGAAGCAACCCTGGCTCTTTGCACCGTCTTCCTACTCAACACCCCACATCCTCAGGTCTCCTCCATCAACCGAGTCCTGCGGGCATTGCAGGAGGACCAGAGACCGCCCTGGATACATCTCAGGTTGCCAGGTGGGTCTTGGAGCTGCCTCCAGGGATGATCAGAGCCGCAAGTAAGCATCTTACAGTTCTCACATTCCTTTCTTATTCTTTCTTGCATCACCCTCACCACAAGACAACTGAGAGAGGCTGGCAGGGGGTCTTATTCTCTCCTGGCAGGAGAGGATGGAGGCTCAGAGGAAGGGAAGCGACTAACCCAAGGTCACTAGTTAGGTGTTGGCAGGTCCTAGAATGGAGACCAGCTCCCTAGACCCCTAGGTTCACAGGATCTGCTGAGGAGGAGGCAGGACTGGGGCTTCCACATCTTCCCCCTGCCTCGATCACAGCCTCTCAGACCACTTTTGCTGTGCTGCGGTGGTCACGCAAGCCTGGACCAAACCTTGCAGCTGTCTCCCTCCAGATACTAAGCATGAGCCCACCACAGTATGGAGTGTGCCCCTCACCCAGCGCCCCTGCAGCAACCCCCGAGTCCAGGTGGATGTCCCAGCGGTGCAGCTCCTCTCTATAGCCACACTGCCCCGGCCCCATAGCCCCAGAGGAATCACTGTCGCAAACCCACTCCAGCTACCGTCTCCCTTTGCAGCCGGTTTGGGTCCAATTCCTCGAACTCCGCCTAGTGACTCTGAGGCTCCCCGGGGTCCCCACCCAGGAACTGGCCACCGGAATCGGACGATCTTTTCCCCAGGCCAAGCCGAGGCGCTGGAGAAAGGTGCCGGGGCTGGGTGGATGTGGGCCACGGAGGTGAGGACCCGGAGGCCTGTGGGCCACGGCTGAGCGCTGGAGGCTGCAGGTGGCCCTGCCTCCAGGAGGAGGGCAGTTCAGGGTTGTCCCAGGCGGGGTGGGAGTTGGGGGGGTGTTGCTGAGGGGGCAGCAGGCCTTGCTCCTCTCCCCGTGCCCTTGCTGTGTGAGCCTCCATCTCTGCAGAATTCCAACGTGGGCAGTACCCTGATTCAGTGGCCCGTGGGAAACTGGCTGCAGCCACCTCTCTGCCTGAGGACACGGTGAGGGTGAGTGAGCCCGGCCACACTGCGCGCACAGACCCCAAGGACAGAGTCTGGGCCAGGCAGGCTTTGGGCTCTGGTGCAGTAGAGAAGGGGGCGGCAAGGGGGAGACCGGCTTGTTTGGAGCAGAAATGAGCCCCTCCATGTTCCCCGGCTGCTGATTGCTCTCCCCTCCTCCCCCTCCAAGCCTTGGTGCTGAGGAAGGGGTCAGAGAGCAAAGGCCAGAGCAGGAAGCGGGGAGGTCGGGTCTGGGGAAGGGTCTGCTCTCCGAGTCCAGGTCAGGAACACGTGGGTGAGAACAGTAAGTGCTGGGCCCTGGAGCGCACAGTCAGCTGCATGGTTTCTGCCCTCCCTCAGATCTGGTTTTCCAACCGAAGAGCCAAATGGCGCCGACAAGAGAAGCTTAAGTGGGAGATGCAGTTTCCAGGTGATTTCTCTGCCCATCCATCCACTCATCCATCCACTCACCTTTCTCTTCCTTCCTTCCTTTCTTCCCTTTCCTTCCTTCCATCCGTTCACATTTCTCTTCCTTCCTTCCCTTCCATTTGTCCATCTATCCATCCATCCACTTACCTTTCCCTTCCTTCCTTCTATCCATTCATCCACCTATCTTTCCATCCATCCATCCACCTATCTTTCCTTCCATCTATCCATCCACCGAACATTTACTTGGCACATCCCACGCATCAGACCTTGTGTTGTATGCTGGACACACATAATCCTTGCTCTTCAGGGCTGCACAGCCCCCGATCATTCCTGGGAATTAATCCTTCTTCCCCAGTCTTTTAAGACCCCACCTTGGGGAGGAGGCAGTTTAGGGCTGTAGCATCCACCCCCTCCCACCCCTGCCAGAAGTCATTGCCTTTCCTAAAACGTCCCCTGCCTCTCACCACCACCCCCTGCTCCGCAGACCCTTGTTCCTCCTGCTGAGTAGATTCTCCCTTACCTTGTAGGTGGTTCCCAGGGTCTGACTGTACCAAGTGCCTCCCCAGGAATCTTCTCTGCACAGGTATCCAGGAGGAGGGGGAGTTTGTGAACTGGGAAGGCCAAAGGGGTCACTGCTCCTCCCATTCCCAGTGGAGGCCTGAGCTAGAATTCACGATGCCCTGGCCCCCACAGTGCACACTTCCAGGGAGCGCCATCCTCATAGTCTACTGTGTGAATGGCTCCCCCTGAAGTTGTTCAAGATACAGCCTGGGGGCAGGGGTCCTGGTCGTGCTAAATAGGAGGCATCGCTGGCAGCTGAGGGCTTCCTCTTGCTTTCCTAGCAGTCCCCCGGCAGTGTGTCCACAGCAGTCCTACCTACCCTGGAATCCTTGGGTCCCTCCAGCTATCCGCTGTGCTGGGGGACAGCATCTGAGGGGTGTCTGAGTGACACCCCACCACAAGCCTGTCTCCAGTCCTGCTGGGGTAAGAATCCGTGCCAGGCCGCACTCCTACAGGATGTGGGGAGGGCAAACCAACTCCTTGACTCACTGGAAGGCCCGATCTCCAGTCGGGGTTATCAATGGAACCTCAGTACAGCTTTCCTCATTCCATGCATGGGCCACAGAGTTGGGGAGACTAGCACCCCTGAGTGTATACTGCCATTGACGGCTGTAGCAGGAAGACGGAGTGGGATTGGGACCTGAGTGTATATTTCCAGGGTAAAGAGCCAACATCTGCCTCTCTCCCCATCAGTGACTTGGGGGGCTGGGGGGCCAACAAAAAGCCCAAGCTCAAACTCTCTTCATCCTTGCAGGCTACCTGCCCCCCACAGCTGAGCTCCCTGGACTCCATCCTGCTTTGCCATCCTTGCCCTTCCTTCCACTGCCCCCATCGCCAGTCTTGGTGCCCGTCAGGCCTTGCGCTGGCCTGGCTCCCCAGTGCGAGGTCTGGGATGAGGGAGGAGGCTCAGTGTGGAAGGGAGATGTGGTGGGGAGGATCTGACCCCACTTGTCCGAGCAGGGCACTGCCCCTCTGCCTTCCTGTGTCCCCTCCTTGTCTGTGGGCCTTGCCCCTCTTGTGTGGCACTTGAGTGGAGAGGCTGTGCCCACCCACGTCACATTGGCCTTACGAGGCTTCCAGTTGGCAGTAATAAAAACATTTTTAAAATTGGCAGTAGTTCTGTTGTCCATCGTGTTTTTAAAGTGACTACTCATAATCCCATCCCTACATTTAACAATTATAAACAGTTTGCACTCTGTCTATCTAAATACCTATCTATGAAAATGTGTATCTAGCTAGCTATCATCTAATATACTTATGTGTTTATATACTATGTATCTAGCTACTGTCTATCCATCCAATCTAACTAATCTCTGTATATATGTATGTATCTGCACATGTATGTATATGTATCTGCCTTGGTGTTTTGGTGCTCATATACCCACATGTATGCACACACGTGTGCACACATACAGATACTGATAGCACCTCATGGCCTGTCACCACTGAGTCCTCCAGCATGCATCTCCAAAAAATAAGGGAAGTTTTTTTACATTACCACAACACCATGACCACATCTAAGAAAATGTCTAATAATTCCTTAATCTAAGAAGAGACATATGAACTCTTTAATTGCATATGTATTTTCTGCATAGTGGCAAATAGAGTGGAAATGCCCCTTTTTATATTCTGCTCATCCCTTTATACGTGCTCCTGGGGTATGGTTTGCTTGCTTCTTCTTTTCTGTAAGTTCCAAATCATCTCAATTTTGTCTCCCTAGAGAGAAATCTCCAGGCTCCTCCTGGGAAACCTAGGGATGTAAGAAAAGAGAGGGACACAGAGGAAAGTGATAGAGGGGATATTTGTAGTGAGGGGTAAGCTCATCTCTCCAAATTCTTTCCTTTTTGAAGAGATGGGGATGGAATGATGGTGGTGCAAAGTGAGGGTCAGAATGGAGTTTATTTACTCCCATCTGCGACAGGTACCGGTCCAGAAGTTATCCCTCAATAAGTCTCTTTATCATCAAATACTCTAGAGCTGTGCTGCCAGTAAAAGTAGCCACCAACCACATGTGGCTATTTAAGTGATTAAAATGAAACAAAATGAAGAATTCAGCTCCTCACTCACGCTGTGTGTGTGCTCAGTCGCTTCTGTTGTATCCGACTCTTTGCAACCCCATGGACTGTAGCCCACCAGGCTCTGCTGTCCATGGGATTCTCCAGGCAAGAATACTGGAACAGGTTGCCATGCCCTCCTCCAGGGGATCTTCTGGACTCAGGGATTGAACCTGAGTCTTCTGCATCTCCTGCATTAGTAGGTGGATTCTTTACCCACTAAGTCACCTGGGAAGTAGTCACATGTGCCTGTGGCTACTGTGTTGGGCAGTAAACATTATAGAACATTTCCATCAGCACGGAGAGTTCCACATGATAGCACAGCTCTAGCATGAAATTCCAAGGATAACAGAGCATGACCTGTATATATATATATTTTTTTTGTCTTCAGTGTATTCATTTTTATGGTCATTTTCTACTCATGGCTTCCCTGATAGCTCAGTTGGTAAAGAATCCGCCTGCAATGCAGGAGACCCTGGTTCAATTCCTTGGTTGGGAAGATCCACTGGAGAAGGGATAGATAGTCTACCCACCCCAGTATTCTTGGACCTCCCTTGTGGCTCAGCTGGTAAAGAATCTGCCTGCAATGTGGGAGACCTGGGTTCGATCCCTCGGTTGGAAAGATCCCCTGGAGAAGGGAAAGTCTACCCACTCTAGTATTCTGGCCTGGAGAATTTCATGGACCGTACAGTCATGGGGTCGCAGAGAGTCAGACACGACTGAGCAACTTTCACTTCACTTCTGCTCATAGGAAGTGATTCTGGTCTTCCATTTTATGATAGTGATTAAAATATCCCTTTCTAAATAAATGTACTTAAGAGCCTAAGTTAAGAAAGGCATTAATGGGGCAGATGGTATGCCACTAAGGGCCAAGGTTATGAAGACAGTGCAAGAAAGACACCCATTTTGGAAGCTCTGTTTTGATGGAAAGAGTCATGGGCATCAGGGTCTACTCTAATTGAAGAATTGCATCAGAGGTCCCAGTCACAGGCAAATCACTTCAGCTTCCTATAAATGGTGGGCAGTGATGGAGAAAAAAACCTGTTGCGTCCTACTGACAGGATCAAAAGGAAATGATAAGGTGGGATGGTCGGTAAGCTATGGAGGGAGAGTGGGCTATATATGCATAAGCTGTCATTACAACTACCTTGTGCCTATAGGATTAGTAAATCTTCCTTTATCCTAAACCAAAAGGACATCTAGTCATATCTGGATTGTGAATCCTTCAGGGCGAGGCTTATTCCTCATGGGATCACTGGGAAAAATCTAGTGGTTCTGGAGGGGATGGGGAGAATCAGTGGAAGAACAGGTTACCATTTGGTCTCCCCTCTTCTGGACACCACTTGGAGTGACCTGGAGTCTCAGTTGCCACCCACATTCACACCTCTACTTTCAAGTCAGATGCACACCAGGGTCTTGGGGGTGGCCGTTTGTGATGTATTGTTGCTCGAAACAGGTGCTTTGCTAAACTGGGTAGGAAAAGTTGTGTTACAGATATTCTTCTCATGGATCTTGACTCTGGGGTTCCTGTTTGCTTTAGTGTAGTAGTTTCTCCTGGAAGATTTGGATTTTGGTAGGTGGCATCCTGTTGACCTGGGGAGGAAAGAGGAAATAGAAACCTTCAGGTGGTCATTTGCTGATTTCTAGCATTTAGGAAAAAACCTGGTGAGACCCAGTGGGAAGAGAGAAGATAAAGTCATTTGTTCCTTTCTTGATGAAGGGCCACAGGGACAGAGGAGAGGTTAGTTTATAGGAAAGAGCAGTAGAAGGGATTTTGAAAAATCCAATAAATGGTGCAAAATACCACCAGAATTCACATGGAGACTACAACCAACAGGTTAGACTTCCTAAGAATTCAAACAGACTTGAAGAAGACATCTGATGGAGTGAGGATGTGCAAGGTGCCAAGTTGTTTACTAAGCATTTCACTGTCATCAGCTCATGTAACACAATAATCCCATGAGAGGCACACTATATTCCCATTTCACCTACAAGAAACAGACTTTGAGAGGTTCATTGGCCCAAGGTCAAGTAACCAGTTTTGCTAGTAAGCATCAATTAGAACCCAGTTCTGAGTCCAGAAATGTACTCTTAACCACTTTGATGGAGTGTCTACTAGAATGTCAGGCCTGGAAAGAGTCTGAGAAATCTAGTGCAATCCAAATCCTTCATGGAATAGATAAGGAAACAACTTAGTGGGATTTCCTTTTGTTTTCCACTTTGCCATAATTAAAGGGTTTACGTAGTCAATAGAAGATGAAGGAAAAGACTGAATGAATATGGGGATCTCTATCTAGAGGCATACAGTCACTGAACCCTCCTACCACCCTATGAAGCAGACATTATCCCCATTTTACAGATAAGGAAACCAAGGCCTAGAAATGTTAGAGCAATTTCCCTGGGGTTACAAAGCTAGTAAGGACTATGCCTTGCTAGTTTTGGTTCCAGGTCTATATAATATCAAAACTGAATCTCTTTCTACAACATCCTCCTGGCTTGGATGGAGAGAGGATGATTGTGAAGGGACAGGGCTAAGAGTTATGAGCAGGAAAAGATGGAATGGAGGCAGCATCTTAGAAAAGTGGACTTACGGTGGAGAAGAGATCAGGTGGGGATGGGCCTGGTGGCTGGGGAGCCCTTGTTGTACTGCAGGCTCTTGGTGGAAAGCCTGCCACACAATTGTGACAGAAATTATGGTAATTACTAAGGAGCAAGCTAGGACCAACCTAGACAGCACATTAAAAAGCAGAGACATTACTTTGCCAACAAAGGTCTGACTGGTCAAGGCTATGGTTTTTCCAGTGGTCATGTATGGATGTGAGAGTTGGACTATAAAGAAAGCTGAGCACCAAAGAATGGATGCTTTTGAACTGTGGTGTTAGAGAAGACTCTTGAGAGGCCCTTGGACTGCAAGGAGATCCAACCAGTCCATCCTAAAGGAGATCAGTCCTGGGTGTCAATTGGAAGGACTGATGTTGAAGCTGAAGGTCCAATACTTTGACCACCTGATGCGAAGAGCTGACTCATTTGAAAACACCCTGATGCTGGGAGGGATTGGGGGCAGTAGGAGAAGGGGATGACAGAGGATGAAATTGTTGGATGGCATCACTGACTCAATGGACATGAGTTTGGGTAAACTCCGGGAGTTGGTGATGCACAGGGAGGCCTGGCATGCTGCGGTCCATGGGGTTGCAAAGAGTGGGACGTGACTGAAATGAACTGAACTGAACTGAAGCACTCAAGAGGCTCTGCCAAGGAAATACTGGAGTTTTCAGGGTTTGGTGAAGGGAACACAAGGAAGGAAGCAGAGTTGGCGCTGGGTCTTGAGCCTGAGTGTTTGAGAGGATGGTGGTGCCCTCCATGGCCATGGGGAGGGCAGGAAGGGTCATCTTTGTAGGGGAGGGTGAGGAGGCTCATTTGGAGTAGACGGCAGGATGAAGTCAAGTCAACTATCAATCAGAAAGTTGGAAAGAGATGAGGTTAGACTTCAGGAGAAGGATCAGGCTGCAGATAAATCTGGGTGCCATTAGTACCCCCCAAGGATCTGAGGTATAGGGGTAGAAAGTACCTAGGATGGAAAGGATACCTCTTAAAGTTACCAGTATTCCCTACAGAGGGGGAAAATCTCTGTCTCTTAAGGAAGAGAGACAGATACACAAGTACCCTCTCATCTTGTCCCCTGCAGTCTGACTTGCAAGCACAGAGTCAGTGTGATGTAATAGTGAGAAACCTAGATCTGACTCCTCCTCTCTCCAGCAAGTCTAGGTCTAGAAGCCCCATGAGAAAAGGCCTGGATTTGGATAAAGGTCTGGAGTGGATCCAGCCATGGGACAGATGCCAGCCTGGGGTGCATATTGGTCTTGCTCTCACATGCCTCTGCACCCTCCTCCCTTCTGCTGCTCCTCATCAGCTCCTGCTCCCAGACCCCTGGGTCCTTACCTAAAATTCCCAAATACACTCTTTGGTAATGTCTTCGCTGTCTGCCAACAGGGTACCACTTCGGTCGGATCGCATGTAGAAGCCATTGGGTGCCAGCACCGTGAGCAAGTTGCTGCCCTGAAGCTCGATACAGAAGTTGAGGGCGAACTTTCCCCACGGCCGAAAGGTGCCGAAGGATGTTATTGACCAGAAGGATCCACCCTGTGCTGGGGAGGGAAGAGCTCAGATTGGTGGGCCATTCTGGAGTTGGGGGGGGTCTCTCTCAGTACAACCTCCGAAGGGGCTCCCAGGAGGCCCATCACCCCTCCCAGACTGCCCTACCCTGCCTGTCTTGGTGGGTCCCTCTCTGGGAATATAGGAGGCCACTGTTCTGTTCTGTTCTGTTCTGTCAGCCCACTCCAGGAGCCTTGAAGTGTAAGAGCGAACAGAAACTCTGTTTTTTCTCCTATGAAAAGTGGGCCCTGAGTGGCAGTTCCTGAAGTCTTAGTTGAGGTTAAGGCTGGGCTAGATCGTGAAGCCAGGGGTGAGGAAGTGGATCTACTCACCTTGGAAGTGGTAGATGCCCTGGCGGCAGGGCAGCAGGTGAATGCAGTCTGGCTGATCCATATTGCACTGCAGGAGGTCGTGTTCTGATGAGGTACCCACATACCCATACCGACCCCGCAAGGCGAGGAAGGGGCGGTTGGCTAATCGAATCCCAAATTCCTCATTTGGGCCTGATAGAAACAGGAAGAAGTTATTTGGATGGGCTGTCTCTAGATGCTTTCCCAGATGGAAGCAGGGAGACTGGCAAAAGGATATCATCAATATCCTGATATTTAGTGAATAGTTATTATGTGCCAGGTCTCATGCTAGGTTCTCGTGAAATGTTTATGAAAGCACTCATTCTAGCATGGAGGCTAAGAAATTTTAATACTCTTCCTTCCTTTGAGATGAGTGAATCTATTTAATCTTCATGATAAACCTCTGAGGCAGACAGGTTGGCTATCACCTCCACTGATGATAGAGACAATGAAACTGAACCTCAGATAAGGGGGTTCCCCAAGTGATGATGAAAAGTCAGTGACTCAGCAGGTTGTTGTTTTTGTCCAGTTGCTAAGTGGTATCCGACTCTGCGACCCCGTGGACTGCAGCACACCAGGTTCCCCGGTCCTTCACTGTCTCCCGGAGTTTGCTCAAATTCATGTCCACTGAGTTGGTGATGCAGCAGGTAATACAGACCCGAATCTTCTGCCCCCAGCCGTGGTGGTCTTTCTACCATAACTGTAACTTTCTACCATAGCTTCTACCAAGCTCCCTCTGAAAGCGACTCTGACTTGGAATAACCTGGCAGGGGCTACTTTGCTTACCTGGAATGGTAGCATTGGACATCAACAGGCCATTGGCTGCGATGCACAGGAAGCGTCCATTGGGAGACTGCAGGAGGATCCTGCCACAGTTCCAGTGTATACGAAAGAAGGTTTCACATTCCATTGGGTGCCCATCAGCCATCACTGCCCTATGGCGCCTCTGAGGAGAATGTTGGGAACAGAGAAGGGAAGCAAGGACTCAAAGTGTCAGCTTTTTTCTTGTTATTTTTATTCTTAGAGTCTCCTTCCCATATTCCACCCTCTAGCTCTTTTTTTTCTTTTTTTTTTTTAAATTCTCTCAGGGTATGCTTATGCCTTCAGATGCTTTTTTGGAAAACATGTTGTGAGCTCATCTCTCCCACTTCTCCAGTCTGTGCTGTGTCCCATATGGAGAGAAATGAACTTTGGCCTAGGCTCCAAAATCATTTTAAAGTGGAGTATAGACATAAAAGTGAAAGTCAACCTATAAAACATCTAGGAGAAAACACAGAACTTCTTTGCAACTTTGAGGTAGGCAATGATTTCTTACCTCAAAAAAGAAAAAAAAAAAGTACTAACCACTTATAAAATGGAGAAACTGGACTTCATCAAAATTAAAAATTTGGTGCTCGAAACACACTATTAATCATATGAAAAGATCAGTCATAGACTGTGAGAAAATGTTTACAATGTATAAATCTGACAAAGGACTTTATTTTGGAACACACCAAAACTCTGACAACTCAATAAAAAGACAAACAACATAATAACAAACAGGCAAAAGAGTTGATCAGACACCTCACAGAGAAGATCTACAAATGACCAATAGGCTCATGAAAAGATGCTCAAATTTATTAATATAAGGGAAATCCAAATTAAAGCCACAATAAAATAGGCATTACACAATTAATTTTAGAGTGGCTAAAATTAAAAAGACAGATAAGACCTAGTGTTGGTGAGATGGAGCAATTAGAACTCTCATACATTACTAGTGAGAACATAAAGCAGTACAATGACTTTGGAAAATTGCTTGAAATTTTCTTAAGAAGTTAAATACACATTTATCATATGACCCAATAATTCTACTCCTACCTATTTGCCTAAAGCACAGGCCCACAAAAAGGCTTGTACATGAATGTCCATAGTAACTTTGTTTACAATGGCCCAAACTGGAAACAATTCAAGTATTCATCAATAAGTGAGGGTATAAGCAAATTATGTTTGTGTTTGTGAGTAGTGTTATGGAATACAATCCATCAATAAAAAGGAACAAACTACTGATACATGTGACATCATGGACAAATTTCAAAAACATTATCCTGAGTGAAAGAAGCATATATACTGTAATACTGTATGATTCCATTTATATGAAATTCAAGAGAAAGCATATCTAATCTGTAGTTACAGAATGCATATTGGTGGTACAGAAGAGGGCCAGAGGGGAATTTCTGTGATGACAGAAATATTTTCTAACTTGTGACACGGTTGCAGCATGATTGTATACATTTGTCAAAATTTATTGAATCGTACACTTAAAATGTGAGCTTTTTATTATGTGTAAGTCATGCCTCAATAAAGTGTTTTTAAATTTTCTTTTTTTAAAAGAGACCTGATTGGATGAAAGTGTGCCCACTGGATGAAAATGAGAGTTTATTGATAAGGGCCTCCACACTTCATCTCATCCTCAGATCATCTTCCCTGAAGAAGGAAAAAGCGAGTTTAGGGAGGGAGATTTCAGGGCTTAAGGGTTCTCTTGTCCAGAAAGTCAAAGTCTCACCTGGGCTAGGTAGCAGCCATTGGCTGAACGAAGCTGCAAGGTGGGGGTCTCGTTGTCACATTCAAACTGGAACAATGACATTGGGCTTACGTGCTCAGAGGCAGCACACACCTCCACATCTACAGAGGAAGATGTCAGAAGAAGCCTGAGTCTGGCCTCAGTCTCAGTCTCAGCCCCTCCTCCACACTGAATGACTGGCATTCCCTCTGCTTTCCCTCCTCAGCCTTTCTCATCTTGGCCCGTAGTAGCCTGGAGAAGACCCAGGCCACTTCTCTCGCAAGTCTGTGACCCTACTTTAAAGCCCATCTCCATGGCATCAGAGATCCTCTGGGGACCTCAGGATCTTCCTTAATCACCAGGTTAAAAAATCCTCTCTGATCCCAAACACATTTTCCTCTTTTAAGCAACCAGCCCTCCTGCCCCCTGTGGCTGTGTTAGACCCAGCACTTGCCATAGACGACGGAGAGGAACTTCCGAGCCTTGGACGTGAGGCTGACCCACGTCGGGCAGCGCTGTAGGATGAACCACTCCTCGCCTCCATGTGGACTGGAGCCCAGACTCAGGAGCAGGCGTGTGCCCTGTGGATACAGCATGCCTCCCTCCCCATCGCTCAGCGCCACGAGCCCTCCAGGACGCACTTGCATGTGAAAAGCTGTCTGTGTGGAGGGTTGGGAGACCAGCCGGTCTAAGTGGGACAAGAAGGTGTGTGCAGAGGTCTCCAGGTGGTAGCATCCATCTTGGAAGTGCAACAGGAAGCCGCATTCCTCCAGACAGGGAATTGGTGCATCTACCCAGACTCGGCCCATGGTAGGGTCAGCCCGGGCATAGCAGTGGTTGAGGGGGCTGAAGAGGATCACATGGACGTGCAGGGCTGGCCGGGGGGTCCACATGTGGTAAGCTGAGAGGACCCGGGAGGTACAGAAAACATCCTCGCCATCGGATTCCAGGTAGCGGCCACTGATGATGCACTGGAGGGTCCATTGACCGTTGCGGTGGAAACGGATGAGGAAACACCCATGATGGCTTGTCCTTGGCCGCCCGTAGCACAGAGAACCATCTGCCTCACACAGAAGGTAGAGACCCTGCAAGCTTCTTAGTCGTACCACAGCCTGTGTGTCATGCTGATTGCTCACTAGGATCTCCCAGGTCTGGAGGCATCGGGAGGAAGAGGGAAATTAGTCCTGCAAAGAGGCTAGACCGAGGAGCCCTCTATCCATCATCCCTGGCATTGCTCCAGGACCTTCACTGAGATCAACCACCTTCCCTCCACACAGGCCTCCTAACTGTCCTCTCTTCTACTCGCTTGTCCAGTGGTAATCAAAAGATCTCAGGGCACTTCCGCCACTGCAGCCACAGGGCTTCTCAAGATCCCAAGAGACACTGTAGGTACCCACTTCCTCCAGGTAATGGAAGGTAAAACTCCCTCTCTCTTTCTTGATCACTTCCTTAAATACCTAATTTTCCAATAAAAGCTTTGGGTTAAGTCTTTCTTCTGTCTTTTCTCACTATTTCCCCTGGACAGCACAATCAGCCAACACATCCACCCACCAGAACCACTTCTCCAACACAGCCGGAGAAAAGCAAGACCTCTGACAGGCAGGCCACGGGTTCCGGGGATGAGGATGGAAGCACAGACAGTCAAGATGCAATTGTCTGTTTCAGCCGTGATCAGCTTTGTTACAAGCAAGAGGAACTTGTTACTGCCTCTCTCTCTAGCACCATCCCAGAGGTGCCTACAGCACTCTCTAAAATGAGGCCCAACTCTCCAGTGGCTTCTAGAGTACCCCATTCTCAAATTACAACCAAGATGTAGAACTTGCAGTAACTCCACTGGTGCAACCTCCCCGGACGCCTACAATCCTGCCTTCTAGCTTGGGCTCTCCTCCTCTCCTTTTGGTGATAACACAACTCTTCTGTGCTGGGATAGAGGATGGGGAGCAGCCAGAGCAAGAAAAGGTAGCAAAGCCAGGACTGAGGCTTCACCACGTGGGACAGGCTTAGAGACAGGGAGATGGAGCAATGGAGGCCTGTGAGCAAAAGCTAGGCTTGCCCTCACAATGGCAGAGGCTAGAAAAGTGATTAGGTTGAAAATATATCCACGTCTGCACACACACAGACACACACACACCCACAGCTTGGCTACCAGGAAAAAGGGTTCCAGTGCAGGTTTGCTCTGTTACCTGTCTCCGGCCCAAGCCCTTTGCCGTAGCCGTGACTGTATTCTTATATGGTTCATAAGTGAGGTAGGATCCTGCCCAGCTGATGAGCCCAACCCTTAGGTCCTCAGCCCTGGGTTGTCTTGGCGTCCACTCCACCTCCTCCATGGGGCCAGCCCCACAGGTGATGACTCAGTCGGGCCCAGCCTTCCCCCCAGTGGTGAGGTTCCACAGGCCATAGGGCCTGGAATCAGGCCCTTAGTACCCACCGGAAGATGTTCCCAGAGTGAACTTCTCAGGCAGAGGCTGGCCCAGGGCCCAGCGCCTCTGTGACCCGGGAGCATTGTGACTGTGGGGGCTGCCCCTTGTCCCACCGTAGAGGGGAAAGGGCACTGACCCAGCAGCATCAATCCAGAGGAAGTGGGTCCAGAGCCTCTGGCACTCGCCTCCCTGCATTCCTCCAGGCATCAAGGTGGCTCAGTCCGGGAATCAGAACTCAGCCTGGGCCAACGACCACATGTGATTTCAGGCAAGTCTCTCCCCTCTTCCCTTGTGTGCCTCATTTTAATCACAGGATAGAAATCAACCTCTTTCCTTTCTAGGAAGTGGATTCTGCCTGGCTCCCTTGGGGCTCAAGTGTGTTTAGAATTCAAGATATCCAAGAAGAATCTATTAACTCTTATGGCTCTTGGGTGGATGAGGCCGAATGGTCTCAGGAGATACTTTTCAGCGAGTGTAAGGAAACCCTAGATACTCATCAAGGGTCAGATTACTCATGATCATCAGAAAGGGCTGGCTTGGGGGCAGCGTAAGGAGAATGGCCCAGGTTGGGATGGGCACAGGGCACCCTCCTCAGTCCCCAAGGGCACTGCTGCTGGCAGCCAGCCAGGTCGCCCCTAAAGATACCAGCCCTTCCCTCACCAGTGTCCGCTGGCCAGGAGCCTCCAGAACCCACTGCCTCTAAAGCTCCTGGAGAGAACCAGTCTAGCACCTGGAGAAACCGACAACATGAAATAAGGGAGAAAGGTCAAAAGAAACGGTGGTGGTGATGGTGGGTCTGTTGAGCTTTGCTGGCATGCAAAGGGAAAAAGGCAGAGTGAACCACACTTGGAGAATGCTCCACACACTTGGTCCTGTACACGTATCTTCCTGTTCCCTGTAGGTGGAATCTCCCTAGGTAGAAAGAGCTGCAGTGGTGCACAGTAGGGGACTATAATCTCCATGCCCTGTGTGCATGCTAAGTCACTTTAGTCCTGACTGACTCTTTGAGACCCTATAGACTATAGCCCACCAGGCTCCTCTGTCCATGGGGATTCTCCAGGCAAGTATACTGGAGTGGGTTGCTAAGCCCTCCTCTAGGGGATCTTCCTGTCCCAGGGATGGAATCCATGTCTCTTACATCTCCTGCACTGGTGGGTGGGTTCTTTACTAGTGCCACCTGGGAAGCCCTCCCCAGACCCTGCCTGCACTTAGTCACTCAGTCCTGTCCTACTGTTTGCGACCCATGGACTGTAGCCTGCCAGGCTCCTCTGTTCATGGGGGTCCTCCAGGCAAGAATGCTGGAGTGGGTTACCATGCCCTCCTCCAGGGGATCTTCACAACCCAGGGATCGAATCCAGGCCTCCCATATTGCAGGTGGATTCTTTACCATCTGAGCCACCAAGGAAGCCCTACCAAGGTTTTATAAAATAAGGCCAACAGACTGTGAGTGACAGAATCACCAGGCTAGTTTTAGAGATGCAGATTCTTGGGTCTCAGACCAGTCCTAAAGAATCATTTTCAGAAGTGTGCCTCAGGGCCCTTATTCTTAATATTCTCCCTGCTTCAAGTTTCAATGTGCATAGTCATCATTAAGCACTGCTCTAAGCAGCTGGGAGGTGGATGGGAAATGGGAGTCAGGTGGTTTACCAACCCATGAAGATAGAGCCTGTTACCAGCAGCAAAGGCCCCATGGAATTGGGGAAGGAATGGAATTTCCTCCACTGGAGGCCCTAAATACTTCTAGTCTTGAGAGTAAGGAGGGAGAAGCTGAGGTATAAGGTCGAGTGTGTGCGCTTGGGTAAGGGGCTGGCTTGGCAGCCTTAGCTGCTTTGTCATGGCTGTTGTTTAGTCTCTCAGTCATGTCTGACTCTCAAGACCCCATGGCCTGCAGCCCGCCAGACTCCTCTGTCCACGGGATTTCACAGGCAAGAAAACTGGAGTGGGTTGCCATGTCCTCCCTCCAGGGGATCTTCCCGACCCAGGGACTGAACCTGTGTCTCCTGCGTTGGCAGGTGGATTCTTTACAGCTGAGCCACCAGGGAAGCCCTAGCAACTTTGAACCCTGCCCCCGCCACGACTATATTATCTTTGCAGCCAGTAACCCAGCCCCCCATTTGTAGGCTACAAACAACACAGAGTACAAACCACAGCAAATTTATTACTCAATATCCAGTGCCACATCATAGCACCACCCGGAGCCCTCACCTCCCCTCCCCACCTGGCCCAAAGGGTACAACTGAAATGGAAGAAAAAAAACTAAACCCAGATCCCTGCTCCTCCTCTGGAAGAAGGGGCCTTGGCCCTGGAAACCCCTTTCCACAGGTCCCAGCGGGCAGGAGATCAGATCCCTCCATGCCCAGAGAGCGGGGCTCCAGGCTCCCAAAAGAGAGAGAACATGCAGGCAGGAGCAGTGGCCTGTGTCTGAGGGGGAGGAGGAGCTGGGAGGGAAGGGCACTGCCTGAGGAGTCCGGGAGTCTGGTACTCCCGGGATGATGCACGCGGGAGCTTCCGGGCAGCAGGGGCCGGCCCCTGGCTGGCTAGCGCTTCGACAGCTCGTGGGACAGCCAGTCCAGCCCGTCGTACAAGCCTGTGCCTTGGGTGGCACAGGTGGCCTGGACGTACCACTGCGGGGAGGGGGAAAGAAAGAGGTCAGCGGCAGGGAAAACAAAGGAGATGCCTTTGTTTCCTGCCAGGCCTGGGGCTTCCTGGGGCCAGGCAGGCCCTCACCGTGCGGCTTCGCAAGTGCTGTAGCCCCAGCTTGTCGGTCAGCTCGCTCACGGGCATGGCGTTGGGCATGTCCTGCTTGTTGGCAAACACCAGCAGCACCGCATCCCGCAGTTCGTCCTCCTGCAGCTGGGGGAGGGGAAGGGGGTGGGTGGAACGCAGCTGTGCATGGGAGCCCCCACCCCCCTTCTACCTTCTAGCATATTTGTGGGAAAAACAGAATACTGTGTCATCTACTGAACACAAGACAGAGTTACCAACTGCTTAAGGCCATTTTGGCCTTAAGTCCAGCAAGGGTCTTTTTCTAATTAGACTACTTGCCCCAGTCAAAATGACATTTCCAAATGGCAAAACAAGAACTTAAGAGGATGTTTCCCTCCACCTGGTATAACTCCCCCCTCCCCACATAACTTCTCAGACTCAGCTGTGAAGACAGGAGAGAAAATTCAAGGGAAAAATCAGTCTTATACTTTCTACCTGACCCTGATTCAAAACAGGGGGAGTTACTTCTAGTGACTGTGCCCACAGAGAGAAAGGTACGTTCGCGGCCCATGAGGCACTTTCTGACTCTCACACCGGGGCACAGAGACTTCTCTTCCCCGGGGCTCTGGGTGCTCACCATCTTCTGGAGTTCGTCAGCAGATTCCTGGACGCGCTCTCGGTCATTACTGTCCACCACGAAGATGAGGCCCTGGGTGCAAAGGAAGACAGGAAGGAGGAGCTATCTCCAGAGTCTGGGACACACACATCCTCCTCTGGATCCTTTGCTCTTCTGCCCGTCTTTAATTGTGTCGAAAGCCTGCTCATCTAGTAAACTTCCATAACGATCTGCAGACATTCTAGCACAAACTGGAGACACTCTGCAACGGATGCAGCCTCTGCCCTCAGGCAAGCGGTTTAGCAAAAAGATGTGCGAGGGAACAGGGAAAGACGTGATGAGCCCTAAATCAGGCAGCTTGGATTCAGAACTCTGCTTCTAGGGAGAAGCAGAAGGTGGCTGGCTAAGTCTCAGAAGTATAAGGGCAATCTGAAGGATGAGGAGAGGCTCGCCTACAAATGAGGGTGAGAGGCTGTAAGGGTTTTTTCCTGGCTCAGGGCCAACACCTCAGCCTCCTAACCCTAACACCTCTTCCCCTGGGGGTGGGATAGCCCCAACCTGAGTGTTCTGGAAGTAGTGCCGCCACAGAGGCCGAATCTTGTCCTGGCCTCCCACGTCCCAGACTGTGAAACAGATGTTCTTGTATTCCACTGTTTCCACATTGAAGCCTGCAGATAATGGTACAACATATGAGGCAAAAGTACTCAAAGGAAGGAACTCATTAACACTAAGTGGATTCAGGAGGGACACAAAACCAGAAGGCAACGATCGAGGCCCCAGGGAAAAGAACCCCAAGAGGCCCGACAGTCCACAGACTGGGCGGCGCTAGGTCACATCCATCCCGCGCAAAGAGATACCCTGACCCACTTCTCAGGTAGCAGGATCCTATGTCAGAGTCAGTTCCCGGCAGATAAAGGCCTGGGGCAGAATACCGAGCAGATACTCGGAAGGGCCCCCGCCGCGCTCCCGCTCCTCCCGACCTCGCCTCCGAACTCACCTATGGTGGGAATGGTGGTGACAATCTCCCCCAACTTCAGTTTGTAGAGGATTGTGGTCTTTCCAGCCGCATCCAAGCCAACTGCAACGGAGAGGGGCACAGGGATGGAGATGAGAGCGAGGGAGCCCCCTAGAGCCCAGGGAAGGGGAGAGGCCAAGACAGCCGATGCTGACGGGGGCGGAGAGCCCGGGCGCCTCCAGGTGCGCGCTGTTCTCTACCTTCGGGGCCTTGAGGGCGGTCGGGGTGGGGAGCGGCAACTCCTGCCCCCAGAGCGGGCTAGGGGCGACGGAGGACTGAGGGGGAAAGAGGTGCAAGAGAAAGGCCGAGCGCTCCTTTTAAAAGTCGTCTCCAAGGGCGGGGAATCCTCCCTTCTTACCAGCCGGGCTGGGGCGCAGGGAGCTTCACCCCACCCAGGCCCGCAGCTCCGGGTGTCAGGCCCCGGGGGCGGTGCTGCAGACCGCGATCCACCCGAGTAGTGCCCCCCGGGGGGTAAGGACATGGGTGACTCGGGGTCGGAGACACGGGTGAGCGGGGGCTGGAGGGACGCGGGGGCGGCAGGGCTGCGCAGGGGCCGGCGCTCGCGTCCGGGCCGCGAGCTTGGTCTGCCTCACCCATGAGGATCCGCATCTGCTTCTTCCCGAAGATCCGCGAAAAGAGCGCGGACACGGTGAGGCCCATGGCGGGGCCGGGGGAGGGGGCGCGGGCACCGACGCGGGGTGCGGGCTGGAACCGGCCGGCCGCTGGGGGATGGGGCGCAGCAGCAGCAGCAGCAGGAGGAGGAGGTGCCGCCGCCGCCTCCGCGCGTCCCGGCCCGCCCTACGTCACCTCGGGCCAGCCCCCGCTCTAGCCCCGCCCCCAAACCTCAGCCCCGCCCCTCATCCCCGCCTCCAGGCCCTGGCTCCGGAGGGCTGAAGCTGAGCGAGTCTTCACCGCGTCTACGGCTAGCGCGCCAGTTTCAAAGATGGAAAGGACCTGGGTCTCCCCAGGCTTCTAGCACGCCTGTCAGGTCCTTGGAGCTGAACCAGCAACCCGAGCGAAGCCGAGAAAAGCCTACGACGCTCCGTAATGGCCCTCCACCCCCATCTTCAGTGGCCGGTCGCCGGGCTTTGGTTTTTTGCGTCCAACGCACACTGGGCTCCGGTTTAGCTCTTGGTAACCTTAGCAGCCTCGACTGTGTGCATCACCCCCCGGGGGAGGGGGACGGAAATTCCGTGCAAGTATCTTCCTCTTTCCTTTTGTCCTCTCAGCTCCCAGCGAGGGACTTGGAACGGAGCAGGTGGTTCAGTGACCGCAGACTCTCGAGAGGAGTACGCCACAGGTGGAGGAAGATGTGCTTCATGGTTCCTTAATACTCTAGTTTCAGAAATCCGCAATCAGCAGAACCACTGCAAGATCCCCAGTTTTGGGCAGCGTAGACCCTACTCCTGTATACTGTAGAATTCCGCCTTCTCCTAGAAGGCCCTGGCAATAACGCCTTTCAGGTCGCACCGGGCAGCCTCTCTGAAGCTCCTTCATCACTCTGCCACAGACCTGGGGACCACGATTTTTGATGCACAGCTATCCTGTGAGGAGGCTCTCACCAAAGAGCTTCACCAGTTGTTTCCCCACTGATTTTAGCATCAGAGGGGGTAATTGCAAGATAGGAATTAATTTAAATTTCTCTTATGACAGAGACCTGGTCAGTGCCGCACCCAATACATACAAAACAAATGCTGGCTTGGTTGAATGGACTGACTGGTTGCTCAGTGGCGCAAGGACAGACGGTTTACCTGTTCTGGATTCTCAGCGGGCTTCTAGGATCAATTGCTTGTGCAGTGGACGCGGTGAGGTGAACTGGGAATCAGAGAGCGTTTGTTCCTTCCTTCCCTCATTAAATAAATATCTATTGAGTACCCATTAGGTGCCATTGTTCCAGGCCTCATTTCAAATCCCAGTTCTGCTCCCCCCCTTTTTTTGAGGGCTTGATTTCAACAATACTCACAACCTATCATTTTCTCATCTTCAAAAGGAGACTGATATCTGTCCTAATTGTCTCATGAGGTTATGGTGAAGATTAAAATGATATTAAAATGATAATGTATCTGAATGTTTTGTATGATGCAGCTGGATGTTATCTGGGCTACCAAGAAACTGGGTTTCAAAAGACTTCTAGTGTCTGATCATCACTCTGTAAAGAGAACAGACTTTGGGCATCAAGTATGAGTGAGTACATGACTCTTATTCCTCAGAGGCTTACATTCCTAAGAAGGCTTTTATAAGATCAAAGGGCACATTTAAAAGAGTTCTAATATAATAACACAATTAGTGGTGATCAAGTTATCTTTAGCTCTCTCAATTAGCCTTTTTTTCCTCCATCCTAACATCTTTATATTTTGAACTTTTAATTTTGTGTTGGGGTATAGCTGTTTAACAGTGTTGTGATAGTTTGAGGTGAACAATGAAGGGACTCAGCCATACATATACATGGAACCATTCTCCCCACAACCCCGCTCCTATCCAGGCTGTCACATAATGTTGAACAGAGTTCCATGCGCTATACAGTAGGTCCTTGTTGGTTATCCATTTTAAATACAGGGACTTCCCAGGTGGCTTACTAGTCAAGAATCTGCCTGCCAAGCAGGAGACTGGAGTTTGACTCCTGGGTCAGGAAGATCCTCTAGAGAAGGAGATAGCAACCCACTCCAGTATTCTTGTCTGGGAAATCCCTTGAACAGAGGAAACTCGTGGGCTACAGTCCATCAGGTTGCAAAGACTCAGTGACTAAACAGCAGCAGCCGCCGTGTGTGCA
This sequence comes from Cervus canadensis, assembly GCF_019320065.1. NCBI lineage: Eukaryota > Metazoa > Chordata > Mammalia > Artiodactyla > Cervidae > Cervus > Cervus canadensis. The sequence goes on along the minus strand of NC_057388.1, from coordinate 86,973,530 downwards.
TGTCCATTCCAAACTCCCTAACTATCCCTTCCCCTCTGGGCAACTATAAGTTCGTTCTCTAAATCCGTGAGTCGTTTTCCATTTTGTAAGGAAGTTCATTTGTATCATTTCTTTTTAGATTCCACATATAAGGGATGCCATATGACATTTCTCCTTCTCTGACTTACTTCATTCAGTATGACACTCTCTGGGTCCATCCATGTTGCTGCATATGGCATTATTTCATTTTTTTAATTAGCCTCTTTACATCCCTGTTATCATTGCTCTATTTCACTACCATCTGATCCCCATGACTGAAAATGGTCTTCTGCACTTTGGTATCTCCACCTTGTCATACAAGACTTGATGCCACTCTCGTGATGGAAATCCTTTAGTGTCTTATAACCAAAGGTAAAATCCAAATACCTTAATTTGGGTGCTCATCTATTGTATCAACAGTATCTGTTGCCACCTCCTTTGCATACCCTAAGCAACTGCCTTGAAATGATTCTCAATGCTTCCCAGGTGAGACAAACTCTCTGATGATGTCTCACCAGAGTCCTTGCAAGTTTTCCCTCTGCCTAGAATGTTGTTTCTACAACATTCTACAATCAGTACTTACCCTTCAAATTCCAACGCATTTCCCCTGACAGCCTGCGCTGTCTTCCTTAGACAGGGCTCCTTCCTCTTAACTTCAGTATCACTTTGAATATACTTGTGTTTGCACGGCTGCTGCTTCTCTAGATGTGGGCTCCTTGAGGGTAAGAACTTGTCCCTTCCTGGTGACCACCTGGCATACCACTTGGTACCTTGAGAGTCGGGCTGATCTACATGGGATTCTAAACCCAAGGCTGTGTGACCTTGGTGTATTACTTAACTTCTCTGTGCCTCATGTTGCACTATCTGTAAAATAGTGCTAATGATGCTCAGCAGAATAATTATAAAGACTAAATAGCAAAACTCCTGTGAAGCTTCTGAAATATAGGTGGCACTTAGAATGGACATGATGCCTATATACATTTATTTATATATATTTGTTAAATGAACCCAGCAGAACTCAGGAAAGGTGTAATAATGATTATCTTATACACTGTCTAGGTGTCAAATACTGTCCTAGAAAGGGTTGTCATCTTTGTGGTCTAAATGGCAGTCTTAACTCTTCCTCTTTAAGGACAACGGTACTGAGCACCCAAACAGTGGGGCCTGTCCTTCACTCGAGTCTTTGGTAAGGACTCATTGCGATGTCGCTCCCGTCCCTCTCTGATCTTAGCGCTAGGGCAAGATCAGGGGCCTTCACCAAACCAAAATGACTCCGGTGTGCTCGACTCTGCTTGCTCTGCTGTGGTGGAGAGGAACCGGCGCTCCGCGGGTGAGTGACCAGTTCTCAGCTCTGCTGGGTCCTCTTCCCACCGGCCGGCTGAGGTAGCCCCGCCCACCTCGCGCCCACAGCGGGCGGAGCCTAATACTTCGCGCTCTCGTCACTTCCAGCAGACCCGGAAGCGCCGTTGTCCAGCCGCTAGAGTTAGGAAGTCGGGATGGAGCTACGCTCATCTTAAATCTTTGGCCTGTCGTGCGCCGGGTTCCAGCCGGTGCTGCTGTGGCTGGGTGAGCGGGGAGCGCGGAGCGGCTTCTGGGACAGTGCGGGAGAGCCCTGGCAGTGTGCTCGTCTCGTGCCAGCGTCGCCCCGCCTCTAGGATAGGACCCGCCCCCGCCCTCCAGCCTGGGACCTGGCAAGCGTTTCTGCCCTGCTGCCCCGCCGCCCTGCATCCGGTCTCGAACGGCTGCTTGGAGCGGATGTGCGGCGGAGGGGGACAGCTATCTCCCCGTCGCATACAACCCCCGCTAGCATCTTCGTGACGCTCTCCCAGGCTGTCCAAACCCTGGCGTGGAGCAACCCGTCCTGAACCCTCATGGAGAAGTTTGTTGGAATGAATTTCGGGGGCGGCCCAAGCAAGAAGGACCTGCTGGAGACTATTGAGACTCAGAAGAAGCAGCTCCTCCAGTACCAGACACGTCTCAAGGATGTAGTCCGTGCCTATAAAAGTCTGCTGAAGGAGAAAGAGGCGCTGGAGGCCAGCATTAAGGTACTGTCCGTATCCCACGAGGCGGATGTGGGCCTCGCCGGTGCGCAGCCTCAAGGCCTCACCTTTCCTGACTCTGTGGATGACCGATGCTCCACTCACAGCGAGGATAGCACAGGGACCGCCGCCAGCCTGGACACTGCGGCCAGTCTCACCAGCACCAAGGGTGAGTTTGGGGTAGAAGATGACAGACTGGCCCGTGGACCACCACCTCCAAAGCTGGAAGAGGCCAGCGGGTCAGAGAGTGGCGTTAGCAGTAGTAGTGGGGACGGCCCATCTGGGGGTGGGGAGGTGGACAAACGCCTGCACCAGCTGAAGACTCAGTTGGCTACTTTGACCAGCTCTTTGGCTACAGTCACCCAGGAGAAGTCCCGCATGGAAGCTTCTTACCTGGCGGACAAAAAGAAGATGAAGCAAGACTTAGAGGATGCCAGTAAAAAAGCAGAGGAGGAGAGGGGCCGGCTGGAGGGAGAACTGAAGGGGTTGCAGGAACAGATAGCAGAAACCAAAGCCCGGCTTATCACGCAGCAGCATGATCGCGCCCAAGAGCAGAGTGACCATGCCTTGATGCTGCGTGAGCTCCAGAAACTGCTGCAGGAGGAGAGGGCCCAGCGCCAGGACTTGGAGCTTCGGTTGGAAGAGACCCGGGAAGCTCTGGCCGGGCGGGCCTATGCAGCCGGTCAGATGGAAGGGTTTGAACTGCAGACCAAGCAGCTGACCCGTGAGGTGGAGGAGCTGAAAGGTGAGCTTCAGGCTCTTCGAGATGAGAAGAATCAGCCTGACCCCCGGCTGAAGGAGCTTCAAGAAGAGGCCGCCTGCCTTAAGAGCCATTTCCAGGCTCAGTTGCAGCAGGAAATGAGGAAGGTAATTATCTTCATCTCTTTCAAACATGAGTCATTTAACTTAAATTGGCTTCCCAGGTGTCTCAGTGGTAAAGAATCCACCTGCCAATAGAAGAGATTCTGGAGATACGGGTTTGATCCCTGGGTCAGGAAGATCCCCTGGAGTAGGAAATTGCAACCCACTCCAGTATTCTTGCCTGGAAAACCGCATAGACAGAGGAGCCTGGTAAGCTATAGTCCATAAGGAAGTAAAGAGTCAGACACGAGTCAACACACACTTGTGACATATGGGGAAATACTAGGTTTTTCTCCTTGTTTGACAGTTAGAACTAAGTGCCTGCACTGTTGATTTTTTGTTGCTCTTCAAAAAGTTTCACTTGTGGGTCCTGAGAAATCCTTTTCTATGTGGTGTTGACAGTATCCACAGAGTGTGCTTCCAACAGGATGTGGAGTTTCTGAGTATAGTCTGAAGTTGGACCAGACAGATCTGAGCGTCCGGGCATGTCTGAGCGTCAGGGCATGGTATCTGTCCAGCTGTGTTCTGTGAAGTGGTATAGCAGTGGCTGTGCAGTGCAGGGTGGAGTGGATGCTTATAGCAATATGCCTGTCTAGGGGGAGCAGTGGATGCCTGTATGTAGGGTGGCTGAAGGGGACAAAGGGAATTTTCACAGAAGAAATCACCTCTTGTATTGCTTGCAGTCAATATTTGCCTTGTCTGGAAAGATAGGCTATTTTCCAGTGCCTCCTTTGAGCGTGGGGAGAGATCCAAGTCAATTCTGAACTTGCAGGAGTGTTGGAAGAGGAAAAGAATGTCATATGGTGAAGAGCACACTTTACACGTGAACTTGGTGTGTGGGTGGAGAGAGTAGAAACGCTAAAGCAGAACAGTAGCAGATCTCCAAAGAGTCTTAATATCATTGAGTATAATGTGTGTCTGAGAGCAGGTTACAGGAGCTTGAAGCTCCCAAACTCAGAAAAATTCCCAGTTCCCATTTTTTGCCAGGCCACCCCCATCCCATAACCCTTTTGTCCCCCCTCCCTTGCTTCCTCAAAGTTGGCCCTCCGACCTTGTGGCTTTTCTGGATGCATCTCCACCTGTTCCCTTGTTTTTTCAGACAGCCCTCGCTGAGGATCAGCTGCGCCAGCAGTCGCAGTTGGAAGAGCAGAGGGTGGCGGCCCTGGAGAATCAAATATCCCAGGTGTCGGAACTGCTGGGCACCTACGAGAAGGCCAAGCAAAAGGACCAGCTGGCCATTCAGAAGCTGAAGGAGCGCATTCTGCAGCTGGACCTGGAGAACAAGACGCTGGCGCTAGCGGCCTCCAGCCGGTCCCCTCTGGACAGCCATGGAGATGAGTCCAGTCTGGATGTCAACGTCCTGAAGGACAAGATGGAGAAGCTGAAGAGGCTGCTGCAGGTGGCGGCCAGGAAGAGCCAGGTGACCCTGGACGTGGAGAAGCTCTGCGACCTGGAGATAATGCCCAGTTCTGAGGCTGCTGATGGGGAGAAGGCCACAGCGCTCTACTACCAGCAGGAGCTGAAACAGCTGAAGGAGGAATTTGAGAGGTACAAGATGCGGGCCCAGGTGGTCCTCAAGAGCAAGAATGTCAAAGATGGGAACCTGGGCAGGGAGCTGGAGGAAGCCCGGGAGCAGCTGGCCGAGCTGAAGGAGAAGTACATCTCGCTGCGGCTGTCCTGCGAGGAGCTGGAGCACCAGCACCAGCAGGAGGCCGAGGGCTGGAAGCAGGAGATGGCCCGGCTGCAGCACGGCCACCGGCAGGAGCTGGAGCGGAGCCAGCTGGACTTCCGGGACCGCACGCTGAAGCTGGAGGAGGAGCTGCACAAGCAGCGGGACCGGGCGCTGGCCGTGCTGGCCGAGAAGGACCTGGAGCTGGAGCAGCTGCGATCCGTGGCCTTGTCCTCCGGGCTGCCGGGGCGCAGAAGCCCTGTGGGTGGCGCGGGCCCCGGGGACCAGGCGGACACCTCCACCCCGGACAGCCTGACCCAAGCTCTGCAACTCGCTGCGGCCAGCGAGCCCACTTTCTTCCTGTATGCTGAGCAGCTGGCCCGCAAGGAGGTGGAGATCACGTCGCTGAGGAAGCAGAAGCACCGGCTGGAGGTGGAAGTGCATCGGCTGCAGGACCGGTTGCTGGAGGAGGGGGAGCGCCATCGGGAGGAGGTGGGAGCCCTGCAGAGCCACATCGCAAAGAACATCAGGGACCAGAGTCGGGAGGGAGCCAACCTGGAGTACCTCAAGAACATAATCTATCGCTTCCTGACCTTGCCGGACACCCTGGGCCGCCAGCAGACGCTCACTGCCATCCTGACCATCTTGCACTTCAGTCCGGAGGAGAAGCAAGCGATCATGCGGCTCCCAGCCGGTGGTGGTTGGTGGCCCTCTGGCAAGAGATGATGCCATTTTCACTCCTCTGATTTCTGTGCCTCTTCTGTGAGAAGGGACAGGCTTTGGTTTCTCTCGCCTTTTCTCTTATGTCACCGTCTTATTTCTTCACTGTATTGACCTGGGAGGAATCCTCAGTGTGGGGTGGGATCTTCTGTCAAATGCCATTAATGCCATTATATCCTTGGGCCCCAGAGATACTGAAAGGGTTGGGACAGCATCTTCTGGTGGCCTGTCCATGAAGGGAGGAGTGGGGAGAGGTTAGGATTGAGAGGTGCAAAAGTTGGGAAAGTGAGTGTCTTTTAAAATAAGGTTTTTTTGTTTTGTTTTGTTTTGTTTTGTTTTAATATCATACTCCTAGTGCAGAGCTAGGAGTACCTATGACTCCAAAGAGAGTTCACTTAATTTCTAAACACACACAAGGACCCACTATTTACTCCATTTCATCACAGTCTTGAGTCTGGCCCACTGCTGCCCCAATTCTCTGGGGACATAAATGCAAGCTGGAGAGGGACCAGGAAGTTTGAAATAGTGACAGATTGTCCCCTAGTCCAAAGGGCCCAGGGATAGTGAACTTGGGGAGTTCATTGTGGAACTGGGAAACCTGAAATACTTAGGGCAGGGCACAACCTAATGTCTGGACAAACCTCACCACTTGTGGCCATCCTGGAGAAATCCCTGCACACCAGCTGGTTCTTAGGAATTACTTGAGTGACCTGCTTTTGGCCTGGATAGGCTTCTAGACCTTCCACACTTGTCCCTCCCTGCCTTAACCTGCTGTACATCATTGGCTTGAGATTGTGAGTGAGTGACTTTGCTATCTATCCCTCAATGTTGAAGTCCCATTAAGAAGAAAATTCTACCTTCTTAAAGAGAGGGGTCTGATCAGGAAGCTCTGATCCTGCCTGGATACAAAGAATTAGCTCTGAAATTTATACTCGCCCCCCCCCCCCCCGCCCCCCCAACTAGTTATGCTGCAGAGGATTCCAGAAAGATGCTGTGAGCCTCACAGGAAAGTGGTAGAAATTCAGCCGAACAGGGCTGGGGTACTTGCTACATATGGATAACCTTTCGGCTAAACCTCCACGTCCCTGCAGCCAGGGTGTTCGTGCATTACTGTCACCAGGGTCCTTTTCCCGATCACTTAGGGAAGTAATAGGGTTTCAGTCCCTAAAACTCATCTTCCTCACCTGTGTTACTACTAATGGAGGGACTCAGAGAAGTTGGATTCAAACAGTATCATTTCCTTATTCTTTGCTTTCCCCCACCTGCTCTTGCTGGTTGTAGAGATCTTTGGATCCTAAAGACCGGTGCTCTGCCACAGTCTAATATGTATCTTTCTGTTGTTCATCATAGTGATCTGTATTGTGAGGGTTTGGGGGTGATTAAATAATCTGGGAGGCTAGGCGATCTGCACTATCTAAAGTGAGCAGACTTAATGGAACAGAAGTGATGCATTCAAGTGATAATAACGATAACCACAGAATCATTAAACTTGATCAGTTTGACCTGTTTGCTTACTTAATGGTGTGTATATACATGCGTGTATATGTCTGGACACAGAGTGTGAATGTAAGTGGTAAATGAAAAGGAGGTAAGAAATACTTCATATATTTATCAACAAGCTTAAATCTAGGGAGGAATACCTTAGTACTTTAACTGCCTTGATTACAGACCAAACATTTTAGCCTGGAATTGTGTATATGTGTTTGTGTGTAAGCTGTTACACTGGAAAAAACCTTCTCATGGGTGGGCTTTAAACTTCCATAATTTCTGCTTTAAACTTTGAAAGTAATGTGCTTCTGAATGCTTTATTTTATTTTCAAGTCAGTATTCATAATATCCTGGAAAAGTTTTGCAGGATATATCCTAAGTTTCTGTAGGATATGATGTTATTTCCAGGTGGTTTGGATGGAATAGAAAGATCCATAGTCACAGCTGCTTTCCTAGGACTAATGATTCTGTGCTTTTGAATTCTGAGGAGATATTAAACAAGCAAAGAAGCAAATCAGTGTCTGATTAATAATTTTAAGCATTGGTATATGTAAGGCTGCAAATGCTCCCAAATGAAAGGAAGAAAACTTGGTCCCTCCCTACCCTTAAGAACATAAATTCCTTGTCTTCCCTCCCCTTTCTCCAAACTAAGTTTTCCAGTTATTTGACTAGTTTTCTCTGTGCTAGATACTCTAAGAAAGGAAAGAGAGAGAATTTAGATCAGACAACAGAGAGAAATAAATTTTCCTTGGTCCCTGGTCCTAGAATTTCAAATAGTGTGTGGGGTATGTTGATAAGGTAATGAGACTGAGCCATATTTATTACCTTGCAAATCAGGAAGATTGCTTCGAAGAAGAGATGGAGGGAGAAAAGGATAAGAAGGCAGGTTGATAACTGTGAGCTTTCTGCATTCCTCCCCCCAGGCCACCCTACTGAGCATCTCCGATCTGAGGCGTAAACATCTGTATAATTGTGCCCTAGATGTTGGAAGTTCCCATCTGTTACCCAGAGCTCTGAGGCACTCAGCTTGTCTTGTGAAGCTGCTACTACAGGGTTCTTTCTGGCAACTTCTCAAGACTGCAAGCACCATGATGGGCCACTTACATCCATTGTCTCATTTAGTCCTCACAGATGTTATCATTCCCCATTTCACAGATGAGGAAACAAAGGCCAAGAGGTTAAATTTGCCCCAGATCATGTAACTAGTTGATGTCTGAACCAGGTCTGATGAACCCCAAAGCCTGCTTAATTTGGGTATGCCTGTCTTCCTGGGACTTAGGAGGGTCAAGGCCTGTCTCCGTGGGTGATAACTAGTGATGGAGAGACTGATCTCTTGGCTGAATTGTGCTGGTTCAAATGGAGAGAAAGTCTCCAGCTGTAAGTTGCAGCCCAAGTTTCTACACTAATAATGCTAAACAGGCAATGCTGGTTCTTCATAAGAACCTTAAAGGTGTTCTGTCCCCTTGCTTCTAGATGACTGCTAACTTTAGAACTGGGATCATTCTTTTTTATTAATTGAAGTATAGTACAATGTTGTGTTAGTGTCTGATGTACAACAAAGTGATGCATATATATATATAATATATATATTCCTTTATTGTATAATACAAGTGAGTGAAAGTCACTTAGTCGTGACCCCATGGACTATACATCCATGGAATTCTCCAGGCTAGAATACTGGAGTGGGTAACCGTTCCCTTCTCCAGGGGATCTTCCCAACCCAGGGATCGAACCCAGTCTGCACATTGCCGGTGGATTCTTTAACAGCTGAGCCACAAGAGAAGCCCAAATATATGGGAGTGGGTAGCCCGTCCCTTCTCCAGCAGATCTTCCTGACCTAGGAATTGAACCAAGGTCTCCTGCATTACAGGCAGATTCTTTACTGACTGAGCTATCAGGGAATCTCCTAGATAATATATAATAAAATTATATTTATTATATATATTTATATTTATTATATATTATATATATTCTTTTCCAGAATATTTTCCATATAGTTTACTATAAGATATTGAATCTCTTGAATATAGTTCCCTGTGATATACAGTAGGACTTTGTTGTTTGTTTGATATATAGCAGTTTGTATCTGTTAATCCCAAACTGCTAATTTATACCTCTCCCTCCTTTCCCCTCTGGTAATCAAATTTGTTTTCTATGTCTGTGAATCTGTTTCTGTTTCGTAAATATGTTTATTTGTGTCATTTTTTAGATTTTGCATACAAGTGATATATTTGTTTTTTTCTGTTTGACTTAGTTCACTTAATGTAATTTCTAGGTCCACCCATGTTGCTACAAATGGCATTATTTCATTCTCTTTTATGGATGAGTCCCTGGTGGCCCAGACAGGAAAGAATCTGCCCGCAGTGTGGGAGACCTGGGTTCGATCCCTGGGCCAGGATGAATCCTCTGGAGAAGGGAATGGCTACCCACGCCAATATTCTTGCCTGGATAATTCCTTGGACATAGGAGCCTGACTGGCTACAGTCCATGGGGGTCACAAAGAGTCAGACATGATGCAGCGACTAACACTTTCACTTTAAGTATTTCATTGTATGTATATGTATATCATATCTTTATCCATTTGTCTGTCAATGGACATGGAAGTTGTTTCCATGGCTTGACTTTTGTAGATATTGCTGTAATGACAATTGGGATGCACGTATCATTTGAAATTATAGGTTTCTGTCCATCCCGTGGGCTGCAGGACCAAACCCTGTAATATCTGAGAGAATGAATTTGAAGACTGCTACCACTAATGCAGATTACATGCAATTTTTTTATTAACTGAAGCTGTGCTGTCTATATAGCCAAAAGTTGTTGAGTTATATGAGCTGTTGTGTATATTTTGGAAATTAAGCCCTTGGTTGCATCATTTGCAAATATTTTCCCCCAGCCCATAGGTTGTCTTTTCATTTTGTTTGTGGTTTCCTTTTGCTGTGAAAAAGCTTACAAGCTTGATTAGGATCCATTTGTTTATATATATATATTTTTATTTCTATTGCCTTGAGAGACTAAGAAACTACTGCTAAAGTTTATGCCCCCAGATGCTTTGCCTGTGTTCTCTTCTAGAAGTTTTGTAGTATCCTGTCTTATATTTAAGTCTTTAAGTCATAAATTACTTACTCTCTCTGAAGTTAACTTTCTTATAATGGGAATTAATAATACCTTTATTTCAGGGTTACATTCTCAGTTATAAAGAAAGTAAGTATAGAAAGAACCAGCACAGTTTCTGAAACAAAGTAGGTGCTGAACCACGTTAGCTTTCTTCCCCCATGCAAAGAATTGGCAGAATTGGGAGTTAAGACTGAGCTCTTCTTGATTTCTTAACCACAAATGTTGCTGTAAACAAAGGAAAAATGACGGTCTTATATTAAGGGCTTGCGCTAAAGTCGACTGCTGGCATTTCCCCTACGTTATTTTACTTAATCTTTGCAGCAGTCTTGTAAAGCATATCTGTTTTGCAGATGAGGAAATGGAGGCTTGGCAGGATGAATTGCCCAAGGTCCAGAGCCAGGGATGGCAGAACCTGGATTGAAACCTGTTTATCTGAACCAAGCAGCCCAGCTCTTTCTGCCTCACTGCTGCCTCTCAGCAAAACGCAATGTGGAATCCTCGATCGTGGTCCCCACCGAGGAGTTCAGGGGACTGTGTTTCTGGCCTGGGCTGGGAAGGAAGGGGCCTTGTCCGGGTGGTCCTTTCTTCATTGGCAACCAGCTGCCTCATAATTTCAACGGAGCCTCATTTTTTCCTAACTGCAGAGCTCTTTCACACTGAAAGTTGTGAAATAGACTCTGTATTACCACACAGTTTTATGTGAGTTTCAGCAGCGACAGCTGTTTCTCCTGGGACCCAGATCTCCTAAGTCACCTAAATAACAATGATTCTGAGAAACCCACAGGGCAGGGAGCCCAAAAGAGCAAAGGCCACCTGTAAACCAGTGACCCTCATGGGTAAACCCTGCCCCTTGACTTCAGCAGGGAGACCATCTCTGGTTCAGTGTAAATTTGTCCATCCCTGTGGGCTGCTACTGAGGGATGAAACCCTCTCATTCGTATCTGAGAGAGTAAATTTGAAGACTGATACCAGCTTACATGAATATAAGGCTTTAAATGCAAATTACATGCAAATTTTTTATTAGCTGAAGCTGTGCTGTCCATATAGTCAAAAGTATTTTGAGGGTTAGTATTTAGAGTCAGGTCCATTGTCTTACCTTTATTTCAACACCTGTGGACCATACAGGTGGCCAGGGCAAGGACACCCACCCAAAGGGTGTGAAGTTCCCCAGTCTGAGGCTTCACTTTTAAAACTGGTTTAAATAAAGGGAAGAAATTGTCCCCTGGGATATCTGCCCACTTTGGAGACTTAGCCAGAAAGAGGAGATTTGAAGGAGTCGGGAGACCAAACTTGTTTGTGTCGATTTTAACCACCTACATTGTATCACCCACTGGGTTTACATTTCCCAAAGGCAGGATCCTTAGACACACTGTTTCCTCCACCTTCATAGTCCCTCCTGGCGCCCCATTCCAGCCCTCTGCAGTATGGTCCTGTCCTTTCAGACTCACCTAAAGCATCACTCCATGCTGATTTTTTCCATACCAAGGGATGCTCAGGCACTTCCCTGAGGTCCTTCAACACTTTATTCATACAGCCTTGAGCACAGTCATTTCTTGTACTTTCATTTTAAATTGACTTCTCTGTCTCCCCAACTACTCTATAGACCCCCTCACTGTCATGTCCAGGTCCTGTTCATCTTCGCACTCTCAGGACTTCTCATAACTTGGCACATATATTAAATGCTTAATAAACAGCAGAATGAATGAACATAAGACTGAAAATACCAACCTTATCCATTCAGAGTAAGAGATTTAATTTTTGCTAGTATTGCATTCTTCCACTGTGCTATTTTACTGCTAGCTTTGTCTTCGGGCATTTTAGTGGATGTGCCATTTCTCTAGGTCTCTGGGAATATAACTAGAATTGACTTTAGGTTAGCTTCCTTTGGTTGTTAGAGGATTTGGGGATGTTCATTCTGGTCCCATCAGGAAGGAAGATAGCTGAGAAAAGGAGGCTATAGGATGAGGCAAGTGCCCTGAGGCTCAGATGCTGAGCCCAACTTTGGGCCTGAGGTCTTACTCCTGATGAGGACCCCAGCAGGAAGCTTCTGGCAGTGTGTCCCTGTATTTAAGGAACCCCTGTACTTGAGGGGGGTGTAGAACAGGCAGCTCCACTACCTTATCTCTCAAGGGGATTAGGGACCTTCCTTTCTTCCACCTGCACATTTTTTTATGGTTGTGGCAAAGTTCTTGGCAAATGAAACTTTTGTTCTTTCTCTGCTTCCCAGATTTAGTCATTAAAAAGTTGATTTCTTCTGAGTTGACACTTGGTCCATCAGACCAGCACCCAACTTCTGGAGAGGGACCAACAAGATACACTTGTCTAGCAGGAGGTAAGAGTGGAGAGGGGCGCTATCTCTTTAAAAGTCTTCCCAGAGAAAACATTATTATCCTGGCCTCGATGAGCACAGTTGTTGTAGGAACTGAATGAAATAACAGATACGCAAATTCTTTATAAATTGAACTGAACTAATGTAAAAATAAAAGGAACTTCACTGGGCAAAAAAAGAAAAAGTCTTCCCAGGGAGCTTTCCAGGGGCCTCTCCAGCACCTTGGTCAGCACTTGTGTGTGACTGGTGGTCAGTGAGTCAGTGAGTCCCGTGGGTACGGAAGGAAACAGAATTTTCAACAATTGTGAGCCTTACTTTGCGAGGCACCTGGGGCCAGAAGCTTCCTGCGGGGGTCCTCATTTTAGCAATCCCTGGTCATTCAGCCATCACATGATAACAGGCCATACCTAGATGCTGTACAAACCGCAAAGATGACTGTTGAGATCTTTCCCAAGTTTTGGTGCAGACTTGGCTGAGGGAATCAGGCTGATCTGGCAACTAGCATGGGTTCACTAACCATCTCCATCTCCTCTCTCCATTTCAGCCCTCTTGCTTTTCCAAAAAAACAAAAAAAGACCCTGCCTTGAAGTTGCTTACAGTCTGTTGGGGTTCACACAGCATGTTTATCCAAACTGCGATACCAGGAGGGCGCTGGACACCAACGAGAGTGGGTTGGTCAAGGGATGATAATGGTGAAGAGTCAGGGAGTGATCCAGGGTGATGAAGGAGGGCTTCAGAATATGAGTCTGGGCTTGAGTGATCTGCCCGTCACTAGTGGCTTAGATGGGAAGTCCATCCCACATAGGTGGGTGCACGGACCACAGGCCTGCATTGTGCAAGCCCATCAGGGCATTTATGGAATCCCAGAATGTCCGATCTGAAAGGGATATTGGAGCTTGCCTGGTAGGCTACTCCCTTCATAGAAGAGCAAAAAGACCCACACAGGACAAATTGATCTTATCATGGGTTGTGGCTTAAAAATGAAACAGAAGCTTTCGTCCCCGGTAGTGGCTGATAAGTGATGGCTGGATGGCAGGAAGAGTGGGGCATCGAGTGCACAGTGGGTTTGTGCCCTCTGGGTCTATTGATACCCGAGCCTTCCCTCTTCTTTCCTGCTGCTGCTCCTGGGCCTCTTGAAAAGGGAGATATCCAGGAGGATGGTGCTATTGATTCAACTGACTAAGGATAACTTACCAGTAACTCCCACCCATGGGTGCTGGTGTTCATGGACCTAAATTTTAAACCCCTTGTAGGTGAAGCCTGGAACATGGAGGATATATCACTGTTTATTCATCAGTTCAGTAAACGTGGAGTGACCTTTCACTTTGTTGCAGGCGCTGTGCTGGGCACTCAGAATACACTCTATCAGTGTTTAGCACAGGATATAGGTTCAAAAGTGAATGATTATAATTCAGTGTGGCAAGTGCTGTAATGGAGGATTAGAAGGTAAAGATGAGACATTGAACTTGGTCTGCAAGGAATCAGGAAACTAAAGTGAAGGTGACCCTTCAGTTGAGCTTCAAAAGATAAGCAGCAACTGGTGTTAGCTGCATGGATGGGCGGTGGTGCTGAGAGTGGGCCTGGGGGTGTGTGGCAGTTGTAGTAGATTAACTCATTCAGCATTTCTTCTAATCTGCTTTTGATTCAGCCTTCCTGAAGTGAAGAAACAGAAACAATGTTTGTCAGACTTTTTGGTAACTAGGATTTCAGAGGTACTTGTGGCTTCTGAGATTGGAACTAGGAACTGAGTTGAATGGGTGGCATGCAAGGCTTCTATATTTCTGGCCTGGATCTAACAAACGTGGCCCCAGAGCCAGCAGCTGCTGTGTGCCCTCTCCCCAATTCTGACCTAGGTGGTGTGACTCCCAGTTTCCAACCTGAGCAGCTGGGAGGGGCATGGTGCCCAGCTCAGAGAAGAAAGATGATGACTTCAGGGAGAGGGATGTTAAGTTCAGGGCACATTTGGGGGAGGTCTAGAAGTTTGGATATGCAGACATTTTATACTTGGTCTTAGCTTAAAAGCTGAGAAGTGACCAACATTTTTTTAAAAAAATTATTTATTTGGTGAATTTACACATGAGGTCATTTACAAAGACAAGATGCAGACACATGCAGTTTTCAGAACAGGCAATAATCTTTGAGGATTTGCATGATAGTATTGAATGGCAAGGGCTCCCCACTAGTGTTAAAGAACCTGCCTGCTGATGATCCCTGGGTCGGGAAGATCCCCTGGAGGAGGGCATGGCAACCCACTCCAGTATTCTTGCCTGGAGAATCCCATGGACAGAGGAGCCTGGCAGGCTACAGTCCATAGGGTTGTAAAGAGTTGGACACAACTGAGTGACTTAGCGTGTGTGCTCACACACACATACACGCACACATATTGAATGACAATGCTTTGGTTTTCTTAGTGAATTTTTATAGCCAATATCAATGTTATGTAAATGTAGCTGTATGTACGGGTTATCATATATGGTATATAATTATGAGCTGAAATGCAGAGCTTTCAACCTTTCCATTAACCAAGCCATCTTAAATTATGTTAACTGCCCCCACTAGTTAGTTAGAGGCCCCTCAACTGTCATAGAGTTTGGGAACTCAAGAGCACAGCATGGAGTAGAGATGAATATTTGGGAGTCTGGGGTGTGAGGCAGGCACTGGTGTACATATGATGACACAGAGGATGTGTAGACTTTGCAGAGAAGCCGACCAGGAGTGGCACCCATCCACTTCGAGAAGACGTTTTTAGAAGAATCTCATATTTACTGAAAAGTGTCCAGAATAGTATAAGAACAATCATGTACCCTTTACCCAGACTCATTTGTTGTTCACACTGTGTTCCACTAATTTTATCCTTTGTGCTCTCTCTCTATGCATACATACATATTTTTTTCTGGACCATTTGAGAGTAAATTGCATACATCATGGCGCTTTACCTTTTACCAGTGATTTTTTTTCTTAAAAGCAAGGATATTCTCTTAAATGACTACAATATAGTTATAATCTTCAGTAAATGTAACACCTATCTGTACAATTCTGTAATCTACCATCTGCATTCCAACTTGTCAAGTAGCCCAGTCATTTCCTTTATAGTATTACCCCCCACACCCATTATAGGATTCTGTCTAGGATCACATATTGTGTTTAGTTATCCTGTCTCTTTAATCTCCTTTAATTTATTACTAGACTGATGGATTCCCATTTCTCATTGGTTTATAATTTGCTGTTTTACTTAATTTTTTGGCTCAAATTTGGCTCAAATTCCCCAGATTGGTAAGACTCCCTTCAAACTCCCATGTTCTTGTGACACACTCCCATCATTTTTTGGAGTACCTCCTTACTTGCTGTCTTAAAAATATGTTTTTGGCTCATCTTACAGTTTCTGTGCCCCAGTCTTGGAATCAGCTATTTCTCTGGTGATCCCTGGTTCCTTTTTGTGAAAACTGGTATTAGAAACCAATATCTGGGAGCTATGTGAGCTCATTGCTACCGAGGTGTCTTTGCTTCTAGGTCCTTACAGCAGACAGACTTTGAAAATATAAATTATTTATATACGTGTATACATGCATGTGTAGCTATATATACACACATACACAGTTTAAACATTGCAAGTTTGCACCAACATCTCCGATTCCAATCCATTTCCCCTCAGTTTTTTCTTACCATTCTCTTAACTCATGTGTGTTTCTTCTACAGCAAGAACCCTAGGATGGAGCCCTTTAGTATTTTATTAGTGATGTCATTAAAATACATTATGTAACACTATGTTAGTGTAATATAGGTGTAACAATATGTAACGCTACATATTTACATTAACATCTAAGAAGTAGGCAGAGCAGAAGAGCACGCAGACAGATGAGGGACAACCAGAAAAGCAGGGGAAAACCAGCAAAGGATATCAAAGAATTCAAGGGAGAAATGAGCTTTATCATGGAGAGAGTATTCAGCTCCATCAAGTTTAAATCACTTAACAAGATTTTTAAACACTTTTAAAGGCTTTTCATGCATTTTCAGGCTATGTAAAGCACCAGCTGTTTTCATTTTGATGCTCCCTTCCAATATCTGTCCAGGAATACTTTTTTTTATGCTGTTGCAGTTGTAAGATTGCATTATAATTTGGTGTTTTGCTTTTTGCTTGAGATAGTCTTGTAGCACCTGTTCATTTTCCGTGTGTCCTCCCGCCCTTCATTCTGACCTGTTTTAATGGCTGTGCTGATTAAAGAGGGAAGAGGCCACCTTTCTTCTAGCTTCTGTGGCTTCCAGAGCCACTCCCATCTTTGCCCTTTCATCTGCTCACTCTCCCACTGCCCTGTAAAAAGATAGTGACTACACTTACATGACTTTTGCCAAGATTAAAACATATGGAGTTGCTGATATTCAGTCTATGTTAATGGCTGTTTCATATGATCTTAGCCTAATATATACCAGGTTAAGATAAAAAAATATATATATATATTTTATATATACTATATAAAATACAGTATATTTATAATACATGTTTTACATGTATCAAAAGACCTGATTTAAGAGCGACTCAGTGCTATTAATTTATCACCATTAATCATACCTTAGGAGGCATTATTATCATCATCCTTGTTACATCTGAGGAAACTGAGGCAAAGAAAGGTCAAATAACTTGCCCATAGCTAGAAAGAGCAGGTGCAGTGTTTGGGCCCAGGAAGTCTGGCTTTGGAGCCCAGGTTCTTAATCATTACACTATGATACCCCTCAAGAGTGGTATCACCAAGCTGAAAATAACCAATTGCAAGCTTATTAAGGGAGCTGGAGCCAGTCTGCTTGTTAACTGAGTGTGGATGCCCCGTGTTTCCCCCTTTTCAGAATTTGTTATTTAATGTATGTGTGCATTTCCCTGTAGATGTCAGGGTCAGAGGCTAAAGAGTGGGCTTGCTCTTCACTGCCTTATGCCAAGTGTCTTGTGCAGTACACAGAAGAGATGTGTCCTCAATATTTATTGAAGGAAAAGAAGGTAGGAAGGGAGGGAGGGAGGAAGGTGGAAGCTGGGGCATCAGTTGGAGATTGGGAATGTAGGTGACATGAATTGTAGGATGTGTCTATCTGACTTGTATAGAGAGTTGGGCTTCGAGTGGCCACAAACAGGGTAGACTTTTCTACTTCTGGCATCCAGAGTAAGACAGGCCAGAGGGATAAGTTCAAACTAGAGATTCAGTGTCAGACAGTGGTAAACCCCTGGCCAACAAGGCTACTGCCAGAGTTCAGAGGAGGGTGGAGGCTGGGTAGGAGGGAGAGTCAGTGAGGAGAGGCCTCTGAGAACTGTAAATCATATTAACATAATATAAAGTCTGAAATAGCTAGACCTGCCTACCTACTGGACTTCAGGTCATTGTAAGCCCAAGGTAGAAGCTTTCAATTAACTTAATGTATTTGAACTCTCTCCCTAAGTGCTAGGTACGGTAGCAGAATGCCTGCAGATAGACAGATGTCCTTAGGAAAGTGGGCTTTTGGTTTCTAGTATCCTGGACCCAAGTTCTTTGAAAGAGTAAGATATTAAAGGCTGAGAACCACCCCTGGAAGAGGTGAAAGCAAAATGCTCATTTTGTCATTACCTGTCTCTGGGATTTCTTTGTGACTCATTGTTTTTAATCTGTCAAAAAGGGAAGCAGTGAATTTGCAGAGCTTCTCAAAGTTATTGTGATGATTTTTGTTTGTTCACTGATCAAGTCGAACAGTACATTAAAGTTCTTAGAAAAGTATAAAGTACTATAAAATGTAATTGTTATTAATGTCTGACATCACATATACTAGATAGCAGAATACAATGATAAATTAACTCTATGTTGGTAAACTGTTAGCTAACTCCCATTTTGGCTTCCCCATCCCACTGTCTTCCTAAGAAGAAGAGTCATACTTTTAAAAGGATGAGGTGGGAAAAATGTTACATATATATATATTTTAATGTATATATATGTATTGACTTTCTACTGCTGCCGTAATAAATTACCACAAACTTGATGACTTTGAAACAACACAAAGTAATCACCTGACAGCTTTGGAGGTCAGAAATCTGAAAGAGGATCTCACTGGGCTGAAACCAAGGTGTCAGCAGGGCTGTGTTCCATTCTGGAGGCTCGATGGGAGAATCCGGTTCCTTGGTTTTTCCAGTTTTTCCAGTTTCTAGAGACTGTCTGTGTTCCTTTTTTCTTGGTCCCCTTCCTCCATCTGCAAAGCAAGTGATGTCAGATTTGAGCCTTTTCTCCATAGTCACATCGTCCTTTCTCTTCCATTCTAAGGGATCCTTGTGATTACATCCTAGATAATCCAGGATAATCTTCCTATTTCAAGGTCAGTTGATTAGCAACTTTAATTCCCCTTTGTCATGTAACGTGTTCTGGAGATTAAAACATGAATATCTCGGTGTGGGGGGGATATTATTCTTTCTAACACATTATATATTTTGTAAATATTTTATCTGGAAAGAATTTTGGCAAAAGCTAAAAATGAAAAATCAAAGTTCTTCCTAACTTGTTGGTAATAAGGGCTTCCAATATTACTGGATAATTCCTAGCAATATTCTTTTTCATGGGAAACCAGCAGCACCTAGTGTCTCTCCAAATAAATTTCAACAGAAAATACAGTGTCCTGTAATTAAAAAGGTGCAGCTCAGACTAATGGTAGAAAAAGGAAATTCTCAGGACTCATAGAAGTAGAAGGCTGATTCTGTCTTCCGTGTGTTCTTTAGACTGAACCCTACACCCATGCATCCAGAAGTATTTAAATTAATTCTGTGGAGCCTGGCACCATGCTGGATTCTGTGATAGATGCAGAAAGATAAGATCCTCATTCCCAAATTGCACCCAGTCTTATTGGGCAGATAACACACACCTTGTCAGTTAAAATGTATGTACCCATTTACAAAACTTTGAAGACCTGATGGTCAAGTGTACCGTTAATAACTAGGCCCAGTTGTATACACATTAAAACCCCAAAGAACGCTTGGTTTAAATAACAGGTTTATTTCTTGCTGTTGTGAAAGAATTGGTATAGCCATGGTTTGGCAGTTCATCAAAAAGTTAAACATAGAGTTACTATATGACCCAGTTGATTCTACTCCTAGATTGATATATATCCAAGAGAATTAAAAACATCTTTTTGTAGAAACATTTGTACACTAATGTTCATAATAGCATTATTCATAATAGCCAGAAAGTGGAAACAACCCAAATGTCCATCAACTAATAAATGGATAAAAAAGTGAAGTGTATCCATACAGTGGAATATTTCTTAACCATAAAAGGGAATGAAGTACTGATAACATGCTACACTATGGTAGAAACTGAAAAACAGTATGTTAAGTAAAGAAGTCAGATACAAAAGGCCACATATTATATGATTCTATTTATATTAAATGTCCAGAACAGGCAAATCCATAGAGACTGAAAGCAGATTAGTGGTTGCCAGGGTCTGGGGAGTGGGGAGGGAAGAATGAGGGGTGACTGCTAATGGGTACCGGGTTTATTTGGGGGGTGATAAAAATGTCCTGAAATTAGTGGTGATAGTTGAATAGCTTTGTGAATACATTAAAACCCTAAAACCCCTTGAATTGTACACTTTAAATGGGTGAATTGTTTTGTATGTGAATTATATCTCTAAAAGTTACTAAAAAAATAGTAGGTGGGTCAAGGAGGCAAAAATGGGTAATGACTAATTAGAGACCATGAAGAAGACATGGGTGAAGTACTTTCTATTTGTTTTTTGCCCCCTTCCCCTAGTTCCTTCACCAGCCACTCGCATGGCTTCCCCTTTCTTTCGCATATTCTAAGTCTCCTTCCCCACCACCTCACTACAGTCAGCAGAATGATCACCTTGTGAGGCTGACCTGGCCCCAGGGGAGGAGAGAGATGGCCGTTCTATTCCCTATAGAGATAAAACGGAGGGTGAGCTGATGGAAATAGAGCACAGAATAGAATTCATGCCCCCTGCCTGCTGAGGGTGTCTCCACATGATAGGCATCTCTGGTTCTGGGGAACAAATATCCTTTGGGTTGGGGGGGGCGGTCCCTGGTCCTCATGGCACAAGGGAGGGGTTCTGTGAGTCTGATACATCCCTTTGGCCCATCACACAGTTGATCCATTTGATTGGAGAATGAAGACTTGGAGTAGAACACTGGAGGCTGCCTGTGTCCCTGCTCCCCATAGCAGCGTCTATCTCTGCCCCCTGGTGGCCTTGCTCTGGGTTTTCAGGCTACTCACCCTCCCTCCTGTCCCACTGATAGAGCAGCTCCACCTAACATGTGTTCTGATGTTTCCTTCACAGCCATGTGAAGGCTTTTTTCCTGATCCATTTCCTATTCCTCTTCTTGTGCTGTATACTGTTTCTTACAGGACAAGATACCCCCCACCCTGTACACACACCATAGTAAGAGTTATTTTGTTTTGTAGGCATTTATAAACAGTGCAGTTTGGCTCAGGTTACATGCATTACTTTGAGTGATTCACGTCTACCCCGTGAACTTCCTCCCAGTGCTCGTGGGTTCTGGGGTCTAGGTGGTGGGCTATGGATGGATGTTGAGTTTGAGACAGCAGAGCTGTTGTGGAAGTTAGCATCCCAACTATTACAGCCAGGAGAATTAATCAGGAGAACTGGGAGGAGACATGACTAAATGTAATAACATATTCAGGATGGGATCCTGGGACAGAAAAAGGACATTAATTAAAAATTAAGAAAAAAAGTATGGGGAATTCCCTGGTGGTCCAGTAGTTAGGACTCCGTGCTGTTACTGTTAAAGGCCTGGGTCTGATCCTTGGGCGGGGAACTGAGATCCTGCACGCTGAGAGTTACGGCCTAAATAAATAAGCAAAATTAAAGAATAAAGTATGGACCCTAGTTAATAATAAATCAATATTGGTTCATTAATTGTGACAGATGTGCCGTACCAATGTAAGATATTTTCCTCATTAGAAGACTAGGTTTAGAGTATATAGGTATATATGTATATATAGTATAGAATATATAGACACTCTACATTGTCTTTGAAATTTTTCTGTAAATCTAAAATGATTTTGAAGTTAAAGGTTTATTAAATCCTCCAAAAACATACTGTCCCCACCCCCATGAGAGCACTCAACTCTGACTTGGTCAGACCATTTAAAAAAAGAGTGTCATCCAATATGCCCCCTTTGAAGAGTGGTTATCAGATAGCTCGTGTATCATCAGCGCAGCCTGGAAGAGTTTCATCTACCTGTGTATAAAGGAGAGAGTTTGAAAGTCCTGGCAGAGTGGATAGGAAGACGAGAGCATGGGAGCAGAAGTACACATTCTGGTATTAAGCTGAGTGAGGCCTTCCAGGACAACGAGTGACAAGGAATGAGCCTGTGGTAGCCCTGGGCCAGGTCCCAGTGGCTGTTAGGGAAGGACCAACTCAAGAAGTCATTATCTCAGGGAGTCAGGGAAGTTTTGCCTCCAGGGCAGAGCTGAAGGTCAGGAGCTGAAAGTGTAGCCAGCCTTTGTGTCTGAGAATGAGCAGGTGCTGAGGGTAGATCAGTCATGCGACAGGGTCAGTCGGGAGTGAATTCAGGAGTCCTGGGTTCCTGGGTCTCTGCTGTCATGCACAGCAGGCCAGCACACTTCTCATGACAGTTAAGGCAGACAGTCTGGCCAGACAAGAAGCCTCTGGGACAACTCCTCCTCACCATGGGGCACTGCTGAGGAAAAAGAAGGATTGAAGAGTTGGAGGGAGGGGAGAGAAATGACTCGGCAGCCTGTGATGCTCTTCAAGCTAGGGCAGGTCTCCTTAGGGAGGTGCTCACATGTTCAGTGTGATGGTCTGAATAGTGTCCCTCAAGTTCAGGTCCGCCTGGACCCTCAGAATGTGACCTTGTTTGCAAGTAGTGTCTCCGCCATTGTAATTGGTTAGGAGGAGGTCATCCTGGATGCAAGTGGGCCTTAACCCAGTGACTGTTGTCCCGGTGAGGAGAGGAGAGGGCACACAGATGCAGACAGGGAGGAGGCCATGTGAAGCTGGAGGCAGAGGTTGGGACGTGTGGCCACAGCCCAGTGTACACTGGGGGTTGCCGGGAGCCACGAGAAGGTGGAGGAGGCAAGGAAGGGTAGCGCCCTAGAGCCGTCAGAGGGACCGTGACCCCGCCGATGCCTTGATTTTGGACCTGTAGCCTTCAGAGCTAAGGAAGAATAAATTTCTGTTGTTTCAAACCTCCTGGATTATACTTTGTGATGGCAGCTTGGGGGAAATGAATGCATTTGGTGAGGACAGGTGGGTGAGTGTACAGTACTGGGCTGGTATACAGTCCCTAGTTGCATATGTGCCTGAGAGGGGCTGCGCTATGGGATCCCCTGTTCCTAGGAGACCCAGAGCTGGAGGTTGCTATTTGTGAGTCTTGACGTGGTCCAAAAATTAATTATAATTAGCATAGGTGATAAAATATTTCCCCCTTGCCTTCTATTCTTACAGTGAAGGCTCCCTGCAAGGTGGGATTTCTTTGTGAAATCCTTGTCCCGTGATCTGAAGGAAACAAATGTGTAGAATCCTTCTCCAAAGTAGACCTTGTGGTTCCTTGAGATGTGTCCCCCTTCTCTTCTCTGGGTGTTTCCTTGCCTGAGCCTCCAAGCAAAGAGCCTCTTTTTTTTTTTCAGACTCATGATCTGCTTGATCATTATGGCCTCTGAAACCATGAGCCATCCCTTCCTGAAACTTCTCTCCTTGGGGCCAACACCTCTTTCTTCTGTGACTTCCGTCTCTTCTTCCACCACCCATTACAAAATGTTGCTGTGCACCCAAATATTTGATTTTCTCTTATCACTCTAAAACTCTTTTGGGTGTTTATCCAGTTTCCTTACTGTAATTGCCACCACGCGTGACTCCCAAATCTGTGTTCTTGTTGAAAATGTTTCCTTGACCTCCAACTGCATGTGGTTCATATAGGGTTTCCATCAGAGGTCCAGTCACCTGAGCTCAGGGTGTTCTAAGCCCGGTACCGATGTACCTCTTCTCTCAGCTAGAATCACAAACCCTCCACTTTCAAAATGAAGGATTCATGCTGAAGTTTTATTTATTTATTACCTGTTTTTGGCCATGCTGCGAGGCTTGTGAGACCTTAGTTCTGTGACCAGGGATGGAATTCAGGGCCCAGCAGTGAGAGCACTGAGTTCTAACCACTGGATGGCCAGGGAATTCCCACATACAGAGTTTTTAATTAAGATTAAAAAAAGATAGATATTGAGCAGTTTGGGAGAAAGTAAAACACACACACACAGAATTATGCTTAGTGGCAGTGTAGTAATTACCCAATCAATAGACTGTCAAAGCTTGTCTATGCAAACTTTTCATATAATACCAGGGAATTTTAGGATATGAAATTTTTATTTAAGAAGGTTACAGGGTAAAGTATCATTCTTTTTATAGCTCCTTCCAGTTACCTTAGTCTTTCCCCTTTCTGGTTCTCAGCCCTCAACTTAGGTGCCATTCTTGCCTTCAGATCAGGCTGAGTTCTTCGAAGTCTCCTAAGTGGATGGAAAAGTAGTCAGTTCCTGTCTCCATCCTGGTGCCGCTAGGTTCTGCCCTTCCTCTCTGCGATGATACCCTCCTGCCTTTGCTCTTCATCTGCTTCAGTGGACTGATGGGCCTGCAACCTCCTTTGTGACCAGAGCCATATGTCTGGAGGCCCTGACACTTCTCCCTCTACCCTCTGATTGCTCACATGAACTGCCTTGAATCAGAGTCCAGGCTAGCCAATACTTCCACAAATTGTTTTTTTAATTAAAAAATTTGGGGGTGGGATCCCCGGTGGTTCAGTGGTAAAGAATCTGCCTGCCACTGCAGGAAACACAAGTTTGATCCCTGATCCAGGAAGATCCCACATGCCATGGAACAACTCCGCGTGCCACAACTAGTGAGCCTATGCTCTGGAGCCTGGGAGATGCAACTACTGAAGCCGGCGTGCCCTAGAGCCGCAACAAGAGAACCCCACAGCAAGAGAGCTCCACAACAAGAGAAGCCACCACAGTGAGAAGCCTGTGTGCTGCAACTAGAGAGTAGCCCTCACTCATCACAACTAGAGAAAAGCCTGAGCAGCAACGAAGACCCAGCACACTTGAAAACTACATAAATAAAATTTTAAAAATTAAAAAAGTATTTTTGGTATGCTGAACAACATGTGGGATCTTAGGGCCCTGTGTGCTTGCGTGTCTGTGTGTGTGTTTAGTCGCTGAACCGTGTCTAACTGTTTGCAACCCCACAGACTGTAGCCCACCAGGTTCCTCTGTCCATGGGGATTCTCCAGGCAAGAATACTGGTGTAGGTTGCCATGCCCTCCTCCAGACCCAGGGATCAAACCTGTGTCCTATGCAGTGGAAGCACACTCTTAGCCACTGGACAGCTGGACGACTCCCTCAAAATCATAAGAATTCATTCCAAAAGTTCACAGTGGCCCAAGGGTCGTTTCTTTTCAAAGCCCAAAATCTTTGTGGATCCAGAACGAGGAGTTGAGAGGTGGAATGAGAACCTACTTAATAAGGTTTTTGTCCAAAGTGATATCAAATTATCTAATTTCAGCACTCCATGGCTTACAATGTTAAAGTACTGACACCAGAGACTCAGGGGAAGGTACTGATGAAGATACTTGGATGGATAATCCTGGCTATTTCCCCTGGTACATCAATGCTCAGTTGGTTTCTGAGACATCCGGTAATGATGAGAAGTGTGCCCCTAAGCAGCTCTGGGCTCAGCTCTGGCACTCATGTCTTAATTAGGTGGGTTTTGACTCATCATTATTTAGTAACCCATTTTTCCTTAACACAGTGCTTTAGTTGTTTTATGCAATTAGAAAGAGGAAGCTCCCAAAAGTCATCACATTACAGAAGAGATGTGACAGAAAAGATCATTAACTCTAGCTTACTGTACCAATCCCAGCAGTAATTAGGGACTTACATAAATAGCACAGCTTAAATTATTTAGCTGACAATCCCTAATAACAACACCAGCACTTGATTCTTCAGAAAAGCGAAAGTGATTAGTCTGCTATGTAACCTCATCATCAGAAAAATGTATTTCCCTTTTGTAACATTTGTTATGACGTCCTTGTGAAAGGGCAAATTAAAGACAAGAGTTTTGACACATCAAATTGTACTGCAACACAAAAGTCAAAATAAGTGTTTCCTCCATTAGAAGCCTGGCATCCATGCTGCATTTGGGAATTTTTTCTCTTGGGTGGCAGGCAATGTGGATGAAGTTGAGTGGAACCTAATTTTCAGTAAGTTCTTATCTTTTTCACCATCTATTCTAGGAATGATACTGCAGAAGTTAATTCTTTCAGGAAGAGTGGTTCTAGAAAGATGATTGAGGTTCATGTAGGAGATTAGGGGGGATTTTAAAACTTTCCTTTGGCAAACTAACATTTATCAGTCTTCTTGGGTGTGTGAGGATGTGGGCCAGGTGCTAGATACAAAGGTGGTGAGGCAGTGCTTCTGGCTTCTAAGAGCTTCTTTCTAACCCTGAACCATCAGTCAATGATGTTTCCACCTCTCCTCAGCACTCGGCCACCTGCTAGAAGATAGGTGTGGTCAGGTCCCCTTCTTTGATCTATAGGAACTCTTGCGTGATTCCTTCACTTCCCTATCCCCCTCCCAACAAGTAAGCAGGAATTTTCTCTTTAACTACATCAAATCCAGCCCACCTTGACCATTATAGAAAGTTAGACTTCCTACTACACCTGGTAGTGGACAATCAATGAGATGCAGATGCAAAGGCACTGTGGTTGGCACATAGCAGGCCTTGGTAAAGGGTATCTTTCTTCCCCCCATTCTCTTTAAAAATCTCATGAAAAAGATGTGAATCCTTATTTCTTCAAGGAAAGCTGATTGGCTTCATGTGCATTTTTATGACAGCAATGTCTATAAGTGTTTACGCAAGAGATATCTTCATTTGGGGGTTTGGTAATGGTAGGTATAATTTTACAGTTACGATGTGTGATAGAATTGCTAATTGTCTCTCAAGATTTGTTATCCTCTTCTCCCTTAGTAATGTCTGAGTGGGCACGTTGTGCATCAAGTTAAAAGACATTTACCAGCTCCCTTTGCAATTTGCAGCTCCCTTTCAATCTGCAGCTATTGAAAACCATGTAACTAACTACTGGACAATGAGATGTTAAAAGGAAGTGTGTGGGATTTCTGTGAAGGCTCCTTTTAATGGAGGGATTGCCCTGTCATTTCCTTTGTTCCATGCTGTTGCCTGGGATGTAGATGCAGTGGCTGAAGTTCTAGCAGCCCTCTTGGCCCATGAGGGCAAGCGTCCCACACTAAGGGGGACAGTGGAAAGTGAGGCAGAAGGCACTTGAGCCTTTGGTCACTTAAGGGAGTGCCATAACAGGTCATGAACTGCCTATTTCTGGGTTTCTTTTAGATGAAAGAAAAATAAATTTCTAATGTGCTCAAGCTACTGCTGCTTTTTTTTTTTTTAAAGGAAAATCCTTTTAAAATTTTTATTTATTTATTCTATTTTTGGTTGTGCTGGGTCCTCATTGCTGCGTGTGAGCGTCATTGTGGCGCATGGGGGCTACTCGTCATTGTGGTACACGGGCTTCTCATTGTGGTGGCTTCTCTTGTTGTGGGGCCTGGGCTCTCGGTGCCCAGGTTTCAGTAACTGCAGCATCTGGGCTCAGTAGTTCTGGCGCATGGGTTCAGTTGCCCTGAGGAATGTGGCATCTTCCCAGACCAGGGATCAAACCCGTGTCTCCTGCCTCGGCAGAAAGATTTTTATCCACTGCGCCACCAGGGAAATCCAGGCCACTGCTTTTTAAATTTGAATTTTATTTATTTTTAATTCTGGTAAAAAATAATACAAACTTTACCATCGTAACCATCTTTAAGTGTACAGTTCTGTAGCATTAGCTATATTTACACGAACTATTGTTTTATATTTTTTTGTTTAGGCAAAGTCAAGCCTAATCGTAACAAAGCACAATAGAAACTCTTTTAACTGACCTCCAATGAACTAACTTAATTAATTAGTTAACTTTAATTAAATTAAATTAGTTAACCTTAATTAAATTAAGGATACTCTACTTAGTAAAGTGTACTAGTTGTTGCCCATTATGCAATGCTCTTGGTTACTAAATAATTCTCTAGAACAGTGTTTCTCACACTTGTGTTTGATTTGCATTTCTGGACTCTGGTTCCAATAGGTCTGGAGGTGGCCTGAAAATTTTGCCTTTATAACCATTTCTCAGGGGATGCTGCTGCTGCTGGTCTGGGGACACTTTGAGAATCACTGATACAAGGATACAGTCTTCTGTTCCTGTCAGTGGAGCTGAATGTTACCAGGAATCAATTGTGTTTGCCATCAAACCTGTTTATTGTACTTGCAATTGTCTTTAGAATTGTAATGATGTAAACCTGTTTATAGGTAATGTACTTGTGACTGTAATTTGAATAAATGTCATATAAGCTTATGAAAACATAGTCAGAAAAATAACTTTTATTATGGAAATAAACTGAGTACTTTGGAATTACTTGACAGGCATACTCAGTAGAAGAGTGCTGCCAAGTCAGGCTTGGTGGGGGAACTCTTAAAGAAAGAAAAGAATCTATAAAAATTGAGAAATGGTGCATTCAAATTGCTTTAAAAGTGTCTTTAAATTATTGTTTTACTTTAAATAAATCAAGCCTACAAATTGTAAATGATGCCTTATGGCTACAGTATATCAAAAAAGATAAAGTAGGTAAAGTAGGACTTCAACCAGTGAACCCAATCTTTTTTTTTCAATTAATTGATTAATTTTGATTGGAGGATAATTGCTTTACGATGTTGTGATTTTTTTTTTTTTTTGCTATGCATCAACATGAATTGGCCACAGGTATACATGTATATCCTGCATCCTGAACCCCCCTCCCACCTCCCTCCCTACCCTATCCCTCTGGGTTGTCCCAGAGTGAACTGAATCTTAAACAAACAAAAAAACCTTTGGAACATTGGCAAACGAATGCATGCTTAAACGTTTTAAATTAAAATAGCATTCTAAACTAAAATAAACCGTTTAAATGAAAACAAGCTATTTAAAGTATGTTCCCTGTTGCCTTGCTTTTTCAGTTTAATTGATGGTCTTAGCCTGGGTCACCCAAAATTTAAAGTCTGTGGAAATGGCTTATGTACTGTTACTTTAGTTGGAATGCAGCCCAAGCAAGATGGAAAAAAGGAAAGTGAGTCCAGGAAGGAGACACTAATGTGAAAATGCCCAGTAGAGCCAGCCTGCACTTGGAATCCAGTGGGACTGATTTCTTATAGGCTAATTTTCCGAGAAACTGCTCTTCAGGACAGTATGTCTGGATTAAGGAGGGAGAAGAATTGACTCGTCTCCCATTTCCCATTGGTTAATGGTTTGCTGTGAGGGGTGTTAATTCCCTTACACCCCTGTCTTTGGCATGAATAGGCATCAGGGCAGGCTTCCTGGGCACGTGACCAGTGAAGTCATAGCTGATCTCAGACTAGGGCCCACTCTTGGGATTTAATACTCTGTAGGCACTGCCTGGAAAGTCTTACTAATTTTATTTCTGAACTTGTGTTTTATAAGGAAGTTTGAGGGACACAGCCTGCACTGGGGGGCTTGCGGCCTCTGCTCACAGCCGGCTCTTCTTTTCCCTGCCTCCCCAAGATGGGTTCTCAGCACCCGACTTTGTGCCTCTTGGTCTTGGGTGGTGCCCTGGACACTAGGAAGGGTCCACACTCACCTGGTGAGTATCTGTCTTTTCGAGGGAGTGCCGCATGAAATAGCAGGTCAAATATACCATGACAGGTCAAGAGAGAGACTTTGGAAGGAAGAAAAAAACTTCTTTCCTGCCTTTTGAACAAGTGACTTCACATTTTCATTTTGTACTGCAAATTCTGTAGCGGGCCCTGCGGGGCGCTGAGTGGGTCTGTGTGTACTGTACCTTGGTGTTGGTAAGGATGCTCCAGGGCAAGGATGGGAGTGTGCATCTTGGTGTGGAGCACCAGCTCTTGTGTGTCTCAGTGGGTCAGAGGCCACACGGAGGAGGTCACTACCATTGCAGCTGTATCTGGAACAACTGGCCAAAGGCCCTGCGGATGGGTGAGACCAAGAAGGTCTGGACAGGTGCACGAGGAGCGCTGATCCAGCTTGCCTCCTCTATCTCTCAGACTGGTTCCACCCTCCCAGTGTATCTGGCTCTCGCCCTGTGATATATGGCCTTCATTTTTGTAATGTGAAGATGTTTTTATGTCTTCCCTGAGAAAGGAGAGAATAATTCATGAGATGATGGCCTGCCATAAGTTCTGAAAAGATTTAAGGTAAGAGAGTTAGCAAAATGGCTACAGTCCTGATGCTGCAACCTGCAACCTGTCCCATACTTGTAGTAGATATCCATCATCAACTTCTCCCTCTGCCACCCCTTCTAGATCTCTCTCTTCCTTGTCCAACACTCCACTGGTCTGAGTTCCTTTGCTGGCAGACTGACCTAGACCTTCATCTTTGAGGGATCTGAATCCTTAGTTGCCTTCATTTGATTAGTCACTGGTAACTCAACTGTCCATCCATTGTTATCCCTGGGCAAGGAAGCATCAAGAGATATTCCAGTAAGTCCCTTGCCTTGGGTTTTAGACACACTCTGTCCTGATCCATTGTGTAGCATCCATCTTAGCTTCTCATGGTAATTAGAAATAAACTCATGTATTTGCTTGTTGGTCTACTGGATTGAGGAGATGAAAGTGACCAAGTCGGAGTCAAGACTTCAAGGTTAGTAGAAGTCTTACTGTGTTTCCTAGCAGAAGTATCCTCATGCAGGACAAGGAGTCCTAATGCCACAGAGCCTAAGGCTAAAGGAATGGGCAGCAAGAATTTTGAGCAATAATGCCGTGTCAGTAGCTCAGCGACAGTCTCTGCTGTTGGCAGTTTGGGCATTCAGCAATGGTAGTAGCTACATGAGTCTTAGTGAGTGGTAATTCGTGCTATTTAGCCCATCCATAGCAGGTAGCAAGGATGGAAGCTGTGGGTATAGGATGGGTCTACTGCACCGGCACAGTGGTGGCCAAGAAAGAAAGGCTAACTCATGTCCATGAGACAAGTCATCCTGTCCAGCCTTAGCTGGAAGGAACACCCACTGAGGGTGTTAGCGTGAGTCTCAGAGACCTAAACACTTAATGGATACTTCTACAGATCCATCCACATAACCCTTCCCCAGACCACTTCTTTCTTTCTTACTGAAGTATAACTGATTTACAATGTTGTGTTAGTTTCTGGTGTACGGCAAAGTGATTCAGATATGTATATATATATTTCCAGATTCTTTTCCATTACAGGTTATTATAAGACATTGAATATAGTTCCCTGTGCCATACAGTAGGATCTCATTGTGTATCCAGAAGTCCTTATTTCTGATACTCCAACCTTGTTCCTTTCAGGGCTTGACCATTAAGCCGTTTTAGGCCACTGTTTAGGAATTTGTGTTTATCTGTATTTCAGGCCCCTCCATATGGAGTGGATGACCAAGTATACTGCTCAGAGCTCTGCCTACAGGGAGAATTTGCCTTCATCCCAGCCCTTTAGACCCACTCCTGAGTAATGCAGCTGTAGCATTTTGTTTTTATACAATATACTGTTATTGGCCCATCTATGAACCACACCTGAGTCCTTTCCTCCTCTGTTAACTGGTATCAAGGAATCCTATATGAGGCTGTGAGTCAAGGAAGAGGCGTTAGTGCCCTAGATGGAGGTGCAGGGGAATCTGGACTGCCTGTTTAGATAGTTTCTTATACCTTCTGGACTTGCTTGGGCCCAAAACTAAATACACATTTTCCATCATATAGTGGATTGCTGTATTTCTCTGGCCTCATGATTCAGTGATCTAATCCCATCCAGCTTAGTGGGCAGTTCTCATAGTCACTTGTATAGTCAGTTGATGTCCCAAGATCAGTCAAGTTCTATGAGGGCTCAGTGGTACCAGGAGTTGTTTTTCAAATGGAGAATAGTCCTTGGCCACAGAAGATCTGGCCTTGCTTCACAGCCCTCGTGTTTTGTGCTAACTCTTCCCCCAAGGCCTTCCAGAGACTGCAGAGTGTTCTCATCCACTGCAGATATTCTAGCGCTGCCTGCAGGGGCTGCTGAGTGGTGAGGTGGCAGAGAAGATGCACCTCTGCTTGGACTCATGCTTTCAGAAGCCACCCCAGGTAGAAGGGTGAGGGCAGAGGGTAAGGCACGAGAGGAGAGAACGTGAATGTGCAGCAGTCAACAGGCTACCACTTGGGTTTGAAAACGACTGATTTCTCACAAGGAAAATGTTGTTTTCTCTTTCTTTAATTTGTTGTTACTTCTCTATGAGCTGATGCATTAGTTCACTACACCTATTGTGATAATCATTTCATGATGTGTGAAAGGCAAACCATTATGCTGTACTCCTTAAACTTACACTGTGCTATTATGTCAATTACATCTCGATGAAACTGGAAAGGGGAGATAAAAAGGATGATTGATTTCTCAATCTTGTGAGATCATTTTCTGGCCGGCTTTGATTTTTTTTTCAAGGCAGTCCATATGAAGATGGAAGGGAGAAGAATTTATCTGTCAGCCACTCTCCTGACTTAGTCAAAGATTCACCCCATGGGGCATAATTGCCTCAAATATGTGGGAGCTGAAGAGGTCTGCCCCAAAAGACAGGTCCTCAGGCAAAACCTGGAAGTTGGATGTGTGAGATGTGGGGTGTGGGCACAAAAGAAGATGCCCTTGGATTGTGGCAGCTGAGTTACTTCCTTGTATAAAACTCCCTGATATGCTCTGTCCTTTGTCATGTCCAACTCTTTGTGACCCCATGAACTGCCGCACACCAGGCTTCCCTGTCTATCACCAACTCCCGGAGCTTACTCAAACTCATGTCCATTGACTTGGTGATGCCATCCAACCATCTCTTCCTCTGTTGTCCCCTTCTCCTCTCACCTTCAATCTTTTCCAGCATCAGGGTCTTCTCCAATGAGTCAGTTCTTCGCATCAGGTGGCCAAAGTACTGGACCTTCAGCTTCAGCATCAGTCCTTCCAATGAACACCCAGGACTGATCTCCTTTAGGATGGACTGGTTGGATCTCCTTGCAGTCCAAGGGACTCTTAAGAGTCTTCTCTAACACCACAGTTCAAAAGCATCAATTCTTCAGTGCTCAGCTTTCTTTATGGTCCAACTCTCACATCCATATCCATACATGACTACTGGAAAAACCATAGCCTTGACTAGATGGACCTTTGTTGGCAAAGTAATGTCTCTGCTTTTTAATATGCTGTCTAGGTTGGTCATAGCTTTTCTTCCAAGGAGCAAGCATCTTTTAATTTCATGGCTGCAATCACCATCATCAGTGACTTTGGACCCCATGAAAACAAAGTCTGTCACTGTTTCCGTTGTTTCCCCATCTATTTGCCTTGAACTGATGGGACCAGATGCCATAATCTTTGTTTTTTGAATGTTGAGTTTTAAGCCAGCTTTTTCACTCTCCTCTTTCACTTTCATCAAGAGGCTCTTTTGTTCTTCGTCACTTTCTGCCATAAGGGTAGTATCATCCGCATATCTGAAGTTACTGATATGTCTCCCGGCAATCTTGATTCCAGCTTGTGCTTCTTCCAGCCTAGTGTTTCTCATGATGTACTCTGCATATAAGTTAAATAAGCACGGTGACAATATATAGCCTTGACGTATTCCTTTCCGAATTTGGACCCAGTCAGTTGTTCCATGTCCAGTTCTGACAGTTGCTTCTTGACCTGCATACAGATTTCTCAGGAGGCAGGTAAGGCGGTCTGGTATTCCCATCTCTTTAAGAATTTTCCACAGTTTGTTGTGATTCACACAGTCAAAGGCTTTGGCGTAGTCAATGAAGCACAAGTAGATGTTTTTCTGGAACTCTCTTGTTTTTTTGATAATCCAATAGATGTTGGCAATTTGATCACTGGTTCCTGTGCCTTTTCTAAATCCAGTTTGAACATCTGGAAGTTCACGGTTCATGTACTATTGAAGCCTAGCGTGGAGAATTTGGGGCATTACTTTGCTAGTGTGTGAGATGAGTGCAACTGTGGTAGTTTCAACATTATTTGGCCTTACCTTTTTTGGGATTAGAATGAAAACTGACTTTTTCCAGTCCTATGGCCACTGCTAATTTTTCCAAATTTGCTGGCATATTGGGTGCAGCACTTTCACAGCATCATCTTTTAGTATTTGAAATGGCTCAATTGGAATTCCATCGTCTCCACTAGCTTTGTTTGTAGTTTTGCATCCTAAGGCCGATTGATTTCACACTCCAGGATGTCTGACTCTAGGTGCGTGATCACACCATCATGGTTATCTGGGTCATTAAGATCTTTTTTGTACAGTTCTTTTATCTATTCCTGCCACCTCTTCTTCTTCTTCTTTTTTTTCATTTATTTTTATTAGTTGGAGGTTAATTACTTTACAATATTGTAGTGTTTTTTGTCATACATTGACATGAATCAGCCATGGATTTACATGTATTCCCCATCCCGATCCCCCCTCCCACCTCCCTCTCTACCCGATCCCTCTGGGTCTTCCCAGTGCACCAGGCCCGAGCACTTGTCTCATGCATCAGCCTGGGCTGGTGATCTGTTTCACCCTAGATAATATACATGTTTCGATGCTGTTCTCTCGAAACATCCCACCCTCGCCTTCTCCCACAGAGTCCAAAAGTCTGTTCTGTACATCTGTGTCTCTTTTGCTGTTTTGCATATAGAGTTATCATTACCATCTTTCTAAATTCCATATATATGTGTTAGTATGCTGTAATGTTCTTTATCTTTCTGGCTTACTTCACTCTGTATAATGGGCTCCAGTTTCATCCATCTCATTAGAACTGATTCAAATGAATTCTTTTTAATGGCTGAGTAATATTCCATGGTGTATATGTACCACAGCTTCCTTATCCATTCATCTGCTGATGGGCATCTAGGTTGCTTCCATGTCCTGGCTATTATAAACAGTGCTGCATGAACATTGGGGTGCACATGTCTCTTTCAGATCTGGTTTCCTCAGGTGTATGCCCAGAAGTGGGATTGCTGGGTCATATGACAGTTCTATTTCCAGTTTTTTAAGAAATCTCCACACTGTTCTCCATAGCGGCTGTACTAGTTTGCATTTCCACCAACAGTGTAAGAGGGTTCCCTTTTCTCCACACCCTCTCCAGCATTTATTGCTTGTAGACTTTTGGATAGCAGCCATCCTGACTGGTGTGTAATGGTACCTCATTGCTGCCACGTCTTCTTAATATCTTTTGCTTCTGTTAGTTCTATACCATTTCTGTCCTTTATTGTGCCCATCTTTGCATGAAATTTTCCCTTGGTATCTCTAATTTTCTTGAAGATATCTCTAGTCTTTCCCATTCTATTGTTTTCCTCTATTTCTCTGCACTGATCACTGAGGAAAGCTTTCTTATCTCTCCATGCTATTCTTTGGAACTCTGCATTCAGATGGGTTTATCTTTCCTTTTCTCCTTTGCCTTTAGCTTCTCTTCTTTGCTCAGCTGTTTGTAAGGCCTCCTCAGGCAACCATTTTGCATTTCTTTTTCTTGGGGATGGTCTTGATAACTGGCTCCTGTACTATGTCATGAGCCTCCATCCATAGTTCCTTAGGCACTCTGCCTATCACATCTAATCCCTTGACTCTATTTGTCACTTCCACTGTATAATTTTAAGGGATTTTATTTTGATCATACCTGAATGGTCTAGAAGTGTTCCCTACTTTCTTCAATTTAAGTCTGAATTTGGCAATAAGGAATTCATGATTTGAGCCACAGTCAGCTCCTGGTCTTGTTTTTGCTGACTGTATAGAGCTTCTCCATCTTCGGCTGCAAAGAATATAATCAAAATTGATTTATTTCAGATTGGTTATATTCTTTGCCACTCTGTCCTATCAGTTCAGTTTAGTCGCTCAGTCGTGTCCGACTCTTTGCCACCCCGTGAATCGCAGCACGCCAGGCCTCCCTGTCCATCACAAACTCCCGAAGTTTACTCAAACACATGTCCATAGAGTCGGTGGTGCCATCCAGCCATCTCATTCTCTGTCGTCCCCTTCTCCTCCTGCCCCCAATCCCTCCCAGCATCAGGGTCTTTTCCAATGAGTCAAGTCTTCGCATGAGGTGCCCAAAGTACTGGAGTTTCAGCTTCAGCATCAGTCCTTCCAATGAACACCCAGGACTGATCTCCTTTAGGATGGACCGGTTGGATTTCTTTGCAGTCCAAGGGACTCTCAAGAGTCTTCTCCAACACCACAGTTCAAAAGCATCAGTTCTTTGGTGCTCAGCTTTCTTTATGGTCCAACTCTCACATCCATACATGACCACTGGAAAAACCATAGCCTTGACTAGATGGACCTTTGTTGGCAAAGTAATGTCTCTGCTTTTTAATATGCTGTCTAGGTTGGTCATAACATTCCTTCCAAGGAGTAAGTATCTTTTAATTTCATGGCTGCAATCACCATCTGCAGTGATTTTGGAGCTCCCAAAAATAAACTAGGACACTGTTTCCCCATCTATTTCCCATGAAGTGATGGGACCAGATCCCTTGATCATAGTTTTCTGAATGTTGAGCTTTAAGCCAACTTTTTCACTCTCCTCTTTCACTTTCATCAAGAGGCTCTTTTGTTCTTCGTCACTTTCTGCCATAAAGGTGGTATCATCCACATATCTGAAGTTACTGATATGTCTCCCGACAATCTTGATTCCAGCTTGTGCTTCTTCCAGCCTAGCGTTTCTCATGATGTACTCTGCATATAAGTTAAATAAGCATGGTGACAATATACAGCCTTGATATACTCCTTTTCCTATTTGAAACCAGTCTGTTGTTTCATGTCCAGTTCTAACTGTTGTTTCCTGACCTGCATACAGGTTTCTCAAGAGGCAGGTCAGGTGGCCTGTATTCCGATCTCCTTCAGAATTTTCCACAGTTTGTTGTGATCCACACAGTCAAAGGCTTTGGCATAACCAATAAAACAGAAATTTATGTTTTTCTGGAACTCTCTTGCTTTTTGATGATCCAGCAGATGTTGGCAATTTGATCTCTGGTTCCTCAGCCTTTTCTAAAACCAGCTTGAACATCTGGAATTTCACGGTTCACGTATTGCTGAGGCCTGGCTTGGAGCATTTTGAGCATTACTTTACTAGCGTGTGAGATGAGTGCAATTGTGCGGTAGTTTGAACATTCTTTGGCATTTCCTTTCTTTGGGATTGGAATGAAAACTGACCTTTTCCAGTCCTGTGGCCACTACTGCATTTTCCAAATTTGCTGGCACATTGAGTGCAGCACTTTCACAGCACCATCTTTTAGGATTTGAAAGAGCTCAACTGGGATTCCATCACCTCCACTAGTGATGCTTCCTAAGGCCCACTTGACTTCACATTCCAGGATGTCTGGCTCTCGGTGAGTGTGAGTGATCACACCATTGTGATTAACTGGGTCATGAAGATCTTTTTTGTACAGTTCTTCTGTGTATTCTTGCCACCTGTTTTTAATATCTTCTGCTTCTGTCAGGTCCATACCATTTCTGTCCTTTATTGTGCCCATCTTTGCAGGAAATGTTCCCTTGGTATCTCTAATTTTCTTGAAGAGATCTCTAGTCTTTCCCATTCTATTGTTTTCCTCTATTTCTTTCCATTGATCACTGAGGAAGGCTTTCTTATTTCTCCTTGTTATTCTTTGGAAATCTGCATTCAAATGGTATATCTTTCCTTTTCTCCTTTGCCTTTCACTTCTCTTCTTTTTGCAGCTATTTGTAAGGCCTCCTCAGACAGCCTTTTGCTTTTTTGCATTTCTTTTTCTTGGGGATGGTCTTGATAACTGGCTCCTGTACAATGTCACGAACCTCTGTCCGTAGTTCATCAGGCACTCTGTCTATCAGATGCAGTCCCTTAAATCTATTTGTTACTTCCACTGTATAATCATAAGGGATTTGATTTAGGTCATACCTGAATGGTTTAGTGGTGTTCCCCACTTTCTTCAACTTAAGTCTGAATTTGACAATAAGGAGTTCATGATCTGAGCCACAGTCAGCTCCCAGTCTTGTTTTTGCTGACTGTATAGAGCTTCTCCATCTTTGGCTGCAAAGAATATAATCAATCTGATTTCGGTGTTGGCCATCTGGTGATGTCCATATATAGAGTCTTGTGTTGTTGGAAGAGGGTGTTTTCTATGACCAGTGCGTTCTCTTGGCAAAACTCTATTAGCCTTTGCCCTGTTTCATTCTGTACTCCAAGGCCAAATTTGCCTGTTACTCCAGGTGTTTTTTGACTTCCTACTTTTGCATTCCAGTCCTCTATAATGAAAAGGACATCTTTTATGGGTGTTAGTTATAAAAGGTCTTGTAGGTCTTCATAGAACTGTTCAACTTCAGTTTCCTCAGTGTTACTGGTCAGGGCATAGACTTGGATTACCATGATATTGAATTATTATTATTGTCTAAAGCTTCTTGATGGAAGTGAAAGAGGAGAGTGAAAAAGTTGGCTTAAAACTCAACATTCAGAAAACTAATATCATGGCATCTAGTCCCATCACTTCATGGCAAATAGATGGGGAAACAGTGGAAACAGTGGCTGACTATTTTTCTGGGCTCCAAAAAGCACTGCAGATGGTGATTGCAGCCATTAAATTAAAAGACACTTACTCCTTGGAAGGAATGTTACGACCAACCTAGACAGCATATTAAAAAGCAGAGACATTAGTTTGCCAACAAAGGTCCGTCTAGTCAAGGCTATGGTTTTTCCAGTAGTCATGTATAGATGTGAGAGTTGGACTATAAAGAAAGCTGAGCACCAAAGAACTGATGCTTTTGAACTGTGGTGTTGGAGAAGACTCTTGAGAGTCTCTTGGACTGCAAGGAGATCGAACTAGTCCATCCTAAAGAAAATTAGTCCTGAATATTCATTGGAAGGACTGATGCTGAAGGTAAAGGTCTGGGAGGAGAAGGGGACGACAGAGGATGAGATGGTTGGATGGCATCACTGACTCAGTGGACATGAGTTTGAGAAAACTCCGTTAGTTTGTGATGGATAAGGAGACCTGTTGTGCTGCAGTCCATGGGGTTGCAAAGAGTCGGACACGACTGAGCGACTGAACTGAACTGAAACTGCCCTTGTGAGTCCTGATGGAATCACCACAGGTCTCTGGATCCTGGCAGTGGTGATAATGAGAAGTGCTGATCTTCCTTTCTTGTTTTGCTTGGAATATTTTTTGAATTCTCATCAGACAAACATTACCCATGAAGGGAAGTTACTGTGTTTTCATTCAGGGCTCCAGTGAGAACTACATAAAAGTCACAGGAAATATTTCCACTCCAACTAAGTAATGGTCTATTGAAATTAACTAGAAAAAAATTACTGTGGATATGTTTTCTACCAGTGACACTGTTTTCTCATAAGGTGTCAGACATGCCCCTCTTTCCCTTTCCTTTACAAGTGTAGGTTTGCAGAGTTTCAGAAAGTTTATCCAGGTCTCAAAAAACCTGAACCATTTTTCTTTGTACCATGCTATAGTTAAAATTTAGAACCATCAGGAAAAGACTCCAACTAATTTGGAAGATTTGGGAGGAAAGCTGATTGTTTACCTCCACTGAAAGCCGTTTGAGTCTGTAACCTCTTTCCTGTAAAACTTCTTTCCTTGTCTTCCTGCCTTCAGAGGTGGGAGGTGGGTACCATTTCCACTTTGCAGAGCTTTCTATCCATATTTGTTCTCTCTAGATCATTCTCAGGATGGTGATGAGGATTTAGTTGTGGTGGTGGTGCACACCTATGTGCAATTTGAATGAACAGTCCTGTGCCCTTCTAGCAGAGAATGTGATCAAGAAGTTCAGGATCAGTGCTTTCTGGTTGGAGCCCGTTGGTCCGTGTGCCCTCTCTAAACATTACATGGGGTGTGACTAGAGCAGTGTGATACCCTTTTGTTTCCATGGAGGGTTTGGGAAACAGTGGGACTTTGAGTTCACCCCTCCCGGAGCAAAAGCCTGAACTGAAACTACCGGCTGGAATCGCCCTGGTTCCTCCCTGGAGCAAATCACTTTCACATTTGTTGCAGCTGGCTCTGCTCGGTCCCTGAAGAGGCAATTGCACAACTTGCTGCACCCGTCCTGCCGCCCGTACCTTTGTGCTTCCGATCCCTCTTCAGTAAAATGTTCTCAGCGCACAAAAGCAGTGGCTGAAGCTTCGGGCAGAGAGGGAGGAGGGAGCCAGCCAGCTGCAGCGCGGCTGCAACATCTCCAGTGGATACGGACGCTGCTAACCCTGCCTAGGAAACTAATGGAGCA
Source organism: Cervus canadensis (assembly GCF_019320065.1). Taxonomy (NCBI): domain Eukaryota; kingdom Metazoa; phylum Chordata; class Mammalia; order Artiodactyla; family Cervidae; genus Cervus; species Cervus canadensis. The sequence continues at coordinate 86,934,019 of NC_057388.1, read as the reverse complement.
TCCCTAAGAAACCCCAACTCCAGCTTGGCTCACCCCAACTTTCTCCCCTACCTCCAGACCCCCAGGTGAGACGAAATCCAACCAACCCACCCCGCGGCCAGCAGTCCAGTCAGCCTGCCTGTAGAAGGCATGCTTCTCACCCCCGGGATTCCACCTGAATCTTAGCATGTTTGTTTTGTGAAAAGATAAGGCTGTTACCCCAATTTTCCTTTGTTTTCCAGAAATTTGTCTGTGGTAACTGAAAACATTTCCTCTGGGGATGGGGTGAAAAAAATAAAGGGGTAGAAATGTTTGCAATGCAAAGTTGTTTGGCTTATGTAGGGAGACTTTAGAGACTCCTGCTAACTAACCAGGTTATCTACACGAGGCTTCCAACTACCTCCGGGAACGGTAGCTGAAAGGCAAGGGTATGGATGTGATGCTACTATTTGCGAGCATCCGTGTCATTGTTTATATTTAAATATATTTCCCTCTAAGAATTTTTAATTGGAGATTTTGCCTCGAGGAGCTCCAATAAATCAGAGAAGGAGCCAAACGGAGTTATTTCGCTTCTAATCAAACTTTAATTCGGGGCTTTCTTTTCCCTGCAGTTCTTGCCCCGAAGCAATCTGTAAAGCGAACCCACTCTGATACAGTCTGCAAAGTGCATTTTGTACTTGGCTCTTTCTTTGATCGAATTAATCTGGGCTTTTTTGTGGTTCTAAATGAGGCCTAGGGGCTGACAATGTAGCGGTTTAAAGGGGATTTTAGGGGATAATAGTCAATGCAAATAGTGCCATGAGAATGGCAACTTGCTTTTGCACTTTCAATCACATAATAACTGCAAAGAAAGCTTTTAAAATGAATTGAAATTTTGTGGCATGCCATCTGGGATTATTTGGGGAAACAGTTCTGAATACTGCAGTTGGGTGAAAGAATGGTGGTACGTCTGCTCTTGAGCTGACAAGTCTCACATGGCAACCTTATGTTAACTGGTGCGAAGTTGGCTAGCATTTTTTTTTTTAAATTTTATTATTTTCTTTCTCTCGGATTATCTGCAAAAATTCTCTTTGATTGCTGGTATTTGGGTCTGAAAAACTTTTCCATTGTTGAGTAGTTCAATTCAACCCCTTGCAGCTGCTGATCCCCTCATTGTTCCCCTCGTTATGTGTACGCGTCTCAGATGAATGTAGCCAAGCCTTTTAGTGCCTTAATAGGTGTCTACATAAAGGTCATTTATTCTGCCGTACTTGTTTTAACAAAAGTTTATACACAAACAACAACCACAGCTAAAACATTCACATTAATCAATTTCCTCCTGATTGCAGAATGCAAAAACTGCCGCAGGCCAGAGCCCGGGGCATGAAAAATGTTTTCTGTGTATGGTGTTGTAAAAGCAGAAAATAGTTTAAGCAATTTCATCAAGAGCAAAAGCAGGGCAGGGCATCGTTGTGGCAACACAGTTTCTAATTGACATCTCCAGTCCTGGTGTTTCTGAATCTATGCAGCTGTGTCAGATCACTTTGAGAGCAGAGAGACTTAGGAATGGAGGGAGCAGAGGTTTTAACTCAGCCCCTGATATTCAGCCTGGCTTGGGAGCTGCTCTAGGTGAACTTCTGGTGGGTGTCAGCTACAGCCTCAGTAGGAAAGGCTGTGTAGGTGATAATCAGAATCTGGAGAAAACGGTATAAAGGTGTCTGCAATTAAAAAAAAAAAAAAGAATCATTTCCTTGCTGATGTAAGATCCCCCTGTTATACAAAAGAAAAGACAACCACAACCAGTCCTTTCCAACTGCAAACTCCACAGAAGGCTGCTTTTAGGATGAAGTAAATGATGAAATAGTTGCTGCCAATCATAAATGCCAATAAGGGGCTGACATGCTAACTAAACTGCTACACGTGCAGACAGACAAGCAAGGGTTTCTGAGGCATCTTGGTGCTGTTCTTCGGTGCTGTGAGGGAATCGCCCAGCCCAGTGGACATCATGTGGGAATTAGAAAACTCTGGCCATGTGGGAGAGGGAACAAGGAGTCCCACCCACCCTGCCTCCCTGAGCAAACCCCGAAGACTCTGCCTCAGCTGCTGCCATAATTCAGAGACATAAGCATATTTCTCCATCCATCTCAGGATGATACTGAGTACCTGTCATGGCTGTCTTCACTAGATCCTTCAGGAAGTAAAATCAAACACACTGCCTGGTGTTCACAGGTTATTCTCCTTTGCTGTATCAGCTTGCAAGCTTATTGATCCTTTTAGCTTAAGCCTGACACCACTAGAGAGGTTAAAGACTCAAGTCCTTAGATACTTCGGAGGTTTTGTGAAGATAAAAAAAACTCTGTGACTTTGTCTTCGTGTGTCTCCACTACTTCCCCCATCCTCATTGGAGGATCTCTTCCCTTCCCTGTATACATCTCTGGGGCTGAGGATGTTCCTAGCGGACCCGATTGGTTCTCTCAGCCATTTGGGTTAGAGAGATGCTTCTCAAACTCTAAAGAGCGTGTGAATGACCTGGGATGTTGTTAAAAGACACATTCTTTTTTAAACAAAATTATTTATTTTCAGCTGTGCAGGGTCTTTGTTGCAGCACACAGGTTTTCACTAGTTGTGGTGTGTGGGCTTCTCACTGCGGTGGCTTCTCTTGTTGTGTGGGTTCTAGAGCATGGGTCACTGTGGCTCATGGGCTTAGTTGCTCCATGGCATGTGGGATCTTCCCTGACCAGGGATTGAACCCATGTCCCCTGCATTGGCAGGCAGATTCTTTACCATTGAGCCACCAGGGAAGCCCCCAAACCTGCATTTCTGACAAGTGCCCCGGTGATGTTGATGCTGCCGGCGGCTTGAGATTCTAACCTACCTAGAGATGAGATGTAGCTCTCCCTGTCCCAAAGGGTTGAGCTATATGAGATAGCTATGAGATATGTCTATCAAAATAGCTACAATGAAAAATAATGACAGTACCAAATGCTGGTGAGGATGCAGATAAAGTGGATCACCCTTATATTGCCAATGGGAATGTAAAAATGGCCCAGCCATCCTGTAAGACAGTTTGGCAGTTTCTTATAAAACTAAATACATAACTGTCCAACAGTTGTACAGCACCCAAGCAGTTGTATTCTTGGACTTTGATCCCAGAGAAACAAAACTTTCTCATCACAAAAAACCTGAACGTGACTATAACAGCTTTATTTGCAGTAGCTAAAAATTGGGAACAACCTAGATATCCTTCCACAAGTAAATGGCTAACCAGTGATTGTATTTCAACAAATAACATCTTTTAAGACATCATTTGTGATGTCTTAGGAGGATCTCAGAGGTGAAAATGTTAGGAACTACTTTGTCAGTGCTTAATTACTACATCTGGTATAATTGGTCTATGTGGTGTGATGGGGAGCTGGGTAAGCAATACATTCTCACAGAAAAAGAGGAAATGATAAAGTGCTCATTGCTTAGAGTCCAAGCAACTGGAAAATAAAAAAAGTAGAAAGTAGTTACTAAGCATACTTATATCAAGGGTATTTGGTAAAAACAAAACAAAACAAAACCTGCTTCTAAGATATAGTGGATGCAAGTTCATCTTTGTTATTCTTCTCTGACTGCCCCACTATATATAGTATTAATAATAACTGATATTAATAATAATGATTCTGAAATATTATTGGGTTTTAAAGTGCTTTCTGTATTACTGAATTGCTTAATAAATGTTATTGTAGGTAGACACTACAATATCACAGTTTTCTGCAAATTGGTAATACATGGATGGTCTCCTTATGGCATCTCTTAGTTAATGTTTGCTGACTCAGAACCTGCCTGTCCCCATCCCCTAGAGATGTTCAAGAGTTGAAGGTACCTGGACAAAAGAGAGCTCATCAACTCCTCCTTAAATTGCTAATAAAGTGGCTTATCTATTGGTCCAGATCATCAGTCAGGGTGGGTTTTAGGGTCCAAGCATCTAGAAGTGCCAAGTCAAGGGGCTCATGTTGTGTTGATCGTGCTAAAATGGCAGTCTACTGGCGCCCCCACCTCTGGTCCTAGAGAAGCAATGGCAGCTGACTCCTATATAATATTTTCTGTGTACCACACACTATTCTAAGTATTTTACACAGGTTAACTTTTTTAATTCTCCTTACAACTTTTACAAGATTGCTGCTATTCCCATTCCAACTTACTGATGAGAAAACTGAGGCACAGAGAAGTTCAATTGCCCAAGGTCATATAGCTTAGCAGAACCAAAGTTCAAACCTAGCTCATCTGGTTCTGGAGTTCATTGCCTATGCAAATGCATAAACATTATAATTCTATTTCAAGGCCAAATATTTTTATTTTAATATGTTCCAAATTGTCTAGAATTTGTTTTGGTGTCCTTTTCTGAATCAATTCACCCATTAAGTGTCTATATCACAAAGCCTGTGGATTGATATTCAGTAATCATTTTGATGAAATGTTAAGTCACAATGGTAGGATACATTAATTGTGGAGCCTCACAGATGGCAAAAGAAGATCAAGATGGAGAGATGTTATTCTCAATGTCCTTGTACATGTTAACTCTTTTGATGAGGTCTGCATAATTTACCAGTTTCTGGTACTGTGAAATAATTTGTGGAATGGTATCATTTTCATTTGCTCAAGATTATGATTCCACATAATGTGTCATTTGTTTGTGTTCATGGGTTGTTATTTCCCTGTGGGCATCTTCAAAGATGAAGGACAAGCTTCCTTTAGAAACCATAATAAGTTTAAAGAGATTATCTGAAGTATATATCAATGGACATGGACATGAGTTTGGATAAATTCTGGGAGTTGGTGATGGACAGAGAGGCCTGGCGTACTGTGGTCCATGGGGTTGCAAAGAGCCGGACACGATTGAGCGACTGAACTGAACTGAACTGAAGTATATATATCTGTTCTCTCCCTCCTCCAGGCTGTCAGATATACTACAGATGGGCGACCTATGGACATTAGAATGGTTTTTATTTTATGGCATGTTCACAGGCCTGGAGAGATTTGAATGGCTCTAGATTCAGTCACAGGCTGCTGTTCCTCGATATAGCATGTATTCATTTAAAAATGAAATGAACCTCATTATCTTACAACTCAGCCTAAAGGATTTTGCTTGCAGAAACTTGTTGTTGTTAGTGTTTGTAGTCATTTTTCTTCTTAGTAGTAGTATTGCCAAGACTCTTTTTCAAATATTGTTTCTGCTTCTCTTTTTTTAAGAAAAATCAGTGACTGTGCTTAGGGTAAGTTATATTATTTCCCCCTTTTCTTCACTCTGAGCTTAGACTGCTAGACTAGCTCAGTGGGGGATCTAATATCTGGTAATTATCTCAGATAAATTACTGCTTGAAGAAAAGAGAAGACACCTTGAGAGCTAGAAGTCAGTATATTGAACAGTCAGTGGAAATGTCCCTCTCATTTTGTCATTTTGAAATGATGTTAATAACGTTTGCTTGGCAATGGAAGAAACAGCTTCTCAAAGCTTCCGGGCATCAAAATTAGTAGGAAAAAATCCCTGAGCCATTATCAAAGTGTCTTCTCACTCACTCAGAAAGAAGGGACAGCATATTGTGGCTTACCATACAATTACCTTGTACATTCATCAATTATGTGACCCATCAGAGCAATCTCAGGCTTCCCAGGGCTCAGTGGTAATGAATCTGCCTACCAGTGCAGGAGACTCAGGAGACATGGGTTCAGTCCCTGGGTTGGGAAGATCCCCTGAAGGAGAGCATGGCAACCCACTTCAGTAATCTTGCCTGGAAAATTCCATGGACCGAGGAGCCTGGCCGGCTACAGTCTGCGGGATTGAGAAGAGTCAGACACAACTGAGCATGCACGAATGGAACAATCTTAAATATGATACGAAAGTCATGGCCCAGAGTCTAGCCAGATTACAGAAAGAAAACGTGTATTCAGGGACAACCGAACTATCACTGGGTACTCCATTTGATCCAAGAAATCAGGAAACTGATAGAAGATGGAAAAAGCATTTAGGAACACATTGTTGTGATGGAAGTGTTTGTACAGAATGACAAGAGGACTTCAACTTTTTAAAAAAATATAATTTGTTTATTTATTTTTGGTCTCCATTGCTGTGCACAGGCTTTGTTCTATTGCACTGAGCCTCTTGATGAAAGTGAAAGAGGACAGTGAAAAAGTTGGCTTAAAGCTCAACATTCAGAAAAGTAAGATTATGGCATCCAGCCCCATCACTTCATGGTAAATAGATGGGGAAACAGTGGGAACAGTGGCTGACTTTATTTTTTGGGGCTCCAAAATCAGTGCAGATGGTGATTGCAGCCATGAGATTAAAAGATGCTTACACCTTGGAAGGAAAGTTATGACCAACCTAGACAGCATATTAAAAAGCAGAGACATTACTTTGTCAACAAAGGCCTGTCTAGTCAAGGCTATGGTTTTTCCAGTGGTCATGTATGGATGTGAAAGTTGGACTATAAAGAGGGCTGAGTGCCAAAGAATTGATGCTTTTGAATTGTGTGTTGGAGAAGACTCTTGAGAGTCCCTTGGACTGCAAGGAGATCCAACCAGTCCATCTTAAAGGAAATTAGTCCTGGGTGTTCATTGGAAGGACTGATGTTGAAGTTGAAACTCCAATACTTTGGCCACCTGATGCGAAGAGCTGACTCATTGGAAAAGACCCTGATGCTGGGAACGATTGAGGGCAGGAAGAGAAGGGGATGACAGAGAATGAGATGGTTGGATGGCATCACTGACTCAATGGACATGGGTTTGTGTGGACTCTGGGAGTTGGTGATGGATGGGGAGGCCTGGCATGCTGCAGTTCATGGGGTTGCAAAGAGTCAGACACGACTGAGCGACTGAACTGAACTCTCTGTTGTGGTGCATGGGCTTCTCCTTGTGGTGGCTTCTCTTGCTGCAGAGCATGGGCCGAGGCTTATGGGCTTCAGTAGTTGCAGTGTGAGAGCTCAGTAGTTGTGGTGTGCGGGCTTTAGTTGCTCCATGGCACGCGGAATCCTCCTGGATCATCCGTTTGGATTAGGATGTTGAACCCATGTCCTCAACTTTTTCTTATTATTTAAAGCTCTATGTAGAGTTAAGCTATTATTCTGTTACTATTTTTATGATATATGCTACTTAAATTGCAATTCTGTTAGGCATCTTAGAACTTTTAGAACTGGAAGGGGATTTTGAGCCCAAAATAGCTGCAATTACAGAATTCTTCCTCCCTATCAAAACCCAAATAAATGTACGTGCATTTTTTTTTTTCATTCTCCAAAGTCTATAGGTTGGGTTTAATTATGCCGGCTTTACGGTGAGGATAAGTGAAGCTGGGCAAGGTTAAATACCATGGTAGTGCTAGTCACTTAGTTGTGTCCAGCTCTTTGAGACTCCATGGACTGTAGCCTGCCAGGCTCCTCTGTCCATGGGGTTATCCAGGCAAGAATACTGGAGTGGGCTGCCATTTATTCCAGCTCTAGCAAGGTAGATCTGGGATTCAAAGAGTAAGTGCCCTGACTCCAGTGTATACTCTTAACACTTGGGTTTTAACTGTCTTGGGTGAATATCTTAGAAAACTGAAGTCAGAAGAAGTTAATTTACCTAAAAGTACATCAACACATGGTTGATTTTCTGAATTAGTTAAGCAGAGAAAGAAGGGGAAGGCCAGGGTGAAGCCCCTGGTGCTCTGGAATGGACCTCTGTCCCTTCCAAGTCTTAGACACCAACCAGTTCGCTTCTCTGGAAACTCCTTCGCTGATCAGAGCACATAGCATTTCCTTGCTATAAGCACTTACAAAGGAGTAACAGTTTATTGAGATATAATTTACATTTTACAATATCTACCATTTAAGAATATACTATTCAGTGATTTTTAGTATTTTCATAAAGTTGTATAACCATCATCACTATCCGATTCCAGAATATTTTAGTCACTTGTCTATGGACATATTACCCTGAATTTGCCTGATCTCTTCAGAATATTTTAATCACTGCAAAAAAGAAAATCCCACACCTATTATGAGTCACTCTCCATTTGTCGCTTCCTCAGCCTCTGGCAACGATTTCTCTGCCTTTTTTCTCTGTGGATTAGCCTCTTTTAGATACGTCATATAAATAGAATCATACAATATGTGGCCTTTTGTTTCTGGCTTCTTTCACTTAGCATAATATTTTCAAGGTTCATTCATGTTGTAATACGAATCAGTTGCTTTTTATGGCTGAGTAATATTCCATTGTAATGAAAATACCACACGTTGCTTATCTATTCATTAATCATTAATGGACATTTAGGTTGTTTATACTTTTTGGCTGTTGTGAATAATAGTGCTATGAAGATTCATGTACAAGTTTTGTGTGAACAAATGCTTTCAAAATTTTTTAGATGTGTGTTTTCAGACTTTTAGAAGTGGAATTGCTGGGTGATATGGTAGCTATATTTAACTTTTTGAGCAACTGCCCAACTGTTCTCTATAGAAGCTGCAACATTTTCCATTCCATTTACATGTTTGAAGGTTCCAATTTTTCAAACGTCCCATCAACACTTGTTATTGTCTATCTTCTTGATTGTAGTCATCTTAGTAAGTGTGAAATAGTATCTCCTAGTGGTTTTGATTTGTATTTCTCTAATAACTTACGATGTTGAGCATCTTTTCATGGATTTATTGGTCATTTGTGTATCATCTTTTGAGATAGAGCTATTCAAATCCTTGACCCATTTTTAACTGGGTTGTGTGGTAAGAATTCTTTATATATTCTCTCTATATATACTGGGATTCCCTGGTGGCTCAGATAGTAAATCGTCTGCCAGCAATGTGGGAGACCCAGGTTTGATCCCTGGGTTGGGAAGATCCCCTGGAGAAGGAAATGGCAACCCACTCCATTTGCCTAGAAAATTCCATGGATGGAGGAGCCTGGTGGTCTACAGACCATGGGGTCACAAAGAGTTGGACTATATACTGGACTCTTATCAGATATATAATTTGCACATATATCTCCCATTCTGTCAGTTGTCTTTTCTATTTCTTGATGGTGTCTTCTAAGGCACAAAGTTTTTAATATTGATGAATCCAGTTGACCTATTTTTTTCTTTCATCACTTCTGTGCTTTTTGTGTCATGTCTAAGAAACTATTGCATAAGCCAAGATCAAAAGATTTACTCTTATGTGTCCTTAAAAGAGTTTTGTTGTTTATTTAGATCTTACTAAATAAGTAAGAACATAGTAAGAACTATAATCTTGGGTCTATAATCCATTGTGAGTTAATTTTTGTATTTGGTATGTGGTAATAATCATATTTATATGCAAATTTGTGGATATTAATCAAGTTGGCACTTTGATTACTAAACTACTGTATGTTATAGAACAATAGAGTCAATTAATTGAAATTATGTTACTCTATTAATCTGATTGGGAAGAAGTGTTAAAATTTTAGCTCCATATTTAAGATTGATTCTATTTCTGTCTTTTCTAACTTTAATTTCTTGAAGCTAATAATAGTAAAATATTCTATGATTCTTTAAGTCATATCTGTTAAGCCATTATACTGAGGATAGGAAATAATTTTCTTTTAAGGGACGTTTGCTAACTTAGAGGAGAAAGAAAAGCAATTCATGAGCCACAGGAGTAAAATGTAACTTTAATTATTATTTTAAAGACAGTAATAAAGTTAAAAAAGGAGTGCATGATCTAGTTCTTGCATTAGGAACAGGCAATTGAAAGGACTACTTAAGCACTTCAGTATTAAGTGTTTGGGCTTCCCTTGTGGCTCAGCTGGTAAAGAATCCACCTGCAATGCGGGAGACCTGGGTTTGATCCCTGGGTTGGGAAGATCCCCTGGAGAAGGGAAAGGCTACCCACTCCATTGTTCTGGCCTGGAGAATTCCATGGACTGTATGGCCCATAGGGTCACAAGGAGTCAGACATGACTGAGCGACTTTCACTTTCACTTTCATCAAGTATTTAAGTGCCAACTGCTGAGGAAAGGAAAAAAGATAGATGAGATTGGAGGGAAGGATGAGGGAAAATGAAGACAGGAGAGAGAGGAACAGTTAGGAAAGTCACACCCGATGGCTGGAAGTGAGACAGCCTGGGGCCTGGGACCCTTGCTACAGTGCTGCAGTGCTTGCATCTGGGCACACCTCTACTCAAGCAACAAAATACACAGCAAGCATGCAGGGCTGAAACTGACTGTGTGCATGCACAGTTGGGACAAATTATGGGCAAAAGACCCAACTGCCACTTTTGAAGAGCCTGGAGCAAAAGCAAGGTACTGTGCATACCCGCTATATACAACACCACCTAAGGGGTGGGCAATCCACCTAAGCCACCCCTTTGGCCCGAGCCCTGGACACACCCCTACCCTCACCCCATATAAGAAACAAGCTCACCTCCCACTCAGGGAGTGTGGGGGAGCAAGGGAACCTGTTTGTTCTTGCTCCCTGCTATTGCAGCAGGGGCTTCCATAAAGCCTTGCCTGGATTTCTTGTCTGGCCTCTGATCAATTTCTATTGATTAAAGAGGCCAAGAACCCTGGTCAGTAACCACAGGACCTGGCGATTCATTTGGGATTTTAACAATGGGGAGCAGGGGACTGTGGCCAAGGGCAAACCCTCTCAGGAGAATGGCCTGAGTTACAAACATGTAAAATGTCCTGTGCTGTTAAAGATACAAAGGTAGCAGAATAAAAGAGTAAAGAAAGACTGGAATAAACACAGGAATTATTCATAGCAGTGAAGAAAAAAACAGGCTTCGTGAAGTAAGAAGCATTTCGGGAGACTGTGGTTCAGTCACTTGAAAGTAGGGATGGGGGTTCCATTTATACAATCAAAAGCATAATGAGAGATAGCCTATCTTGGTACCATCACCCTGCATAGGATGACTTTAAGAGCCAGACTCAGCTTCACGGTTATGTCTTTTATTCTGGGAAGTCTCTCTCTGGCTTCTGACCACAGTGCAGAAGATGGACTTTCTTCTAGGAAGTTTATAGGCATCATTGTTTTATATTTTCCTGCTTATTTAATATATTTCGTGCAGCCTGAACACACCAGACACTTACTAAGATCATGTATAATGACAGCTTTTTTATTTTTGCTTTTAAGGAACTCAGCTTCTATGCAAGTTGTAGGCAAAAGATTCTAGGTCTTCAACACAGCATTAAACATGCAATGTTTACTACTGCAAGCTTGAATTCAGATTGGAGATTTACTAGAATTCAGGTGTACTGAATTGACAGGAGCACAGGCTCTGCAACTTGATAAAGGGGTTTGAAATGATTAAAACGAATATTAATAAATGGTCAACAATGGGAGACTCTATCAGTATGTGACAAGTTTTAAATTTAAAAACATTACATTTGTTTGTATCAAGTCCTTCAATAATGTTAATTTTCAAGAACATTAAATTCTGTCTAGTGTACTGAAGCTGGTAATTATAATGCATGAAAATAGCTGAATAACCAGGGTAGTGCCAATTACTCTGTCACTCATGAGTAATCAATTATGTTTGTGCAGCACAATATATATGATGTCTGCACACAAAGTGATAATGTACAGCACATAAATGAAAAATAATTTTTCAAAAGCATGGTGAGGCATGCCTGAAAGCCTTAACCAATTTCCTTGAGAGCGAAGTTATATCTCTTTGAGGAGTGCTTGAGAGAATGGTTTGAAGAGATTTTGGTCCTTGGCTGGCTACTGTATCAGCAGTCCAGGGATGCTGGGTACCCAGCTTCCCTGTACTTTAGATGACCCGTGACGATTGGCAGGCCAAATGTTGGCTATTGAGTGACTGTGTGATAAGTGGAGTGTATGGGGTGAGTAAATTACAGTGGGGATGGATGATGGTGTCTGTATTAGGAATAGGCATCGTACCTCTAGGATTTCCCCGTAACTTCCCAGCAGCCACCCTATGGAGATTGGAGAAACTTGTCTGAGTCTGGTCATCCCCCGGGCATCTTTGTCAGCTCCATTCTGGTGTGCTTACCAAACCCTTGTTTTTTGGAAGTCCTCAGCAGGGAGCCTCTTGGATGTCTCAGACACAGTCACCTTCCTCAGTTACGGGCTCTTTCAGAAAGGAAGCGCAGGAAGAGACTGATATAATTCTGAAACAACAAGAAGACCACTCTATATATAGTATTGTTGTTAGAATTAAGTGAGATGTTTATAGAGCATTACTATGTGCTCAGCGCTGGTTTAAATAGACATTAAATTATTATTATTACTGTTACTTGTTATGAATGATAATTATGCACTGGACCTAACTGCTTATGTCATGCTCTAACAATTGACTTCCCCTTTATGGAAAACTACAAAACCACAAAGGAGGTAATAGAGAGATACTTCTTTTTGTAAATGCTGTGTTTCATTTTAGTTTTTGTATAATTTCCATTAAAATCCCTTAAATTGAAGTACACACACACAGAAGTTGGACCCAGTGGTGTCCTAGAAGATGCTAGGTAGAGGATTATACAAAGCAAATTATTGGATTCAGTGGGTGGTATTTATTGAGCATTCACTAAAGAGCTCTAATAAAAGAGTGAACCTTGATTCTTCCCTGCAGGAGTGTGTAATATAGCACGGGGGAGGGGAAGGAGTGTGTGTCAGAGGCAAGCAGAGTATTGCAAATGCAAGCAGAGGTCTAGGACAAGGTACACAGGACAACAGGATAACTAAATGCTGGAATAATCAATCCAAGATGAAGTCAGGCAAAAATTTATAGAAGCTGAGCTATAAGCAACTTGAAAGGTGAGGGGAGTGTGGGGGAAAAGGTAATTGCGGGGGATGGGCTTGGTTTTTCCAGTAGTCATGTATGGATGTGAGAGTTGAACCATAAAGAAAGCTTAGTGCTAAAGAATTGATGCTTTTTTTGTGATGCTGGACAAGACTCTTGAGAGTCCCTTGGATGGTGAGGAGATCAAACCTGTCAATCCTAAAGGAAATCAGTCCTGAATATTCATTGGAAGGACCGATGCTAAAGCTGAAACTTTAATACTTTGGCCACCTGATGTGAAGAATTGACTCCTTGGAAAAGACCTTGATGCTGGGAAAGACTGAAGGCAGGAAGAGAAGGGGATGACAGAGGACGAGATGATTGGATGGCATCACCAACTCAATGGACATGAGTTTGAGTAAACTCTGGGAGTTGGTGATGGACAGGGAGGCCTGGCGTGCTGTGGTTCATGGGGTCGCGAAGAGTCGGACATGACTGAGCGACTGAACTGAACTGCACTTGGTAGGAGGGGATGGGAGGGGTGGGATGTGAGAGAATTGTCAGCCTGAAGATTGGGAAAAGGGCTCAAGTCAACCCTCTGTGAGTGTGAGTGTGTGTGTGTGTTCCTGTAAGGGAAAGAGGAGCGTTAGGTAATAACACCAGGAAAGGAGAGTATGAGCTAGGGACTAACTGGGAATAAAGGGTCATAGCCATTTAAAAAAATTATTTATTTATTTGATCTGCCAGGTCTTATTTGCAGCATGTGGGATCTTCAATCTTCATTGGGGTATGTAGGATTTTTAGCTGGGGCATGTGAACTCTTAGTTGTGGCATCTAGTAGGGTCTAGTTCCCCGACCAGGGATTGAACCCAGGACCCCTGAATTGGGAGCATGGAGTCGTAGCCACTGATCTACCAGGGAAGTCCCCCTAGTCGTTTTTATTGCATAGTAAGCACTGTGCTACATGATGGGGGTCTATGATGGAACAAGCAGAGCCAGACTCTGCCTTCATGGAACTTACAGTTTAGAGACACAGACATGACTAGAGGCACAGAGATCAGCTGAGAGTCACCTACAGTGTTCTGATGGTGGCCTGAACTAAGTAGTGTCAGAGAGTGCTGTGTGTGTGTGTGTGTGTGTGTGTGTGTGTGTGTGTGCATGCGTGCGTGCATGTGTGCTCAGCTGTGTCCGACTCTTTGTGGCCCTTCAGACTGTAGCCCGCCAGGCTCCTGTGTCCATGGAACTCTCCAAGAATACTAGGTATTGTAAAAGATAAGCCCAGAATTCCTAGGGACTTGACGCAGTAATAGTTCGTTTCCTATTGCGTCACAGTCCAGTGTGTTTCTTCCTGGAAAATAGCCTTCCAAGTGCTCATTCAGAGACCTAGGCTCCTCTGTCTCATGGCCCCATAATCCTCTAAGACCTGAGTCTACTCGGCTCGGTTGGTAGATGGGAATGTACTCCTGCTTTGTAAACACTACGTGATGCAGGTAACATCAGATTACATCCACTGGCAAGAACTAATCATATGCCCTCTTCCTGAACCCAGATATTTAGGGCTTAAGAAATAGTTTTTGTCTGGGCAGCTCCTCTCCTGTTACAGTTCCACACTCCAGAGGGAGAGCACAAATCTTGGGTGGTCAGACAGTGGTCTCTGCTACAGTTGGGTTGGTGAGACATAAAGAGTTACTCAAGAACTGGAATCCACAGGACAATTAACTCAGCTTCTGTGATGGACTGGGTAGGATATCTGAGGGACAGGCAGGAGTTGGGGATGACTCCCAGGGTTTTGGCTTGGACAGCAAAGTCATTGGTTGGATAAGGGCAGGTGTAGGTCTTCAGTGCATAGAGACACTGGTGTCATGGAAGAGCATGAGCTTTCTATTGTCTTCGTCCAGGTGAGAGGCAGTGGGATCAGGGGTGGGGTCAGGAATCCTGCTGTGGGGATGGATAGAGAGAAGAGGGAGGAGCTAGCCACAGCACCACATCTAAAACTGCAATCAAGAGGCTGGAAGGCTAGCACTGCATTTGATAGAAATGGCGGGGCTGGGGGTAGGTTAGAAAGAGGTGGTGGTTCAGAATGAAGGAGAGACAGTAGTTCAGTTTTTATAACATTACAGATATTGATAGGGTATAAAATCATAGCATTAAAGAAGGGACTTTTCAGGTAATTCCTCTTATTTTAAGTCATTGACACCTCGGGAGATACCAGAAAGGAAAGGTCAGGGAGTGCACGGGATATTGAACCACTTGCTTTGATACAGTTCCCTTGATATCGGGTGTTAGAAGGAGGGCTGTGGAAGACTGCATAGGTTGTCTTTGCGGATCCTCACAGTTAATGAGCAGAGGAAGAAAAAAAGGGTGTAGGATCACAGAGAAGAGATGAACACAGTGGAGGATGGGGTCAAGAAAGGAGGATTATAAAGGAGAGTCAGTGGGCAGAGAATAGTAAGCAGGGTCAATGTCAGGAGGCTTTTATATGAGGGATATGTGACACATCAATACACGTTTGTGTAATCTTCCTCATAATTTGCATTTCAAAATAGTATCAGTATAACAACTGTTCTCATTTATGGAGTTTGTGCAAGGATTCATGGGGTTCTCATTCACATGGATGTTTGATTTTGTTTTAAAATGGTCTAAAGCCTGGTTTCACCAGAGTTGAAGGCTAACATGATAAGCCATGAGTTTGCAATCTATTTGGAATGAAGGATGTACCATACCTCAGATGGCTCAGGGCCAGTAAGAGATTTGGTTTAGAAGGAGCTGTTTTGCATCTGCAGAGAAGGGAGCCAGATTCAGTACACTTGTAGCCGACAGATGTCAGTGTTGTGATGTGCTACACAGCCCGGTTTTGGTGTCTCCTCTCCTGCCACACTTGAGGCTTTGATTTAATATCATGAATATTGCCAGCTACCTCTCCCTCTTAAAATACACTGGCAAAAGCACATTATAATGAAATCTCTTCTGTAGACAGAGAACCGTTTTCACACGCTGGAAGTTTCATCTTGTCTTGAGAATGAACAAGCAGTGGGATCGCTTCAATGCACCTTTTTGCAACAAACTGCAAAATGATGACACTGTATCTGATAGCGAATGTCTTGGAATGAACAGGGGAAATAGTCAGTGGTGAGGAATATATTGTCTAAATGCTAGCACGGGTCTTCTTTTTTTCTTTTGACACAGTCACCAGCTCCAAAGAGTAGCATCCTTATTCTTTCATCAGGCTCCATTGCATCCTTTGAAAAATAATGCTTGTTTAAGAGATGCTCCGTCCTTCTCACTGCTTGCCTGGGTGTCACAGAGGCTGGGATCCAGTTTTGTGTGGAGTTGGAGCAACCCTGAAAGGACTGTAAGTGGCACAGGTGATTGATTTCTCCTTATTCTTTGGGGAGCCTGACACTGACCCAAAACAGCACATGTTATTAGAGGCTGAACATAGCTTACATATTTCATGAGGCTGCTGTTTGTTTTTAGACCTTTTCCCAAAGTGGTGGCTTGAGTATTAAAGTTTTAGCCAAATGAGGATGAACCTGCAGATGGTGTTCTTTTGGGCCCAGTCTAGTTTCTTTTATCCCCTGTGAATGAAACAGAGTTGCTGACAGTGTAAGCAAATGTCTTACTACAGTATAGGTAAGGAGATGGGATGACACAGGGGTCAAGGTCAAAGGCAGAGGAGCTATATTCCTGAAAATCCGTGACTGCCTGAAGAAAGTGAAATTGTTAGTCGCTGAGCCATGTCTGACTCTGCAGCCCCATGGACTGTAGCCCACCCACCAGGCTCCTCTGTCTGCGGAATTCTAAAGGCAAGAATCATGAAGTGGGTTGCCATGCCCTTCTCCAGGGGATCTTCCAGATCCAGGGATTGAACCTGGGTCTGCTGCATTGCAGGCAGATTCTTTACTGCCTGAACTGCAGCTGCCTAGCTATCTTGTATTTTCAAGTCTACTCAGGGATTTGGCTTTCCTTGTTGTTTGTCATCTTAGGTATGACCAACTGCTTTTGAACAATGCTCTGTCAAAAGGAAGGAAACTTGAACTCTGTTAGTTCTACAGAAATTAATTACTGATTTCCAGGGCTCGGTTTACCTAGTTAAAATAATAGAGGTACTACTGACTCCTCAGCGGTTGGAAAGATTTGCACCCTTGATCATGAAGGCTATGAACCTGCAGCATGTCATGGGAGGATTTGGCCTTAGAGAGGAAGGAAGCTAAAGGTGGATGCTGGTGACAACATAGTGCTTTCTGAGATGTTGACTGGATGTGGCATTGCTCACACTCTGTCATTTTCACCGTCAATGGCTGAGCCCAAGATAGAAACCAGAAATCTGGTTTTGGCTTTCTGAGTCATAATCAGAATTTGGGCACGTCTTCCACAACTGCTGGCACATCGCTGGACTTTCTAGTATTATCCTAGGAAAATTTCTGGTGCTAAATCTGGGCAGTTGTAACTTTAAGATTATCTTCACCATCTGGATACTAGATTTCTAGTTTTGCCCTTTTTCAACCCCAGCCACCCCTCTGCCTTCTGCCATCCCATCCCTAATCTGTGCTCCATGAACAAACCTACACAAACTTGCACATGTGATAAAACTGTATAGAACTTAATACATACATGCATGCCCAAGCACAAATATTAGTAAAACTGGGGAAATCTGAGTAAGAAAGTTCAATTGGAAACTTCCCTGGTGGTCCAGAGGCTAAGACTCAGTGCTCCTAATGCAGGATGTCTGGGATCATCCCTGGTCAGGGAACTAGATTCCACATGCCATAACTAAGAGATCCTGCAGCCTGCAGCAAAGCTTGAAGATCCCATGTGTTGCAAGTAAAACCCAGCGCAGCCAAATAAGTAAATAACATTACAGATCTAAAAAAAATCATTAGTCCTTAAAAAATAAAAAGGTAGATCGTATCAATGCCAGTAACTTGGTTGTGATACTGTACTATAGTTTTTAAAAAATTAATTTTTTAATATTAAATGGAGGCTACTTACTTTACAATATTGTGGTGGTTTTTGCCATACATTGAAGATGCTATCATTGGGGAAAAGTGAGTGAATGGTACCTGAGATTTCTCTGTATTATTTCTTCCAATGGCATGCAAATCTACAATTAAATCAAAAAAATTTCAATTAAAAAGGTATTTACAAAAAAAAAAGGTATTTACTATACTCCATATACTAAAATAGTATCTTCCTCTTTAATAAGTGTTTTATGTCCCTTATACAAGCAAATACTACCAGTGTTTTTGTACAGCTACTTTTGTATTTATTGCAAATAATTATATACTGGTATGTAAAATTTTTAGTATAGAAGAAAACTAAGTGAGATACGATTTAATATTCTAAATATTTGCTTTTATTTTTGCTACATATGCATTTCTAAATGCCCTGCTCTACTAAACCCCCTATATCTACTGCCTCTTGGAGAATGGTGGTTGAGGCTTTGGGCTCTAAAGTAAGATTATTTGGTCAAATCAAGTTGTACTATTTAGAATTTATGTGTCATTAAGTTCTCCATGAAACAGGTTCCTCAACTGAGAAATGGAGTGAAAACTAACACTTACCTAAAAGGGTCATAGTGATAATTAAATGAGTTTGTGTGCATGTGAAGTCTTGACACAGTCTTACATAGAGTCAGGACTCAATTAGTACTTGTTCTTCTGGTACATACCATTATCCATACTATTTATCTACATTAGAGTATAAATTATGATTGCACACAGATAATAAACCTTTTTATGAAAATGCTAATAGTAGATTCATATGCAGCTGCAGAAAGTGTTAGCGAGAAATCCTGTGTACCATTTACTCATTTTTCTCCAAAGGTGGCATCTTGCAATACTACAGTATATTATCACAACTAAGTTGTTGGAATGGATAAAATCTACCTTTCTTATTCAGATTTCCCCAGTTTTATTGTATGTGTGTGTGTGTGTGTGGTGTATTGGGTTCTATGCAGTTTTATCACGTTTGTATCTATTACTACAGTCAAGATCCTAAACAATTCCATCACAAGGGTCCTTCCAGTTGCCCTTTTATAATCACACCCACCTCCCTTCCTTTCACTGCATTTTCTGTCTCTAGTTTTCATTGTCATTATTTTGTCATTTCAAGAATGACGAATGGAATCCTACAGTCTGTAACCTTTTGGGATTGGCTTTTTTCACTCACTATAATTCCCTTGAGACTCATCCGAGTTGTTTTGTGCATCCGTGGCTCATTCCTTTGTATTGCTGAATAGTGAGTGTTCTGTGGTATGTATGTACCACTGTTAGTTTGATCTACCTGTTGAAGGGCATCTGGACCATTTCCAGCTCTTGACTATTACAAAGCAGACTGCCTTTAACCATGTGTGTACAGATTTTTGTGTGAACACAAGTTTTTCCTTTCTCTGGGATAAACACCCAAGAGTACAGCTATTGTGTCGTATGGTAGTTGTATGTTTAATTTTGTAAGAAACTGCGTGTAGTAGTTTCCTACTGCTGGTGCAAATTTAGTGGCCCAAAACAACGCAAATGTATTCTAATTCTGGAGGTCAGACCTCTGAGAAGTGAGCCTTTGAGGATGAGCAGGGTTAATTTCTTCTGACAGCTCCAGGGGAGAATCTATTCCTTGTCTCTGCTGGATTCTAGAGGTTCATCATGGTCCCTCTTTCCAAGTTTAAACAAACTCTGCAGCATCTTCTCTTCTCTCTGATGTTTTGCCTTCCTCTTATAAGGACCCACTGGATAACCCAGGATAACCTCTCCATCTCAAAATTTTTAACTGCATTAATCTGCAGAATCTCTCTTGTCATATAAGGTCTTGAGACCTTTCCAAAGGTCTGGAGATTAAGACCTGGACACCTTCAGGGGTCCTCATTCAGCCTGCCACATTGCCAAAAGGTTTTCCAGAATGACTATATCATTCTACATTCCCACCAGTCATGTATGAGTGATCCATTTTTTTTCTGCATCCTCACTGGTAATTGATGTTGCTACTGCTGTTTTTTATTTTAGTCATTCTGATAGATATGTAGTGATATCTCTTTGTAGTTTATCTTAGTTTATATTTCCCTGAGGCTGATGATGTTGAACACCTTTTCATGTGTTTGATACCTGTACATTCTTTCATTGAAATATCTGCTCATGTCTTTTGCCCATTTTCTAAGGGATTGTTCCTTTTTTTAAATTGTTGCATTCAGAGAATTTAAAAATATTTTTAGGTACTAGTCTTTTGTTGGATATGTCATTTGCAAATATTTTTCCTCCCTCTGTACTTTGCTGTCCATCCTTGACACATACTTTTTTTTTTTTTTTCCAAAACTCTTCTCAGTTTGATATGGTCCAATCTGATCAACTGTACCTTTTATGGATTATGCCTTTTGTAGCAAGTCTTGTTGCTTACTCCTAGATCTGAAGTTTCTCTCCTATTTTTTTGTTTGTAAACATTTTATAGTTTTATGTTTTGCACATAAGTCCATGCTCTGCTTTGAGTTAGATTTTGTAGAAGGAATAATTTCTTGTAATAGAAGAATCAATCATATGAGCTGATTTCAGAGTCTTTAGGAATCTCTGTCTCTGAAGATTGTGTTCATAGTGTCACTACTTTAGTAAGACTGTCCATCGATGCCAAAATAGACGTCCACTTTGCAGATAAACTGTGCCTGGTGGCAGGTTTTAATAGCTGAACAAATCTAAACCATTTCTGATTCCCACGAGGAGAGCCCTGGGCTCTTTTTCATGTGTACATCAAAAAAAGGGATGCAGGCTTTGTAATCTTTTTCTGAAGAAAAATAACAACAACAAAAAGATTCTAGGACATCCTGCTCAGTTTATTTTGTTAAGGGTTTGAGTTATTTTAACTGGTGTTTTATTAGAAAAGAGCTCTGTAAACTGATTTAATTTTCCCAATACTGGTTGTTTCATTACCCATTCTTCTGGCTTTGGAAGGGGGAAGTGCCTTTTGCAGTGGTTAGACGTCTAATTATGAACAAATTCTATGTTACATTGTTGGACTATGGCTGGAGGGTACTGCTGAGGCAAGCAGAAGAGTGAGTTTTGGAAAGGGATTAGGGAGAAACTGATTAAAGTTTAAAATAAGCATCTTGAAGGTTGGGACAAAAATCTCAGGGCTATCAGTATTTTATTTATTTTTTCTTTTTGGGTGCAATGTGAGGCATGTGCGATCTTAGTTTCCTGACCAGGGATCAAACCCTTGCCCCCTGCGGTGGAAGTGCTAAGTCTTCCTGGACTGCCCAGGAAGTCCCAGGATTATCAGTGTTATTGCTGAATAGGAGACATAGGGACGGTCTTTTACTTCACCGTAGGTAGTTTATATTCTAAAGAAGTCAGTGTAAACTTGTGTCTCCCTTGGAGACATTCAAGAGTGTTCACTCTCATCGTTTCAAATAAATCTTGGTTCTGGTCATTTTATATTACCAGTTCCCTGATGGATCTCATACTCTGCTTGTGGAAGGAAGAAATTCAATATTAATAGGATATAATGTGTGCACTCTGAGTTTCAAAAAGTCAGTATGGGAAGTTAAGTGACTATTGTAATGAACATAGTAGCTAAATTGGTATAGATAGTTGTGAGTGATTCCACCCTTGGCCCTTGAAGGCAGAGTCCACTGACATCAATGAAATTACATGCATGGATCAAAGATAGAATGTTGATTAATTTTTGCATGTCAAATTAAATCAGCCCACAAACTAGTTGCTACATGTGCTAGGAAAGCTATTTTTATTTATTTTTTTTTTTCACAAGAAACCATCAGTTTTATTAACATGTACTATCACACATAGAAAGAATAAAACCTTTTCCAATCCATTGTGTAACTGATTAAATACAGATTACAAGCATTAGCAACGAAATTCATTCCTCTGATACAATGATCTCAGAACTCTTTTCTAAGGATATAAAATGGAAGCTAATCATTTACAAATGAAACAACATATACACTAATTACATGACTTTTCTGAGAAGGGTTTTCATACATTTCTAGGGTATCAGAGGTATCTTTATTTGAAACATGTCAACTAATATTCATGACATCTGTTGATATTATAAAGATACATCAAGAGTTCAGTGAACTGTCATTGTATTTTCCTTGAAATGCAAGTGACATAACTAATGAAAATGTGGATCTTACTTTAATATGTGGAATTACTCCCTGAACACTTACTTCATGGTGACCTATAGGGATGTTTGGCATGAATTACTAACACCTCCATTTAAATATTCAGTGTACATGCTACATCACTGTGTCCTTAATCTCCTAATGGAGAATAAACATAAATGATTTCTCTCTAGGATAGAAGGCCTTGTCTCATCTTTGAGTAGCAATCATCAAAAACATAACTTTGCATACACACTAAAAATGAAGCATAGCAGCATGGAGTAATTTGAGAGTTCAATAACATATCTTGGTTTTCAAATAATCACAAATCGTGTCAATATAAGCAAAGATATATTGCTAATAATTGTACATTTCTAAATACCAATGCTTCATCTTCTGATCCATACTAACATATCAATTTTCTATGTTTTAATTATGGATTACTATCTACAATACTTCTCCTGAAGAGAACTTCAAAAAACAGGATTGATGAAATGCTTTCTAGTGTGTGGGCTTACCTGAAAGCTCAGTTGGTAAAGAACCCACCTCCCACTCCAGTATCCTGGCCTGGAGAATTCCATGGACACAGTCCCTGGGGTTGCAGAGTTGGACACAACTGAGCAACTTTCACTTTTTCTAGTGTGCAATATCTGGTATTTATTTAGATTTAACATTCATTAAATACTTTTCTACATTGTTTTATGTCATTTCTTATCTTTCTTAAATAAACCGTCCTGTATTTTCTGAAGTGTATGTTTAGGACAAACCTCTTCCATCACTTATTTTATTACTGTAGTTTCTCTCCAGTATGTGTTTTCTGATGTTCAGTAAGGTGAGAGCTCTGATTAAAGCCTTTGCCACTTTCCTTACATTTATAAGGTTTTTCTTCCAGTATGAATTCTCTGATGTTGAGTAAGATGTGAGTTCGTGATGAAGGTTGAGGTCATTCTCCCTAATTGGCAGTTGGAGAGCCAGGCTGCAATATGTCCCTATGAATGATGCTCATAATATGAGTTAAGAGCATCAAGAGGGGGGAATGAAGAAGGAATTCATAGGGCCTGGGCTCCATCTCAGGCCTGTCTGTGCTGATCGTGCTCGGCCACCTCTCCAGTGGACTCTGAACTCTCTGCTTAGTGCCTGGGTGTATGGCTGTCTCCATTCTCCATATCTCCCAGGGATCCTTCATTTGCTCCAGAAACGTGACAGGTCCGGCTTAGAGACCACAAGACAATGTTGTCACGCAGGTGTATATTCCTCGGTTCTTTGTTTCGTCGCAACAAAAATTTGGAGTGACGGACATTAAAGCCCCTTGGCGGGCCACGGTTCTCGGAGGACAGACCGTGTTATAGCTCTTAAATAAATCAGTGTTACAGCTCTATTTATTTAGATAATAGCCAGAAAATCCATCTTTGAGTTGTGAGGACGTGTCGATCCCAAGACACAAAAAGAAGATCGCCCCATCGTGCTGAGAAGCTGCCATTTCCTCCTCTTCTTCCTCCTGCTCTGCGTCTTCTCTGGGGATGTTACATTGCAAACTCACATCTGCATCTTGAGAAAATACCTTCAAACGCATCCATGCAGCTGTTTAACCTGCAACTGCTGCAGGGAAAGAGAAGAAAAAGTTTTCCTGTTTCCCTCACCCTTTTCTGAGCTCCTTCTCGACTTTCTGTGTTCCCAATCTGTAGTCGGAAAGCTATTTTTAAAATATACAATCAGATCTTTATACTCTTGCAAAAATGATTAGTTCTAAGGAGATTATTTCATACATGTTATTTTGTTGTCAAAAATGTGATAAAATGATATGAATGTTATTACTCCACACATATCTTGAAAATGATGAATGCATAATCTCAAGGACCTTGGTGATGTATCCGGTCTCCTCAGTTGTAACTAGATTGTAGATCATCAGAGGAAGGGAATAAGCATCTAAAAATAAAGATGGCACTGTGATAATTAGTCTTTCTTCTTTCAAAGTAAAGCAGGAGGCAGAAAACCTCAATCTTCTTGAACTATCAGTTTTGTCTCCTCCAGCCACTTGTACTCAACTTACACTGCACTTGCTTCTCTTTCTCAGCATGAGAGAGACCATAGAAATGGAAATGGAAATGTATGATCAACCTGCAGGTGTCCTCCCTACAGGACCAGATCACACCTTCCGAAGTATCCTGTTTCAGACTTGAATCTAGATATAAAGAGGCCCTGGGTAACAGGCTAATCACTCGATCAGAGTCTCTGCGTTTTTTTTGGCCGAGCCATGTAGCATGTGGGATCTCAGTTCCCCAACTAGGGATTGAACCAGTCCCCCCTGCAGTGGAAGCGTGGAGTCTTAACCACTGGACAACCAGGGTTGTCCCCAGAGTCCGTGCTTTTATCTTTTTGGATTACCTGATCATATTTTTTGACTTTGCCTCATTTCTTTTTTTTGCTTACAGACATTTCTGTGAGAGGTATACCCTTCTTTTATTTTTGTATAATTTATTGAAAACTTGGTATGAATGAAATTGAACTGCCTTTCTGCACAATGAGGAAGTGGGACAAGTGCTCCCTTTGTCCCAAAATGGCCCCTCTTGAGGTGTACATACTTTCATGGCTTTCCTTAGTCTTATGGTTGAGGGCTGTGTTTGCCTTCTCTAGTCTCTCTTTGCAGGGTATTTGTAATTTATAATACAATATGATAGGATGTGGTTGTTGTTCAGTCACTAAGTCATGTCTGACTCTGAGACCCCATGAACTGCAGCATGTCAGGCCTCCCTGTCCTTCACCATCTCCCAGAGTTTGCTCAGACTCATGTCATTGGGTCAGTGATGCCATTCAACCATCTCATCCTCTGTCATCCCCTTCTCCTCCTGCCTGAAGTCTTTCCCAGCATCAGAGTCTTTTCCGATGAACTGGCTCTTTACCACATCCAGTGGCCAGAGTATTGGAGCTTCAGCTTTAGCATCAGTCCTTCCAATGAATATTGAGGGTTGATTTCCTTTAGGATTGACTGGTTTGATCTATTTATGCACCAGTCATATCTCTTGGTAGACTGGAGGCCTCTAGAGGGCCTACATCATGTCATAGCTACTTTCATGGTTTCACATAGCATGTGATCAGGATCCAGAGCGGATTTGGCACAGGATAACAGTGGACAGGTTGTATTAAAACTTTCCTCATATTCTAAAGTCCGAGTGAGGCAGATCATGGTACTTAGCTGAGCTATGTATGTTGTAACATCTAATGACAAGAATTTGGTTGATCTGGATTAGAGCTTTCAGATCAGTGGGTCTGCTGTCCTTATGACCAAAATTTCTGTATTTATGTCTTCAGAAGAAGTGGTTTTCTCCTCTCTTTGCTCCCTGTTTTCATCTCCCAGGGTGAGAAATATGCTTATACATGCCCTTCTTGCTAATCACTACTTTGTGATTGATCATCAGAGACTTAAATTTAGAAGAAAATGTGTAAAATTCATGCCCTGAATTTGTTTCTAGGGAGCCACTAGAGTATTCTCTTGAAAAAAGAAAATCACAGTCTTAACCCTCTTATTATTAATATTAGATGATCCTTAGAATCAACACATAATATAATGAACATGAAGAAACATGATATTCTTTCAGAGGAGTTAACTTCCATAAAAGAATGTCTCCTGTTTCAGAAAGGAGTATCATATACATCCAATTATTATTATTAATTAATACAATTATCATTATTATACAATTATTATTATTTTATGTGTTTAATTATTATTAAAAGTAGGTCTATAAAGTCAGGAAAGAATATACCTTCCAAGAAAACAGGAAACACATTTGCTTTTACTAGTCATACCTAGTGGAAACCTATTAATTTTCTTCCAAGAATAAAATAGGATTGCAAGTGGGTGTTTAAAAGATGCATTAAAATGGCAATGTGCACATAATTTAAATGAGCTAAGAGCTGCTAATTATTCTGGCATGTGTTCAGTTACTTTGTACTATTACTTCTCTAATGTAAACAAGAGAAATCCTCTTAATTGTCAAAAATAGCTTTCAGTAGATGCTGCTGTTTTCTATTCTTTGCTGTTCTTTTTGTGCAGTTTGCATATTTAAGAACTAGTCACAAAGTGTGGTTATGTAGAATATTAAAAAAAAGAATGCACTATTACTTATATTTTTTCAGCTCTTAAAATCAAATTAAAGAGCTAATTAAGCTATTCATTTACTAGAGCGGAAAATAATCATGCAATGTGTATCTGGAGGGAAAAATGGCCTCCTGTGCATTCAAATGAGGTAGAAGTGGGCTGAGACATGCTCGTGTAACAGGGAACTTGAAAACACGATGCATAATGAAGAAGGCAGGTCCTTCACTGTAGTGTACGTGATCATTATTTCCCAGAAATAACATTGATTTGTGGGCGTGACAGCACTATTCTTCACAGCTCAGGGCCTTCAGCATATGACTAAAATACTGCAGGCTGATTTTTAAGGCACTTTATCATGCATTTACAACATTTAAATGAGTTAATTAAGTTTATTAGCATGTGTTCCTGCTTCCTTCGGTGTGGTGTTCTGAATAGTCAGCTAGTTCCTGGAGAAAGCATACTTGATGAGTCACAGGGTCTTGGACTGAAATTCTTTCCCCTGGGTTTTGGCTAAAACACCAATATGGTGGACACGAAAGAGAGTCTGAAAAGTTTGTGAACCATGTCCTTGAAGAAGCAGGTCAAGAAGATGAAAAGGGTGGAGACACTTCCTTCTTTATCTCAGGTCCATGGCCCCACCTGGAAAGCTTGGATGACTGTGGGTTGGAGTGTGATTCTGATGTTGGAAATCTAGAGAGCAGAGTGGCTGGGCTTCCCTGGTGGCTCCGTGGTAAGGAATCCACCTGGCCAATGCAGGAAACACGGGTTTGATTCCTGGCCTAGGAAGATGTCACATGCTGTGGAGCAGCTAAGCCCATGCACCACAACTACTGATGCTGCGTACCCTAGAACTTACTGTCTGCAACAAGGGAAGCCATTGCCATGAGAAGCAACTCAAGAGTAACTGCCCCCTACCCCCACCCCACAACAAGAGAAAAGTCTACGCAGCAAGGAAGACCCAGCACAGCCAAAAATAAGGAAATAAAATTATAAAAAAGAGAGAAAGGCTGACTAACCACAGTTGTGGCACATGTGGGAAGGGATTGTCTTTTTTTTTTCTTTTTTCTCCCAAAGGCTGTCTCATTGTTTCAAGAAGTCTAGACATGGGCATTTGGGAGGAAGAGCCAGTGTGGTTTCTTTCAGAGCCTGCCATCTGCAAGAGGTGAGAAGAAATCAGAAGACAGAGGCTGGTTATGTACCACTGGTGTATAAAGTCTCAATCTATAAAGACCTGACAGGTTAGAAATGTACCCTCTTGGGGCCAAGTTGCAAAAGAAAACTGTCCATTGCTAACAACCTCTGAAGAGCTCATTAACTCTCAGATCATGAGGATATCAGATAAGCAAGAACATTTTGTCCTGTTCCTCTTTTCCATCCTCCTACTTTGACCTGGAAGACATCAAAACTTCAGCCGGAAAGAAGGAATAAGAAGGATGAGAAAAGAATCACAAGGAAGTGAGTTAGGGAAGAAGCCTGTCAGCCACTCTTTCTCATGGAAGGCTTTTAACCTGAAGCAGAAGCAAGATGGAAGAGAAGGAGGTTTCCTGCTGAAACCTGCACAGTTATAATTGTTAAACAGAATTGGACATTCTAGTTTCTAAATCACTGTCTTTTCATCCAGGTGCAGGAAAATATTACCCCTGCTAAATAAAACTTATAGGAACAGTGTGAACAAAACAAAAAGTTGGGTTTTGCTTCTATTACCATATGTATTTGCTTAAGTAATATGCAATTTATTTTTTAATATTTTTTTTGATGTGGACCATTTTTCAAGTCTTTAATGAATTTGTTACCATGTTGCTTCTGTTTTATGTTTTGGGTTTTTTGGCCAAATGGCACGTGGGATCTTAGTTCCCTGACCATGGATCGAACCCACACCCCCTGCATTGTAAGGTAAAGTCCTAACCACTGGTCCACCAGGGAAGCTCCCAAGTCATGAATTCTCAGATCACCTTTACCTCTATAAAAATTATTGAGGACCCTAAAATGTTTTTGTATATGTAAGTTATGTCTATTGATACTTACTGTATTAGAAATTGGAGCACCATCTTTAAATATTTCATGAATTCATTCAAAAAATGATAAACCCATTTGATGTTAACATAAACAGCATAGCTTAAGAAAAACAGCTTATCTTCCAGAACAAAAATATTACTGAGAAATTGTGTTATGTCTTTGAAAAATCTACTGTTTGGGTCAACAGAAGACAGCTAGAATCTCATATTTGCTTCTGAATCCATTCTGTTGCTATATGTTGTTCGGTTGAAATGTATGGAAAAAAATCTGGCCTCATGCAGATATGTAGCAGGAAAAGGCAGAAGCATTTTAATAGCCTTTTCAGATAACGATGGATATCATTCTTGATTTTACACTGAAACTCAGCCCATAGTAGCATTCTAATAGTTAGTTACAATGTAGAATTTAAAAGCCATATTGATAAGCTTTTCATATTCTGTTACATCAAAATTTATTTGCCTATGTGAAACTTTATGTGGATCTTTTTTACTTAAGTATGACTTTGTAACATCATGAACTGGTGATTTGGAAAATATTGGTTTACAGAGTAATGGAAATCCTCCAAACACTGATGCAAAAATCACTCATTAATATCACCAACCATCCTGTTAGAAAAGTCCCTGTACTGAGAAGCTGTCATGCTCATGGTGGGAAGTACAGGTTTTCTAAATTCCAACTTTTGCTTGTAAACTTGAATTTTATCATATGCAATAAATTCTGTCAATTGATTTTCTTGAAGTAACAAGCTCAACTTAGTTCAACTTTGAGAAAATGTCTGGCAATTATCCAAGTCTGAATAGCTGTAGTTCATCTGTCAGTCATCCTTTTAAGTAAAGATGGTGTTCCATGAAAAAACTGGTTACGTCAGCTTGAAACTCAAGACACAAGTGTTTTTCCTTGAGACACCCACCACACTTTGGTATTCAGCACAAGTGTTTTTTTTTTTTACTTCCCCTTTGGTCACAGAGACTATTAAAAAGACGTTGCTTAAGGGTCAAGATTTAATAATATTAATATTGTTTTTCTTGCTTCACCAAGCACACTGTTAAGTGAAACACATTTTAGCAAATTTACTGTGAAGTCGGTAACAGTGACAATACAGTGCTTCCTCGCCTGGTTCGGTGATACTGCCTGGATTACTGCCAAGGCATCAACACTTTTACCATTGTTGCTTCTGCACCATCAGTGTTTGTGTCAATGCAGATTCTATAATTTCACACTCATCAGAGGAAAAAGACAGAAAAAGAAATAACTCTTTAAAATCTTCCTATAAAAACACCAGGCCCAGATTTTTTTTTTTTAAACGAACAAATGATTTCAGTTTTATACTAATGCTTCCAGAATATAGAAAAGGAGACAGGACTTCTTCATTTATTCTGTGAAACTGATATTAACTTAAAACCCCCCAATTTTTTTTTCTTACTAGTAACTTTTTAAATTTTTAAAATTAATTTATTTGTTTTAATTGGAGGCTAATTACTTCACAATATTGTAGTGGTTTTTGCCATATATTGACATGAATCACCCATGGGTATACATGTGTTCCCCATTCTGAACCTCCCTCCCACCTCCCTTCCCATCCCATCCCTGAGAGTCATCCCAGTGCGCCAGCCCTGAGCACCCTGTCTCATGCATCAAATATGGACTGGCAATCTATTTCACATACGGTAATGTGCATGTTTCAATGCTATTCTCTCAAATCATCCCACCCTTGCTTTCTCCCACAGAGTCCAAAAGTCTGTTCTTTACATCTGAGTCTCTTTTGCTGTCTCGCATATAGGGTCATCGTTACCATCTTTCTAAATTCCATATATATGCGTTAATATACTGTATTGGTATTTTTCTTTCTGACTTACTTCACTCTATATAATAAGCTCCAGTTTTATCTACCTCATTAGAACTGATTCATAATGCATTCTTTTTAATAGCTGAGTAATATTCCATTGTGTATTTGTACCACAGCTTTCTTATCCATTCGTCTGCTAATGGGCATCTAGGTTGCTTCCATGTCCTGGCTATTATAAACAGTGCTGTGATGAACATTGGGGTACACGTGTCTCTTTCAATTCTGGTTTCCTTGGTGTGTATGCCCAGCAGTGGGATTGCTGGGTCATATGGCAGTTCTATTTCCAGTTTTTTTAAGGAATCTCCACACTGTTCTCCATAGCGGCTGTACTAGTTTGCATTCCCACCAACAGTGTAAGAGGGTTCCCTTTTCTCTGCACCCTCTCCAGCATTTATTGTTTGTAGACTTTTTGATAGCAGCCATTCTGACTGGCATGAGATGGTAAATCAGTGTGGTTTTGATTTGCATTTCTCTGATAATGAGTGATATTGAGCATATTTTCATGTGTTTGTTGGCAATCTGTATGTTTTCTTTGGAGAAATGTCTGTTTAGTTCTTTGGCCCATTTTTTGATTGAAAACCCCCAAATTTGACAAGGATAGTACAGGAAGAAAAATTATAGGGCAGTCTTATTCCTGAACATGCAAAAATTCTGCACTAAACATTAACAATCCAAAATCCAGCAGTGTCTAAAAAACATAATGTATCACAATTAAATTGGATTTACCTTAGGGATGCAAGGTGGTTTAACATTCAAATATTTATAAATATCATTCACCATATCAAGACATTAAAAGAGAAAAAAATCAATCAGTAGATTCAGGAAAAAATATTTGACAAATTCAAAACCTGTTTATGATTTTATTTAAAAAACCTCATGAAGCTAAATATGGAAAGATACTCCCTTAACCACATAAAAACTATTAAAACAATAACAACAGATTTCAGTGAACATTATTCTTACTTTTAAAAAATTTTATTTATTGATTTATATATTTAACTATAGTTGATTTATAATATTGTGTTAGTTTCACGTGTTCAGCAATGTGTTTCAATTATACACACATATATATGTACATATATTATTTTTAAGATTATTTTCCATTGTAAATTATTATGAGATAGTGTACAGTTCCCTGGGGCATACAAGTAAATCCTTGTTATCTGTTTTATATATAGTTGCGTATATCTGTTAATCCCAAAGTCCTAATTTATCCCTTCCCCTCACCTTTCCCCTTTGGTAATCATAACTTTGTTTTCTATGTCTGAATCTGTTTCTGTTTTGCAAACAGATTCATTTGTATTATTTTTTAGATTACACATATAGGTGATATCATATATTTGTCTTTCTCTGTCTGACTTCTTTCAGTATGATAATCTCTAGGTTCATCACGTTGCTGCAAATGGCAATATTTCATTCTTTTTTTAGTGACTGAGTAATATTCTGTTGTAAATATATACCTCTTCTTTATCTAATTCATCTGTTGATGGACACTTAGATTGCTTCCACCTGGGCTATTATAATTAGTGCTAGGGTGTGTGTATCTTCTTGAAGTATGGTTTTCTCTTTTATGCCCAGGAGTTGGATTGCTGGATCATATGGTAGCTCTATTTTCAGTTTTTTAAGGAACCTCCATACTGTTCTCCATAGTGGCAGCACCAATTTACATTCCCACCAAGAGTACAGCCTTTTCTCCATACTCTCTACACACCCTCTCCAGCATTTATCATTTGTGGTTTTTCAGTGATAGTCATACTGATAGGTGTGAGGTCATATTTCACTGTAGTTTGGATTTGCATTTCTCTAGTAATTAGTGATGCAGTGAACCTTATTCTTCGTGGTCAAATCTTAGAAATATTCTTTTGAAGACTTGGAAAAGGCAATGACATCTACTACTGTCAGTTTTCATTCACATTTTATTGAATTTCCAGTAAGGCAAAAAATAAGTATGCAAATTATTCATTATTTGCATATAATTGTAATAATAATAATAATTCTCTACCCAGAAAGTTCAAAGAATCTATAGGCTTATTACAGAATTAATAAGAAGGTGATTTGATCTAATGTTATTATAC
This sequence comes from Cervus canadensis, assembly GCF_019320065.1. Taxonomy (NCBI): domain Eukaryota; kingdom Metazoa; phylum Chordata; class Mammalia; order Artiodactyla; family Cervidae; genus Cervus; species Cervus canadensis. Next base: position 86,902,224 of record NC_057388.1, on the reverse strand, counting down.
AAACCATTTGCCATCAACAAATATAAAATATAACAGGAGAAAGCATATCCCATTTATAATAGCAACAAAATATGACACTTAATAAATCTTCCAAAAGATATATACTATATTTATGATTAGATTATAAAATTTCATAGACATTGAAGATTAAATAAACAGGTATACTAGATGATATAAGATTCAGTATCATGTCCACATTGACTCTTTCCAATACAATTTATGAATTCAATGAAATTTCAATCAAAATCTCAAAGTGGTTTCTTCATTTTGGGTGGAACTTGAAAAACTGATTGTAAAATTTATATGGAAGAGCCCTGAACCAAATAAAGCCACAATATTCTTGAAGAAGAGCAATATGGGAGGCTTATCTTAAAGTTAAGTTAAAATTTCACTTTAAAAAAAGAAATTAAAATTTCACTTTAGTAAAATTAAAGTTATTTAGAACAGTAGGTGACTCAGAATAAGTGCTCAATAAGTGTTAAGTATTATTATTATATTGCTCATACATTTTTGTGCTTTATTTTCTTTGTAATAGTCTAAAGATTACTTCTTTCCCCCATTACTATTGGGGGGATTCCAAAACATGCCCTGGATATTCCTGACTATTTGTAACACCTGGGTTATAGATGTATAGATCTTGGTTATAGATGTAGCTCCTGACATTATGAAACTGAGTTCTCTATTTCCTTTGCTTCTTCTTCCTCCTCTTACTTGAGTCTGGATAAAAATGGAGTGTGTTTGGAACATTGTATTATATATGCAAACAATCAAGAAGGTACTAACTTTCAGTTTCCAGAAACCTAGTAACAGTGAAAGAGGTATTCTTAGTGGACAAGGCAGGAGATGGTCGAAAGTGGTAAACTGCTGAATCAAAGTCACATCATTCATTCATTGGACAAAATTCCTAGCAAACATACATGGTGAACTTATCACCTATGTATGAAACAATGACTGGCATAAGAGATATACAGATGCATCAGAAAGATGCCTGGCATCCTGGCATCCACAGAGTAAAGGGCAAGACCTACTGGAAAACATTAAAATACAGGATTCCAACTACTTGAGTATACTAGATACCAGAGTGCTGTTAGACTAAGGAGGCTGAAGGACAAACTTGGTACAGGGAAGTAGGGGCAGTTTTTTCGAGGGAGGTAGTATTTATGCTTGATCTTGGTTATCAGAAGGGATTCCCAGGTGACTCAGATGTTAAATTGTCTGCCTGCAACGTGGGAGACCCAGGTTCGATCCCTGGGTCGGGAAGATCCCCTGGAGAAGGAAATGGCAATCCATTCTAGTACTCTTGCCTGGAAAATTCCATGGGTGGAGGAGCCTGGAAGGCTACAATCTATAGGGTCGCAAAGAGCTGGACATGACTGAGCGATCTCACTTTCACTTTCATTTTGGTTATCAGTGTTGTTCAGGAAGGAGATGGCAGAGGTGTATGTCATAGAGATGTACACATAAAGATGCAGAGAATTTTCCAAACATGTTTCAGTAATCAGAATCAGTCTCCATCCCCTAAGCACCATCAAAATATTGTAAAAGCTGTTCACACCATACAGTACACAGTTTCTGAATTTTAAACTCCTGCCTTTATTTCCTCCTACCTATATTTTGAGTAAAATGAATAGCCAAATGATCAAAGTTAGGCAGTGGTGGGGAGGTAGAAAACCAGGATTCGGGGTGATAGGCTGACTCCTGGGTATGAAGTAAAGGAGAATTCAGCATTACAACTTCACTGATTTGCAGTATGTAAGTGTTGAGAGAATGAAGTAATTTTGTAATTCTATGGTACTTGTGATTCAGTGTGAGGTTTCTTTCTTCAACTATAAACATCAAGTCATAGCAGGCTGAAAATTAGCACACATTTTATAAGTCACCTTTTGTGAATTCCCCTCTGGTTGGTGTAGATTTCTTATCTGATTACACATTCCACAGAGCAGAACTCTGAGATGGAGCAAGAGAATTACATGGATGACAAATAGCAATGTTGTTAAAGAAGCCTTATAATTAAGGTTAGAACTCTTAAGATTGGAGTAAATTCCATTCCTGGAAGGGACTCTTTTACAGAGAATGTTCTATGACACTAGAGATGTAGGAAGTGGACTCTTGGCAAAGAAAAATTGGGGAATGGGAGGTCTGGAGTCCAAGTCCATGGAATGCATGGTGCTTACAGCCAAATATTTGAGAACTCATTGTTGGAAATCTCTCCCTTAGCTGTCAAATTCCATAATATCTACTCTTTCCCTAAGACAAATACTTTCTACCAGAAACGGAGGATGCCACAGGCCCCATCAAAACTGATGTTAGGAAAAGAATGATAAAGCTCTAGGTGCTCAGAGGCTCATCTGCATGTCCCTTAGGTGTAATTAACAAAGTACTGCATCCTATCTATAGTTCAGGGGTTGCTGGCTGGAGAGTACAACTTGTGTGAGGTTTCACTGTATTTGAGATTTCTACACTTGGGAAACAGTTCATTGGGGGCTAAGGCTCAGATCAGGCTGAGATAATACTTGATTCAAAACCTGTGATAGCTTTCAATGATAACTGAATTTCCTAGATAAAAGGGAGAACCATAAACTCTATGGAAATAAGTGAAAAATTTTTAACAGAAAGAGCCATAAATATGCATATAAATCTTTCAGGGAGTCATTGAAGTATTTTAAAATTTCTTCCTCAATCCCTTTATGAAGTCCTTCAGTACCCCTCCGTCTCTTTCCCATGTCAGTGATGGACAAGCTCCTGAAAGTGCATAATAGTGGTTGTAGGAAACCCTGCTGGTCACCACCACATTGGCTCTCTCCAGGAATTCATCCATTCCCTGGTTTGTGTACCAGTTTACATGGATAAGTCATATTTCCACATCTCTTGCCCTAATATTATTTTCTCTGGATCTCTGAAGGACATTTCTATGTCCTTAACATTGTGAAGTAAGATGAGCAGGTTACACTGCTTTTTTCCATCAAAGTAAATGGTATCCACAGGTTCCCAGTGTTTTAGACTTATCCCATTATGGTACTTTTAGTTAACTATATGTCTTCCTATATGGTTCTTCATCTAGAGCTATACTGCCTACTACTGTAGCCATTGGCCACATGTGGCTATTCAAATGAATTAAAAGGAACATAAATAAAATTTCAGTTTCCCATTCTCACTAGCTACATCTCAACTGTTCACTAGCCATATGTGTCTAGTCACCCCTGAACTGAACAAGGTAGATAGAGAATATTTCCATTATTGGACTAAATTCTTTCAGGTAGTATAAATCTAAGACATTTCTCTTGAGCTGTTTTTTCTTAAACCATATTTTAAAAAAAGACTTTATTGATTTTTGTTGCAATATTGCTTCAATTTTATGGTTTTGTTTTCTTTTTTGGCCACAAGGCATGTGGGATCCTAGCCAGGAATTGAACTAGGGCTCAAATCCACATCCCCTGCATTGGAAGGGGGAGTCTTAACCACTGGACTGCCAGGGAAGCCCCTTCTTCTGTGTTTTAGTTTTCTCTATGAACTAAACTAGGTAGCACCGGCAGTCTGCCTATACTTTTACGACAAACATTTTATGGTCTCCTGTCTCCAATTTCTCATTCCTTGCAGTCTATTTCCATGAATCATTCAGAATCTCAGGGTCACACATGGGCCTCATCATCACCCAGAATCACTCTGTCCTGACATTTAAATCTAAAAACTTAGTTCTCAGTTTTTAAAAATTGAAGTATATATTATGTTAATTTATGATTAATTGATTCAGTTATACATATATACATTCTTTTTAATATTCATTTCCATTATGGTTTATCATAAGATAATGAATATAGCTCTCTGTGCTATACAATTAGGACCTTGTTGTTTATCCATGCGATATAGAAAAGCTTACATCTACTAACCCCAAATGCCTCCTCCATCTTTCCCTCAACCCCCTTTCCCTCGGCAGCTATCAGTCTGTTCTTTATGTCCATGGTTCTGTTTCATAGGTAGGTTCATTTGTGTCATAATTTAGATTCCACATATAAGTGAAGCCACTTTATGTGGCTTTCTCTTTCTGACTTACTTCACTTGGTATGATAATCTCTAGTTGCATCCATGTTGCTGCAAATGGCATTATTTCATCCTTTCTTTATGGCTGAGTAGCATTGCATTGTATATATGTACCATGTCTTTAACCATTCATCTGTTGGTGGACATTTAGGGTGTTTCTGTGTCTTGGCTATTGTGAATAGTGCTGCTATAAACCTACATGTCTTTTAGTATTCCTCCCTCTTCATGCCTACACCTGAAAATTGGCAGCCTGCATGACCCTCTCTCTTGAGTCTGTGTCCTCATCATCCCAAGTACCACTGCCTATTCTGCATTCTCATTACTTCTTGCTCACTGGGTGATGGTCTCCTCCTCTCTATCTCACTGCCTCATAAGATCTCTGTTCTCACTCATCTTCCCCTCCTCTGCCACTGGCATAATACCTCATCTTTCAAAAATGGTAGAAAAAAATTATATAAGCAGATGCCAGCACATTTTTGTTGTAAAAATTTCTGGTGTAGCAGTTGAAAGTGAAAAGAACGTGAAGTCGCTCAGTTGTGTCCGACTCTTTGCAACCCCCTGGACCATAGCCTACCAGGCTTCTCCATCCATGGGATTTTTCAGGCAAGAATACTGGAACGGGTTGCCATTTCTTTCTCCAGGGATCTTCCCGACCCAGGGATCGAACCCGGGTCTCCCGCATTGCAGGTAGACGCTTTACTCTCTGAGCCACAGGGAAGCAGGTATAGTAGTTGAGTAAGAAATAAAAGTCTGTTTCCCCCAACTCTTCTCCCTTCCCCAAAGGTTATCACCATAAACAATTTGATATGCACCTTTCTAGCCCTTTTCCTATGGATTTATGTGTTAACAAAATGATAGGATTAGATTTTCACATAAATAGGATCATGCTGCTGCTGCTGCTAAGTCGCTTCAGTCATAGACGGCAGCCCACCAGTCTCCTCTGTCCCTGGGATTCTCCAGGCAAGAATACTGGAGTAGGCTGCATTTTCCTTCTCCAATGCATGCATGCATGCTAAGTCGCTTCAGTCGAGTCTGACTCTGTGCGACCCTATGGACAGCAGCCCACCAGGCTCCTCTGTCCACAGGATTCTCTAGTCAAGAATACTGGAGTGGGTTGCCATTTCCTTCTCCAAAATAGGATCATCCTGTTCACTTAAGTTGACTTGGTCTCTTAATAGATTTGAGCATACTGTACCAGTATACCCATGTCCACATTATTCTTCCAAACTGCTCCATAATTTTACATAGTACATGCTTAGTTTTCTTTTCTAATGGACATTTAGATCATGTTCAGTTTTTGGCCATTACAGACAATGGTGCTATAAAAATTTTTCTACTTCTATTGTATCATAGTTGAGAGCATATTTCTGTTGGACAGATAACTTAAAAGTGGAATTTCTGGGGCAAACAGTATATGCATCTAAGTTTTCAATAGGTAGTGCCAAATTGTCTTCCAAAAAACTGTAGCCAATTTATAGTTCCATAAAGATCGCTTCCTGACAACATTCTTGTACTAACATTAGATACTGAACATCTGCAAATCTGACTGTAAAAAATATCTGATTGTTACTTTTATTTGCCTTCTTTTGATTAGAGTTATATTGAACATCTTTCCACATGTTTAATGTGAAACATTTTGGTGAAATACTTGTTCTATCCTTTGCCTATTTTTAAATTGGGTTGTTGGTCTTTTTCTTATTGATTTGCAGAAGCTCTCCCAAATATTTTCCCCCAGTCTATTGCTTTGTTTTTTTAAATCTTTAAAAATGTACCTTTTATTATTTAAAATTTAAAATTTTTATACAGTGAAATGGTCAACATATGGCCTCTGGGTCTCATAAAAGACTTTTTACCCCCAGATTGCATTAAAATAATCTTGTACATTTTTAGGATGCTTTTATAATTTTGTTTTTACATTTAGCTCTTTATGTGGAATTTATTTTTGTGCAACACAGGAAATAGGGATCTAATTTTGTTTCCAAATGCTTGGCCAGTTGTACCAATGCCATTTAATGTAAATTGCTGCCTTTGTCATAACAGAAATTGTGAATATGTGTCTGCTGCTAGAGTCTATTTTCTCTTCTGTTGACTGTACCACATGTTTTAATCATTAAAGCTTGATTTTGAAACCTGGTATGGTAAATGCTCCCTCATTTTTTCCAAATGTATTATGATGTTTTTCTCTTCTAGATGAACTTTATAAAAGGCCTGTAAATTCCATAAAGAACTATGTTTGGATTTGATTGGGATTATATTGCTTTTATAGGTTAGTTGAGTGACTTTATAATTTTGAGTCTTCACATTCTGAAATATGGTATAGTTCTTGATTTTCTTGGGTCTTCTTTACCATATCTTTCATAAAAATTTTATATTTTTATTTACATGAGTTTCACACATTTTTGTTAGGGTGGTTTTTGGATATTTCAGTTTTTGCTGTTTCTGTGAATGGATATTTTTTCATTTGTTGTTGTTTAGTTGCTAAGTTGAGTCTGACTCTTGTGACCCCATGGACTGTTGCTCACCAGGCTCCTCTGTCCATGGGATTTCCCAGGCAAAGATGCTGGGACAAGTTGCCATATCCTACTCCAGGGGATCTTCCCAACCCAGGGATTGAACCTGTGTCTCCTGCTTTGGCAGGTGAATTCTTTACTGCTGAGCCACCAGGAAAGCTTTGTTTTTATTTTATTTTCATTTTTTCATTACCTTTTCTAGTTGCTTATTGCAAATAGGTAGGAATTTACCAATTTATTTCCTATAAATTTATTGATTTTTTGTGTGTTGGCCATGTATAATACTTAGCCACCTTTGTGAATTTATATTATTTATACAATATAATAATATTAAATATATAAAAAGAATATATTAATTTTCAGTTGATTCTATTGAATTTTCTAGCTTGAGAGTGATATCATCTCCAGATAATGAGGGTTTTACTTTTTCCTTTTGAGATCTTTACCACTTATTTCCTTTTTCTTAAAAAAATTTTTTGTTTTATTGCACTGACTGAATTATTTTTCCCTACCATCCATTTCTGCCTCTAGCAGCACCTTGATTGATTTATTGATTGTGTGGAATCTCCCCTACTGTGGGCAGTCATAGAAGAATAGTAGGTCCTGGCACCATGCTTTCATACTGTGGATGTAGAAGAGGACCTTGGACATTGTTTTATTAGATCTTTCCCATCAGTGGACCTGTATAGTCAAAGGGCAAGACCATGACCCTGGCTTAGCCATTTGAATTTACTGTCCTAGGAGTTTAGATCTTGAAGAACGTGACCCATGTTTAAGCAAACAAAAAAAAGTGAAATTCATTGATTCCAGAGACCAAGTAATTCCGGTCTGTTTTGGAGTGAGGTTCTCTTGGCTCCTGGCTGATTTGGAGAACTTTCTATAAGCTTTCCAATAAACTCTCCCTCCCTTTGTATCAAATTAGTCAGAATTAGTTTCAGGCAATTTCTTTCAACCCAAGAACTTTTATATGACACGTTTTCTTGGTCTTGTCTTCAATTAAAATGCCTGTAGTAGTTCACCATCAAAAATAATTTGCATGTTTCTGATAGTTAACTTCTATAGAGGAAAAGGAATTTCTTTCTATTCCTACCTTATAAAAGGTTGTCTAAAATTTAGAATGGAATTTTTATTTCAAGAAGCCTGCTGTATGCTCTCATATGCATTTTTATATCTATCAAGATGGAGAAAATCCTGATATTTTGTTCTTTGTTAAAGAGATTTCTTAATGTTGAATCATCCTGGCATTCCTGCAATAAGCCTTATATATATATATATACACACACACACACACATATATATATACACACACACACACACATATACATATATATATATTGCTGTATTTGATTTACTAATATCTGGTTTAGGATTTTTGCATCTACATTTTTGAATGATTGTCTTATTCAGTATGCAATTTTTGTCCAGTTTTGAGAACATGAAAGTAGTAGTGAAGGTGTTAGTAGCTCAGTTGTGTCTGACTCTTTGAGACCCCATGGACTGTAGCCCACCAGGGTCCTCTGTCCATGGAATTCTCTAGGCAAGAATACTGGAGTGGGTTGCCATTTCCTTCTCCCGGGTCTTCTGCATTGCAGGCAGATTCTTTACCATCTAAGCCACCAAGGAAGCCCGTTTGGTAACATAGTTATATTTAATTTGTAAAATGAAGTGGGAAAACTTTTCGCCTTTTCTATACCTGATTTGGAATTGTTTGTCTAAAATAGAAATCACTTTTTTCCTTAAAATTTTTCTACAACTCATTTGGAAAACCATCTGAATCTTCTTGATTCCATTTCAGGATAGATTTTTAAAAATTTCTAAAATGGCTATTGATCTCTTTGTGTTCTGATTCTTCTCTTGAGTCAATTATTTCATGTTGCCTTTGAAAATATTCATGTACTCTTAAGTTTTTAAATGTATTGATAATAACCTGTATGTAATATTACTTTATAAATAAGAACTCTATAGTTATGTTCCTTTTCTTTTAAAAAAGCAAACATTTATTTTTTGGCTGTGCTGGGTCTAGTTGCAGCATGTGGGATCTAGTTCCCTGACCAGGGTTTGAACCCAGGCCCCCTACATTGGGAGCTCCTAGTCTTAGCCACTGGAGCACCAGGGAAGTCCCTATGTTTCTTTTTGTATCCTAAAAGGTGTCTGTGTTTTCTCTTTCTCTCTATAATCAGGCATGATAAAAGTTTGCCTGTCTTTAAAAAATCAAGTCTATCTGCTTTTTCTTTTCCATTTTGATAAGTTTTCTATTTGTATTTGTTATTTGCTTTCTTATACTTTCTTTGGGCTTATTTTGTTCTTGAGTTGATAAGTCTTAGTGGGAGGCAATGCCTGCCTTCTCTATAAAAGCTGAAAATGCTGGTCTGTCTTGTGGCATGAATGCAGACGCATGATCTAGGCTCCAAGAATAGTTATGCTAAGCCCAGCTTTGCTTCGAGTGTTAGCAATGCACAGAAGTGTTAGCAGCGGCACTGGCAGAAAGACCAGGTGCTTGGGACAGGACCGCCAGGGGCAGTCTCAGCGTCCGTGGCTGCCGGAGTCAGTGGGGCCAGATGGGGCAGTGGGCACCTGGTGGAGGCAGGAGCGCTGTCCCTCCAGATGGACTCAGCGGTACTGCGGTGGGCATTGCTCCAACGGTGCAGCCCGAGTCTAGTTCTACTGCCAAACTCTGTGGACTAATTAACGTCTTTTTTTTTTTTTTGGCCTTGCTGCATGGCATGTAGGATCTTAGTTCCTTGACTAGGAATTGAACCCAAGCCCCCTGCAGTGGGGGCCTCCTTGGTGACTCAGCTTAAAAGTGCACCTGCCGATGCAGGAGACATGGGTTCAACCCCTGGGTCTGAAAGATCCCCTGGAGAAGGAAATAGCTACCCTCACCAGTATTCTTGCCTGGGAAATCCCATGGACAGAGGAGTCCGGCGGGCCACAGTCCATGGGGTCGCAAAGAGTAGGACACGACTCTTTGTTTAGTGACTGAACAACAACAAAACAACAATCTCTGCAGTGGAAGTGCAGAGTCTTAATCACGGGACTGCCGGGCAAGCCCAGTGTCCTGTTAATAAGTTCATTTTCTGTCCAAATCAGCTGTATTTGGTTTCCATTGCTTCCAGCTCAGAATCTTGACTGAACACATGCTTTCACTGTTGTTCTTTTCTGAATAGTGTTTCTAAATAACGTTTCTTTTTTTTTCCTTTTTTTTTTTTTTAAATTTATTTTTTTCCAGTTGGGTTTTGTCATACTTGATATGAATCAGCCATAGATTTACACTTATTCCCCATCCCGATCCCCCCTCCCATCTCCCTCTCCACCCGATTCCTCTGGGTCTTCCCAGTGCACCAGGCCGGAGAACTTGTCTCATGCATCCCACCTGGGCTGGTGATCTGTTTCACCATAGATAGTATACATGCTGTTCTTTTGAAACATCCCACCCTCACCTTCTCCCACAGAGTTCAAAAGTCTGTTCTGTATTTCTGTGTCTCTTTTCTGTTTTGCATATAGGGTTGTCGTTACCATCTTTCTAAATTCCATATATATGTGTTAGTATGCTGTAATGTTCTTTATTTTTCTGGCTTACTTCACTCTGTATAATGGGCTCCAGTTTCATCCATCTCATTAGAACTGATTCAAATGAATTCTTTTTAATGGCTGAGTAATATTCCATGGTGTATATGTACCACAGCTTCCTTATCCATTCATCTGCTGATGGGCATCTAGGTTGCTTCCATTTCCTGGCTATTATAAACAGTGCTGCGATGAACATTGGGGTGCACGTGTCTCTTTCAGATCTGGTTTCCTCAGTGTGTATGCCCAGAAGTGGTATTGCTGGGTCATATGGCAGTTCTATTTCCAGTTTTTTAAGGAATCTCCACACTGTTTCCATAGTGGCTGTACTAGTTTGCATTCCACCAACTAGTTAAGAGGGTTCCTGTTTCTCCGACACCCTCCAGCATTGTATTGCTTGTAAGACTTTTGGCATAGCAGCCCATCCTGACTGGTGTGTAATTGGTACTCTTGTGGTGTTTGAATTGCATTTCTCTACAATAATGAGTGATGTTTGAGGCACCTTTTTTTCAGTGTTTGTTAGCCATCTGTATGTCGTTCGTTTGGAGAAATGTCTGTTTAGTTCTCTGGCCCATTTTTTGACTTGGGTCATTTTGTTTCTGGAATTGAGCTTCAGGAGTTGCTTGTATATTTTTGA